>NC_138294.1:71589106-72336606 GCF_965601325.2 Salmo salar | reverse complement strand
GAAGTGAGGCTCATTCCTGTTTAAATGGGTCAGCCAACCCTCAATTGTGTCCCTTTCCAGATCTCTTCCAGCACGCGTCAGCCCAGTTTAAACGACACAGCTGGCAAAGGGAAGCCCTTGAGTCAGGGGGACCAGGCTGAAGTGGGTATTCTCAGGAAAAGGCTTGTCTACACATGACTTAGCTCAATGTTATTGGCTTGTAACATTTATATAGGCGATCTGCCAACTGCTAAGCATACTTGCATATGTATGGACTTTAATAATTCTACATGCTATTGTAATGCACTCTTAAGTAGTTTGTTTTTAAACTGAGTGGGATATCTTCCTGCTTACTGAAATCCACAACAACAAAATTAAAATACTGCCACTATTGGCTCTTCCCAGTGCGGGTATGCCTTAAGGGAGGGCACAAATGAAACCATTTACTCTCTATTAACCATACTATACTGTTTAGTACAAATATACACAAGTCATAAATATGAACATGCATAAGCCCAGGATCTTATCCATTTTCTCATTCACCTTTTTCCTCAGACGTGGTCTGGAACCTCACAGCAGGGAAAGCCTGACGTACCCACTGCCAATGTCAAGTCCCCTCTTTTTAAACTGGCAGAGGTACAGTCATTACACTGTCTCAAGTCTGCCACTCCGCACTACTACATACCCTATAATGCTGTTGTATTGTCTTATGATGTATTGTCTAATTCTCCTCTGTTGTGTATCAAAGCAGATCTCCTCTGATTCGAGCCAGTCAACTGCACCAGAGGGAAAGCAGTGTGGCCAGTCCGCTCTCTTCCAGCTTGCTGAGGTACTGCAGGCCCTCCCTCATTAAGGGTCCATTTAAGTCCATTTTGATATTATTGAACTCTTGAAATACCCTACAGTGGAAATGATTCATAGTTAGCTCCAGCACTTTCACATCGATGTGACTACTGAAATGTTAGTTTCATATCAAATTTTATTAGTCACATGCGCTGAATACAACAGGTGTAGACCTTATAGTGAAATGCTTACTTACGAGCCCCTAACCAACAATGCAGTTTAAAAAAATACAGATAATAAGTAACAAGTAATTAAAAAGCAGCAGTAAAATAGCAATACTATATACAGGGGGGTACTGATACAGTCAATGTGTGGGGGCACCGGTTATTTGAGGTAGTATGTACATGTAGGTAGAGTTATTAAAGTGACTATGCATAGATGACAACAGAGTAGAAGTGGTGTAAAGGGGGGGGGCAATGCAAATAGTCTGGGTAGCCATTTGACTAGATGTTCAGGAGTCTTATGGCTTGGGGGTAGAAGATTTTTAGAAGCCTCTTGTTATTTTCCCTCTGGTTGCACATTTAACATGCTGATAGAAATTTGGTAAAACGGATTTAAGTTTCCCTGCATTAATGTCCCCGGCTACTAGGAGCGCCGCCTCTGGGTGAGCGTTTTCTTATTTGCTTATGGCAGAATACAGCTCATTCAAATCTCTCTTAGTGCCAGCCTCTGACTGTGGTGGTATGTAAACAGCTACAAAGAATACAGATGAAAACTCTCTCGGTAGGTAGTGTGGTCTACAGCTTATCATGAGATACTCTACCTCAGGCGAGCAATAGCTCGAGACTTCCTTAGATATTATGCACCAGCTGTTGTATACAAAAATACATAGACTGCCACTCCTTGTCTTACCAGACGCCGCTGTTCTATCCTGCCGGTACATCATATAACCAGCCAGCTGTATGCTGTCGTCGTTCAGCTACGACTCCGTGAAGCATAAGATATTCGTTTTTAATGTCCCGTTGGTAGTTTAATCTTCCGCGTAACTCGTCAATTTTATTGTCCTAAGATTGCATGTGAACTGTTTTGTTTTGTGTAGATGTGCTTGGCCTCCGAGGCAGGGAAGATGGAGACAGAGGATGATACCTGCGCCCCACACATCAAAACTGAGACAGTGGTCGAGGAGGCTGGGGACACCCCTGATCTTCCTCTCTCCTTTCCCCCGTCTTCCTCCTCCATGCCGACCGATGCTAGTCTCCTGCTGCTCAGCGGCCAAGCAGGCCTAATCAAAAAGAAGAAAGACGCCAGCACCAGAGAGCCGGCCAAAGTGGTGGACAAAGACAAGAGCCCTGGTCCCGGCTCGCCCAAAAAGACCCTCAACAAGCGACAGTCATCCGAGTCGGAGTTGGAGAGCCTCTTCTACACTATCGAAGCCGTGGCTAAAGGGGCCTGGGGCGACGCCGAGGAGGATATGCCCAAGAAGAAGGCTCGCACTGCCGCCGTTACCATTCTGGTAGAGTCCAGCTCACCCAAAAAGAGGGCCAAGCCCAAAGCCAAGAGGCCCCTGAAGGCTAAGGAAGATGAGAGAAAGGTGAAGGACAAAGAGGACGACGGACGCACAGAGCTTCCATTGACAGTGGAGACGGTGGTGAATCCAGCAAGCCCCAAGACAGAGGCTAAGGAGGCCAATATTAGCAGCAGCACGGAGCCCACCTCCCCTTCCAGCCCCCCGCACATCAAGCACAAAGTCGGGGAGAGGGAACTGGAGGCCAACGCAGATGGGTGTGGCTCCAGAAAGTCTGAGAGAAGCTGCAAGGGGGCGCTGTACAAGACCCTGGTGTCGGAAGGGATGCTGACCTCACTGAGGGCCAACGTGGACAGAGGTACGCATTAGTAACCCCCCCCCCACCCTGTCTACACAATTACTATCTTAATATGCTGCTGTTTTACGCCCATTCTGAGCAAGATCCAGGGTTTTAACTTAATTTTACTGGTGGCTACACTAATGTGTGTGTGTGTGTGTGCGTGTGTGTTAATTAGGCAAAAGAGGTTCTTTTCGAAGTGCATCTGATGAAGGAGGCTGGACTGACGAGACCTGGGCTTTCTCACAGATGGGACCCAGTAATTTCAAGAAGCTAAAGAAGTCCAAATCCAAAGACGAGACCGCGCCAGGGTGAGTTGTCTGTCCAAGACCAATTTACCCCAAAAGTCCTCAGTTTTATCACTGAAAGATCACTAGTGGGAGCAGAATATAGTGAACAGACAATCCCATTTCTTAAGGGGCACATTCGTCATGTAAGGATTCACGTTTGTTGTTATTGAAGTGAGTGACGGAAGATTGGCTATGTGTGTTCGTGGCTTGTTGCTCATTGAATTTACGCTGCAAGTCTGTTCTATTAGTGAATTGTTGGATGATGACAAATACTGAAATAATAATGTGTCTATTTCATCACTAGCTCCACTTTCTTTGTGGTGTAATGGGGTCCTCTGTGTCCAAGTTAACATCTTCCTGTGAGGAACCCCTGAAGAGAGAGCAAATAGCTGCCGGGTTAAGTTATGGGCACCCCATAAGTGTTTGATATTTTTCATTTTGGCACCTCTATAAGCATTAAGAATATTAAGATTGGTTCAGCCCATTGATAGTTTTAGGGGTTCCCAAAAGTCAATGTTTAATTCAAACCCTTCTTTGATAATGAGCCACTTCTTAGGCTGATGAACCAAGCTTCGGTTTTTGTTTCCTCTTCAGTTTAAGAAAAAAAAGTTGCCACCACTCAGTAATTGAGAAACATAGCAACAGTGGAGCTTACTTATCTGATCAAAGCACTCTTGAAACACGGAAGAGGGAACTTGGGAAAAAAGCTATTATTGTGTTGGCATTTCTATAGAAATATAAAAATCAACAGGGACAAACAAATGGCACTGTGTTTCCGCATGATGAAGGCCTGGAAAATGGTTGTGGGCATGTTCCACCTGTGTCTAATCAACAACATGTATCCCCTTTGCAGTTTGGGGAAACTAGAGGAGGAGTTTGAGAAGAAGTTCAACAGCCTGCCGCAGTACAGCCCTCTGACATTCGACAAAAAGAGCACCGTCGTCACCAAGAAGAAAACTGACATTAGCACCGCACCGGAGGAACAACCTCTGAAACCTGCCAAGGGTGAGCAGAAAATGTCACCGGAATGTTCACCAAAAGTTTCAATATGTTTTAACAGAAGCCGTCACTCCCCATTCCCATCCATACCCCATACCGCTCATGTTGCTCCTCACTTTCAGAAACTTGACCACTCTCTCATGACAAAAAAAAATACCTTGTTACCATTTAACATTGCATGCCATTCTCTGGTCTCTTTTTGTTTCTTTTTTGTTATATCAGGTCCATCTCCATCTCAGAAAAATACTTTATTCCACAAGATTGTTAGCAAGTACAAGGACAAAAAGGAGAAGCCCAATACTTTGGATAAAGGTGAATTAGAGCATCATGTAATGTAATATGTGTGTGCACTATTTAATCCAGTTGTGAATGTTCTTGGCATGATATTTACATATAGTTGGAGACAATGGATACATTACTCAATGTAAAAATGGACCATGTAAGTACCATACGCTTATATTTCATTATGACCCCTGCTACAATATGCTTACCTGATACCAAAAGCCATTATTTGAAAAAGATCACTTGACACAGTAAATCTAGACATTTTGATTTTAGATACATTTAAAACATTCTCTCTTTAGTTGTTAGCGTAAAGGAAAAAGTCATATCCTATGCATGCCATCTAGCAGAACAGGGTTTCGGACAAAACCATTTTTTCAGTCAATTCATGATTTACTTTGATGTTTGGTGCCCAGATCTCAAGTTAGAATTTGAGTGAAAGAATTCTAAAATCCTTATTGAAAAGGAATGGCTCATAAAAAAAAAATTGTGCCCCATGTTTCCCCTCTTTTCTCAGACATAGCGATGCGTAGTGACTCCCCCATGTTAGACTCGGCCACCAAGGCAAAGCCGAGCCCAGCCCCCTGTGCCACCGCCACGCTGAACCCAGAAGCCATGGGAACTAGCCCTAGCGTGCCAGTGGGCAGCCAGAAAAGGAAGGCCAGGAAGAGCAAGATCACCCACCTGGTGCGCTCGGCCGACGGCAGGGTGTCCCCAGCCGAAGGTGAGTGGTCTTTCCTAATAGTTTATTCTGCACATTCTCAAATACATTGGATTTAAGTAAATATGTGAGCTGGAAAATGCCAAATGTTTTTTTTAACCATTACAAATTACAGAAACGAGGTAGCAACGAGGGTTGTTCTGTCCATACCATTTTGAGAGGCCATTTTGAATGACCGGCAATAGCTTCATGGCATCTTCTTTGGTCCATTTTAACACAGAGGACAAAGCCAGGGACCTGACCCCGGAGCAGGATGACAAGCCATTATCCCAAGATACTTTATGCAATGAAACAGGGTGTTACAGCGCATCCAAGCAAGAGGAGGCGGACAGGAGCAGTGCACCCGAAGACCTGCCTGCCTTCTTTAGCCTGGCTGCCCTTGCAGAGGTGGCAGCCATGGAGAACATTCACAGGTAGGCAGACAGAAATATATGACATGGGATGCACCTTTGCTTCAAGGTAGCTTATGCTTTTAAACTTTTTGAAACCCCCTGTGTTTAAAATTTTCTCTGTACACTTTGAATGTGAATGTGCCATGTTTTATTAGGGCTCCCAAGTAGCACAGCATCTCAGTGCTAGAGGCATCACTACAGACGCTGGTTCAATTCCAGGCTGTATCACAACTGGGTGTGATTGGGAGTCCCATAGGGCTGCGCACAATTGGCCCAGCGTCGTTAGGGTTTGGCCGGGGTAGGCCATCATTGTAAATAAGAATTTGTTCTTGACTGACTTGCCTAGTTAAATTAATACAATTATTACCTTTCAATTTGTGTGCAATTATAACCAAGATAATCAGGTGCAGAGTTCCTAACTAATCAATTACCTTAATTTACCAATTAAGTACAATGGAGGAGCCAAAGCCTGAAGACACACGGGCCTCCAGGAATTGAGTTTGACACGTCTTCACTAACCAGACAACAAACCATTAGCCCAACACAAATGCCACACCACAAGTCTTTGCCAAGAACAAAAAGTACATACCTTGATTTGTTAACCTTTACCTTATTACCTTATTCTCTTACTCCTATCTCAGAGGCCAGCATGTGATTGGTGACAGCCAGAAGAAGGACATGGCCAAGACCCCTGTGCTCATCTCCTGCGCTGACCAATGAAGTGGAGGAGCCTCTTGCCTCCGGCAAAACAAAATGGATGCTCGCTTGTGCGTTTAAACTTTTTAACCTCCAACTCCTCATCCTGTCCTGGAAGGAAGGAAAGAGACGGAACGTGACTCGTGGATGGACCCCTCTGTGGTGAAATAGCTCTAGAGCTCTGGTCTGAGGGGGAATGAGTGGGTGAACTCACCTTCTCAGTTTTCTCCTGAACCCTTCCCTTGGCAGTAGGAGGTCACATCGCCCCTCTTCCCAGACACTCCTGCCTAGAGGACCCTGTGGAAGAGGAAGACCAGTCCCTGAGAGCATGGCTTCCTTCTCCATTAGAGGTAGTTGTGTAACCTTTGTCTGATATTACGCCATTTTAAAGGTCAAGTTTTGCTAACAAAAATTGCATTTAAAAAAAGAAAGGAAACCTACACACGTAAGATAACATCTTCCCATTTCAACCACACTGTTTCGCAAAGACTCTAGCTTGCATACCTCGACGTAGGATGAGTCCGATATTGTGGTTTCCCGCATGCCTTTCATGCTTGAACTTAAACTAACACAGCCTGAGTAGATAGTCCTCGTGACTGAAAGGGTTCCAAGATACACAGACCTTACTTGTGTACCTTAATTTTAATTTGCCTATTTAGTGTGGTCTATAGATACAGCAGACTTCTTAACCTTCCAGACCATTAGCTTTTAAGCCATTTAGCAGACACTCTTATCCAGAGCAACTTACAGGCGCAATTGGGATTAAGTGCCTTGCTCAAGGGCACATCGATTTTTCACCTAGTCGGCTTGGGGATTTGAACCAGCAACCTTTCGGTTACTGGCCCAAAGCTCTTAACCGCTAGGCTACATGCCGCCCATGCACGTTGTAACCACTGTTAACCATTAAGATGCCATCGTCAGGTATTCAATGCTGATCTATCCCTAGCCTTCACGCCAGCTTAGCAACTGCTACTACGGTGGTCAGTTTGAACTCAACGCATTGAGGCTCTTGCATTTAAACTTAAGCTTGCGTTTAAGTTAAGATGGGAGGCCTTTGGTTAGCATAATTTCAGTCTTAATCTGCCTGGTTTACCTGGTGTTCAGCCCTCTACAGTGGGGCTCAAGTTACTAACAGAATGGATGGTTCTCCATGGCCTTAACTCTCTCATCACGACCCTAACCGTACCCCAACCACAACCTCTGCTCTTTATTTCTGACTACCATCCCATCCACCACGCAACCATTCACACAATTCTTACATCCGTTTGAATATACTTGAATGATGAAAATGCATTTTGTGTCAATACTTGATCTTTTTGCAGTCTGCGTAGCATCTTCAAGGCTAATCCAAATGTGTGCTACTAGTTTCCTACGAGTTTTTTAACACAGACGCTGCACAAATTTTGAGCTTAATGTAGGAGACGCTTTTAAGATGTAACTTTTTCTTAGTAGGGCAATGTGTTTTCCCTCGTTTTTGTTTTTCCTATTGGCCTTTTGAGATTTTCTTATGACAAGTAATGGTCCACTCTTAGGCAATCAGAATAATCAAGGTTTTGCTTTTGAACGTATTTCAATAACAAGACAATGGTCGTTGCTTTTAACACATTGTTTAAAAAAAAAAAAAAATGTATTGCATGTTCTAACCGAGGTGGAACAGGCTAGCATCCATTCCATATCCAGATAGCAGATCCTTGTGTCCGTTCTTCTGTTTACAGTGTGGGGGACTCTTGACGTATGCTCTGGGTGTAAGCTAATCAGATGGAGAAAGCTGTGTCAAGCTTATACAAGTAGTGTAAGACGAACTCCCATTGCAAGTCCCAACCGATATGTCCTCCATGAAGTTACCATCATACTATATTATTATTACTCTTTTGTTTCCAAGTTGACCAATGCTCTTTTTCTTAGGTTGTGCAGTAAATCACACTTCTCTCTTTTTCTCTTTGAGTTTCTCTTATTACATTGGAGCCTTCTCCTTCACTTAAGAGGTGTGTGCATTATGATGCTGTTGAACTAGATTTTGTATTTCTCCTTTATCTTGTGTTTCCAACCTCAGCGGTCTTCCCTGAGGCCTAGTTAACTGGATTAAGACTGTTGTGAAAAATCTCATACACAAAGTGATGCATCTTTGCTTACTGTACCTGTTAAACAAATGTGCACTGAGATGAGGTGCACTACTTCTAGAAAGGTAGTTTTCACCTTTTTGAGTTAGTATTCTTAAAGCAACTGCATTGCCATTTCTGGGCTATGTCTGAATGATGTGTGCTGTCGGCACAGCATGAACTTGAGGCTATTGGCTCTACCCTCTTATTGTCAATGGAGGTATTTAGTCTTGGCTAAGAGATTATAATGCCACAAAGTAGAATAAATTGAAAATATATTGAATAAATCCCTCCAGGATTGGGCTGACTTGTAGAGGGATATGCGCAATGCTGACTCTTCACTGTATTTGTTAATTCATCCCTAAAAGCTGACTGTGAACGAGCAGACCTAAAACATGACTTTCGAGCTCAAAGGAAACTTCAACAAACCTTTGAAACAAAAATGTAAGACTTTCCAGTTTTGAGAGAATACATTCAAGGGTGACTAAAATCATCCAAGCAGTAAACTACACATAGTTATTGCACTGATGGACATCAGTGTTGTTATTTCACAGAAATTAAGACATTGCCTTCCCAAAAAGAGCAGAGCTGTACATGCTTATAACAAGTGGTTTTCAGACATTTGCCAAAGAAAGGGGAAAGTTGTCTTTAAATGACAATTCTATTGAAAACGAAGGTTAGCATTGCAGTTGCACTGCATTTTCATGGTGTATAGATTTTCAGGTAACAAATGTATTATATCAGCACAACTAATCCTATATATCTGATGGGTTTCCTAAGACTTAAACCCCACATGGGAATGGTGTACACTGTACTGATACCTTTCAATGCCTCTTTTAATAGACAATATTTGCACCTTATGACCCAAACCAAAATGATATCATGATGATCTTAAGATTTTAATTTATCCCCCATTTCACACAACTCTCCTTTCAAGAGTTTTTAGCCTTCCTCCATATCATGAGGTAAATGTAAACGATTACACAGGTATTTGTCTATCTTATGAAATTATGCAGTGAAGTATTCTTTAACTAATTTGACCATTTTAGAATCAAGTTGAAAACAAACCCCTTCAAAATCAGCCATTATGTATCACCCTCAACCTTTTCTAACTAGTATTTTATTACGATTCCCATTAGCTACTGCTAAAGCAGCACCTACTCTTCCTGGGGTCCACATCTAGAAGATGCCTCTATAAAATTCCTATATGATTAGTTATCAAAATAAATATAGACAATACCCCTTTGTGCTGGTACTGTCTCCTGAATGTAATCGATTTTGTACCTGTATTTTTATAATTCTAATTCAAGTCTTGACTCTACTGTGTATGTATGCGATGGTGGACTGTTTTCACAGGTGAATAGTTTGTTACAACCTATGGGCCTCATGACGAGTCAGCTGCTGTGCTGGGAACTCTGTGGAGGTGTAATCAACCATGTATATAAACCCTGGATTGCTGATGCTATGAATTGGCCAATGAGAGGTTTTGAAGCCACTGGTCAGCCATATTGGCACTCCTCAGAAAAGCAGTACTCCATAGGAATGAATGGAATTCTACAATATTTAAAGGACAAAATTACATGTCCTTTTGTTGTAGTGGGAACAGTAATATTAATACTTTCAAAGAATTGTACTTTAAGGATGTTTCTCACAATTTCATTTAAAAGTATGCATTCATGTGTCTGAATAGAATAAACGTGTCAAACGAATGTAGACATTAATAAATGCATTTCATTAGCTTCCAAAATATTTTTTACAATGGTGAGGGAGTGCCATGATGGAGGCGCAGTGGCTTCAAAACAGTTCCCCGTGTCAGTCATCTAGATTATATATAAATCATTGGTTGTAAGTAATTATGACTTACCTGCAAATGTCTGTTAGTGATATGAGAGTTTGTTTTTATAATTGTGAGGGACAGTGTCACCCCAGATGGTTTTATGTTTCTTCTTTGCAGTTCAATTAGGCTCTCACTTCAGGAAAGGGTGAAACCAGGGACACTCACGCAATTACAAAGAACAATTGCCAAATCCTCTGTATTCAAGTTTATTTATTACAATTTCCTTTTTATAGTTGTTACTTTAGTTACAAAAATAGAAAACTGAATATGCACCCAGATAAAAAAAGGACTATATAAACGTTCTCCCTTTACAGGAATGTAGATCACAGCTTCCCTTTTGTTCTTGTGAAGAGGTGACGCCAGATCTTAAGTATGTTTCCTCTAATAGTTTGTACAATGTGTGCTTGATCTTATTTATGTCAATAGTACTGTATCATGACATGTATGGACTTGATTGTTACAGCCCAGTTGTTCAATGCAGCCTTGCCTTACTGGAGCACCTGCTTAGTGAGGGATCCCGTAGCCATCGCCCGCAGCCCCTTTCACTGAGTCGTATGTCATAACACTGTCTTCTGACGCAACTATTATTCCTTGAACACCTATTAAAGTAACCTATATTAAACCTTTTGTACGTCAGCAACGTCTCTTCTTCAACATCAAAATGTGATTTCTGGATTCTATTGAACAATTCCTAATGTAACCATAAGCATTCTATTGCAGAACGGCATCATCTATTTGAAAAAGCTTTGGACCGCAATCTGGCCAAATTGGAGAACCCTATAGCAAAGGCAACCCTGGTTCTGGAGTGCCGCAGGCACTTGACCAGGTGTGTTGAATTTAGGCAATCATTGAACTGATCAATTAGCTAAGTAGCTCAGTGTGGTACCTAGTTGGGACAAAATCCTGTAGTAGCTGTGACACTCCAGGAACAGGGTTGCCTACCCCTGCTATAGCGTAATCTCCAACCTCAGTGCCATAAGTATTTGCCCCCTTTCTGATTTTTCTCTATTTTTGCATATTTCTGACACTGAATGTTCTCAGATCAAAACCTAATATTAGATAAAGGGAACATAAATGTTTATAATTCTTTAATTTAATTAACAAAGTTATACAACACCCAATGCCCCTGTGTGAAAAAGTTATTTCCCCCTTACACTCAATGACTGCAACCAAACACTTCCTGTAGTTGTTAGTCTCTCACATCCCTGTGGAGGAATTTTGGCCCACTTCCATGTAGAACTGCTTTAACTCAGCGATCACCACGCTTGACTGTTGGTATGAGGTTCTTACTGTGGAATGAAGTGTTTGGTTTTCGCCAGACATATCGAGACCCATTTCATCCAAATAGTTGACTCAAGTTTGCCAAAAAGCACCTGGATGATCATCAAGACTCTTGGAAGAATGTTCTATGGGCAGATGAGTCAAAAGGGGAACTTTTTGGAAGACATGGGTCCTATTAGGTCTGATGAAAACCAAACTCTGCATTCCACAGTAAGAACCTCAAACCAACGGTCAAGCATGTTGGTGGTAGTGTGATGGTTTGGGGATGCTTTGCTGCCTCAAGACTTGGACCACTTGCCATCATTGAAGGAACCATGAATAATTCTCTGTTTTAGATCATTCTAAAGGAGAATGTCAGGTCATCTGTCTGTGAGCTGAAGCACAGCTAGGTCATTCAGCAAGATAAAGATCCAAAACACAAACGAATGGCTGAAAGGCAGCAAATGTAAAGTTCTGGAATGGCCTAGTCACAGTTCAGGCCTAAACCCAGGACCTGAAAGACCACAAGTGGCGCTGAGTTAAAGCCAGTTCCAAAATTTCTCCACAGGGATATGAGACTCATCCACAACTACAGGAAGTGTTTTGTTGCAGTCATTGCAGCTAAAGGTGGCACAACCAGTTGTTGAGCGGAAAAGGTCAATTATACTGAACAAAAATAAAAACACAATCATTCCAGAGATTTTACTGAATTACAGTTCATATGAGGAAATCAGTCAATTGAAATAAATTTATTTGGCCCTATTCTGGATTTCACGACTGGGAATACAGATATGCATCTGTTGGTCACAGACACCTTAAAAAGAAGGGCTTCACAATGGGCATCAGGATCTCGTCTCTGTATTTTTGTGCATTCAAATTGCCATCAATAAAATGCAATTGTGTTCGTTGTCTGTAGCTTATGCCTGCCCATACCATAACCCCACCGCCACCATGGAGCACTCTGTTCACAACGTTGACATTAGCAAACTGCTTGCTCACACAATGCCATACACATGGTCTGTTGTTGTGAGGCCTGTGGGATATACTGCCAAATTCTCTAAAATGGCATTGGAGGCGGCTTATGGTAGAGAAATTAACATTAAATTCTCTGGCAACAGCTCTGGTGGACATTCCTGCAATCAGCATGCCAATTGCATGCTCCCTCAACTTGAGACATCTGTGGCATTGTATGACAAAACTGCAGATTTTAGAGTGGCCTTTTGTTGTCCCCAACACAAGGTGCACCTGTGTAATTATCGTGCTGTTTAATCAGCTTCTTGGATGTGTTATCTTGGCAAAGGAGAAATGCTCATGAACAGGGATATAAGCAAATTTGGCCAAAAATTTGAGAGAAAAAAGCTTTTTGTGTGTATTGGAACATTTCTGGGGGGAAAAAATTCAGCTCATGACATTCACAAGGCTGCAGGGCCTTGGGTAGTGCGAACGGCCCAGTACATCACTGGGGCCAAGCTCCCTGCATTCAAGACCTTGTTCGCTTGCCTCGATCACTGTGACTCCACTTAGGCTAGCTGGCCCGATGGTGGAGTACCCAAAGTCCTCTAGGGGCTTTGCTCGTTTTCTGTTTGGAAGGAAGTCTGTGTAGATGTATGGCAATGGGATCACCTCCTCTTGTTCAAGCTGCTCCTAGAGGTGACACACATACGCAAGAATGCACTGAGCTAAGGCATTTTAACAATGGTCCACACTGCTTCATTGAGTGACCAAGTAATAACCCTTTGTTAATGTCATTGTACTTTTTTACCTGTTCATCTCCAATCTCATCATACACATGATTTCCGGTCACGGGGGTGTCTCTGTCTCTTCTCCTTCCTAAAAACAATTTATCGGTTTTAATCTAACATTAGGCCCTTCATTAATTCTGCATTTTTTTTATTTCAGCATTATTACAATAGTAGTATAATATAGTGATGGTATTTGATCATTCCTAAAACAGATGCTTTCTTTAAGTTATGCTGTTTGTACCTCTCCTGTTTCTGACAGGATGCTGCTCCTTGTTGCAAAGTCCTGTCCAAATACAATATGACAGGAAAATGAAATAACAAAGGATGGTCTTTTATCCATAGATGTGTGTATAGTATAATACTGTGTGTATAATAATAATGTGTGATAGGTATAATACATTGTACAACTTGTCATAAAATGCATGACCCTGATTAATAAACAGCCATTTGAGACAGATACATAGACATCACATTAGAAGCCTATTTGTATGACATTATAATGGCTCATATTACATATTATAAAAGCATTATATGTGCAGGCTTTAGTAAAGTGTTACCAAACGATCTTGAGAAAGGGGCTAAAACCATACCTGCCAGATGCTTCCGTATTTCTACCTTGCCAAAAAACAGATATTGTTTTTAATTTCATGAAACCACCATAACAGCCATTACTAAACAGACTTTTAATTACTGCGGTAAATGACACTATTTACCCGGGTGATATCTCCTGATGCAGGCAATGATGATGAGCAGGCCGAATATGCAGATGCCCAATATTACCATGATTAGAAATTCTCTCTGGCCTATCGGCAGTGTGGCTCGGACAATTCCATCCTTACACACAGAGGATTGGTTATCTGCCCACAAATACAAATAGAACAGATCATGTTAGAACAAACTGCCATTTGGATACTAATCATACACAATTAGTAATGGAAATATGAATTATTATTATGTGTCATTTTGTTCCTTTGCTGGACAGAGGTTTGGTTTCAGTTTAGGGTTAGGTTTAGGTTACGTTCCAGACCGACCATATTGCAGTTGGGTTGCACGTATCAACCAATGGCTGCGTGCACCGCCATTGACTTCACAGTCAGGCATCAGATTGCTATATCATATAATGTGGTTGGCTGACATGTGTAACACCTATCTGGGCATTGTAAGATCTGGCAGGCGACTGCAATGTGGTCAGCTTGGAACACTACCAGTATGTTCCTATAGGCAAAGGTTAAGTTTAGGGGATATTTTTATGTTGCTCTCACCTGTGAGTTGGAAGTGGCCCCGTGACTGGCCTGCCTTGTTGGCCACCAAGCAGATGTATTTCCCACAGTCAGCCTTGGTCAGGTTGTTCACCTGTAAGGTTTGGTTTCTTTCACCCAATAACCATCTGGAATCTGTGAGGAAGGGCTGGTCATCCTTCAGCCACCAATAGGAGAGGTTTGACCCCTTGACCTCACAAGTCATTGTTAGCAGCGTGTGGGAGAAGTTTACACTGATGTGCAGAGTGGAGGGAGGAGCTAAAGAGACCAAAACATTGATCAGTTGTGAATCTCTGCATTTGAATCCAATAGGTAATGTGTCTGTTGACTTCTTTTACTCTGGCAAACTTTTGTGACTTCCATTATATGGACATGTGCTCCCCATGAATACAATCTTGGATTTATCTATTAGTGATTTCCATATATCTATGTATGGATTTCCACTGAATCTGAAGCACAGTTGGCATTACTGTGTAGAAAGACGGACAGATAAAAATGGGTAAGGGTAATATGCTGTACTTACAAATGATTGACAGTGATATCTTTAATGAGACCATAGTGTTATTCTTATAAATCACTCTTTCTTCATAGACACCTTCATCCTCTGCCCTCACTGAGTCTAGAACAAAGGTTTTATTGTGGGAAAGGAAGTGCGCAGTGCCATTGCATGCAGGGGATATGTTGGTGATGTTCCCATCCATTTCATGGTGAAGACAGAATGTCTGTGAGTTTCCACTTTTGTGACGCCATTCCACCGTTTTGATTAGTTTCAAGGGTATAGCGGATCCAGAAAACTGTATGGGTTTGTTTAATATAGCCCATATACTTTCTCCTGGGACATTGGGCCTGCCTGTAAGAGAGAGGAAGAGTGAGAGACTTACATCATGGCCATGTTAGCACAGCCTGGCTATAGAGCAATACAAAATCGACTTTACATATTTCTAAGCACCTCCAAGAAGTATGATACCTACTAATGGTCTAGTTACTTGAGACAGAAACAACAGTAGGGAGGTTTGTCGGAAAGGATGGGTGTGCGTAATCCGCTATAGTCTAGCAATCCAAAATGTGCATGTTCTGGTCATGTCGGGGACAACTGTAGCATTTTTGCAAACTCTAACCCTTGTTCTTAACTCAATTCACCTAACCTGCTACGTAAATTCACCTAACCTTTGTCTTTGTTTTGTCTTTTTTTTTTAGGGGTGGATCCGCTTTAATGTTGTGGAAAGATTGTTGCTTCCATCAATGTAATTGTCTGCATCATTTCCAATCCCCCATATATTTTTGGGGTAAATATATATATATCCATAAACGTACCCATATATATATATATATATATACAGTGAGGGAAAAAAATATTTGATCCCCTGCTGATTTTGTACGTTTGCCCACTGACAAAGAAATGATCAGTCTATAATTTTAATGGTAGGTTTATTTGAACAGTGAGAGACAGAATAACAACAAAATAATCCAGAAAAACGCATGTCAAAAATGTTATAAATTGATTTGCATTTTAATGAGCGAAATAAGTATTTGACCCCCTCTCAATCAGAAAGATTTCTGGCTCCCAGGTGTCTTTTATACAGGACGAGCTGAGATTAGGAGCACACTCTTAAAGGGAGTGCTCCTAATCTCAGCTTGTTACATGTATAAAAGACACCTGTCCACAGAAGCAATCAATCAATCAGATTCCAAACTCTCCACCATGGCCAAGACCAAAGAGCTCTCCAAGGATGTCAGGGACAAGATTGTAGACCTACACAAGGCTGGAATGGGCTACAAGACCATCGCCAAGCAACTTGGTGAGAAGGTGACAACAGTTGGTGCGATTATTCGCAAATGGAAGATACACAAAATAACTGTCAATCTCCCTCGGCCTGGGGCTCCATGCAAGATCTCACCTCATGGAGTTGCAATGATCATGAGAAAGGTGAGGAATCAGCCCAGAACTACACGGGAGGATCTTGTCAATGATCTCAAGGCTGCTGGGACCAGTCACCAAGAAAACAATTGGTAACACACTACGCCGTGAAGGACTGAAATCCTGCAGTGCCCGCAATGTCCCCCTGCTCAAGAAAGCACATATACATGCCCGTCTGAAGTTTGCCAATGAACATCTGAATGATTCAGAGGACAACTGGGTGAAAGTGTTGTGGTCAGATTAGACCAAAATTGAGCTCTTTGGCATCAACTCAACTCGCCGTGTTTGGAGGAGGAGGAGGAATGCTGCCTATGACCCCAAGAACACCATCCCCTCCGTCAAGCATGGAGGTGGAAACATTATGCTTTGGGGGTGTTTTTCTGCTAAGGGGACAAGACAACTTCACCGCATCAAAGGGACGATGGACGGGGCCATGTACGGGGGGTATTCCAGCATGACAATGACCCAAAACACACGGCCAAGGCAACAAAGGAGTGTCTCAAGAAGAAGCACATTAAGGTCCTGGAGTGGCCTAGCCAGTCTCCAGACCTTAATCCCATAGAAAATCTGTGGAGGGAGCTGAAGGTTCGAGTTGCCAATCGTCAGCCTCGAAACCTTAATGACTTGGAGAAGATCTGCAAAGAGGAGTGGGACAAAATCCCTCCTGAGATGTGTGCAAACCTGGTGGCCAACTACAAGAAACGTCTGACCTCAGTACTTGGTGGCAAAACCCTTGTTGGCAATCACAAAGTCATGTTTTGCAGAGGGGTCAAATACTTATTTCCCTCATTAAAATGCAAATAATTTTATAAAATTTTTGACATGCGTTTTTCTGGATTTTTGTTGTTGTTATTCTGTCTCTCACTGTTCAAATAAACCTACCATTACAATTATAGACTGATAATTTCTTTGTCAGTGGGCAAACGTACAAAATCAGCAGGGGATCAAATACGTTTTTCCCTCACTGTGTGTGTGTGTGTATATATATATATGTGTGTGTGTGTGTGTGTGTGTGTGTGTGTGTATACATAAACATTCATACATATATACATACTTTTTTTAGAATATACCTTTATTATTCCCCGCAAACCGTGCCACCCCTCCCCCAATTGGAGTAAACTAATAAACAATACCACTTAGGCTTCTACCTTCAGTTTATACACATTTTACAGACACAATCTATTTTACAATAGTTATATTTTGTTTGTTTTTAGTCCTTCCTCTATTTCTGATATCCATCCAGTTTGATTTCTATTTGTAACTGTGTAACTCACAAAATTTCTGAACCTGTATACATTTTACAGACCCCGTATGTTTTACATTGGTTCTTGTTATTAGTCCCACCCTTCAGCTCCATTCAACCCCTCCCACCTATCTCTTAACACCATCCATTTTGGATTTCTATTTGCCATATATTTTTTAACTGTGATGTGATGCTTCACAAAAGTACTGAACCTTTCTATTCTCATAGCTTCTACAGATTGTAAATTAATGATAAACATTTTTGCTAAAATAATTATAAAATTATTGATTGATTGACTTTTCAAATCACCTAGTATTGCTATCTGCAGCGTTAGTTTGAGGTAAATGTTGCAATTCTTCAGCCATTCCTGGATCTATTGACCAAAAACGAGCTACATATGGACAGTACCAAAATAAATGATCTAATGACTCTGCCTCCTCACAGCAAAATCTGCAGAGCTGGGAAGATTGTATCCCCCATATATATAACATTCTATTGGTTGCAAAAATTTAGTATAATAATTTTAATAGAAAAAATTTGAAGTTTTGAATCCGGCATTGTTTTGCGTGTCAATTCATAAACCATGTGTCATGGAATAGGTACATCGAAAATCTCTTCCCAGCTATTTAGCAATTTATATGGCACAGCTGTCAATTTTTTGGTCCTGAAATGAAATTGGTATATGTTTTTATTTAATCACAATTTTCTTTAACCATTTATGGTCTTTAATGCAGGGCCGACAGACAAGTTCCTTACTTTTTCCCCCTTCTACTTGCCTCTTCCATTTTTGTGGTAATGCTGCAATTAGTTGCAATTGTAATTTTGGGTAGAGCAGACATTTCCATATGTCTGTGTTAGCTGCATGTGTGACATAACTCCACCAGTCCTATTCATTCACAAAAATTATACCTTTTTTAATAATGTTATCAAAAAATATGTTTTTTTTTATCAATTAGTATATTTGAGTTTAACCACAATATTTGTTGTATTATTTGTTCTGTCTTTTCAGGTGGATTAAACTGAAATTGCAACCAACTTTCTAAAGCTTGTTTAAAAGATAACGATATTTTGGAGATTATTTCATTTTCAAACAACCGAAAGTGAGCCGTTGTAATCTGAATAAAGGGAAAAGGGCCATTCTTGAACATGGGGTGAGACATTCCTACCAATTTACTAGAGATCCATTTCGGATTTAAGTATAACTTTTGTATGACTGATGCCTTTAGTGAGAGGTCTAATGTTTTAATATTTAATCATTTCTGCCCTCTGAATTCATATTCATTATATAATTAGGCCCTTTTAATTTTGTCTGGCTAGCCATTCCAAATAAAATGGAATATTTTTTGTTCATATAATTTAAAAAGCAGGTTTAAGCAAAACCATAAGCAAATAGGTCAACTGTGATATGACTAAAGATCAGGGTGATTTTTCCACAAGCAGACAAGTATTTTCCTTTCCATGGTAGCAAGATCTATTTTTGCTAACTTTATATAAAAATGTATTGGAGTAAGATCATTTCTTTCTTTCGGGATTTGTATACGGAGTATGTCCACATCCCTGTCAGAACATTTTATTGGCAAACTACACGGTAATGTAAAAGTGGCATTTTTTTGTGATCCAATACGTAATATAGTAAGTACACTTATCATAATTTGGTTTTAATCCAGAGAGGTTAGCAAAAGTATCTAGATCCTCTATGAGGCTGTGGAGGGATTCTAATTGTGGTTTTAAAAGAAAACATGAATCATCAGTGTACAATGACACCTTTGTTATTAAGCCACAGATTTCTAATCCCTTATTATTATTGTTGAATCTAATTTTAACAGCTAACATTTTGATGGCAATAATAAATAGATATGCCAATAGTGGACAACCTTATTTTACTCTTCTTGACAGTTTAAAACTTTCTGAGATGTAGCCATTATTTACTATTTTACACCTAGTGTTACTATACATAACTTTAACCCATTTTATAAGAGATTCTCCAAAATTGAAATATTCTAGGCATTTATATCTAAACTCCAGTCGTACTTTATCAAAAGCCTTTTCAAAATCAGCTATGAAAACCAGGCCTGGTGTCCCTGATATTTCATAGTATTCTATTGTTTCCAGTACTTGTCTTATATTATCTCCAATGTATCGTCCATGTAAAAAACCTGTCTGATTAGGATGAATAATATCTAACAACACCTTTTTAATTCTATGCGCCAAGCATTTAGCTAGAATTTTTGCATCACAACACTGAAGTGTAAGAGGCCTCCAATTTTTTTTATGGACTGGATCTTTATATGTACCACTTGGATCCTGTTTCAGTAATAATGAAATCAGACCGTGTTGCGTGTCTGATAATCTACCATTTATATAGGAGTGGTTAAAACATGCTAATAATGGTCCTCTGAGTACATCAAAAGTTTGGTATACTTCCACTGCTATGCCATCCAGCCCTGTAGTTTTCCCAGCCTTAAAGGCTTTAATTGCATCAAGAAGTTCCTCTTCTGTAATTTGGCCTTCACATGAATCTTTCTGTACAGATGTTAATTTTACATTATTAATAGGAAGAGAATCCATACAATTAGATTCGGTTAGTGGAGATGTACGAGGCAAACGAAAACATATTCTTAAAGTACTTTACTTCCTCTTTCAAAATATAATTCGGGGAATCATGCGTGACTCCATCATTTGTAACAAGTTTCAATACATTGTTTTGGTAGCATTTCTATGTTGAAGATTGAAAAAGAATTTGGTGCATTTTTCCCCATATTCCATCCAGTTCGCTTTATTTTTATAATATATTATATTACACTGGATCTTTCTTGAATAAGTTCCTCCATTTATTTTAGTTTTTCCTCTAACTTATTCTGTACCTCTATGGTACAGTTTTTATTGCTATCTAACTGTACTGTTGGTCCTTCAATTTCCTTTGTTAATATGGACTCTTTTGATCTAAATTGCTTTTGTTTTATAGATGAGTACTGACATTTAAAAGTTGCCCATACAATAAGGGGATCTGCTGCACCTATGTTATGTCGGAAAAATTCAATTGTAAATTATTCTGTCCTAGTTATAAACAAGTTAACATCCAGTAGGCTTTGATTAAATTTCCAATATCCTCGACAACGTAGAAATTCTGTAAGAGTCATATATGCCAATTATGTGATGATCCGACCACATTCTGTCCACTATCAACAGTATTTTAACTTTTGGTGCCAGAGAGAATGACATAAGAAAGTAATCAAGATGACTAGCTTGATTAAGCCTCCACCATGTATATCTCACTAGGTCAGGGTATTTAAGCCTCCATATATCCACTAATTCCAATTTAACCATGACATTCATGATTTCCTTAAGTGCCTGAGGGTGATAGTTTGTAGTGTGATTTCCTTTCCGGTCCATAGAGGTATTTAAAACCGTATTAAAATCCCCCACTATAATAATAGAGTCTAGTGTTGCTTGTAGAGTTGATACATTCTTATATATATTTTCAAAGACGCTTCGATCATCATCATTTGGACCGTATAGGTTAATAAGCCAAATCTGTTTATTGTCCAATAACATATTTAAAATAATCCATCTACCTTGATGATCTGTTTGGACAATTTGCACATTTGGATCAAAATTACTGTTAATTAATATCATCACCCATTTTGAATTTCTTTGCCCATGGGAGAAATATATTTTGCCTCTGTCCTTTTTTCACAAAACTTCATTTAAAATTGTTGAATGAGTTTCCTGTAAACAATAGATATTATATTCCTTCTCTGTCAGCCAGGTAAATACTGATAATCTTTTCTTATTATCTGCTAAGCCATTACACACACACACACACACACACACACACACACATATACACTGCTCAAAAAAATAAAGGGAACACTTAAACAACACAATGTAACTCCAAGTCAATCACACTTCTGTGAAATCAAACTGTCCACTTAGGAAGCAACACTGATTGACAATACATTTCACATGCTGTTGTGCAAATGGAATAGACAACAGGTGGAAAATATAGGCAATTAGCAAGACACCCCCAATAAAGGAGTGGTTCTGCAGGTGGTGACCACAGACCACTTCTCAGTTCCTATGCTTCCTGGCTGATGTTTTGGTCACTTTTGAATGCTGGCGGTGCTTTCACTCTAGTGGTAGCATGAGACGGAGTGTACTGCTCAAAAAAATAAAGGGAACACTTAAACAACACATCCTAGATCTGAATGAAAGAAATAATCTTATTAAATACTTTTTTCTTTACATAGTTGAATGTGCTGACAACAAAATCACACAAAAATAATCAATGGAAATCCAATTTATCAACCCATGGAGGTCTGGATTTGGAGTCACACTCAAAATTAAAGTGGAAAACCATACTACAGGCTGATCCAACTTTGATGCAATGTCCTTAAAACAAGTCAAAATGAGGCTCAGTAGTGTGTGTGGCCTCCACGTGCCTGTATGACCTCCCTACAACGCCTGGGCATGCTCCTGATGAGGTGGCGGATGGTCTCCTGAGGGATCTCCTCCCAGACCTGGACTAAAGCATCCACCAACTCCTGGACAGTCTGTGGTGCAACGTGGCGTTGGTGGATGGAGCGAGACATGATGTCCCAGATGTGCTCAATTGGATTCAGGTCTGGGGAACGGGCGGTCCATAGCATCAATGCCTTCCTCTTGCAGGAACTGCTGACACACTCCAGCCACATGAGGTCTAGCATTGTCTTGCATTAGGAGGAACCCAGGGCCAACCGCACCACCATATGGTCTCACAAGGGGTCTGAGGATCTCATCTCGGTACCTAATGGCAGTCAGGCTACCTCTGGCGAGCACATGGAGCGCTGTGCGGCCCCCCAAAGAAATGCCACCCCACACCATGACTGACCCACCGCCAAACCGGTCATGCTGGAGGATGTTGCAGGCAGCAGAACGTTCTCCACGGCGTCTCCAGACTCTGTCACGTCTGTCACGTGCTCAGTGTGAACCTGCTTTCATCTGTGAAGAGCACAGGGCGCCAGTGGCGAATTTGCCAATCTTGGTGTTCTCTGGCAAATGCCAAACGTCCTGCACGGTGTTGGGCTGTAAGCACAACCCCCACCTGTGGACGTCGGGCCCTCATACCACCCTCATGGAGTCTGTTTCTGACCGTTTGAGCAGACACATGCACATTTGTGGCCTGCTGGAGGTCATTCTGCAGGGCTCTGGCAGTGCTCCTCCTTGCACAAAGGCGGAGGTAGCGGTCCTGCTGCTGGGTTGTTGCCCTCCTACGGCCTCCTCCACGTCTCCTGATGTACTGGCCTGTCTCCTGGTAGCGCCTCCATGCTCTGGACACTACGCTGACAGACACAGCAAACCTTCTTGCCACAGCTCGCATTGATGTGCCATCCTGGATGAGCTGCACTACCTGAGCCACTTGTGTGGGTTGTAGACTCCGTCTCATGCTACCACTAGAGTGAAAGCACCACCAGCATTCAAAAGTGCCCAAACATCAGCCAGGAAGCATAGGATCTGAGAAGTGGTCTGTGGTCCCCACCTGCAGAACCACTCCTTTATTGGGGGTGTCTTGCTAATTGCCTATAATTTCCACCTGTTGTCTATTCCATTTGCACAACAGCATGTGAAGTTTGTCAATCAGTGTTGCTTCCTAAGTGGACAGTTTGATTTCACAGAAGTGTGATTGACTTGGAGTTACATTGTGTTGTTTAAGTGTTCCCTTTATTTTTTTGAGCAGTATATATACACATTTGATTTTATTTAGAAACCCGACTCAGTTACACCAGCTCTGTCAGGAGGAATGGGCCAAAATTCACCCAAATTATTGTGGGAAGCTTGTGGAAGGCCACCCAAAATGTTTGACCCAAGTTCAACAATTTAAAGGCAATGCTAGCAAATACTAATTGAGTGTATGTAAACTTCTGACCCACTGGGAATGTGATGAAAGAAATAAAAGCTGAAATAAATCATTCTCTCTACTATTATTCTGACATTTCACATTCTTAAAATAAAGTGGTGATCCTAACTGACCTAAGACAGGGAATTTCTACTAGGATTAAATGTCAGGAATTGTGAAAAACTGAGTTTAAATGCATTTGGCTAAGGTGTATGTAAACTTCCGACTTCAACTGTGTATATATTTTTATAATCCTTTTTCTTATTTTCCATAATTAGCTATTGATATTTGTAGTAATGTTGGCAATTTATGCTAAGGATTTTTACCTCTCACCAGTCTCGCCATTACCAAAATTACATTATGGCAAGCAATTATTATATTAGCAAACAATTATTTTGAATCATCCTATATTGTCCCTAACATCTTTAGTCCCTCGCAACAGTTGTGGGATACACACACTCTTACACACTCAACCCCTTTCCCCCACAACAACCATACACTCAGATTCTCAACATTTGCACCATCCCAGAGCCCAACTCAAGAAAGGTCTTGATTTACGAATGCATATACAGTTGCAGCTGTATGAGAAGGCCTGTAAAACTGCAACAACAAAAAAATCTAAAAAGAAATGGGCAGAAATGGGGAGATTTGATTTACCTTTGTCATGTCTCAGATGGTGGAGATCAGATACAGTGGGGAGAACAAGTATTTGATACACTGCTGATTTTGCAGGTTTTCCTACTTACAAAGCATGTAGAGGTCTGGAATTGTTATCATAGGTACACTTCAACTGTGAGAGACGGAATCTAAAACAAAAATCCAGAAAAATCACATTGTATGATTTTTAAGTAATTAATTTGCATTCTATTGCATGACATAAGTATTTGATACATCAGAAAAGCAGAACTTAATATTTGGTACAGAAATCTTTGTTTGCAATTACAGAGATCATACGTTTCCTGTAGTTCTTGACCAGGTTTGCACACACTGCAGCAGGGATTTTGGCCCACTTCTCCATACAGACCTTCTCCAGATCCTTCAGGTTTCGGGGCTGTCGCTGGGCAATACGGACTTTCAGCTCCCTCCAAAGATTTTCTATTGGGTTCAGGTCTGGAGACTGGCTGGGCCACTCCAGGACCTTGAGATGCTTCTTACGGAGCCACTCCTTAGTTGCCCTGGCTGTGTGTTTCAGGTCGTTGTCATGCTGGAAGACCCAGCCACGACCCATCTTCAATGCTCTTACTGAGGGAAGGAGGTTGTTGGCCAAGATCTCACGATACATGGCCCCATCCATCCTCCCCTCAATACGGTGCAGTCGTCCTGTCCCCTTTGCAGAAAAGCATCCCCAAAGAATGATGTTTCCACCTCCATGCTTCACGGTTGGGATGGTGTTCTTGGGGTTCTCTCATCCTTCTTCTTCCTCCAAACACGGCGAGTGGAGTTTAGACAAAAAATATCTATTTTTGTCTCATCAGACCACATGACCTTCTCCCATTCCTCCTCTGGATCATCCAGATGGTCATTGGCAAACTTCAGACGGCCTGGACATGCGCTGGCTTGAGCAGGGGGACCTTGCGTGCGCTGCAAGATTTTAATCCATGACGGTGTAGTGTGTTACTAATGGTTTTCTTTGAGACTGTGGTCCCAGCTCTCTTCAGGTCATTGACCAGGTCCTGCCGTGTAGTTCTGGGCTGATCCCTCATCTTCCACATGATCATTGATGCCCCACGAGGTGAGATCTTGCATGGAGCCCCAGACCGAGGGTGATTGACCGTCATCTTGAACTTCTTCCATTTTCTAATAATTGCGCCAACAGTTGTTGCCTTCTCACCAAGCTGCTTGCCTATTGTCCTGTAGCCCATCCCAGCCTTGTGCAGGTCTACAATTTTATCCCTGATGTCCTTATACAGCTCTCTGGTCTTGGCCATTGTGGAGAGGTTGGAGTCTGTTTGATTGAGTGTGTGGACAGGTGTCTTTTATACAGGTAACGAGTTCAAACAGGTGCAGTTAATACAGGTAATGAGTGAACAGGAGGGCTTCTTAAAGAAAAACGAACAGGTCTGTGAGAGCCGGAATTCTTACTGGTTGGTAGGTGATCAAATACTTATGTCATGCAATAAAATGCATATTAATTACTTAAAAATCATACAATGTGATTTTCTGGATTTTTGTTTTAGATTCCGTCTCACAGTTGAAGTGTACCTATGATATAAATTACAGACCTCTACATTCTTTGTAAGTAGGAAAACCTGCAAAATCGGCAGTGTATCAAATACTTGTTCTCCCCACTGTATACCCCCTTCACCTGAAACACCCACAACATGGTCCCCCGTATTGACCATATTCCCAAGCATCTCCGTGCAGTCAGACCTTTGATTTTGTGCCATCAGGGCCACAATAATATGCCCCCTCTCTGAATGTCTGAGTGTGACCCCCTCCCCATGGGTTACTGCAGCTAGTGTTGCCAGCACTGCTACTGCCTGGGTGCGGGCAGCCCACCGGGATCCCCATGATAGGACAATAAATAAATTATATGTATAATTTATTTTAAAACGCTGTTCCACCATGATAGGACAATAAATAGATAAGATGTATAACTCATTATAAAATGTATATCCCTCATCCGAACAACATTGAAAGCTCTCTCACAACCCCTGCTCACAGCAATACATTGGTTCTGGGAAATGCAACCATTTCCTTTCTCACTCAACGCCACACTTTACCAAACACCAAAAAACACACACCACACCATCCATCAACACATACTGTGCCTTCTGTTTACTGAGTTTTTATCTCCACCATGTTGAATTAGTGCTTTAGTGTTCCAATTAGTTATGTTTGGAGATAGATAGAAAAGCTATATTTTTTGTTGTATTATTACAATCCATAACCGGGCTAGAATTGTGTGTTTCCTTATTTGCCTCCTCCATGAGAACTTTGTAATTTTGAAAATAGCCATTGAGTAGTCTTTGTGTCTCTGAACAACTGGTTATCAATATACAGTTTATCGACGACGAGAGCTACGCGTTTCCCATGCAATCTATTTTCCTTGACAGTTGGAAACAAAACTTTACGCCGTTCTGCAATTTCCTTCGGGAACTGGTCATTCATGCCTATTTTCGTGCAAGCAAGTCTTTCACCCAGGCTTTTAACCATTATTTTATCTTTAAGGAAAGCACATTTTGCAACGATTGGGCGTTCATACCTCTGCCCTCTCTGTCCGAAACGGTGTACATGTTCGAGTTGGATTTTGGCGATAGTTTCGGGTGGAATCTGAAGCGCTGTAAGGAGGAACTCTCTAACTACAGATTCAGGAACATCTCCTTCTTTCTCTTGGATACCTGTAAGTATCAGATTCTCTCTCATGGATCTAGTCAGTATGTCAAGTAAGGCTTCTCTTAGAACGATGTTCTCCTTTGTCATTTTAATTCTAACTGCCAATGTAAAATGTTCCTTCCTTCTTACTGCACAACAAGCAACCTGGTCTCAGATAAAGACATGCAATACCTTACGTCCGCCGATATATAATCAATTACTTCATCCAATTCGTCAAGCCAGGCCCAATAAACTGTCCACTTAGTGTATCTTTGAGCTTTAATTATCTTAAAAAATTCAAAATGTTCAAAACAGCACATTTAAATCTTTATTTCTGCAGGCCCACCCACCAAAGAATTTCTGGCTACGCCACTGAACGCAACATTACATATCATACTAAATGGACTGTCATGAGACCACATTGGTTAGCATGGTCCCCAATCAGTTAGTGCTCTTGCCTACTCCATTGTCAAATGGAAACAGACTGGCAATCAGGTAATGATGACCATGTTATGATGACCATTAATATGGCGCCGGAGAAGAAGGCAGACATTTTACGTCACCCCAGCCGATTGTGTTTTATTGTTTGCTTATTTGCGTTGTTTGTAACTTATTTTATACATAATGTTGCCACTACCGTCTTATGACCGAAAATAACTTCTAGACATCAGGACTGTGATTACTCACCAAGGACTAGCAGAATCCTCTTTTTCCTTTCACGACTCTGCCGAGCCTGACGCGAAGGATACGCTGCTTCCTCAGGAACAGGCCCCGATGTGCGTGAAGTGGAGGTGGAGAAAGAGGGGCCGAAGGTCCGGCAGCCTTCTGAGAATTCGCAGGCGCTCGAATAAACCCCCACTACCCTCCATTCTGCTAGCAAAAGTGCAATCTTTGGACAATAAAATCGACGAGTTATGCTAAAGATTGAACTACCAACGGGACATTAAAAACTGTAACATCTTATGCTTCACGGAGTCGTGGCTGAACGACGACAACATCAACATACAGCTGGCTGGTTAAACAATGTACCGGCAAGATAGAACAGTGGCGTTTGGTAAGACAAGGGGCGGCGGTCTATGTATTTTTGTAAACAACGGCTGGTGCACGATATCTAAGGAAGTCTCGAGCTATTGCTCACCTTAGGTAGAGTATCTCATGATAAGCTGTAGACCACACTACCTACCGAGAGTCAGAGGCTGGCACATTACATACCACCACAGTCAGAGGCTAGCACTAAGACAGCATTGAATGAGCTGTATTCTGCCATAAGCAAACAAGAAAACGCTCACCCAGAGGCAGCGCTCCTAGTAGCCGGGGACTTTAATGCAGGGAAACTTAAATCCGTTTTACCATATTTCTATCAGCATGTTAAATGTGCAACCAGAGGAAAAAGAACTCTGGACCACCTATACTTCACACACAGAGATGCATACAAAGCTCTCCCCCGCCGTCCTTTTGGCAAATCTGACCATAATTCTATCCTCCTGATTCCTGCTTACAAGCAAAAATTAAAGCAGGAAGCACCAGTGACTAGATCAATAAAAAAGTGGTCAGATGAAGGAGATGCTAAGCTAGAGGACTGTTTTGCTAGCACAGACTGGAATATATTCCAGGATTCCTCTGATGCCATTGAGGAGTACACCCCATCAGTCATTGGCTTCATCAATAAGTGCATCGATGACATCGTCCCCACAGTGGCCATACGTACATACCCCAAACAGAAGCCATGGATTACAGGCAGCATCCACACTGAGCTAAAGGCTAGAGCTGCCGCTTTCAAGGAGCGTGACTAACCCGGAAGCGTATAAGAAATCCCGCAATGTCCTCCGACGAACCATCAATCAGGCAAAGCATCAATACAGGACTAAGATCGAATCGTACAACACCAGCTCTGATGCTCGTCGGATGTGGCAGAGCTTGCAAACCATTACAAACTACAAGGGGAAGCACAGCCAAGAGCTGCCCGGTGACACGAGCCTACCAGATGAGCTAAACTACTTCTATACTCGCTTCGAAGCAAATGGCACTGAAACATGCATGAGAGCACCAGCTGTTCCGGAAGACTGTGTGAACACGCTCTCCGCAGCCGATGTGAGTAAGACCTTTAAACAGGTCAACATTCAAAAGGCCACAGGGTCAGACGGATTACCAGGACGTGTACTGCGAGCATGCGCTGACTAACTGGCAAGTGTCTTCACTGACACTTTCAACCTCTCCCTGTCCGAGTCTGTAATACCAACATGTTTTAAGCAGACCACCATAGTCCCTGTGCCCAAGAACACTAAGATAACCTGGCTAAACGACTACTGACCCGTAGCACTCACGTCTGTAGCCATGAAGGGCCTTGAAAGGCTGGTCATAGCTCACATCAACACCATCATCCAAGAAACCCCAGACCCACTCCAATTTGCATTCTTCCCCAACAGATCCACAGATGACACAATCTCCATTGCACTCCACACTGCCCTTTCCCACCTGGATAAAAGGAACACCTATGTGAGAATGCTATTCATTGACTACAACTCAGCGTTCAACACCATAGTGCCTTCAAAGCTCATCAATAAGCTAAAGACCCTGGGACTAAACACCTCCCTCTGCAACTGGATCCTGGACTTCCTGACGCGCCGCCCCCAGGTGGTAAGGGTAGGTAACAACACATCCGCCACGCTGATCCTCAACACAGGGGCCCCTCGGGTGCGTGCTCAGTCCCCTCCTGTACTCCCTGTTCACTCATGACTGCACAGCCTGGCACGACTCCAACACCATCATTAAATTTGCCGATGACACAACAGTGGTAGGCCTGATCACAGACAACGACAAGACAGCCTATTGGGAGGTCAGAGACCTGGCTGTGTGGTGCCAGGACAACCTCTCCCTCAATGTGATCAAGACAAAGGAGATGATTGTGGACTACAGGAAAAAGAGGACTGAGCACACCCCCATTCTCATCGACGGGGCTGCAGTGGAGCAGGTTGAGAGCTTCAAGTTCCTTGGTGTCCACATCATCAACAAACTAACATGGTCCAAGCACACCAAGACAGTCATGAAGAGGGCACGACAAAACCTATTCCCCCTCAGGAGACTGAAAAGATTTGGCATTGGTCCTCAGATCCTCAAAAGGTTCAACAGCTGCACCATTGAGAGCATCCTGACTGGTTGCATCACTGCCTAGTATGGCAACTGCTCGGCCTCCGATGGCAAGGCACTACAGAGGGTAGTGCGAACGGCCCAGTACATCACTGGGGCCAACCTTCCTTCCATCCAGGACCTCTATACCAGGCAGTGTCAGAGGAAGGCCCTAAAAATGGTCAAAGACTCCAGCCACCCTAGTCATAGACTGTTCTCTCTGCTACTGCACGGCAAGCGGTACCGGAGTGCCAAGTCTAGGTCCAAGAGGCTTCCAAACAGCTTCTACCCCCAAGCCATAAGACTCCTGAACACCTAATCAAATGGCTACCCTGACTATTTGCAGTGCCCCCCCAACCCTCTTTACACCACTGCTACTCTGTTGTCATCTATGCATAGTCACTTTAATAACTCAACCTACATGTACATACTACCTCAAATCACCAGTGCCCCCGCACTTTGACTCTGAATCGGTACCCCCCTGTATATAGTCTCGCTATTGTTATTTCAGTGCTGCTCTTTAATTACTTGTTACTTTTATCTCTTATTCTTATCTGTATTTTTTTTAACTGCATTGTTGGTTAGAGACTCCTAAGTAAGCATTTCACTCTAAGGTCTACACGTGCTGTATTCGGCGCGTGTGACTAATAAAATTTGATTTTATGTGTCTTTTCCAGTACAAACTCTGTGTCCTACAATGAGTGAATGGAATGGGGGGTTATTTGTTAGACAGAAAATATGGTAGTAGCTACACCATCCTTAGAAAGCCAGTATGAGGGTTTGCGCTCAGGCTAGAATGAAATGCGGCCGGTGCGTAGAAAATAAAATATCTGTAGAGTTCAAAAGGTACTCACACTCAAAACCATAGAAAAGAAATAACCCAAGGAGGGCAAGATGCAAAAATAATATAATGAATTGATTCCATGCACTTTCACTTGTTGTATTCTTTCGAGCATGGATTAAATGAAATCTTTTTGCATCTCGGCCTCCTTGGGTTATTTCTTTTTCATGGCTTTGTGTATGAGTACCTTTTGAACTCTACAGTACACAACCCTTGAAATATACGAAAAAAATTGCCAATATACTTTGCATGATGTATGAAGCGATGCAGTGCCATTTAGTTTAAACCTCAACTCATATCCTAGACCTAGTGAATCAGAGTTTATATGCAGAACCTCTAAAAGCCTAAGCCATTGAGGGGCAAGTTCTACTAAGCTAATATATGGAATTGTTTTAAGATGGTCATACCATGGCTCATTTAGCAATTTTATGTATTGATTTATACATTTTAGAACCCCTTTAGGTGTAAAAAAAACATTTCAAATGATTTGATAAAATATTTCATTTGGCCTTTACTACTATAGAAAGGCATTTAATAACACATAAATGGCAAAGGAGACAGTAAAACAATGAATCATAAAGAATAAGGTTCTGAAGTGTCTTTCCTATATCTAGGAGATATAAGAAAGCTCAGGAAATATGTGTGTTTTTTTTGGGACACATTTCTAACCCCGATTACTTCGTAGGCCAAACCATTCGGATGCTATAGACGTTTTCGTGAGAAGACCGATTTTCAGAATTTCTCATGGTCTGACAAACACTGCTGTAGCTCGGTCACCTTCCACCTTCCTCTACTTTAAACTCACGGATTTCGATGCTGATTTTTTATTATATGTTCTTCAGATCGCCAATAAATACTCTTAAGGATTACAGAAAAGCAAATACAATGTAATGAATTACATGCTCACCAATACCCAATAAATGGACAGACTGATAGGATGAGAGTTGCAGAATGTTTTAAGACAGAAAAAGGGGACCAAATGCTGATGATTGACATTTACCCATTATAATGATCTACATAAAACAATTTGATCAACAAAAATCACTGCCTTCTGTATTTTTCAAATTAGACGCAGCCCAATTTTTTCAAGCAAAGTAACTTACCTGAATTTGTTGTGGTGCACAAGGTCAATAGGAGAATAACCAGTTGGAGGGGACATCTTGAGAATAACAGTTTTTCTGTGGAATTTCTCTTAAAAATCAACCAGTTTACCATCATGCCATAGCTTGCCAGACCGATCAAAAGTTGAACTGTCATACACACAAGTGCTAGCTCAAAAAAGATGCATGATGTGCTTTTTCCTCCCACAAACCACAGAGAGATTGGAGTTGGCTTCTGAAGACAGCAAGACGCATCACACTTCTTAAAGCATCGATACAGTGCCTTCAGAATGTATTCACACCCCTCGACTTTTTCCACATTTTCTTATTCAAGTGTGATAAATATGGATTTAATTGTCATTTTTGGTCAACGATCTAGACAAAATACTCATTTCAAAGTGGAAGCAAAATTCTAACATAACAAATTATTGAAAAATAAAACACTAACATATTTTAGCGGGGACAGCCTACTAGAGGATCTGGAGGTGTGGCTTGTTGCAGGCGTGGCCTTGAATTAGCTCTGCTTGGTTGTCATACTCTGTTAAAACTGTAATATGTAACTTTTCAGGTGACCTGACCAAATTAAAATAGAAATGGTGTTATAGATATTTAATTCTCATTGAAAGCAAGTCTAAGAAGCCGTAGATATGTTATATGTGCACTATTACTATGCTTCCCGTTCTTAAGTTTTGTTTTTGCATCTATTGCTTTCGGTTTTTGCAGAAATACAATATTTTTGGTTATGGAAAATATATTTCACAGCCGTTTAGATGGTACAATGATTCTCTACACTATAATTGCTTGTTTTGTTACATAATGAGACGTTGGGGCTCCCGAGTTGCGCAGCGATCTAAATCAAATCAAACTTTATTTGTCACATGCGCCGAATAGAACAAGTGTAGACCTTACCGTGAAATGCTTACTTACAAGCCCTTAACTAACAGTGCAGTTCAAAACAAGTTGAGGAAATATTTACCAAATAAACGAAAGAAAAAAAGAATAAAAAAGTAACACAATAACATAACAATTAAGGAGGCTATATGGGGTATCAGTACCGAGTCAGTGTGCAGGGATACAGGTTAGAGGTAATTGGTACATGTAGGTAGGGGTGAAGTGACTATGCATAGATATTAAACAGTGAGTAGCAGCAGTGTACAAAACAAATGGGGGTGGGGGGGTCAATGTAATAGTCCGGTGGCCATTTTATTAATTGTTCAGCAGTCTTATGGCTTGGGGGTAGAAGCTGTTAACCTGTTAGGGCTAGGGGGCAGTATTGACACGGCTGGATAAAAAACGTACCCGATTTAATCTGGTTACTACTCCTGCCCAGTAACTAGAATATGCATATAATTATTGGCTTTGGATAGAAAACACCCTAAAGTTTCTAACACTGTTTGAATGGTGTCTGTGAGTATAACAGAACTCATATGGCAGGCCAAAACCTGAGAAGATTCCATGCAGGAAGTGGCCTGTCTGACAATTTCTTGCCCTTCTTGATTATCTCTATCCATTACAGAGGATCTCTGCTGTTACGTGACACTTCCTACGGCTCCCATGGGCTCTCAGAAGGCGGCAAAAAGCTGAATCGTGGCTTTGCAGGCTCTGGCTGAAAAAAAGTAGCGCGTTTGGGTAGTGGCTGGTTACAGTACTGTGAGACTCAGGCGCATGCCCGCGTCAACCGAATGCTTTGTTTTCTTTCCTCTGTTTACCTTAACGCAGATTCCCGGTCGGAATATTATCGCTTTTTTACGAGAAAAATGGCATAAAAATGGATTTTAAACAGCGGTTGACATGCTTCGAAGTACGGTAATGGAATATTTAGAATTTTTTTGTCACGAATTGCGCCATGCTCGTGACCCTTATTTACACTTCGGATAGTGTCTTGAACGCACGAACAAAACGCCGCTATTTGGATATAACTATGGATTATTTTGGACCAAACCAACATTTGTTATTGAAGTAGCAGTCCTGGGAGTGCATTCTGACGAAGAACATCAAACTTTTGTAATAGTAAATCGGAGTTTGGTCAGGGCTAAACTTGGTGGGTGTCTAAATAGCTAGCCGTGATGGCTGGGCTATGTACTCAGAATATTGCAAAATGTGCTTTCACCGAAAAAGCTATTTTAAAATCGGACACCTCGATTGCACAAAGGAGTTCTGTATCTATAATTCTTAAAATAATTGTTATGTTTTTTGTGAACGTTTATCGTGAGTAATTTAGTAAATTCACCGGAGGTTTGCAGGGGGTATGCTAGTTCTGAACGTCACATGCTAATGTAAAAAGCTGGTTTTTGATATAAATATGAACTTGATTGAACAAAACATGCATGTATTGTATAACATAATGTCCTAGGTGTGTCATCTGATGAAGATCATCAAAGGTTAGTGCTGCATTTAGCTGTCTTCTGGGTTTTTGTGACATTATATGCTAGCTTGAAAAATGGGTGTCTGATTATTTCTGGCTGGGTACTCTGCTGACATAATCTAATGTTTTGCTTTCGCTGTAAAGCCTTTTTGAAATTGGACAGTGTGGTTAGATAAAGGAGAGTCTTGTCTTTAAAATGCTGTAAAATAGTCATATGTTTGAAAAATGGAAGTTTTTGTATTTTTGAGGAATTTGTCATTCGCGCCACGCCTATCATTGGATATTGGAGCAGGTGTTCCGCTAGCAGAACGTCTAGATGTAAGAGGTTAAGGAGCCTTTTGGTCTCAGACTTGGCGCTCCGGTACCGCTTGCCGTGCGGACTTGGGTGACTGGAGTCTGACAATTTTATGGGCTTTCCTCTAACACACCTATTATATAGGTCCTGGATTGCAGGAAGCTTGCCCCCAGTGATGTACTGGGTCGTGCGCACTACCCTCTGTAGCGCCTTAAGGTCAGATGACGGCAGTTGCCATACCAGGCGGTGATGCAACCGGTCAGGATGCTCTTGAATGTGCAGCTGTATAACTTTTTGAGGATCTGGGGACCCATGCCAAATCTTTTCAGCCTCCTGAGGGGGAAAAGGTTTTGTCGTGCCCTCTTCATGTCACGTCTGACCCTTGTAAGATGTCATTTTCTATAGTAGAGTAGGTCAGGGTGTGACAGGGGGTGTTTTTGGGTGGTTTTCTGGTTATCTGTTTCTATGTGGGTTTCTAGGTTTCTATTTCTATGTTGGGGTTGTTGGGATGATCTCCAATTAGAGGCAGCCGGTTCTCGTCTCTAATTGGAGATGATATTTATGTAGGGGTTTTTTCTACTTGTGTTTGTGGGTTGTTAATTTTTAAGTAGTGTGTTTTCTCTCTGCATCACGGTTTGTTGTTTTGTTGTTTCAAGTTTTTGGTGTATTGCAAACGTTTCACGGTAATAATAAATATGTGGAACTACAAACACGCTGCGCCTTGGTCCGATCCTTTAAACTGCCGTGACACTTCATGACTATCTTGGTGTGTTAGGACCATGATAGATTGTTGGTGATGTGGACACCAAGGAACTTGAAACTCTCAACATGCTCCACTACAGCCCCGTTGATGTTAATGGGGGCCTGTTCGGCCCGCCTTTTCCTGTAGTCCACAATCAACTCCTTTGTTTTGCTCGCATTGAGGGAGAGGTTGTTGTCCTGGCACCACACTGCCAGTTCTCTAACCTCCTCCCAAAAGGCTGTCTCATCATTGTCGGTGATCAGGCCTACCACTATTGTGTCGTCAGCAAACGTAATGATGTTGTTGGAGTCGTGTTTGGCCACGCAGTCGTGGGTGAACAGGGAATACAGGAAAGGACTAAGTACACACCCCTGAGGGGCCCCAGTGTTGAGGATCAGCGTGGCAGACGTGTTGTTGCCTACCCTTACCACCTGGGGGCGGCCCGTCAGGAAGTCCAGGATCCAGTTGCAGAGGGAGGTGTTTAGTCTCAGGGTCCTTAGCTTAGTGATGAGCTTCGTGGGCACTATGGTGTTGAACACTGAGGTGTAGTCAATGAACAGCATTCTCACATAGGTGTTCCTTTTGTCCAGGTGAGAAAGGGCAGTGTGGATTGAGATTGCATCATCTGTGGATCTGTTGGGGCGGTATGCGAATTGGAGTGGGTCTAGGGTATCCAGCAGGATGCTGTTGATGTGAGCCATAACCAGCCTTTCAAAGCACTTCATGGCTACCGACGTGAGTGCTACGGGGCGGTAATCATTTAGCCAGGTTACCTTCGCTTCTTTGGGCACAGGGACTATGGTGGTCTGCTTGAAACATGTAGGTATTACAGACTCAGTCAGGGAGAGGTTGAAAATGTCAGTAAAGATGCTTGCCAGTTGGTCCGTGCAGTTTGAGTACATGTCCTGGTAATCCATCTGGCCCCGCGGCTTTGTGAATGTTGACCTGTTTAAAGGTCTTGCTCACATCAGCTACCGAGAGCATTATCACACAGTGATAAGAGAATTATCTAATAAAGGTAAATGAATCAATAAACCATGATGAATTATTAGTCATACAGCATGGTTAATGAATAATCAATGTAATGATCAATGTAGGGATCGATTAGTCTGATTAGTTCCGGAAAGTCCAGGAACCACTGGAGAGGGAAAGAAATGTGTGTATGCAATTAGTATAGAGAGATAGAGAAGCAGATGGTCAAGGGAGTAAAACCTCAGAGAGCTCCTAACCTTGAAGGAAAGGAACAGGCTGAGCCAGAAGGTGATAAACAGTGTGAGAAGTTTATGGGGGTTGCAGGTCACCAACGGATTGTGTGTAAATGCATGTGCGTAAGTAAGCAAGAACTATATAATGACTGTTTTGTTATCCTGACGCCAGAACGTTCTCATGAATAAAGCTACAGAAACCTTTTGCAGAAAGCTGAGTCCTTGCCTAATTATTTTAACCCATTGTCTTACAAACCTTGGGCATTAGTCAAGGCGAATTGATTATTGATTATTATCATCAAGATATTAAATTCCTTTAACACACAGTCATCCAGAACAGCTGGTGCTCTCGTGCATGCTTCAGTGTTGCTTGCCTCGAAGCGAGCACAAAAGGCATTTAGCTCATCTGGTAGGCTCGTGTCACTGGGCAGCTTGCGTCTGGGTTTCCCTTTGTTGTCCGTAATAGCTTTCAAGCCCTGCCACATCCGACGAACGTCAGAGCCGGTGTAGTAGGATTCAATCTTAACCCTGTATTGACGCTTTGCCTGTTTGATGGTTCGTCTGAGGGCATATCGATATTTCTTATAGGTGTCCAGATTAGTGTCCCGCTCCTTGAAAGCGGCAGCTCTAGCCTTTAGCTTGATGCGGATGTTGCCTGTAATCCATGGCTTCTGGTTGGGATATATACGTACAGTCACTGTGGGGACGACGTTGTCGATGCACTTATTGATGAAGCCGATGACTGATGTTGTGTACTCCTCAATGCCATTGGAGGAATCACGGAACATATTCCAGTCTGTGATAGCCAAACAGTCCTGTAGCGTAGCATCCGCGCCATCTGACCACTTCCGTATTGAGCGAGTCACTGGTACTTCCTGCTTTAGTTTTTGCTTGTAAGCAGGAATCAGGAGAATAGAATGATGGTCGGATTTGCCAAATGGAGTGCGGGGGAGAGCTTTGTATGCAGCTCTGTGTGTGGAGTAAAGGTGGTCTAGAGTTTTTTTCCCTCTGGTTGCACATGTGACATGCTGGTAAAAATGTGGTAAAACTGATTTAAGTTTGCCTGCATTAAAGTCCCCGGCCACTAGGAGCCCCACTTCTGGGTGAGCATTTTCTTGTTTGCTTATGGCCTTATGGAGTTGTCATCAGTCTGTGGTGGTAAATAGACGGCTACGAATAATAGAGATGAGAACTCTCTTGGTATATAGTGTGGTCTACAGCTTATCATAAGGTACTCTACCTCAGGCGAGCAATACCTCGAAACTTGATTTATATTAGACATCGCGCACCAGCTGTTATTGACAAAAATACACACACTCTCCACCCCTCGTCTTACCAGTAGCTTCACTGTTCTGCCGATGCATTCAAAATCCCTCCAGCTCTATATTGTCCGTGTCGTTCAGCCACGACTCTGTGAAACATAGGATATTACAGTTCTTAATGTCCTGTTGGTAGGATAATCATAGGGCATCCATTTTATTTTCCAATGTTTGCATGTTAGCAAGTAAAACGGATGGCAGCAACATTCCCCGTCCAGAGAGACGGTAGCAGCAACATTATGTACAAAATAAGTTTTAAAAAAACGTTACAAACAATGCAAAAGAACGAACAAATAGCACAATTGATTACTGGCATGTAAAACGTCAGCCATCCTCTTCAACGCCATAAGGCACTGCATCTCAGTGCTAGAGGTGTCACTACAGACCCTGGTTCATTTCCAGGCTGTATCACAAACGGCCGTGATTGGGAGTCCCACAGGGCGGTGCACATTTGGCCCAGCATCATCCGGGTTAGGGTTTAGCCTGGTTCGGCCATCATTGAAAAAAAGAATTTGTTATTAACTGACTTGCCTAGTTAAATAAAAGTTAAATAAAATAAAAAATAAATAAAACTGCAAGTGATACCAAAGAGCCTACTAGAGTTCCATTGTTAAGACAGTCACCATTTTGTTACACTGGTGTCAGAAGTGTGATGGAGCAAGGGCGGCCATTGGAGTGGTGTGTACACGTTAGGGACTTGGTATAGAGAAGCGCTCTCCCGAAAGAAGGGGGTAATGTAGAGACCTTGTCAAGCGGACATTGTCTTATCATATCTTTGTACTTCCTGACGAATGCCAGGCAGCCGAAACGTGTCAGAGTTGAAAACTTTGTTTCCATTGAACAATGCCATACAAATAAGGGCATTTTTATTAATTATATGAAGAGTACCTTGGTCCTCCTTTCTTTTTGATGACCTTGTCATTTCATTCGGACCCCTTGGTGTAACAGTTAAGGTGTTGACTTGACAGTCACTGGACATGACTTCGAGTCTTGGTCAAGGTTACCCCCTGAATTCACTATAATATCTTGATTAGATAAGTAAACACTTTTGGCAGCAATTACAGCTGTGAGTCTTTATGTTGCTACCATGCTGTGTTGTTATGTGTTGCTGCCATGCTATGTTGTTGTCTTCTTTCGTTATGTACTGTGTAATATTTTGATTGAATTTATTTTAATTTTTAATCCCCCGTCCCGCAGGAGGCCTTTTGGTAGGCCGTCATTGTAAATAAGAAATTTGTTCTTAACTGACTTGCCAAGTTAAATAAATGTTAAATAAAAATAAAAGGAGAGGGTGGGAGTTGGGCCAGTTTTGACTCTTAATGAGGTAAGGCATTGATGTTGGGCAATTAGGCCTGGCTCGCAGTTGCTGTTCCAATTCATCCCAAAGTTTTTCGATGGGGTTGATGTCAGGGCTCTGTGCAGACCAGTCAAGTTCTTCCACACCAATCTCGATAAACCATATCTGTACGGACCTCGCTTTGTGCATGGGGGCATTGTCACACTGAAACAGGAAAGGGCCTTCCTCAAACTGTTGCCATAAAGTTGGAAGCACAGAATCGTTTAAAATGTCATTGTATGCTGTAGCATTAATATTTCCCTTCACTGGAACTAAGGGGCCTAGCCCGAAACATGAAAATCAGCCCCAGACCATTATTCCTCCTCCACCAAACTTTACAGTTTGCATTCTCCTGGCATCCGCCAAACCCAGATGTGTCTGTCAGACTGCCAGATGGTGATTCAGCAGGCCAGAGAACGTGTTTCCACTGCTCCAGAGTCCAATGGTGGTGAGCTTTACACCATTCCAGCCGACACTTGGCATTGTGCATGGTGATCTTAGGCTTGTGTGCAGCTGCTTGGCCATGGAAACCCATTTCATGAAGATCCCGACAAACAGTTATTGTGCTGACGTTGCTTCCAGAGGCATTTTCAGCACTCTGCGGTCTCGTTCTGTGAGCTTGTGTGACTTACAGTTGCCTGGGGAAGCTCTTGCAGGGCAGAAATTTGACGAACTGACTTGTTGGAAAGGTGGCATCCTATGACAGTGCCACGTTGATTGTCACTGAGCTCTTAGTAAGGCCATTCTATTGCCAATGTTGGCTGTGTGCTCGATTTTATACACCTTTCAGCAACGGGTGAAGTGGTGTTCACATACTTTTGTATGTATATATATATATAGTGTATTATATATCTCTCTCTGAGATATGAATATACTCATATGAGATACCGAGTATGGAAAATGAGTTTAGTCATGTTTATCAGGACACACGTTTCAGTTGACCTTTACCTCTAGATTTTAAAGTGTCGAACAGTCCTGTACACTTGGATTATTTTGAAATTTTTCACCAATGGACATGTATCACTCACTAGTCTACTCTACATCCCATTTAAAAACAGAAACATTCCAGTAAGGAGTCCTGAAGTTAAAACTACTATAAACATGCTACATTATTCACAGATAATAAATACAGATAATACATGCAGATCCTATCATGTACAAATATTTATTCATTTAATAATAGGAAGTACTAAACACACCAAAGACTACTTGAAATAGAAAACCATGCAATTTTTTCAGCTTAAGAGTATCTTAGAAAAGCACTTTGTAAATATTAAGTTATAAACAACTTTATACAAACATTTACAAACATCTAAATTAATCCTTCCTTCTCCCTTTCCACAAAGTACAGTTATCATTGATCTAACACTACCGGAAAGTGAAAGCATAGGCTCCAGGTAGCTTTGTCTGTTAGAACACACGCTCCACTGCATCCCAAATGGCACCCTATAATATGATGTATTTTGGGACACACATTAACAGTTTCATGGATGGAGGAGCCTTGGTAATGTCAGGGCACTTGGATATTTGGGGCCCTACAGGCGTCAGTTGTCTGTCCTCAGTCAAAGCCAGCATGTCTGGCTCTCCAGTGGCGTAGCGAGGAGCTGACGGAGTGTCCAACTTCTGACCCTCCGCTAAGGCTTTGAAATGCTAAAACAAGGACAAATAATTGTATTGTTTATGGTTTATGTTTATGGTGCAGTTCTTTGAACGTGTCAGCACCCAAAGCCAGTGAGCTCACTGAAATTCTAAATAAGGAGTTGCTGGCAGTATCAGAATGGGTGATTAATAATAAACTGGTCTTAACTACATCTCAAACTAAAAGCATTGTATTTGGTTCAAAACATTCTCTGACCTAAACCTCAACTGGAGTTGTGCATAAAGTGTGTGACCATTGAGCAAGTTGAAGAAGCTAAACTCCTAGGTATAACAGTGGATAGTCAGTTATCATGGTCAAGTCTATTGACTAAGTTGTTGTGAAGATGGGGAGGGGTATGTCTGTTATAAAAAGATGTTCCTCATTTTGTTACAAAAATCAACTGTACTAGTTGTTCAGGCTCTGGTCTTGTCCCATCTTGATTACTGTCCGGTAATATGGTCAAGTGAAGCAAAGAAAGACCTAGCAAAGCTGCAGCTATCTCAGAACTGAGCAGCATGCCTTGCCCTTAACTGCACATACAGAACTAACATCAACAGCATCGAATAGCTCCCTCAATATGCAACTTTTCAGGGAAGTTAGGAACCAACATACACAGGCAGTTAGGAAATCAGAATTTGCATCCTGTAGCACAAACTCCAAAAAGTTCTGGGACACTGTAAAGTCCATGGAGAATAAGAGCACCTCCTCCCAGCTGCCCACTGCACTGAGGCTAGGAAACACTGTCACCACCGATAAATACACGATAATTGAGAATTTCAATAAGCATTTTTCTATGGCTGGCCATGTTTTCCAACTAGCTACCCCTACCCCGGGCAACATCCCTGCACACCCCACAGCAACTTGCCCAAGCCTCCCCCATTTCTCCTTCATCCAAATCCAGGTAGCTGATATTCTGAAAGAGCTGCAAAATCTGGACCCCTACAAATCACCCGGGCTAGACAATCTGGACCCTCTCTTTCTAAAATTATTACTAGCTTGTTCAACCTCTCTTTCGTATCGTCTGAGATCCCCAAAGATTGGAAAGCTGCCGCGGTCATCCCCCTCTTCAAAGGGGGAGACACTCTAGACCCAAACTGCTACAGACCTATTTCTATTCTAACCTGTCTTTCTAAGATCTTCAAAAGCCAAGTTAACAAACAGATCACCGACCATTTCGAATCCCACCGTACCTTCTCCGCTATGTAATCTGGTTTCCGAGCTGGTCATGGGTGCACCTCAGCCACACTCAAGGTCCTAAACGATATCATAACCGCCATCGATAAGAGACAATACTGTGTAGCTGTATTCGTCGACCTCGCCAAGGCTTTTGACTCTGTCAATCACCACATTCTTATCGGCGGACTCAACAGCCTTGGTTTCACAAATGACTGCCTCGCCTGGTTCACCAACTACTTCTCAGACAGAGTTTAGTGTGTCAAATCGAAGGGCTTGTTGTCTGGACCTCTGGCAGTCTCTATGGGGGTGCCACAGGGTTCAATCCTCGGGCCGACTCTTTTCTCTGTATACATGAATGATATAGCTCTTGCTGCTGGTGATTCTCTGATCCACCTCTACGTAGACGTAGACGACACCATTCTGTATACTTCTGGCCCTTCTTTGGACACTGTGTTAACTCAAATCAAATGTATTTATATAGCCCATCTTACATCAGCTGATATCTCAAAGTGCTGTACAGAAACCCAGCCTAAAACCCCAAACAGCAAGCAATGCAGGTGTAGAAGCACGGTGGCTAGGAAAAACTCCCTAGAAAGGCCAAAACCTAGGAAGAAACCTAGAGAGGAACCAGGCTATGAGGGGTGGCCAGTCCTCTTCTGGCTGTGCCAGGTGGAGATTATAACAGCACATGGCCAAGATGTTCAAATGTTCATAAATGACCAGCATGGTCAAATAATAATAATCATAGTAGTTGTCGAGGGTGCAACAAGTCAGTAACACAAGAGTAAGTGTCAGTTGGCTTTTTCATAGCCGATCCTTGAGAGTATCCCTACCACTCCTGCTGTCTCTAGAGAGTTGAAAACAGCAGGTCTGGGACAGGTAGCACGTCCGGTGAACAGGTCAGGGTTCCATAGCTGCAGGCAGAACAGTTGGAACTGGAGCAGCAGCACAGCCAGGTGAACTGGGGACAGCAAGGCGTCATCAAGCCAGGTAGTCCTGAGGCATGGTCCTAGGGCTCAGGTCCTCCGAGAGAGAGAAAGAAAGAAAGAAAGAGAGAATTAGAGAGAGCATATTTAAATTCACACAGGACACCAGAAAAGACAAGAGAAATACTCCAGATGTGACAGACTGACCCTAGCCCCCCGACACATAAACTACTGCAGCATAAATACTGGAGGCTGAGACAGGAGGGGTCAGGAGACACTGTGGCCCCATCCGATGAAACCCCCGGATAGGGCCCAACAGGTAGGATATAACCCCACCCACTTTGCCAAAGCACAGCCTCCACACCACTGGAGGGATATCTCCAACCACCAACATACCATCCCGGGACAAGGCCGAGTATAGCCCACAAAGATCTCCGCCACGGCACAACCCAAGGGGGGGTGCCAACCCAGACAGGACGACCACATCAGTGACTCAACCCACTCAAGTGACGCACCCCTCCCAGGGTCAGCATGGAAGAACACCAGTAAGCCAGTGACTCAGCAACTGTAATAGGGGTAGAGGCAGAGAATCCCAGTGGAAAGAGGGGAAACCGGCCAGGCAGAGACAGCAAGGGCGGTTCGTTGCTCCAGCCTTTCCGTTCACCTTCACACCCCTGGGCCAGACTACACTTAATCATAGGACCTACTGAAGAGATGTGTCTTCAGTAAAGACTTAAAGGTTGAGACTGAGTCTGCGTCTCACACATGGGTAGGCAGACTATTCCATAAAAATGGAGCTCTATAGGAGAAAGCCCTGCCTCCAGCTGTTTGCTTATAAATTCTAGGAACAATTAGGAGGCCCGCGTCTTGTGACCGTAGCGTACGTGTAGGTATGTATGGCAGGACCAAATCGGAAAGATAGGTAGGAGCAAGCCCATGTAATGCTTTGTAGGTTAGCAGTAAAACCTTGAAATCAGCCCTTGCCTTAACAGGAAGCCAGTGTAGGGAGGCTAGCACTGGAGTAATATGATCAAATCTTTGGGGTTCTAGTCAGGATTCTAGCAGCCGTATTTAGCACTAACTGAAGTTTATTTAGTGCTTTATCCGGGTAGCCCGGAAAGTAGAGCATTGCAGTAGTCCAACCTAGAAGTAACAAAGGCATGGATACATTTTTCTGCGTCATTTTTGGACAGAAAGTTTCTGATTTTTGCAATGTTACGTAGATGAAAAAAGCTGTCCTTGAAACAGTCTTGATATGTTCTTCAAAATAGAGCTCAGGGTCCAGAGTAACGCCGCGGTCCTTCACAGTTTTATTTGAGACGACTGTACAACCATCCAGATTAATTGTCAGATTCAACAGAAGATCTCTTTGTTTCTTGGGACCTAGAACAAGCATCTCTGTTTTGTCCGAGTTTAAAAGTAGAAAGTTTGCAGCCATCCACTTCCTTATGTCTGAGACACAGGCTTCTAGCGAGGGCAATTTTGGGGCTTCACCATGTTTCATTGAAATGTACAGCTGTGTGTCATCCGTATAGCAGTGAAATTTAACATTATGTTTTCGAATGACATCCCCAAGAGGTAAAATATATAGTGAAAACAATAGTGGTCCTAAAACGGAACCTTGAGGAACACCGAAATGTACAGTTGATTTGTCAAAGGACAAACCATTCACAGAGACAAACTGATATCTTTCCGACAGATAAGATCTAACCCAGGCCAGAACTTGTCCATGTAGACCAATTTGGGTTTCCAATCTCTCCAAAAGAATGTGGTGATCGATGGTATCAAAAGCAGCACTAAGATCTAGGAGCACGAGGACAGATGCAGAGCCTCGGTCTGACGTCATTAAAAGGTCATTTACCACCTTCACAAGTGCAGTCTCAGTGCTATGATGGGGTCTAAAACCAGACTGAAGCGTTTCATATACATTGTTTGTCTTCAGGAAGGCAGTGAGTTGCTGCGCAACAGCTTTTTCTAAAATTTTTGAGAGGAATGGAAGATTCGATATAGGCCGATAGTTTTTGATAATTTCTGGGTCAAGATTTGGCTTTTTCAAGAGAGGCTTTATTACTGCCACTTTTAGTGAGTTTGGTACACATCCGGTGGATAGAGAGCCGTTTATTATGTTCAACATAGGAGGGCCAAGCACAGAAAGCAGCTCTTTCAGTAGTTTAGTTGGAATAGGGTCCATTATGCAGCTTGAAGGTTTAGAGGCCATGATTATTTTCATCATTGTGTCAAGAGATATAGTACTAAAACACTTTAGTGTCTCCCTTGATCCTAGGTCCTGGCAGGGTTGTGCAGACTCAGGACAACTGAGCTTTGGAGGAATACACAGATTTAAAGAGGAGTCCGTAATTTGCTTTCTAATGATCATGATCTTTTCCTCAAAGAAGTTCATGAATTCATTACTGCTGAAGTGAGAGCCATCCTCTCTTGGGGAATGCTGCTTTTTAGTTAACTTTGCGACAGTATCAAAAATAAATTTCGGATTGTTCTTATTTTCCTCAATTAAGTTGGAAAAATAGGATGATCGAGCAACAGTGAGGGCTCTTCAATACTGCACAGTACTGTCTTTCCAAGCTAGTCGGCAGACTTCCAGTGTGGTGTGGCGTCATTTCCGTTCCAATTTTCTGGAAGCTTGCTTCAGAGCTCGTGTATTTTCTGTATACCAGGGAGCTAGTTTCTTATGACAAATGTTTTTAGTTTTTAGGGGTGCAACTGCATCTAGGGTATTGCGCAAGGTTAAATTGAGTTCCTCGGTTAGGTGGTTAACTGATTTTTGTCCTCTGACGTCCTTGGGCAGGCAGAGGGAGTCTGGAAGGGCATCAAGAAATCTTTGGGTTGTCTGAGAATTTATAGCATGACTTTTAATGCTTCTTGGTTGGGGTCTGAGCAGATTATTTGTTGCGATTGCAAACGTAATAAAATGGTGGTCCGATAGTCCAGGATTATGAGGAAAAACATTAAGATCCACAACATTTATTCCATGTGACAAAACTAGGTCCAGAGTATGACTGTGGCAGTGAGTAGGTCCAGAGACATGTTGGACTAAACCCACTGAGTCGATGATGGCTCCTAAAGCCTTTTGGAGTGGGTCTGTGGACTTTTCCATGTGAATATTAAAGTCACCAAAAATGTGAATATTATCTGCGATGACTACAAGGTCCGATAGGAATTCAGGGAACTCAGTGAGGAACGCTGCATATGGCCCAGGAGGTCTGTAAACAGTAGCTATAAAAAGTGATTGAGTAGGCTGCATAGATTTCATGACTAGAAGCTCAAAAGATGAAAACGTCGTTGTTTTTTTGGGGGTAAATTGAAATTTGCTATTGTAAATGTTAGCAACACCTTCGCCTTTGCGGGATGCGCGGGGGATATGGTCACTAGTGTAACCAGGGGGTGAGGCCTCATTTAACACAGTAAATTCATCAGGCTTAAGCCATGTTTCAGTCAGGCCAATCACATCAAGATTATGATCAGTGATTAGTTCATTGACTATAACTGCCTTTGAAGTGAGGGATCTAACATTAAGTAGTCCTATTTTGAGATGTGAGGTATCACAATCTCTTTCAATAATGGCAGGGATGGAGGAGGTCTTTATACTAGTGAGATTGCTAAGGCGAACACCGCCATCTTTAATTTTGCCCAACCTAGGTCGAGGCACAGACACGGTCTCAATGGGGATAGCTGAGCTGACTACACTGACTGTGCTAGTGGCAGACTCCACTAAGCTGGCAGGCTGGCTAACAGCCTGCTGCCTGGCCTGCACCCTATTTCATTGTGGAGCTAATATACGGTAATGAAAAAGTAAAAACCGTGAAGTAGTCAGGTAGCAAAGTAAGATTGGCAACAAAACGCACAGCAGCACGTAAACAAGTCTGCAAGTTGACTAACCTCCAGACGAGCTTCAATGCCATACAACTCTCCTTCCATGGCCTCCAACTGCTCTTAAATGCTAGTAAAACTAAATGCATGCTTTTCAACCGATCGCTGCCCACACCTGCCCGCCCGTCCAGCTTCACTACTCTTGATGGTTCTGACTTAGAATAAGTGGACAACTACAAATACCTAGGTGTCTGGTTAGACTGTAAACTTTCCTTCCAGACTCACATTAAGCATCTCCAATCCAAAATTAAATCTAGAACGGCTTCCTATTTCGAAACAAAGCATCCTTCACTCATGCTGCCAAACATACCCTCTCGTAAGACTGATTATCCTACCGATCCTTGACTTCGGCGATATCATTTACAAAATAGCCTCCAACACTCTACTCAGCAAATTGGATGCAGTCTATCACGTTTTGTCAACAAAGCCCTATATACTACCCACCACTGCAACCTGTATGCTCTCGTTGGTTGGCCCTCGCTTCATATTCGTCGCCAAACCCACTGGCTCCAGGTCATCTATAAGTCTTTGCTAGGTAAAGCCCCACCTTATCTCAGCTCACTGGTCACCATAGCAGCACCCACCTGTAGCACGTGCTCCAGCAGGTATATTTCACTGGTCACCCCCAAGCCAATTCCTCCTTTGGCCGCCTTTCCTTCTAGTTCTCTGCTGCCAATTACTGGAATGAACTGTAAAAATCACTGAAGCTGGAGACTCATATCTCCCTTACTAGCTTTAAGCACCAGCTGTCAGAGCAGCTCAGATCACTGCACCTGTACATAGCTCATCTGTAAATAGCCCATCCAACTACCTCATCCCCATACTGTTATTTATTTGATTTATTTTGCTCCTTTGCACACCAGTACCTCTACTTGCACATTCAGCTTCTGCACATCTATCACTCCAGTGTTTAATTGCTATATTGTAATTATTTCGCCACTATGGCCTATTATGGCCTATTTAATTAAAGGTGAATTAAAAATAAATACAAAAATGCTTACCACAGTTGTGTCAAGTTGGCTGATAGTGGATCTGTACTCCAAATCGCTCGTTCCATCTCATCCCACAGATGCTCAATTAGATTGAGATCTGGTGACTGGGCAGGCCACTGCAGTAAACTGAATTCACTGTGATGTTTGTGGAACCATTCCTGGACAATCCGAGCGTTGTGGCATGGGACGATATGCTGCTGAAAAAATGCACCTGATTGCAATGATGTTCAGATATCCTGTGGCATTCAAACATTGCTCCACATTTATCAAGGGACCCAATCAATGTTCCCTCTAATTTTTTGGGCACTGAGCAAATTCTTGGTCTTGTTAGTGGAAACTTCAACATTGTGAAAATGTTGTGCAACTTCCGGCATGCGTTTACAGTGAACACTGCGGCTGTACCCTTACAGTTTTAGACAGTAGCCAATAGGCTATTTGAGCATAATGTAGGTCTACCAACAAAACCAATGGCGCAAATCCCATAACATTTCACATGGAAATAGCTTGAAAAAATGTTTTGCCTACAGTTGCCTATATGTGGTGTTCAATGCAGGCCCACACGGCATGACTTTTAAAAACGTTTTTTACATTAGGAAGGGCTTGACATTAATCCTTTTTTTACTGGGTCTGTAACACCATGGGCCAAATAGGTGACTGTAAATTGCATTGTATTGTGTTGTATGATGCAAGAAACCACTTTACAAAATAAAATGTATTATTATTACCATACAAAGAATTAGACAATGTAGACTACCCCTCTGCCTATTGGTTTATTTGCATATTCAAGCCTGTCTCAAAATACAACACTGCCCCTTTAATTAAGACATAAGCTTTTTACCTGACTGGCTTTTCAAAGACAGCTTGAAATGTAGCCTATACATTTTGTACTCTTGTAGGAAACAGTAACTCCCCATTGCTGACCTATACTTTCCTGTAACTGGGCTAATAACTTGCTAACTAGCAAAGAATATCAACGATTGTGCACACGCGGTCACTGATCTGAAAAGTGCATTCACTCGCGGGTGATTGAAAGACTGCTCGTGGGTTACCCCCGCCAATAGAATTGTTCTCCGTTGAACTCTGGCTCTGCCTACAACAAAATCACAGACACAATCTTTCAAAGTTAGATTTGGTTTGGTTTGTTGCATTGAAAAGGGGCTGATATAGTATTGATTCGATCACATAAAAAACATTGATCTATATTGTTACGGATACAGGTATCCTGTGTGTGTATTTCTTTTCTCTCCTCCCCTCACAGGTGACAATCATCATTCACCAATCAGTCACCAGTCAGTCAGTAATCAGAAGACACCTGCTCCTTTTCCATTACCCTATCACATCCCTTTCCCTTGGTTTAAAAACCCAGTCAGTTGTTTTCTCTGGAGCTTGATCTCTCTGTGTCGCAATCTCGCTCTGTGTCGCAATCTCGCTCTGTGTCGCAATCTCTCTCTCTGTGGATTGATCTCTCTTTTGGTTTTGCAACTACATGTCACTTTGTCTGTTATCCTGTAAGTATTGTTTCGTTATGGTGTTTGACTGTTTGTTTGTTGGTGGGAAAAGTGGGTACCAAGACAAGTCACCCATGGGCATACACTACCTGTAGCTAAACTTTGTCTAAGAACACTAGTTAGAACTGGGCGAACCACCCACTGTATTTTATTGGTTAGATAGCTAGCGGTTATTGAAGTAGGCTAATCTAGCTTAGGGGTGTTTTTGGATATTTGTTTCTTTCCTTGGGTCCAGCTCAGCCCTTTTTCCCACACCCCATTACTGTGTGTTTAAACAATAAACCATTAGTGTTTGACGGTAAATTTAAGTTGTCTGTGGTTATTAGTTCTCACTGTTTCTTTTCACTATTACGATTTGCATAAGTTATGTTATGGGTCTTGTTTCCATCCCCCCCCTAGACTGCAGGGCCAAAGGGATTCGTAACATATATAGTGCAAACTAATGGGGTGAACTCATCGCACCGACAGAGATAAACACCTATCTGGGAAGATGAAGGGCTTCATTAACGACTCATGGTGTAATCATAACAACATACAGGAACTCAGGTCCTTCTGCTTACCCAACCTAGAATTCCTTACAATCAAATTCTGGCCATATTACCTCCCAAGAGAATCCTCGTCCATTATCGTCACAGCTGTGTATATACCCCTCAAGCAGACACCACGACGGCCCTCAAGGAACTTCACTGGACTATGTAAACTGGAAATAATATATTCTGAGGCTGCATTTATTGTAGCTGGGGATTTTAACAAAGGAAATTTGAGAAGAAGGCTACATAAATTCTATCAGCATATTGATTGCAGTACTCGTGCAGGTAACACTCGATCACTGCTACTCTAACTTCCACGATGCATACAAAGCCATCCCTTCGGCAAATCCAACCACAACTCCATCTTGCGCCTACCATCTTATAGGCAGAAACTCAAAACAGGATGTACCCATGACTAGAACCATTCAACGCTGGTCTGACCAATCGGAATCCACGCTTCAAGAATGTTTTGATCACGCGGACTGGGATATGTTCCGGTCAGCCTCAGAGAACAACATCGATCTATACGCTGACTCGGTGAGTGAGTTTATAAGGAAGTGCATTAGAGATGTTGTACCCACTGACTTAAAACCTACTCTAACCAGAAACCGTGGATGGGTGGCGGCATTCGTGCAAAACTGAAAGCGCGATCCACCGCATTTAACCATGGAAAGAGGTCTGGGAATATGGCTGAATATAAACAGGGTAGTTATTCCCTCCCACAAGGCAATCAAACAAGCAAAATGTCGGTATAGGGACAAAGTGGAGTCGCAATTCAACGGCTCAGACACGAGACGTATGTGGCAGGGTCTACAGGAAACCACGGACTACAAAAAGAAAACCAGCCATGTCACGGACACCAACGTCACGCTTCCAGACAAACTAAACACCTTCTTTGCCCGCTTTGAGGATAATACAGTGCCACCATCGTCGCCCGCTAATAAGGACTGCGGACCCCCCTTCTCCTTCTCCGTGGCTGACGTGAGTAAGACATTTAAACGCGTTAACCCTCGCAAGGGGTTAACCCTCGCAGATGGCATCTCTAGCCGCGTCCTCAGAGCATGCGCAATCAAGCTGGCTGTTGTGCTTACGGACATATTCAATCTCTCCCTATCCCAGTCTGCTGTCCCCACATGCTTCAAGATGGCCACCATTGTTCCTGTTCCCAAGAAGGCAAAGACAACTGAACTAAATGACTACCGCCCCGTAGCACTCACTTCTGTCATCATGAAGTGCTTTGAGAGACTAGTCAAGGATCATACTACCTCCACCTTACCGGCCACCGTAGACCCACTTCAGTTTGCATACTGCCCTAACGGGTCCACAGACGATGCAATCGCCATTACACTGCATTCTGCCCTATCCCATCTGGACAAGAGGAATACCTATGTAAGAATGCTGTTCATTGACTACAGCTCAGCATTCAACACCATAGTACCCTCCAAGCTCATCATCAAGCTGAAGGCCCTGGGCCTCAACCCCACCCTGTGCAATTGGGTCCTGGACTTTGACGGGCCACCCCCAGGTGGTGAAGGTAGGAAACAACATCTCCACTTCGCTGACCCTCAATACTGGAGCCCCACAAGGGTGCATGCTCAGCCCCCTCCTGTACTCCCTGTTCACCCACAACTGCGTGACCATGCATGCCTCCAAGTTTGCAGACGACACAACAGTAGTAGGCTTGATTACCAACAACGACAAGACAGCCTACAGGGAGAAGGTCAGAGTGTGGTGTCAGGAAAACAACCTCTCACTCAATGTCAACAAAACAAAGGAGATGATTGTGGACTTCAGGAAACAGCAGAGGGAGCACCCGCACTATCCACATCGAAGGGACAGCAGTGGGGAATGTGAAAAGCTTAAAGTTCCTCGGCGTACACATCACAGAAACTGAAATGGTCCACCCACACAGACAGTGTCGTGAAGAAGACAACAGCGTCCAGGAGGCTGAAGAAATTTGGCTTATCACCTAAAACCCTCACAAACCTTTACAGATGCACAATCGAGAGCATCCTGTCGGGCTGTATCACAGCCTGGTACGGCAACTTCACCGCCCACAACACTCTCCAGAGGGTAGTGAGGTCTGCACAATGCATCACCGGGGGCAAACTATCTGCCATCCATGACACCTACAGCACCCGATGTCACAGGAAGGCCATAAAGATCATCAAGGACAAAAGCCTTCTGGCTTTCTACAGAGAACCCTTAACTTTCTCCTTTGATTCTATGCTTCTTCTCTATCATTTATTTAATATCTCAATGTTCAAAATGTCGAACCCAACAAGGTGCAAAGCTGGGACCGAGAGACTGAAAAACAGCCTCTATCTCAAGGCCATCAGACTGCTAAACAGCAATCACTAACTCAGAGGCTGCTGCCTACATAGAGACCCACAATACTGTCCACTTTAATAAATGGATAACTAGTCACTTTAAACAATGCCACTTTAATAATGTTAACATATCTTACACTACTCATCTCATATGTATATATGTAACAGTATAGCTTCCGTCCCTCTCCTCGCCCCAACCTGGGCTTGAACCAGGGACCCTCTGTACACAGACAACAGTCACCCTCGAAGCATCGTTACCCATCGTGCCACAAAACCCACAGCCCTTGCAGAGCAAGAGGAACAACTACTTCAGGTCTCAGAGTGAGTGACGTCACCCGATTGAAACGCTATTAGCGCGCACCACCGCTAACTAACTAGCCATTTCACATCGGTTACATATACTGTACCTTATACCATCTATTGCACCTTGCCTATGATGCTCGGCCATCGCTCATCCATATATTTATATGTATATATTCTTATTCACCCCTTTAGATGTGTGTGTATTAGGTAGTTGTTGGGGAATTGTTAGATGTTACTGCACTGTCGGAACTAGAAGAACAAGCATTTCGCTACACTCACATTAACATCTGCTAACCATGTGTATGTGACCAATAAAATTTGATTTGATTTTGATTTGAAGTTCAATCTATTGCGTCTCTGCGCGGCATGTCATTTCTTCTGCGCAGCCGCGCACACGAGCAGCTTAGAGGGAACGTTGGGCCCAATGTGTGCCATGAAAACACAACCCACACATCCAGCCTGCAATGTTGACACGTGGCATAATGGATGCATGTACTCATGTGGTTTTCTCCATACCCTAGTCCTCCCATCAGCGTCAAATAGCAGGAACCATCAGACCAGGCAATGTTTTTCACATTCTCAAGTGTCCAGTGTTTTTGTTCCTTAGTCCACTGCAACCCCATTCGTGTCAAGGTACGACGAGCTGTGCATTCTTTTATAGGTCTTTGGGCACCAATGCTGTACTGGACTGTCAATTGATTAACTGTAGCCCGTCTGTTGCTCTGCACAATTTGTGTCAGCCTCCTTTGTCCTCTTTCATCAATGACCCGTTTTAACCACTGGCCTGCTGTCGGCTGGATGTCTTTTGTGGACCATTCTTGATATACACGGGAAACTGATGAGCGTGAAAAACCCAGCAGCGTTGCAGTTCTTAGCACACTCAAACCGGTGCGCCTGGCACCTACTACCATACCCCGTTCAAAGGCACTTAAATCCCATTCACCCTCAATGGCACAGACACAATCCATGTCTCAATTCCTTCTTTAACCTGTCTCCTCCCCTTTACCTACACTGATTGAAATAGATTTAACAGGTGACATCAATAAGGGATCATAGCTTTCACCTGGATTCACCTGGTCAGTCTACAGTATGTCATGGACGTCTAAATGGCGAATGACTGTGGGGGGTTTATAAAGCTGTACTGTGTTATACTTGTTGTACTTACAGTGATGTTGTGCTGCTTGCTGTTTTCAGAGAGGCACAGTGACAGGACGGTGGGGTCTGACTGCTTGGTGCAGGGCTCATCCAGAACCAACAGTCCCAGGCTGTCTGCTTTGCCATCGGGACGTGAGGTTACAATGGAACACCGTCATTGACAGTAGCCCAGCTCGGATAGCTTATTAATACATTCCACCTTCTTCCCTGTATCTTTTGATTTATCCACTGATCATTACATTATTGGATGAGGAAACAAAGTTTACACCTAATTGGACATTTAACCAATGTGATTCCTTCAAGCAGGGAAGGAAAGAACTAGTACCATAAAATAAATGCTGAAGCTAAGAGAAAGTGTTTGTTTGGTAATGCTCACTTTAAGGAAGGCAGGGATGAAGTCAGGTATAAAGGGTTTCAGCTTGTGGTCTAGTTCAATAGTCTGAGAAGTATACCTGCAGATTGTTGCTTGACGCAAGGCTGTTGTTCGGTCTGTATGTGTAAATGTCAATAAGTGACACATTCAGCTTTGTCAGCACACACACACACAGCTCTGTGGCTGAGCTGCAGGTGCCACTCATCTAGTGATTACTGAAATAGCTATTTGATCTCCGCAGTGACAGGAATGTGATCATAGTGAGCCAGGTCATTTGCCTTGCAAAGAATCACATATTATAGTGATAGGGGTGACAACATGGCTGGTTAATTATGAGCTTGGTCTGAAGATGATGAGACAGAAATCAATTGACTTGACAACATGCAAACTAGCCCAGGAAGGTACTGTGTAGGCTACATGCAAACTAGCTGGGTAAGTTGGGTAGCTAGATAGCTATGTTGAAAATGTAAAGAATATTCGCTGGTCTGTGGTGTGTACTGAGGAGCAATCAGACACTGCACTTGACACATTCATGAAATTGCTTACTCCAGTTACTAAACATGCACCCATTAAGAAAATGACAAAAAACTGAAATCTATGTGGATTGATGAGGAATTGACAAATTGCATGGTTGAGAGGGACGAGGCAAATTAGTGTGGAAGAAGAATTTTTTGTTGTATATCAACAATGACAAACCATCTGGGACTGACAACTTGGATGGAGAATTACTGAAGATGAAAGCAGAATATATTGCCATCTTCAAGCTAAGCCTACAGGAAAGTGTGTACCCTCAGGCCTGGAGGGAAGCAAAAGTAATTCCGCTACTCAAAAATAGCAAAGCACCCTTTACTGGTTCAAACAGCAGACCAATCAGTCTGCTACCAACCCTTAGTAAACTTTTGGAACAAATTGTGTTTAACCAGAATTTGTTTACTGTGAATTAGCATTAACAACTGACTTTAAACACGCTTATAGGGAAGGGCACTCAACATGTACGGCACTTACACAAATGGCGGATGATTGGCTGAAATAAATTGATGATAAAAAGATTGTGGGGGCTGTTTTATTAGACTTCAGTGCAGCTTTTCACATTATCGATCATAGTCTGCTGCTGGAAAAACATATGTATTAATGGCTTTACAGTCTCTGCTATATCGTGGATCGAGAGTTACTTTGGGGGAGGGGAGTTACTCCGGGGGAGGGGGCAGTCTACTAAGCTATATGGAATTGTTTTAAGAAGGTCATACCAAGGATCATTTAGCTATTTGATTTTGAATTTTCAAATCAGTAAAAAAAAATTTAAAAAATGACATTTTTGGGGGCCTTACCGCTATTAGCCCATACAAACGCGTTGAATAACATATTCACTACATGGAACAATAGATCGGCCCCCCCAAAAAATCTAAAGGAAGTTTGTTCTGAAGTGTCTGTCCTATATCTGAGAGATATATGAAAGTCCACTCATTTTTTCAACTGGTACCGGGGGACTTTCAGTCTTGTGACGCCTGTGGGCGTCCTAGAGCAAAACAACCGGCATGTACGTGTTCGTGCGAGTCTCACCATTCCAATGTCTGTTCCCCCGACATCGACTCGAGGGGGTTAATGGAAGCCGCTCCAACATAATCCAGGTAGAGTCGGAATATCCCAGGGCAGCTGTCTACTTTTTGCCATTTTTACTAATGACCTGGCACTGATTAAAGTCTGTCTATGTATGCTAATGACTCAACATTATACACATCAAGTGGAATCACAGCAACACTTAAAGAGCTGCAGTCAGTTTTAGAATGGTTGGCAAGTAATAAGCTAGTCCTAAATATGTCAAAAAATATAAGCATTGTATTTGGGACAAATCATTCCTAAACACTAAACCTCTAAATCTTGTAATGAATAATGTGGAAATTGAGGAGACTAAACTGCTTGGTGTAACCCTGGATTGTGAACTGTCATGGTCAAAATATATTGATGCAACGGTAGCTAAGATGAGGAGAGGTCTGTCCGTAATAAAGCGCTGCTCTGCTTTCTTGACATCGCTATAAACATAAGTCCTACAGGCCCTAGTTACATCGCACCTGGACTACTGCCCAGTCATATGGTCAAGTGCCACAATGGGGGACATAGGCAAATTACAGTTGGCCCTGAATAGAGCAGCACAGCTGGCCCTTATATGTACACGGACAGCTAACAACATGCCTTTCAATCTCCTGGCTCAAAGTAGATGAGAGATTGACTGCATCACTACTTTTCTTTGTGAGAGAGGTATTGACATGTTGAAAGCACTGAGTCATCTGTTCAAACAACTAGCACACAGCTCAGACACCCATGCATACCCCACAAGACATGTCACCAGGGGTCTCTTCACAGTCCCCAAGTCCAGAAAAGACTCAGTACTACATATGCACAGTACTACATATAGCCGTTACTACATGGAACTCTATGCCACATCAAGTAACTCAAGCAAGGAGATTTTTTTTAAAAAAAATATAAAACTACACCTTATGGAACCAAGTGGACTGTGAAGAGACACACACACACACACACACACACACACACACACACACACACACACACACACACACACACACCCACACACACACACACACACAGGCACACGCTAACACACAATGTGGTAGGCTAACCCAGTGGTTCTCAAACCTCTGTTCGGGGACCGCAGCCAGTTCATGTATTTGATCTATTCCAGAACTAGCACACATGATTCAACTTGTCAACTAACCCTTGATTAGGTGAATCAGGTGAACTAGTTCAAGGCTAAAACAAAATTGTTAAACATCTGGAGGAGCGGTTTGACAACCACTGGGCTAACCTAACCAGGTAAAACTCTGGACCCTAGGAGGATATGAAATAGTAATAAATCAGCTGTAAAACAGTTTTATATGGGCTATGATGGGACCAGATTTTTCTAATCGGGTCATATGGTAAAAAGTGTGATTGGACAATGGAACTAACAGGGCTGAGTTTGCTTTATGCAGGTTTGCCTTTGCATCTGTAATTAAAAAGTTACTCACACAGTATATCAAATACATTTTATTCGTCACATGCGTCGAATACAACCTTACAGTGAAATGCTTACTTACGAGACCCTAACCAACAATGCAGTTTCAAAAAATACGGATAAGAATAAGAAATAAAAGTAACAAGTAATTAAAGAGCAGCAGTAAAATAACAATAGCGAGACTATATACAGGGGGTACCGGTACAGAGACTATGTGCAGGGGCACTGAATAGTTAAGGTAATATGTACATGTAAGTAGAGTTATGAAAGTGACTATGCATAGATGATAACAACAGAGAGTAGCAGCGGTGTAAAAGAGGGGGGGGGCAATGCAAATACTCTGGGTAGCCATTTCATTAGGTGTTCGGGAGTTTTATGGCTTGGGGGTAGAAGCTGTTTAGAAGCCTCTTGGACCTAGACTTGACGCTCTGGTACCGCTTGCCGTGCGGTAGCACAGAGAACAGTCTATGACTAGGGTGGCTTGAGTCTTTGACAATTTTTAGGGCCTTCCTCTGACACTGCCTGGTATAGAGGTCCTGGATGGCAGGAAGCTTGGCCTCAGTGATGTACTGGGCCGCTCACACTACCCTCTGTAGTGCCTTGCGGTCGGAGGCCGAGCAGTTACCATACCAGGCAGTGATGCAACCAGTCAGGATGCTCTCGATGGTGCAGCTGTTGAACCTTTTGAGGATCTGAGGACCCATGCCAAATCTTTTCAGTTCACTGAGGGGGAATAGGTTTTGCCGTGCCCTCATCATGACTGTCTTGGTGTGCTTGGACCATGTTAGTTTGTTGGTGATGTGGACAAAGGAACTTGAAGCTCTCAAACTACTCCACTGCAGCCCCGTCGATGAGAATGGGGGCGTGCTCTGTCCTCTTTTTCCTGTAGTCCACAATCATCTCCTTTGTCTTGATCACGTTTAGGGAGAGGTTGTTGTCCTGGCACCACACGGCCAGGTCTCTGACCTCCTCCCTATAGGCTGTCTCGTCGTTGTTGGTGATCAGGCCTACCACTGTTGTGTCATCAGCAAAATTAATGATGGTATTGGAGTCGTGCCTGGCCGTGCAGTCATGAGTGAACAGGGAGTACAGGAGGGGACTGAGCACGCACCCCTGAGGGGCCCCTGTGTTGAGAATCAGCGTGGCGGATGTGTGGTTACCTACCCTTACCACCTGGGGGCAGCCAGTCAGGAAGACCAGGATCCAGTTGCAGTGGGAGGTGTTTAGTCCCAGGGTCCTTAGCTTATTGATGAGCTTTGAGGGCACAATGGTGTTGAACGCTGAGCTGTAGACAATGAATAAGCATTCTTACGTAGGTGTTCCTTTTGTCCAGGTGGGAAAGAGCAGTGTGGATTATCATCATCTGTGGATCTGTTGGGGCGGTATGCAAATTGGAGTGGGTTTAGGGTTTCTGAGATAATGGTGTTGATGTGGGCCATGACCAGCCTTTCAAAGCACTTCATGGCTACAGACGTGAGTGCTACGGGTCGGTAGTCCTTTAGGCAAGTTACCTTAGTGTTCTTGGGCACAGGCACTATGGTGGTCTGCTTGAAACTGTATTAAGGGCTGTATTAACTGTAACCAAGTAAAATCCTTGAAATTGTTGCGTTTACATTTTTGTTCAGTAAAGACAGATAGTACTTATACATTATAAATCGTATCTGTTTTCAGTCATAACTATTATAGATCCAGAGCTTTTAAAAACACCTCAATCAATCCCACCTATCTCCGAAAACCACCCATTTATGATTTCCATGTGCCATATATTTTTCAACTGTGCTGTTTCACAATATCTGAACCCGTCTAATCGCATAGTATCTACAGGTAGTAAATTAAAGCAAATTTTTTTTACTGAAAGTATTATATTGTTGATTGCTTGGCTATGGTTTTCCAAATCTCCCAACAGTGCTATTATAATGGTTAATTTTAGATAAATGTGATTTTTCAGCCATTCCTGAATCTGTGACCAGAAACAAACTGCATAGGGAAATGCCAAAATAAGTGAACTAATGATTCTGTCTCTTCATAGCAAAAACTGCAGAGATGAGATGGTTGTTTGCCCCATATAAACTCAGCAAAAAAAGAAACGTCCCGTTTTCAGGACCCTGTCTTTCAAAGATAATTACAAAAAATCCAAATAATTTCACAGATCTTCATTGTAAAGGGTTTAAACACTGTTTCCCATGCTTGTTCAATGAACCATAAACAATTAATGAACATGCACCTGTGGAACGGTCGTTAAGACACTAACAGCTTACAGACGGTAGGCAATTAAGGTCACAGTTATGAAAACTTAGGACTCTAAAGAGGCCTTTCTACTGACTCTAAAAAACACCAAAAGAAAGATGCCCAGGGTCCCTGCTCATCTGCAAGAACATGCCTTAGGCATGCTGCAAGGAGGCATGAGGACTGCAAATGTGGCTAGGGCAATAAATTGCAATGTCCGTACTGTGAGACGCCTAAGACAGCTCTACAGGGAGACAGGATGGACAGCTGATCATCCTTGCAGTGGCAGACCACGTGTAACAACACCTGCACAGGATCGGTACATCCGAACATCACACCTACGGGACAGGTATAGGATGGCAACAACAACTGCCTGAGTTACACCAGGAACGCACAATCCCTCCATCAGTGCTCAGACTGTCCGCAATAGGCTGAGAGAGGCTGGACTCAGGGCTTGTAGGCCTGTTGTAAGTCAGGTCCTCACCAGACATCACCAGCAACAACGTCGCCTATGGGCACAAACCCACCATCGCTGGACCAGACAGGACTGGCAAAAAGTGCTCTTCACTGACGAGTCGCGGTTTTGTCTCACCAAGGGTGATGGTCGGATCGTCGAAGGAATGAGCGTTGCTAATGATTTTGACACCCCCCCCCCCCGTTCAGGGACACATTATTCCATTTCTGCTAGGCACATGTCTGTGGAACTTGTTCAGTTTATGTCTCAGTTGTTGAATCTTGCTATGTTCATACAAATATTTAAACATGTTTAGTCTGCTGAAAATAAACGCAGTTGACAATGAGAGGACGTTTCTTTTTTTGCTGAGTTTACATTACATTCTGTTTGGCAATACTTTTGTATAATAATTTAAAGTAAAAAACTCAAAGTTTTGAATCAAGCTTTGTTTTGCGTATTAGTTCATAAACCATGTGCTTCGGAATGTATGGCACCACGGTCATTTTTGGTCCTCAAGTAACACTGCTATTTTTTTTTTTTTTCAAAAAGATTTGGGGCCAATTTTGGTAATTAAGAAAGGGCTATTGACTAAAGTAACTTAGCTAACTAGCTCGTGGCTTGACTTGTTGGCTCTGCTTGTTGACAAGTGTGCTTAATACACGTTAGCAAGAAGCATTTCCATAAAAGGTGAATAAATGGGCAAAACTAGCATAAGAGGCATGCATGCAATACCAATTGTTATCAATTATTTCGTGAAAGATAATAGGACTTTTTGCTTACCTTGTTTCTCTGCTCTTTCCATGAAAGCCAAACAGTGTACCGTCACCAAGGGATACCATGTCTCGCGATTGTTGGATCTCTTTGAAGGGGTTAGAATTGGGAAATTGTATTCAAATCTTAGCTGTACCATACATTGTATATAAAACAATAAACCGTCACACAATGATCAGACCATTGACTTGAATATCTGTGCACATTTATTAAGATAAGCGCAAACAATAATCAACAAGATCATCTCATGTGACACGTCACAGTATGTTGCTAATGCATTTGACCATAGAATTAGAATTCTAAGCATATGACAAAATGTGATAGTTAATTATTCAGGTAATGTGCAGGTCAAATATATACAACATAAATAGACTGATACAAATACATTACATAATCACTGGTTGTGTCACAGTAGTCGAAGGGATTAGACCAAGGCGCAGCGGGTTGCATGCTCATCATTATTTTATTTATAGGTGAACATGAAAAAACAATAACCAAAGAACGACAGTAAGACAGTTTCGCAGGCTACACAAAAGCAATGCAAAAAACAACTACCCACAAAGGGACAGGTGGAAAACAAGCTCCCTAAGTATGACTCTCAATCAGAAACAACGATGTACAACTGTTCCTGATTTGAGAGCCACACCAGGCCAACAAAGAAATACACAACATAGAAACCCTAGAATACAAAACAAGAACATAAACCAAAAACCCCAGAACACATAAATCCAACACCCCTCTACATACACACACATCTAATAAACCCCGAACCACTTAAATCAAATACCCTTTCTACATAGATACACCACTAAACCCAGAAACACTCTACACAAAATAACCCTCTATATAAACACATAACCAAAAACATGTACAACAAATACCCTCTGCCACGTCCTGACCAAACTACAATAAGAAATAGACCCCTTTACTGGTCAGGGCGTGACAGGTTGATTGCATACTATAGGCAAAATGTCTCACCAACCACAAATTGCAAATTTGAGGCCATCACCTTGAAGAGAAGTGAAACGCCTGGCATAGCAACAGAAACTACCAACACATCTCTTACTGGTGTTGCAACAGGAGTCTGACTCAGATTCATCTTGGCTAAATATTGTGTGGCATCCTGAACTACAGAACAAAGCACTATGGGTCAAGGTCCCCATTGAACAGAGGGTCTGCTGCTCTGCATCTGGGTATAATAGTTCATTCTTAGCTTGAGCAGAAGACAGCGTGTTTTAACAACTGCCGTATAACACAGCATCTAATGGCTTTTCACACTACTGAGCCACAAACCAAGCCAACCAACCATGCTGAAAAGGACAATCTAAAAAATAAAATATGAGAGCCAGCACAGTTTGGTTTGGGTAAGCATGATCGTGTGAGTAATAGTGTAGGGTTGCAAACCACATCCGTTGGGCCCTGTGGCCCTCACTTCTTGGTGTGGATGAGAAGTTCCCTCTGCAGGTCTGCCTCCAGGCTTCCTGCCTTGCTGCCCGGAGGGTCGGTGACCAGGGTCAGCTTGTTGAACACCCCGCGGCCAAAGTAGTCCGCCACCACGGAGAAACCGTCGTTGGAGCTGTGCAGCTGAAATGCATAGAAATAAAAAATGAGCCATGATAGAGAAGTAGTAGGCAACACATCAGTTCTGAAAGAAAGATTGAGAACTTTAGTGGTAAATTCAATTCAATATTTTTAAATATTATATTGAACCTCAGACTTGATATATTAAGTGTTGCACTATTACTAGTTCTGTTGTAGTTTTAAGTCGTACCAATATAGCAGAGAAAAGACAAGCAAAGAGGGTGTGTGTGTGTGTGTGTTGTGGTGGTTAATTTCTTTACTATCAAATGAGGAGAGACTAACTTATCACACAAGTCAGAGTTATACTTAAACTACATTTTTATTAGTGAGAGCTTTGCAATAGCGATGGCTGGTCGACGAATCAACCTCAGATGATTCGTTGAGAGCCCCGAGACAAAAATACAAAGTTATTTTATAGCCGAGATACACCCCTTTCAACCTACATAACGAACAACAGATATATAGAATGGGTCACAAGGTTAAGATTTGTATGAAAGATACCTATAATTCACAGCAGACAGTATCTGCTGTAAAAACAGTCATCTTTGTGTACAGACCAGGGTCTGGCCCTGGGGTCATCTCTCCCTGGTACCATATAGAACAGAAACATTACCTCATGCTCTGGAATGCAGTCTCTTTAGGTTTTATCACCCAAAAGACATCGTAAATCTCCTGTCAGTATTATCTCCCAGAGGCCCATCCTCAGTAGAACACACACAGAATAGTTATAAGAATACTCTATTCTGTTGCATAAAAACAACCATTTGATGCAATAAAGGTATTATAACATTACCTTGCAATTTTCCACCATAGTGTATAATCTAGCACTCTGGTACCCTGCAAACCATGTATTCTACAGAAGTCAAATGTAATGCAGTCCACTGCCCATGTTGTGAATGATTGCTGTCCATACAATGATTTGTACATTGCTAGACATGACCGCCATGTCAACCTGATAGCCAGCGAGTTGAGACAGGTAGTCTCACCAACAGCACAAATCCATAAACATTCTTGTGTAAGAGGAAGCTGGTTCGATGTTGTTGATTATGTATTTTCCTATGTGCCAAATACAAAAACATGGAGCAGGCCTTTGCCGACAAGCTTCTTAAATACCAGCCCCTCATGGCACGCTTGGACAACCTCGGGTGTAGGTGCAAGCTGGTGCCGCTGATATTTGACAGTCTCGGCCATGTACACAGGCTTGCAGTGCGTGGCCTCCAGATTACGGGCAAAGCAGTTGGCTAGGTACTGTACTGTTTCTGCTGTCGTGGACAGCCTAGCTGTTTGGAGGAGGTGCTTTCTGTACCCTTGAGTGCCCTGCATACAGAGACTTTTGAAATGTTTGGATCCTTTTTTAATGTAAATGTGATTGGTGATTTAAATAAAGTATTTTAATGTGTGTGTGTTTCACCTGTCTGGTGAAGTGGTCGTGTAGGTCTCGCTTCTGGTCCTGGGCACGCAGCATTTCCATGACCTTGCGGTTTTCTGGTGTGCAAGTGGAACACTCTACCTCGCTCTCGGCATAGCTTTCAAAGTAGTGCTGGTGGAAAGAATGACTGCACAGGAAGTGAACAGAGAGCAACTCGAGGGGGCTGTTACAAATCAAATCAAATCCAATGTATTTATATAGGCCTTCTTTCACCAGCTGATATCTCAAAGTGCTGTACAGAAACCCAGCCTAAAACCCCAAACAGCAAGCAATGCAGGTGTAGAAGCACGGTGGCTAGGAAAAACTCCCTAGAAAGGCCAAAACCTAGGAAGAAACCTAGAGAGGAACCAGGCTATGAGGGGTGGCCAGTCCTCTTCTGGCTGTGCCGGGTGGAGATTATAACAGCACATGGCCTAGATGTTCAAATGTTCATAAATGACCAGCATTGTCAAATAATAATAATCATAGTAGTTGTCGAGGGTGCAACAAGTCAGCAACACAAGAGTAAGTGTCAGTTGGCTTTTTCATAGCCGATCTTTGAGAGTATCTCTACCGCTCCTGCTGTCTCTAGAGAGTTGAAAACAGCAGGTCTGGGACAGGTAGCACGTCCGGTGAATAGGTCAGGGTTCCAGCAGGTCTGGGACAACAAGTCTGGGACAGGTAGCACGTCCGGTGAACAGGTCAGGGTTCCATAGCTGCAGGCAGAACAGTTGGAACTGGAACAGCAGCACGGCCAGGTGAACTGGGGACAGAAAGGAGTCATCAAGCCAGGTAGTCCTGAGGCATGGTCCTAGGGCTCAGGTCCTCCGAGAGAGAGAAAGAAAGAAAGAGAGAATTAGAGAGAGCATATTTAAATTCACACAGGACACCGGAAAAGACAAGAGAAATACTCCAGATGTGACAGACTGACCCTAGCCCCCCGACACATAAACTACTGCAGCATAAATACTGGAGGCTGAGACAGGAGGGGTCAGGAGACACTGTGGCCCCATCCGATGTTACACATGCTGCATTTGGTCTTCTGGAAAATCTTTGCACTTGTGAGAAAAGAGGTGGTGAGAGAAACAAAAAAATACATTGAAATCAGTACAGCTTCAATGAATGGTCTTTGGGAGGTTAAATCAAGCTTTCAAAATACAGTACTAAAAACACATTCAGAATGTAGTTAAATTTTCTTCGAAGTTCAGCCATCAAACAAATTTAGAATGCGCTTGTGTATCTTAGTGCGCAGGACTAAAACTGCCCTTAGCCTCCACTCCACATAGATGTCAAAGAACTGGATGAATGGAATATGGAGGAAACTCCAGTTGTGAACATGACCCAGTCTAGGGAATAGGGGTTGTTTTTGGACTGGACTTTGGTTATGATTTTCCTCTCCCTCACCTGCTTCTGAGCTCCTGGATCTCGGTGCGGAGGTGGGCCGTCTCCTCACGGTACTGGCGGATCTTGCGCTCGTCGTCCTCGATCTGCTGTGTCTCCCTCTGCAGCTTGTTGATGAGGTCGTCCTTGATGACCGACAGCGTGGCCGTGGAGTTGTGTGCCAGCGTCTGCACCACTGTGGACCAACACGTGCATAGATAGACACACAAGCACATACATACACGCAAAACTTAGCAACAGTGCCCAATAAAATTCTCAAACTCTGTTATAATGCTCCGATTACATATAAAGCCCTATAGATTACTTAACCCAGCAACTGGCACGTTTATCATGAATGTACGCATATGACAGAAATAAATCAGTACTCGTTTTACATATATTGATTTGAGGTTAGCCACGCAGCCAAAACAGAACAGAAACACTAGCTAGTGACACATTCAATAACAGGAAGGAAGTGGAGGCAGAAAACTGCATAGAACACTTGAGTTTATTTTAAGTTGGTGAGGTCTGATAGAATTCAGACAGTGACTACTAGGGAAATCCCTACAGAAAGCCCCAGAGTCTTCATCTACAGAGAAGGAGAAATACTGAGAAAAATGGCCACCAGCTCACCCAATAAGGGAGGCATCAGGTTGTTCTGGTCGATGTGCTGCAGGACTTGGCTGATGAAGGCCTTGCAGTTCTCCTCTTTGCGGGCAAAGTAGCCCAGCGCCTGCTCCCACAGGCACACTTCCTGGTCACCGTAGCGCTTGCAGGCCTCCACCACTTCGCCGTACTCCTCATTCTGCATGTGGTAGTGCATGATCTGCTGGTACCTAGAGAGAGAATGACATCATTAACAACATCATTCAAATGACGTCATTGATAATTATATCAGTACATACCAATGAAGTCCCCATAGTCTGCACTTGTTCACTCTCCATCATGGATTTTAAAGCATTGGATCTGGGTGTTAAATAGTAGACAATCCGGCTACACCAATCCCATGGTTTTAAATCCACGAGGTGGAGTAAACGAATGCACACCTCAGAGAGAAGCAGAAATATTGGAATTTGAAGTGTTTCTGACTGCAAAGGTTTAGAGACAGGAAGACTCACAGTACAGGACCCCTTCTTTGAAGTTGTGCATCTGGCACAGGACGAGGGCCTTGTCAAAAACGGTGTTGTCGCCCCCTGCAGGACCTTCTTCCTCTGCCAGCAAAAATAGAAAGACAGACAGACCGGACAAAAATAAAACGTTTGATACGCCAGACAAAACACAGAAATAGTTTAACATGAATTGGTGACACTACAAGTTCAGGAAATGTGTTTATTCTGAAATCTTAATTCAAAGTAATTTAGGCTGCAGGTACTTCATCTAATATTTCATTTGTAACATTTTGTACATTTTGTATATCTATACGAGTTTAGGTTGTTTGCGTGAACACATGGCGCTTTTCAGTACACGTGTGTGTGTGTTTCCATCACCTCAGGGTCTTGTTCATGTGACCAGTCCTGCAGTCGTAGCTCTAGCAGCGTGTCGTACACCCCCTGAGAGGAGAAGGGCTCCACCTCGATCATGTGCTCCAGGAAGGCCCTTAGCTCCCACGGGTTATTAGTGAACACAGGGATGAACTTCTCTGAATTGGCCTGGGAGATAAAGGTACAGGGTCGTTCCATTTAATTTCAGCAAGCCATGACACCCACCATCTCAGATTGTTTGGAAATCATTTCTGTAGTTAGAAATGGATCAGATTAGCATTCCTGCAACATTATTTTGTTGAAATATAATTATATCAAAATAATTCAGCTAATTGATTGCACCTAAATTGGCCATTTTAATTTATAGGATTCAAATAAAATGTTATTGGTCACATACATATGGTTAGCAGATGTTATTGCGAGTGTAGTGAAATGCTTGTGGTTCATATCATATTCGATAAATATAGTATCTAACATCCGATTTGGACCAAACTTTTTCCTAACAATGAGTAAGACATGAGGAATCTAAATAAATTGTCATAAGCCACCCACGGACCCCCCCACACCAGCAACGAGTATACAATATCAGTTCTTTATGTCAGACAAGTAGTATAGAGCTGCGGCTCGGAGTATTGTGTCTTCATCCTCTGTAATGTATTCTCAGTGAATTTGGTGATGGTATATTTCCCCTGTTCAGAGAAATTAATCATTGAAGTTGTTAGGTTTATGTCCCATCCTGCTATCACCAGGTTCTGACCACTACAATGAGTAGTGTTATTACTATTACCATGAAATATGTATTTTACCATAACTTGATCATTATAACCATTAGAAATAGTCCCATCCTTATCAATATAAGCTGTATTACTTGTCTTAGACTAAATTGATAAAGCCATTTTAATTAGGGAAAGGATCTCAAATCCAAAGAGCTAGACTAATCGGCTGCCTGGGGGATGTAGCTGTTAACCACTAACCACTGACCTTGTTGGCTGCCACCGGGCCTCTGTCCAGCCTATCTCTGTCCGTGGTGTCCCAGCTGGGCTGGTAGTCGGTACACAGGCCCTTGAGGAGCAGCGTGGTGCCGTCGGGGATGTGGTGCATCAGGGTCTTGCCGTAGCGCTTCATGTTGCTCTATGCCTGCTCGAAGGGAAGTCGCCCCATGTAGCGCAAGGCCTCATCGTAGTTCTGTATGGAACATAGAGGAGGAAGACAAAGGGGTTTGAATTTCGGTAAATGGTCGTTCAAATCAGATTGACTTTACCCAAGGGTAGGGGAAGAGCCTCTTTGTCCAATTATAATCATAAATTCTCATTTGAAAATGGGTTTGTGATCCAACAATGGGAGTAGAGGAGCTGCCTAAAATATGTACTGAATGTGGACAGAAGGCAGCACCAAAAGCCTGTGCCGTTGTCTTCCATCATATGTCCATTGAAAACGCAACTTGCAGGTGCCTTGTTGGAAGAGCGGGGTAACATCTCACAGCAAGAACTGGCAAATCTGGTACAGTCCATGAGGAGGAGATGCACTGCAGTACTTAATGCAGCTGGTGGCCACACCAGATACTGACTATTACTTTTGATTTTGACCCCCCCCCCCCCCTTTGTTCAGGGACACATTATTCCATTTCTGTTAGTCACATGTCTGTGGAACTTGTTCAGTTTATGTGTCAGTTGTTGAATCTTGTTATGTTCATACAAATATTTACACATGTTAAGTTTGCTGAAAATAAAGGCAGTTGACAGTGAGAGGACGTTTCTTTTTTTGCTGAGTTTATATTCACTTTGTAGTGTGTCTATGGTACGCAGACAAAGTGACCAGTAGTTAATGTTAATTGAAACCACTTGGATTTTGTTTTATTGGTGTTGTGCCAAAGTACTTACAGCTACCGACCCTTGTCTTATCCAATCAAGTCCTGTTGACATGATCAGCAAGCCGCATTCACTAATTCTTAAGCATTTCTGTCATTTGGAATCTTGTTGGGGATATGTGAGAGGAAGTCAGTGTTTCCCCTACCTTTGTTTAGGCAAGGTGGGCTCTCCCAACTTGGGCTTCAATTGCAAGCATGTTGGTATCAGAGAAAAACAATGGATAGGGAACCCTAGAGGTGTTTAATTAAGAGAGAGAATGTGTTTTGTGTTCCAACAATGGGAGTAGAGGAGCTGCCAAAAATATGTACTGAATGTGGACAGAAGGCAGCACCAAAAGCCTGTGCCGTTGTCTTCCATCATATGTCCGTTGAAAACGCAACTTCTCTGCCCTCAGCACGATCGGGAAGCTCGAGCCCTCTTACGTGATACGTAAGTTTCTGGATGCTCAGCGGATCCACAACCTGACGGCCTACCTGCAGGCTCTGCACCGGAAGTCTCTGGCCAATGCCGACCACACCACCCTGCTTCTCAACTGCTACATCAAGCTCAAAGACAGCTCTAAGCTTGAAGAGTTCATCAAGGTTAGCATTTAAACAATTAACCAAGGGTTGGTCTCCAACTCCGGTCCAAGGGAGTTAGCTGTGTGTGAAGGTTTTCGTTCCGGGCCTGCAACACGAATCCGACCATCACCCCTGGTGAGACAAAACCGCAATTCGTCAGTGAAGAGAACTTTTTGCCAGTCCTGTCTGGTCCAGTGACGGTGGGTTTGTTCCCATAGGCGACGTTGTTGCCGGTGATGTCTGGTGAGGACCTGCCTTACAACAGGCCTACAAGCCCTCAGTCCTGCCTCTCTCAGCCTATTGCGGACAGTCTGAGCACTGATGGAGGGATTGTGCGTTCCTGGTGTAACTCGGGCAGTTGTTGTTGCCATCCTGTACCTGTCCCGCAGGTGTGATGTTAGGATGTACCGATCCTGTGCAGGTGTTGTTACACGTGGTCTGCCACTGCAAGGACGATCAGCTGTCCATCCTGTCTCCCTGTAGCGCTGTCTTAGGCATCTCACAGTACGGACATTGCAATTTATTGCCCTAGCCACATTTGCAGTCCTCATGCCTCCTTACAGCATGCCTAAGGCATGTTCTTGCAGATGAGCAGGGACCCTGGGCATCTTTCTTTTGGTGTTTTTTAGAGTCAGTAGAAAGGCCTCTTTAGAGTCCTAAGTTTTCATAACTGTGACCTTAATTGCCTACCGTCTGTAAGCTGTTAGTGTCTTAACGACCGTTCCACAGGTGCATGTTCATTAATTGTTTATGGTTCATTGAACAAGCATGGGAAACAGTGTTTAAACCCTTTACAATGAAGATCTGTGAAATTATTTGGATTTTTAGTAATTATCTTTGAAAGACAGTTTCTTTTTTTGCTGAGTTTATATACATTATACATTTCCTTATTGATGTTATGCAATCCCAACTCTATGGGATTACTTTTCAGTAAAATCCCATGTTTAATATTAACTATATCAGCATCTATGACATGAGCTTGAAGCGACTTAAATCCTGCAAATAAATCATATTTATCATCATTAACTATGTATTATGAAGTTGAAGTTAGATACATCGACCCCTGGGTGAGCATTACCGGATGTACGGTTGGATGGCGCCGTCGTGGTCCCCCTTCACGTAGAGGTGGTCACCGTACTGCCTGAAGATCTCAGACAGCCCGTCCCTCTCTAAGTGCTGACTCTTAGCCAAGTTTATGGCAATCACAAACAGATTCTTCTTGAATAGCATCTAAAGACAGATTTGAAGAGTTAAGTGCCTTACTAAATGGCACAACAGCAGTAAACGATAACTGGGATCTAAAACCTGTTGCCCTCCAGTTTCCAGTTCAATCCGATACAGAGTTTAACATAATACGTTTGAGGGGAAAAGAAGGCATGACGTCAGTCAGTGCACTTTGGCCTCACCTCTAGCTTGGTCTGAGTGTCTTTCTCCTGCAGAACAAACATCTTTCCGTCCCGAGTCAGGATGTAGAAGGAGACCCATTCGGCCAGAACTTCAATGATGTTGTCAAAGGAAGCGTTGTAGGCAATGAACTTGTTGTCCAGGTCGTAGATAGTCAAGGTTTGCTTCTCCGATGGAGACATCTCTCTGCTCCCAAATTCAGACCTGAGTACAGAACTTGCATTCAATACATTGTCATAGGAGTTAATATAGTTATATCACCTGCAAATATGCATGGGTGGTTTGGTTGAAAATACAACCTTCTGTGTTTGTCCACTTCCATATAAATTGATTTAGAATAAAATGAATTGTTGTGTTTCATTGTTGCAATAAATAAAGACTGACCCTGGTCTTGAACCTTAGGGGACCCGCTCAATAGAAATGGTTGCTGTGCCAGCATCTGAGGGAGACTTGGTGTTCATGGTGAGCAGCAGGAGGTATCCCCGGTGCCAGTAAGCTTGTGCCCGTCGAATGCGAAACAGGGCCCCCGTTCGTCGGGCTGGTAAAGGTACACACACTCGTCCCCCGCGACGATGAACTGGGAGTCCTGGTAGGGGTCTGTGAGCACGGAGCAACGCAGCGCACAGCCGTGAGTGTCCAGCTCCAGTTTAGGGTACTCTTTCACCGTCAAAGTGTAGCACTAACCATGGGGGGAAAACAACACCAAATGAAACAGAAGTAAGTTAGTGCTTATGCTCCAAAGGAATAGTAGTATGGTGGCAGGCTTGGGATCAATGCCATTTCCAATCTATCAATTCAAATCCTCATTAAAAATATGTGGCACCTTTATTGTAATTTACATTAATATCCTGAATTGAAATTGATCTCAAAAGCGATTGTAAGGACTTCACATAGAGTGGCATTGGAAGACTCTAATTACTTACATGGACTTTTTCCAGAGTGGCAACAAATAGGTGAGTGACCTTGCCCTGCTGACGGAAAGCGAGGCCCGTGATTGGACAGGTGCCCTCATGGAGTGTCAGGGTTTTACTGTGCCTGTCCCGAGTGATGTCACCCTTTGTTAACACCACACTGCCATCTGTGAAGCCTGCAAGGACATGGGGATTATAGATTTATGACAGGGAGCAAAAACAAAATGTCAAACCCAAATCTAAACTATAGCCGACTGATAGGTAGCGCTGAAGAAATTCCGCTTACCAATGGCCATAAAGTTGAGGTTCTCGTGTACAGTGAGGCAGGACACCTCTGTTGGCTTGTTCCCAGGAATAGCTGGGAATATTCTGGTACACAGAGGATTCCCGCTGTCTCGCTTGTCCAGATTCCATACCTTCACCTGGGAAACAGCTAGGTTTTTAATAACAGTTCACAAATAACCAAGAAAACTAACACACTCTTTTTTTGATAGTCTGTATTAAATACATCCTACAAATGTTCTTACCAGGGGGTTAATTCCTTGCTCGTCCTGCCCAACCGAGACCAAAATGCTGTGCTGCTTGAGCTGGTACAGGTGGGTCACTCACAGCTTGTAAGCCTGAAAGGAGGACAACTGTAGTGAGCGTGTCAAAAACCATATCTGACCATCCATATGTAATTTATTCTGGGTCAAGGAAGCATCAATATAGATCAGGAGAGACAAATGGCCATTTGCATGGCGTTAGGGATAGAGGAGACAATTACAAAGGCAATACCCTGTTTGAATACTCTCAAAATGTATATCATTAGCCATAGGACTAAGAAGAGTAATGTACAAGCAATGTAAATACGTACTCTTCTTAGTCGTACGGCTAGCACATAATATATTGTGACATGACTGGACTGGTGTAAGCAAGCCTTCCACGGCATTACTGTACATCAAATAAAATGTTATTTGTCACATGATTTGTAAACAACAGGTGTAGACCAACAGTGAAATGCTTACTTACAGGCCCTTCCCAACAATGCAGAGAAAAAATATATATAAATAATTGAAAAATAATAACACAAGGAATAAATACACAATGAGTAATGATAAATTGGCTATATACGCGGGGGCCGAGTTAATTGGGGTAGCTATGTACATACAGTTGAAGTTGGAAGTTTACATACACTTAGGTTGGAGTCATGAAAACTAGTTTTTCAACCACTCCACACATTTCTTGTTAACAAACTATAGTTTTGGCAAGTTGGTTAGGACATCTACTTTGCGCATGACACAAGTAATTTTAACAACAATTGTTTACAGATTATTTCACTTATAATTCACTGTATCACAAATCCAGTGGGTCAGAGGTTTACATACATTAAATTGAATGTGCCTTGAAACAGCTTGGAAAATTCCAGAAAATTAATTAATGGCTTTAGAAGCTTCTGATACGCTAATTGACATAATTTGAGTCAATTGGAGGTGTACCTGTGGATGTATTTCAAGGCCTAACTTCAAACTCAGTGCCTCTTTGATTGACATCATGGAAAAATCTAAAGAAATCAGCCAAGACCTCAGAAAAAAATTGTAGACCTCCACAAGTCTGGTTCATCCTTGGGAGCAATTTCCAAATGCCTGAAGGTAGAACGTTCATCTGTACAAAGAATAGAACGCAAGTATAAACACCATGGGACCACGCAGCCGTCATACCACTCAGAAAGGAGATGCGTTCTGTCTCCTAGAGATGAACGTACTTTAGTTTGAAAAGTGCAAATCAATCCCAGAACAACAGCAAAGGACCTTGTGAAGATGCTGGAGGAAACAGGTACAAAAGTATCTATATCCACCGTAAAACGAGTCCTATACCGACATAACTTGAAAGGCCGCTCAGCAAGGAAGAAGCCACTGCTCCAAATCCAAAATAAAAAAGCCAGACTACGGTTTGCAACTGCACATGGGGACAAAGATCGTACTTTTTGGAGAAATGTCCTCTGGTCTGATGAAACAAAAATAGAACTGTTTGGCCATAATGACCATAGTTATGCTTGGAGGAAAAAGGGGGAGGCTTGCAAGCAGAAGAACCGCGTCCCAACCATGAAGCACGGGGGTGGCAGCATCATGTTGTGGGGGTGCTTTGCTGCAGGAGAGACTGGTGCAATTCACAAAATAGATGTCATCATGAGGTAGGAAATTGATGTGGATATATTGAAGCATCATCTCAAGACATCAGTCAGGAAGTTAAAGCTTGGTCGCAAATGGGTCTCCAAATGGACAATGACCCCGAGCATACTTCCAAAGTTGTGGCAAAATGGCTTAAGGACAACAAAGTCAAGGTATTGGAGTGGCCATCACAAAGCCCTGACCTCAATCCCATAGACAATTTGTGGGCAGAACTGAACAAATGTGTGCTAGCAAGGAGGCCTACAAACCTGACTCTGTTACACCAGCTCTGCCAGAAGGAATGGGACAAAATTCACCCAACTTATTGTGGGAAGCTTGTGGAAGGCTACCCGAAACGTTTGACCCAAGTTAAACAATTTAAAGGCAATGCTACCAAATACTAATTGAGTGTATGTAAACTTCTGACCTACTGGGAATGTGATGAAAGAAATAAAAGCTGAAATAAATCAATCTCTCTACTACTATTCTGACATTTCACATTTTTTAAATAAAGTAGCGATCCTAACTGACCTAAGACAGGGAATTTTTACCAGGATTAAATGTTAGGAATTGTGAAAACTGAGTTTAAATGTATTTGGATAAGGTGTATGTAAACTTCCGACTTCAACTGTATACAGTGCCTTCAGAAAGTATTCATACCCCTTGACTTATTCCACATTTTGTTGTTACAGCCTGAATTCAAAGTTGACTAAATATGTGTTTTTTCTCACCGATTTACACACAATACCCCATAATGACAAAGTGAAAATATGTTTTGAGAAATGTTTGCAAATGTATTGATAATGAAATACAGAAATATTCAATTTACATAAGTATTGACACTCCTGAGTCAATACATATTAGAATCACCTTTGGCAGCAATTACAGCTGTGCGTCTTTCTGGGTAAGTCTCTAAGAGCTTTGCACATCTGGATTGTACAATATTTGTCCATTATTCTTTTCAAACGTCTTCAAGCTTTGTCAAATTGGTTGTTAGTCATTGCTAGACAACCATTTTAAAGTCTTGCCATAGATTTTCAAGCAGATTTTGTCAAAACTGTAACTCGGCCCCTCAGGAACATTCACTGTCTTTTTGGAAAGCAACTCCAGTGTAGATTTGCCCTTGTGTTCTAAGTTATTGTCCTGCTGAAAGGTGAATTCATCACAGCTATTAAATTGTAACTGTTTTAAAGTCACCATTGGCTTCATGGTGAAATCCCTGAGTGGTTTTCTTCCTCTCCGGCAACTGAGTCAGGAAGGAAACTTGGATCTTTGTAGAGACTGGTTGTATTGATACACCATCCAAAGTGTAGTTAATAACTTCACCATGCTCAAACAGATATTGTTTTGTTTTACCCATCTACCAATAGGTGCCCTTCTTTGCGAGGCATTGGAAAACCTCCCTGGTCTCTGTGGTTGAATCTGTGTTTGAAATTCACTGCTTAACTGAGGGACCTTACAGATAATTGTATCTATTATTGCACAAAGAGTGAGTCCATGCAACTTATTATGTGACTTGCAAAGCAAATGTTTACTCCTGAACTTATTTTGGCTTGCCATAACAAAGGGTTGAGTACTTATTGACATTCCAGATTTTTATTTTTTATTAATTTGTAACATTTTCTAAAAACATAATTCCACTTTGACATTATGGGGTATTGTGTTTAAGCCAGTAAAAAACATTATATATAATTTTTGTATATTTTTTTTATCTGACGTTTAGTGCCAAAAGGAGCCCTCATTCAATATTCTCCAATGGGATAATCGGTTTTCCTATAGTCCCACCGATTAAGTGCTGTCAATCAATGGTATATTTCTATTAAACTGGCCCGGGTTGAACTGTCCCGTCATGTAACTGGGCGAAGTTGGTGAGGGAGGAGCGCCCTGCTCAAATTGAACAGCCATCTGCGCCGCTTGGTTATGTTGTCAACAAGGCAGCATGAGCCAGCATTCATAAAATATATGTTCAAATTTTCAAACTAGTTTCCATTGGGAAGGCATATTATCAAAAGCAATCACTTTCCCCATGTGAAAACACGGAATCCTACTCATAGTCCACGTGCTAACTTATGTCACTTTTGAGCCGACGAATGCAATCAACTTTAAGCCGTTGCAACACACGCCTAAACGGGTGGCCGGGCAAGATTAATCGAATCCCCTCTATAACACCCAACGTACCGGTTACAGCCAATCAGAGTTGTTTAAAGGGATACAGGGTATGTCTACCCGCCTATCAGCTCTTTCAAGGAAGATGCGATCACTACACTGCCTGATACCAGTGATGCCAATTTTGTTGCTAGATTTGGCAACTTTTCAGACTACCCTGGCAACTTTTTTCAAACAGCACCTAGCAAAATGTTTTGCTACTTTTAAAAATGTATTTTGAACTTTTAGCAACTTTTGAAAAGTGACTCAAACGCTATAATGCACGCATTTTCTCTCTAAATGACACAAAAACTATTTTCTCTGTCACACACTCAGTCACAAAACACGTGCCTGGTTGCAAAATTGCATTGAGTGACGTCAGCAGCAGGCCAGCAGCAATTTCAGCAAATTGCAAATCATTGTTGGCTGACTTCAGCAGCAGTAGTACGGGTTCGACGAGCCAAACCCAATGAATATAGTTGGTCACGAATGTTTGATCTTGAACAGAACTTACATCAATCAACATGTCTCAATCAAAATTGTACAGAAAAGAGTGGGCGTCTGTACCTGAACAAAAGTCAAATCATATTTTTTGCAGAGATGTTTAGTCAATTTGAGTAACGTTATTGTTTATTCCACGTAATGACGCAGTTTAACGTTAACACGCAATGACATCACAACGTCATTTAGCGACTTCTAGCAACAAATCACCCTGCTCTAGCAACTTACCCTGAAAATTAGTTGGCAACACTGTCTGCCAGTGTGCTTTGCGCTTAACTCAGCGGTGAGTTAACACCATGGAGTTATGGATTTCATAAACTTTATCCGATCATCATCTAGCCTGCAACATCGCTTTTTTCGTAGTCTGCTGAGCATCATGACCAAGCCTACTTTTACATTAGGACGTTCAATGGCTAAGCAAAGGTAATACACCTCTCAAGAGAGCAGGCCCTGTGAGGTTAGGGAGGAGATAGTTGCTTTTCTCTGCAATTGCCGCGACAAGAAAGACAAAACATATCTAGCGAAAAAGCTTGATGTGGAGTTAAGATGTTTCAGATGTTTCTTCTTTAGTAACGTCTTCAATCAATTGAATGGACTTTAAATGTGGGACTTACATGGGAGGCAAGGTGCGAATTATGGGGGGAGCCAGGGGGGCTCAGGTCCCCTGAATGAGACGTTAGCTCCCCTAAATGCAAGAACATTCCAACTTGAGGGGGTGAGCTTTAAATAATGCTAATTTAGTAATTCTCCTATTTGTCTAAAATGGAGTGGTAAATATGTTTTACAGTGATAAATATGAAATTAAAAGATTCCTAATGAAACAAACACACCCACATCTATGTCATGGTTTAAACCACAGGTGTCAAACTTATTCCACAGAGGGCCGAGTGGCTGCGTGCATTCGCTACTCCTTTGTACTTGATGAATTAAGGTCACTAATAAGTAAGGAACTCCACACACCTGGTTGTCTAGGGCTTGATTGAAAGGAAAAATCAAAAACCTGCAGACACTAGGCCCTCCATGGAATGAGTTTGACATCCCTTGTTAAACCATTTATTTCTGTGACGGCACTGTCCACTCAGTAGTGCTGAATTTAGGCCTCATATAGATGTTCATTTGTACTTCCTCATTTTCTCCATTTGTTTGCCATGCGTCCTTGATAAAAATAGCATATGCCTTTATTCCAATGCATTACACTTATCCTTTGGGTATTTTATTAGGATCCCATTAGCTGTTGCAAAAGCAGCAGCTACTCTTCATGGGGTCCACACAAAACATAAAATAATACAGAATATTATAAGACAAGAACAACTCAAGGACAGACATTTTGCTTTTGTCAGTCAGCTGTTTAGGGCGCTCATTGCTTTGTTTTTCAGTTGCACGCGGGTACTGGTGTTCTCTGTGCCCAGAAGTAGTCAACCATTTATTGTGCTTTATTATTAATGACAGTAGGCCTATAAGGTGACTATTTCAGTTAGAAGAGCTTAACATTCGGTTAGAAGCTTTCAATTTTATAATGGCATAGGCCTACATTATTTTGGATTTGTGTACCCAAGAGAACTGTTTTCACAGTGAAACATCATGAACTGTTACATAGGCATAGTTACACTTACAGTGCATCTTCAGAGATCTCCAAGATCCAGGATTCGTACAGGGTTTAAGTTCAATGTTCTACTTCAATTGTTAAATGCTTAACAATGATAAATACATTAATTAAATTTATGACAGTGTTAGGGTAAGGAAAGAAAGGTAGTGTTTTATGTCACAGGATCTGTGAAGGCTCCAAGCATTAACTCATGAATTATGGACAACTCATGAACTAGGGTGTAAAACATGTTTTGATTCAACTTATGTATTACAGTGAATGTAGGCTACATGTTCTGCGTGTGTTCATGTGGGTAAAATTGCCTCGGCTGAGAGGGTTGACTACCGGCAGTGGTGTAGGCCTAGTGGAAGGTAAATGCCTTTTACCCATCTTTTTCAGAAAAATGCATTGAAGGTCTTTTTTCAGAGTTTACCTTCCTATTTTTTAATCAAATCAATCACATTTATTTTTATATAGCCCTTCGTACATCAGCTGATATCTCAAAGTGCTGTACAGAAACCCAGCCTAAAACCCCAAACAGCAAGCAAAGCATGTGAAAGAAGCACGGTGACTAGGAAAAACTCCCTAGGAAAAACTCCCTAGAAAGGCCAAAAACCTAGGAAGAAACCTAGAGAGGAACCAGGCTATGAGGGGTGGCCAGTCCTCTTCTGGCTGTGCAGGGTGGATATTATAACAGAACATGGTCAAGATACCATTACATGACTGGCTACCACTAGGCCTATTTGAAGTTCATGGTAATACACACTGTGGCCTAGTCTAGTATGTTGACCATGGGTGTTAGGGTGACCATCCCATTTTCCCAGGACACTTTCAGCCCCATTTCAGTGTCCCGACTTTTCAGGCTGAATGTCATTAGGCACATGGTTTGGTGTTTTGTAACAGAAGTCCATTTCCATTCATCAACTGGCACGAATATACATGCAGTTTGGATGCTGGGCTTATTTTGGAGTGGAAGAACATGCACAGCCTACTTTTTGAAGTAATTTGTTTGACAACCAGGTTAAAATATTATGTCTGGTTGTCTTCATGCCACATTAAAAGCTAATAAATTTTTACAGTTTAAATGACATCTTTATTATTAGTCTCATAAAACGCAAGAGACCACGCCGAATGTCATAGTGCAATTTGCACTCCGAGGGGAGGGATAAAACGATTATTGACGTGATTTAAAAACGTATTTTCAAAATAAGTGTTATTTTCTCCTCTGATTTGAGCCCAAACAAAACAGTCCATTTCCCTACACTGCACAACTATATTCAGTCATCATCAGTACAGATCTCTCCCGTGATGCCTGAGTTTTTAGATAAACTGAAAGTTAACATCGCAACGAGATTAAGTCCCCACAGAGGTGGTGCAGTTTGTTATAGTGACCCGTAAGAGAGAGACTTCTCCACAATATAGTCAACTGAGATACGCCTTGCATAAAAGGTTTCTATGTGTAAAAAAAACAACAGAACAAGACAGAGAAAATAATGAAATGATAAAGAAATAGAAAATGGAGCCGAATGTGATGCTGGTCAACTGAGATATGCCATGCATAAAAGGTTTCCTATGTGTAAATAAAAACTAAATTGTCAAGCTATGTATGTAAAACACAGGAAAGTAGAAATGCCTTAATGTGATGCAAGTCAACTGTGTTAAAAGTACAAATGTGTTACATTATTTAAACAATTTGATGCACTGAATTAGGCTAATCTTAAGCACTTAAAATGAATTTTAACATTTCATTTTAATAAGTGCTTTATAAAATTATAATTGTTTTTACATTGTTTTTATACCGGTCCTAGGAAGAGTAATCCCATGTAGAAAATGTCTGGCCGGCCTGCCGAGTGGCACAGTGGTCTGTGCCACTAGAGATCCTGGTTCGAGACCAGGCTCTGTCACAGCCGGCCGCGACCGGGAGACCCATGGGGCGGTGCACAATTGGCCCAGCATCGTCTGGGTTAGAGGAGGGTTTGGCCGGCAGGGATGTTCTTGGATGCGGTCCAAATACTTAAAAGACATCCCCTCAGCCCTCAAATTAAGTGGACACTTCTGATGACGTATCATGACGTCTGACGAGTATACACTTTCAGGGCAAGGGAGGACCACCCTTGGCCGGAAATTCATCACTCGTTCATCCTGTGATGATTGTGTTTTCAGCCACCAGCAGCATATGGGTGCATTATATGTGCTACAGTCAATTATGAGTGCATGTGTACTTATATTAAATATATAATTATTAATATACACCTACTGTATGATAACTAGCAAATGAATTAGCTAACTGACGTTAGCCTGCTTAGCTGGAACCTCTGATGAAGGAAAATGTTTTCAAATCTACAATTTCCAAAAGATAAGCAAACAAAAACATATTTACTTTTTACGAGATGTGTTTGTGCAGTCATGTGCATTAGTAACACAATTTCTAACTTATTTGCATTTGTTTTTACTTACACTTGTATGTTGACTTCTCCATTGATGTTGTTTTTAAGTTTTCACAGACTTTTCTTAGCGGATGTACAATCATCGCAAATGTAATTATGGGGAGTTTCAGGCCCCGGAGTGAACATAATTGTACACTCACAAATTTAACTAAAAACGAGGGCTGAGGGGGCTTACGTTGCAAACTTCCCTTGCTTGGCTAATCATTTGGACCACCCTCCAAGATGGCGATGGGGATTCCCACAAGGGCATAAGGCGAGGGTAAGTGAGGGTGTGTCTTTTATGAGTTTGAACAGCAGCCTTTGTCCCATCGTGCACTAGCAACTCCTGTGGTGGGCCGGGTGCAATGCACGCTGACATGGTCGCCAGGTGTACGGTGTTTCCTCCGACACATTGGTGTGGCTGGCTTCCGGGTTAAGTGGGCATTGTGTCAAGAAGCAGTGCGGCTTGGCTGGGTTGTGTTTCGGAGGACGCACGGCTCTCGACCTTCACCTCTCCCGAGTTTGTACGGGAGTTGCAGCGATGGGACAAGACTGTAACTACCAATTGGATCCCACAAAATTGGGGATAAAGGGGTAAAAAAAAAATGTAAACATATATATTTTTTATTATAACAAAGCACTCACCAAAGAAAAGTTCTATATATATATATTTATAATATAATATTTAAATAATGTCTGCCCCTGTAAATAACCTTTTTCAAATCTGGCCCATTAAGAATATTGTTGAACAGCCCTAACATATGTGATGAGTCAAAAGAATTTGTGCAAAAAGGGTCAAAGCAGACAGTCCAGGTAGCTATTGTAAACTATTTAATTAACTATTTAGCAGTCTTATGGCTTGGGAGTAGAAGATTCAGGGTCCTGTTGGTTCTAGACTTGGTGCATCAGTACTTTTCAAGGAGCTATTTGAACAGGGCCATTGATTCAGTTGATTGTGCCTTTGAAGGCCAGTCTAGTATTTTTTATTCACTCCCTTCAAGCTAATTTCTCGGACTGGCACCAAGGCTAACTTCTTACCTAGTTAACTAAAAAAGGATCATGTCCTGGCTGTTTCCTAACGTCAGCTAGCATACTAGCTAACTCAAATGTTACTATTTAACTAGCTAAATCATTATTCATAATTTCCTTACTTGGAACTAGCTAGGTAGCATTATTAGCTCACTTGCTTAGACAGACTGCTTGCAGGGAGGGGTGTCTGTGCATCAAGTCAGCGAGCAATACCTAACTAGGCTGTTCAAATCATGGAAACCACTGAAAGGATATCTCCAAGAATGATATGGCCCCGGTCCGAGTCACAAGCCGATAAGCCGACGGGGAGGACTACGTTTTTGCCATTATCTCCAGCGTCCTTCACGGTCTCTTTATCAAAAAATACAAAACGTCTCCACTGTAAGTAAGAATGCAGTCATTCTCTTCGCACTGTATCCTCATAGTGAATAAATCATGTGATACCCACCCACAAGTCATGTGAGAGAGAGGAATGAGAGCGTTAAATGTAAATTATTTAAAAAAATAAATTTCAATGAACACACGATATAATATGAATATCAATGTAGGTGGCAGGCTGTAAGTGTGAAGGTCAGAAAATAAAGTTGTTCAATGTTCGTTATGTTAGTTTTGACATACCACCCATTAAATCGTTTTTTATTTACTTGCATAAAATAAAGATAAGAACTCATTAAAAAGAAAAATATGTACCAATAAGTAATGGATAGTCCGATCAATCAGGAATCAATTAAATGGACTACAACAGTGTTTTGACTACAACTACTAGTAGTCGCTGATAAAGTAGGTCACCTTAAGAAAATGTCGTTATATAATTCCCCCCCCCCATTAATTGAACGTGGACCAATCACATATCGACAAAGATTTCTTCTCGCCAGCCATCACTGCACGTGGACCTATCACTCTGCAGTACTTGGAACGTAGAAGGCAGGCTCTATGTGTCAGCGTTCTCCTAGCGGAACAACGACTCGAGTGGATCCAATGAGATCACGCCGCGTTCTGGGCCCTATGGTGAGAACAAGCCGGTGATATAGCAAGGTAAAAATCAAGAAACCGTTATTAGTGTGGCTATGAAGAGATTTTCAGTCAATACATATAGCCAACAGTAAGAAGCACACGACGCAAATAATACGAGATTGGAAGTTTTAGCTTGTTGCAAGTTAAGTCGTGCTCTCCTTTTGTTTATATTTTTGTGTAAATCAGCCTGTTTCAAGAAACTCAACTGCTGCCGGCTCGAGAAGGTAAGGTCTGCTCTGTCACTCCTCTCATAAATGTGCCTAGCTAGCTAAGTCATTGTTTTTCCATTCTTTATCTACCTGCAAATACTGTTGTTCATAGGTTAATTGAAACAGTAACTAGCGGTTATTTCCTAACAGTCTCATTTCAAATCAACTAACTAGGCTGGTTGAGATTTTAATTTAAGGTATAGTATTCTAGTTAACTATATGGCTTTTTTTTACCTAACCTAAGTTAGCTCGTTGAACCCGTTTCCAGAACCCAAGACTGCTTTGTTTTTTAATGCTCAAGGCATTACCTGTTCTGGGCGTCCATAGTAGTACGTCAGTACTCTATGATGGGACTAGAAGTTTCTACGCTCATGTATTTGAATAACTCCATGCTAGATAGCCATTAGCTTTCTGATTGCCTATTTGCCACTTGAGACCTTTGCTAGGCTATATCCTTCATTCTGTGAAGTGCCCAAGTCCGCAGTTAGAAAAAGCATTACTTCAATATGTCACCATGCTTCCTGACTCCATCAGCACTTCAATTGACAGTCACAGAACTAATCTACTCAGATTTGCTAAGTAGAATACTTTAAAGGTACTGTACAATTCATGCCACGTGTCAAATAAATTCGTCAGTGAGATCAGGCCAATTAGATGATTGCGGGTTCAAGATCAAAGGGATTGCTACTGTACCTTGAATGCACCTGCACAAGCTGGCACCTAGAGTTTGGAAGTGTGATGTCTAAATAACCCTATGAGGTGCTGAAGAGTAATGGCAGATAATTGTAATATTCTAAAAGCTGTTGTTCCTACATCTGCACTGGTGTGGAAAGAGGCTATTATAGGGGAAAATAATATGGTGTATGCCCACCAGGCATTTGCTTTTACCTCTCCTCCTGTTCAACAGTGCAGGTGACGGAATGGACACTCAGACCGAACAGATCTTGAGATGCAATCGATTGTGCATTCAGAAAGTTTTCTCCACATTTTACTTTACAGCCTTATTCTAAAATTGAATAAATTGTTTCCCCTCTCAATCTACACACAATACCCCATAATGACATAGCAAAAAACAGATTTAGAAATGTCAGCAAATTTATTAAACTGATATCACATTTTACATAAGTATTCACACCCTTTACTCTGTACTTTGTTGAAGCACCTTTGGCAGCGATTACAGCCTCGAGTCTTGTTGGGGAGCGTCGCTGCACAGCTTTTTTCAGGTCTCTCCAGAGATGTTCAAGTCTGGGCTCTGGCTGGGCCACTCAAGGACATTGAGACTTGTCCGGAAGTCACTCCTGTCTTGTCTTGGCTGTGCGCTTAGGGTCGTTGTCCTGTTGGAAGTTGTATCTTTGCCCCACTGAGGTCCTGAGCTCTCTGGAGCAGGTTATCAATGATCTCTGTACTTTGCTTTGTTCATCTTTCCCTTGATCCTGACTAGTCTCCCAGTCCCTGCCGCTGATAAACATCCCCACAGCATGATGCTGCTACCACCACGCTTCACCTTAGGGATGGTGCCAGGTTTCCTCCAGACGTGACACTTGGCATTCAGGCCAAAGAGTTCAATCTTGGTTTTATCCGAACTAGAGAATCTTGTTTCTCATGGTCAGTCCTTTAGGTGCCTTTGACAGCCCACTTGGAGTTTGCCTAATGTGCCTTTTACTGAGTGGCTTCTGTCTGGCCACTCTACCAGAAAGCCCTGTTTGGTGTTGTGCTGCAGAGATTGTTGTCCTTCTGGAAGGTTCTCCCATCACCACAGAGGAACTCTAGATCTCTGTCAGTGACCATTGAGTTCTTGGTCACATCCCTGACCAAGGCCCTTCTCCCCCGATTGCCCAGTTTGGCTGGGCAGCCAGCTCTAGGAAGAGTCTTGGTGGTTCCAAACTTATTCCATTTAAGAATGATGGAGGCCACTGTGTTTGTGGACCTTCGATGATAACGTTTTTGGTACACAATCCTGTCTCAGAGCTCTACCGACAATTCCTTCGACATGGCTTGGTTTTTGCTCTGACATGCACTGTCAACTGTGGGACCTTATCTAGACAGGTGTGTGTGCCTTTTCAAATCATGTCCAATCAATAGATTTTACCACAGGTGGACTCCAATGAAGTTGTTAAACATCTCAAGGATGATCAATGGAAATAGGATGCACCTGAGCTCAATTTCAAGTCTCTTAGCAAAGTGTTTGAATAGTTATGTAAATAAGGTATTTGTTTTTTAATTATAGGGTGTTGTGTAGAATGATAAGGGGAAAAATGTATTTAATATATTTTAGAATAAGGCTGTAATGTAACAATGTGGAAAAAGTTAAGGGGTCTGAATACTTTCACAAAGCACTGCATTTGCTTTGCTGCTTCTAGAGCATGCGGATGTGCTCACTATTTCCTTCCTGAAACAGCACACTTGTTTCCTATTTGCCTATATGCATTCAATAAAAAAATCTAACTTCTTGAGCATATATAACTGCACAGACTGGAAGGTTGTAGTAAAAAAATATATATATATTCCCAAAGTTGACTTTTAAAACCAAGGACATTTGTAGCAAAGGGCTTTGTACATGTAGAAGAGAATGTATCTTTGATAGATTCCTGAGTCGCCAAGAATTTTGCTCCTTATGAGGTCTAACAATAGTGAACCAATTATTTATTCAGCACAGTCACCATGGAGGCTGCTATTAGTGTTTGAAAATCAATGTCTTTGTTCTGCTTTGTGTGTACAGGTCACCATGAGGAGGAAGATGTTATGGGCTCTCTTCTGCCTTGTCCTGGCTCTGCTGCCTTCACAAACGGGTACTAACGCTACACATGGTTATTCCTTCCAAGACACCTGCCTGCATCAAGCACTGGCAGATTTGCCTAACACCAAATGCAAATTTCAACACAAATCTGAATGCCTCCATTTTGAGTGCGAGAAGAAAATGGACACATGCAGAGATTTGAGTTAATCTACTCTACTGTGTCACTTCACAATATGATGCGCAGTCCATATTTGTACCTATTTACACAAGTTAATTTACTGATGCACGGGTGAACATCGATTTCATTTCAACTGACGCGAAGGACTTGTCAAATGTTTTGACATTATTTGCTCACATTGCCACCAAACCACTGTAGCCAGTGAGAAACTGTTGAAGCTAATCCTCTTTAGTATTGTCTCACATAAAATGTGTAATCATCACTTTGTTATTACAAAAGTACAGGTAATACAATAATCATACCCATTATTTTGTCCATACAGCCTCTGTAGCAGTCATGTCAGTTGACCTAGGCAGTGAGTGGATGAAAGTAGCTATAGTAAAACCTGGCGTGCCAATGGAGATTGCTTTAAACAAGTGAGTATTGCCTTTATTTCTAACCATATCACCATGGGTTATTGACTTTGTGCTTTTAGATGGAAATCCCTACTCCATTTCATGTTTTCTTTTATGTATTCACAACTATTAACATCCATTATTGCTTATGTTTAATGAGCTAGCCATTGTTCCTTACAATGTATATTAACATGGAAATAACTAAATGGGCCTGTGCCATCTTAACACATGCATGCCTCTGAAAAGTGTGGTGAACGAAATTGGGTAACTGAACAGTTGGGAGAGGGTTCGAAGCGTCAGTTCATGATAAAATGCATTCTCAAAGCTTCATCATGTTTCAATGGACTCTCTTTTCCTTTGTGTGGCACAGGGAGTCCAGGAGGAAAACTCCAATAGCTGTGTGTTTGAAAGAAAACGAGCGACTTTTTGGAGACAGTGCATTAGGAGTGGTAAGGCACTTTGTCGTGGTGGAAAAAGTACCCAATTGTCATACTTGAGTAAAAGTAAAGATGCCTTAATAGAAAATGACTCCAGTAAAAGTGAGTCACCCAGTAAAATAATACTTGAGTAAAAGTATTTGGTTTAAAATATACTTAAGTATCAAAAGTTAATGTAATTGCAAAAATATACTTAAGTACAAAGTAAAAGTAGAAATCATTTCAAATTCCTTATATTAAGCAAACCAGACTGCACCATTTTTTTTGGCATGTTTGTTTTTATTTCTGGATAGCCAGGGCTAATCTCCAACACTCAGACATCATTTACAAAGGTAGCATGTGTGTTTAGTGAGGCCGCCTGATCAGAGGCAGTAGGGATGACGAGAGATCTTCTCTTGATAAGTGCGTGAATTGGACCATTTTCCTGTCCTGCTAAGCATTCAAAATGTTACGAATACTTATGGGTTTGGGGGACAATGTATGGAATAAAAAGTACATGTATTTTTTAAACAATGTAGTAAAGTAAAAGTTGTCAAATATAGTAGTAGAAATGTAATAATAAAGTACAGAACCCAAAAAACTACTTAAGTAATACTTTAAAGTATTTTTTATTAAGTACATTTCACCACTGGCCCTTTGCCATAGGAACCTACCAGGTCACATATTTTAAAATGTCTATCATACAGTTAGTACTCTGTATTCCCCTCTGGGGATCAATACAGTTCATTAATTCATATCTACACTGACATTGATTTGGATTTCTCTTTCATCTGCAGTCTGTGAAGAACCCCAAATTTGTCTATAGGTATCTTCAGAGCCTCCTGGGCAAGAAGCACGACAACCCACAGGTGGCGTTCTACCAGAAACGTTTCTCCGAGCACCAACTGGTGAAAGATGCGAGTCGGGGCACAGTTCTCTTTAGAAACTCAGAGTAAGTCTTATCTGATTTCCTATCATTGGTTCCCTTTTTCTTTCGTTTTAGCAGTAGATTGAGCCAAGTGATTCATTGTTGAAGTACTTTTGAAGAGTACAAATAATACTCAACTCTATGAGCCATTGGTGATGAGGGGTAAAATGCTTACCTGAACACTTATCAGTTATTAGTGTACGATGTTCCTTTGCATACAGCCTAAATTACACATTACACAGCCTGTGACAATGTTATTGATCCAGTATGTCTTATGCTTTAGTTGTGGATAAGTGTGCTTGGTTCTAATGTTTTCCTACAGAGAAATGCAGTACTCTCCAGAGGAGCTCCTGGGCATGGTTTTGAACTATTCACGTGGACTGGCTCAGGACTTTGCAGGTTTGTATGTTCACTAGTAGTATGGGGAAAAGGTTTTCTCATTCAACATTTTGTGTTGTATAATTATTTTGAAGCCCCGCCTGACTGAATATATTTTACTCTCGCTTACAGAGCAGCCCATCAAAGATGCAGTGATCACCGTCCCGGCCTTTTTCAATCAGGCAGAGCGCAGGGCGGTCCTGCAGGCCGCACAGATGGCAGGTGTTAAGGTTCTTCAGCTCATCAACGACAACACGGCGGTGGCGCTCAACTATGGTGTCTTCAGGAGGAAAGACATCAACAGCACAGCTCAGGTGCACTATCTAGGCTGCTTTTACATTTGGATTTTTTTATTTATATTGAACTAGGTTGGTATATTCAGAACCAACTGGTAACTTTTTGAGTTGCGCTTCATAAGTTGCTTCGTGTGTAAGTAAAGTTGCTTAAGATGTCGCTTTCAACCTGTAATTGCATTAAAGTTGCTTTGTGTAACCCTAGTCTTATAGTCATGCCTGTTTTCTCCCTCTACAGAACATTATGTTCTATGACATGGGTTCAGGCAGCACGACGGCAACCATCGTCACATACCAGACGGTCAAGACCAAAGATTCGGGCACCCAGCCACAGCTCCAGATCCGAGGAGTAGGGTGAGACAAAAGGGCCTGTATACACACACACACACAGGATGTTGGGGAAAGCACACACCTTAACCTCTACTCTGATCAATATGAAGTAATAGTTTTTGTATTTGTGTTTTAAATGACTTATGGTGGAGCTATGTCAAGCACATTTCTCAAATGTTCCTAACCTAGCAGATGTTCTCCATCTCTGGCCAGGTTTGACCGCTCTCTGGGGGGCTTTGAGATGGATCTGCGGCTGCGGGACCACCTAGCCAAGCTGTTCAACGAGCAGAAGAAGACCAAGAAGGACGTGAGGGAGAACCACCGCGCCATGGCCAAGCTCCTCAAGGAGGCCCAGAGACTCAAGACGGTGCTGAGCGCCAACGCCGAATTCATGGCACAGGTGAAGGGACATGGTGCTCTGTCAGTTTCATTGTCACCCATAGCGCTGTACTGTAGTTGTGTAATACTGTACATCTAAACTAAATGATCTCACTCTTGCTGTATGATGTTCAGGTGGAGGGGCTTCTAGATGAAATGGACTTCAAGGCCAAGGTGACCCGTGTGGAGTTTGAGGCCCTGTGTGCTGACCTGTTTGAGAGAGTGCCTGGACCCGTACAGGAGGCCCTTAGCTCTGCAGAGATGTCCCTGGTGAGTCACCATAGTTTGTGTTTATTCATTATTAACTAAATGGAAGAAAATGGGCTGAAACAGGAAGGGACTCCTGTTGCAAAACATTTTTTTTTTGTAATTCCATTGTGTGCCCTAATGAACATTTGATCTTATTGATCAATCACTATAACTTTATCTACCTCTTGGGGGAAACTGACTTTTATGCATTAACAATTACGTAGACAAAAGCATCATTTGACCCACAAAAAGACACAGGAAAATTGGCAGTATCAAAAAGATCACTGTAGTTTCCAATCCCCTGGGTCTGTGGAATGGCTATGCTCCTTAGGATAATGTATTCTCTTAAAATCCTATCACAATTGTGTAGTAGGGTCCAGAGCTCCAGACTGCAACCCTTTGACTTGGCTGTGCCAGTTAAAAAATTATTGGTTGCACTGGTGTGATCTGCACATGGTCACCTCAACCAAAACATCTTATTTTTGGGGGCAGATAAAACCATGAATTTGTTCAACAGTAAAGGGCATTATCCTCATGATTTCTGTAATAGAAGTGGCTGTGCTGCCGCTGTGCCTGCCTGTTTCGCTGGGGCCGGCTGCTGCAACGAGCAAGCATCTCAAACTTTCTCTTCCCCCTCGTGTGCCCCTTCGTGAATGTAACATTTTGAAATGAAATTGCGTGTACCAAACAACTTTGGATGCAACTTGTTGTACATATTAAAGAGAGGAGGGTCTCCGCTTTCTGTAGAATCATTTATTCCTTAACAATCACTATTGAGCTCAAAGCACACGGCTTTACAATCACGATATCTCATATGGCCTTGAAATATGGAGCCTGTGAAATTGCGCATCAGCTACCGCGAGTGTACTAGTCCTTTTTAGGACATTACATTTACTGTTAGATGAATATGTGGCTACTAGCAGTAGGTGTTATATTTAGTTAGAGATCCTTCTGTGTTTTTAGTTTAGTCGAATGAGGCCTATATATATAATATTGATGCACATAAAGAGGAAGGAAAATTCATCTCTATTGAACTGAAAAATTTTGACAGTAAAATTGTCATGAATTTTAGGTAGACTTGAATATCACAGGAAAGGGAGATACCTAGTCAGTTGTACAACTGAAACGTGTCTTCTGCATTTAACCCAACCCCTCTGATTCAAAAGTGTGGTGGGCTGGATTAGGTTGCATATCAAAGTATTTAGAATCATGCGTTCCTGCTTGGACATGTTGGCTATAACAACTTATTTGTATATCTCAGTAGTCTAATACACTTAAGGCATTGTGAATGATTTTTATATTGACTTTATAAGATGACGCAAGTGTATTCTATTGTGTGAAGCTGCTGAAAAAATGTGTTTTGTTCCACGAAATCATGGGCTGGTGCCGCCAACTAAAAAAGTGCCGCCAGGGGGAAATGTTAGTCTGGAGCCCTGACAATCAAAAACTGAAGTAGGATAGTTGATGTCTGTGTGACTAAAAAGTTGCACTTTGATATCGGTTTGATATGAAATTCCCATTATTGTAGTGGAATGTTCAATGGAACAATATGTTAAACTCTGACATGTTTCAGCATGACAAGCCTTCAGGGATTTATAGATTGAACCAACATGTGTTATGTTAATGTTTGTTTATTTGCAAATACTGTTTGTATATCTTCCAACATTGTCTTCTAACAGGACGAGATTGAGCAGGTGATTCTGGTGGGCGGCTCCACCCGAGTGCCTAAGGTGCAGGAGGTGCTGCTCAAAGCCGTTGGGAAGTAAGTATGTCTAGTGCTGTTGCGGTGACCGTATTACCACCACACCGGCGGTCACGAGTCATGAGGGCAGTCAAATTCCACATGACTGTTTAGTCATGGTAATTAGGCTTCTCCAAGCTCTGATGCTGCTGCTGGTCATTAGTAACCTACCAAACTTGCTAACTGCCTGGTACTCATGCACAAAGTAGATGTCCTAACCGACTTGCCAAAACTATAGTTTGTTAACAAGAAATTTGTGGAGTGGTTGAAACACTTAGGTTGGAGTCATTAAAACTAGTTTATGTAAACTTCCGACTTCAACTGTATGTGCATAGATGACATGTATTTTTTTCCCCCGCTGCCCCTATTTCGATGCAGGTGCATAATGGTCCATTCTAAATCAAAACAAATGTAATGTATTATTTAGTATATGTAAAGACAAGATTGAATAAGTACGGAGAAAAAATGTATGAAATGTATGCATTCACTACTGTAAGTCGCTCTGGATAAGCGCGTCTGCTAAATGACTAAAATGTAAAATGAATAAAGAAAAGTCTGATGGGTGACAATATTATTTACAGTAGTGACGGTATACAGTTGAAGTCGGAAGTTTACATACACTTAGGTTGAAGTCATTAAAACTAGTTTTTCAACCACTCCACAAATTTCTTGTTAACAAACTATAGTTTTGGCAAGTCGGTTAGGACATCTACTTTGTGCATGACACAAGTAATTTCTCCAACAATTGTTTACAGACAGATTATTTCACTGATAATTCACTGTATCACAATTCCAGTGGGTCAGAAGTTTACATACACAAAGTTGACTGTGCCTTTAAACAGCTTGGAAAATTCCAGAAAATGATGTCATGGCTTTAGAAGCTTCTGATAGGCTAATTGACATTTGACTCAATTGGAGGTGTATCTGTGGATGTATTTCAAGGCCTACCTTCAAACTCAGTGCCTCTTTGCTTGACATCATGGGAAAATCAGCCAAGATCTCAGAAAATAAGTTGCAGACCTCCACAAGTCGGGTTCATCCTTGGGAGCAATTTTCAAATGCCTGAAGGTACCATGTTCATCAGTACAAACAATAGTACACAAGTATAAACACCATAGGACCACTCAGCCGTCATCCCGCTCAGGAAGGAGACGCGTTCTGTCTCCTCGAGATGAACGTACTTTGGTGCGAAAAGTGCAAATCAATCCCAGAACAACAGCAAAGGACCCTGTGAAGATGCTGGAGGAAACAGGTACAAAAGTATCTATATCCACAGTAAAACGAGTCCTGTATCGACATAACCTGAAAGGCCACTCGGCAAGGAAGAAGCCACTGCTCCAAAACCGCCATAAAAAAGCCAGACTAAGGTTTGCAACTGCACATGGGGACAAAGATTGTACTTTTTGGAGAAATGTCCTCTGGTCTGATGAAACAAAAATAGAACTGTTTGGCCATAATGACCATCGTTATGTTTGGAGGAAAAAGGGGTAGGCTTGCAAGCCGAAGAACACCATCCCAACTGTGAAGCACAGGAGTGGCAGCATCATGTTGTGGGGGTGCTTTGCTGCAAGAGCGACTGGTGCACTTCACAAAATAAATGGAATCATGAGAAAGGGGAAATTATGTGGATATATTGAAGGAACATAAGACATCAGTCAGGAAGTTAAATCTTGGTCGCAAATGGGTCTTCCAAATGGACAATAACCCCAAGCATACTTCCAAAGTTGTGGCAAAATGGCTTAGGGACAACAAAGTCAAGGTATTGGAGTGTCCATCACAAAGCCCTGACCTCAATCCTATAGAAAATGTGTAGGCAGAACTGAAAAAGTGTGCGAGCAAGGAAGCCTACAAAGCGGACTCAGTTACACCAGCTCTGTCAGGAGGAATGGGCCGAAATTCACCCAGCTTATTGTGGGATGCTTGTGGAAGGCTACCCAAAACGTTTGACCGAAGTTAAACAATTTAAAGGCAATGCTACCAAATACTTATTGAGTGTATGTAAACTTCTGACCCACTGGTAATGTGATGAAAGAAATAAAAGCTGAAATAAATCATTCGCTCTACTATTATTCTGACATTTCAGATTCTTAAAATAAAATGGTGATCCTAACTGACTTTTTACTACAATTACATTTCAGGAATTGTGAAAAACTGGGTTTAAATGTATTTGGCTAAGGTGTATGTAAACTTCAACTGTATGTACCCCAATTTGGGGTGGAATCTCCTCCTCTCAACACTACATCTCTGTTGCTAGGCAGGAAATGAAGTGACGCGGGCAGTAGACTGTTCCTCCCTTAATGTGACCTGACTTCGATCCGCTTCATCACTAATCCACGGCTCTCTCCCCTTATCAGTGCTGCCACGTGATCGTTTTCCCTGCTCTAAACACATTCCAAGCTTAATTGCATCCACCATATACCTTCCTCCTACAGATAACCATCAACTTCTGGTGTAGACCCTCTAAACCTAAGAACTCAATATTTCAATAGGATACCTGATAATTAACCCTATCCCAAGTTTAGGAGTTGGAGTCCATCAATAGTCTCACACCTCATGTAGCCTAGCCCATATGCCTATATGTTTTAATAAGGTTTGTATCACAACTAAAGTGGCCAAATAACTTCTCAAAATGAAGCACATTAATCTGCTTTACAAGGAGTGTAGAGCCTAACTGGCATAAGCAGCGCATGAGTTTCAAGTTTGGGGAAGATCATTTTCACCATAAAAATGCACCTTTACAATAAAAGCATTACATGCATAATTGCATTTGCGGTCACTTTTGATAATGTGTTCCAGTAATGGAACATTCCTGCTTATAGCCTACTACCATGTGTGCATTTCTGCGCTTATTATGTGAAGAAATAGCCTAATAGTTGATCAACATTTTAAGCTAAACGTTCTGATCCATTGCGTCAGCCGCATTGCATAACAAAGGTTTTTAGATGCTAGTGGTTGTATTAATATGGGATCTATCTCATCCCACAACTGTCCCAGACTATGTTTGGAATATTTATTTCTCACGCAGAATAGAATAGGTCGACTTTTGTGCTATGGAGGATAGTATAGTCGCGCCCAAAAGTTTTGAATGACACAAATATTAATTTTCAGTCTGCTGCCTCAGTTTGTATGATGGCAATTTGCATATACTCCAGAATGTTATGAAGAGTGATCAGATGAATTGCAATAAATTGCAAAGTCCCTCTTTGCCATGCAAATGAACTGAATCCCCCAAAAACATTTCCACTGCATTTCATCCCTGCCACAAAAGGACCAGCTGACATCCAGTTAGTGATTCTCTCGTTAACACAGGCGTGAGTGTTGACGAGGACAAGGCTGGAGTTCACTCTGTCATGCCAACAGTAAAGCATCCAGCATCGCATTCATGTGTGGGGTTGCTTCTCAGCCAAGGGAGTGGGCTCACTCACAATTTTGCCTAAGAACACAGCCATGAATAAAGCATGGTACCAACACATCCTCCGAGAGCAACTTCTCCCAACCATCCAGGAACAGTTTGGTGATGAACAGTGCCTTCCTTGATGGAGCACCTTGCCATAAGGCAAAAGTGATAACTAAGTGGCTCGGGGGAACAAAACATCGATATTTTGGGTCCATGGCCAGGAAACGCCCCAGACCTTAATCCCATTGAGAACCTGTGGTCAATCCTCAATAGGCGGGTGTAAAAACATCATAAACCCACAAATTCTGACAAACTCCGAGCATTGATTATGCAAGAATGGGCTGCCATCAGTCAGGATGTGGCCCAGAAGGTAATTGACAGTATGCCAGGGCGGATTGCAGAGGTCTTGAAAAAGAAGGGTCAACACTACAAATATTGACTTCTTTGCATCAACTTCATGTAATTGTCAAAAGCCTTTGACACTTATGAAATGCTTGTAATTATACTTCAGTATTCCAGAGTAACATCTGACAAAAATATCTAAAGACGCTGAAACAGCAAACTTTGTGGAAATTAATATTTGTGTCATTCTCAACTTTTGGCCACGACTGTAGATTGACATAGGCTAGTGCTTTTGCTGTTCGTTAGGCCTATTCTTGTTGGCTGACAAAATGAATGTGGACAATTTCTTCCAATATCTTCAATATGCACCTCGGAATTGGATAAGGACACACGCAGTTGCGTCCCCGACATGTCTGTCTTCATTTTTGGCCTGTGAGGAAAAAACCTGGTCACGTGACAGAGCCATGTGAGTGAGAGGGCTTCCGATCGCGCAGGGTGCATTACGGCCACACAGGCCGTAATCATCATTAGAATCTCATCATGCAGTCTCACAATGTATTAAAAATCTAAACATACAGCCCAACGTTTGTAGAACAACTAAAGTTACTCTAAATTAAGCATGTAGGCATACCTATTTCTTTGTTAACCGCTTAACACAGAATAGCCACGTGCACTCCCTCAAATCGTTTGGAGACAATTTTATTCAGCTTTGTTCAATTATATTCTTCATACTATAAAATAATGCCACGGAATGATAAGCAAATATTGTCTGCTAAATTAACTAGTATAGCCCACAGCCATTTGGCAGAGCCACATAAGGACAACTCAGAGTATTCTATTATTTTCTTCTGAAATAGACTACATTTTCTTCAGATGTTTCTTTAGACCTGTCTAAAATAAATAATGGCATTATTGTGGTGTAGGCTATATTACATGGATTTATTAGACTTTTTAAAATGGCTTGTAGGCTTTGTGGAAGCCAGGAGATGCAAAATGTGTTTATGATAATTAACAGTCAATTACCGTGAGACTGACAGTTATTTGCTTGACAATCACCAGCTGGTGAAATTTTGTGACCGCCAAAGCCCTAAGTATGTCAGGTTTTTCACTCAACACATCAATACCTGAGTCTGTATACTACAGGACAAACAAACTTGAGGGACTTAGAATGCTCCCTATTGTCCAGGGTTTGGGCTGAAGGGTGTTCTATTCAAAACAATACTCTAAGACAAGGGAACACAATAGAAATGTTTCACCCGCAGATACTACAACAATTGTAGATTCTATAGTTAAATAGTATGTAACTTACATGTTGGCAACGCTCCACCTGGGATGAGAAGGCTTAAAGGGATAGTTGAATCTCAAATCAAACTTTGACAGATGTTTTCAGACCTGAAAAGCAATCTAATTTGAAGATTAGTTCACGTACGCTAGATATGCCTTACATCCACAAAATTTGACTGCTTTTGAGGTATGACAATGTCTCTGGCCAACCTTGTTTTTGGAGTGAATTATCACTTTGAATAAACAAGATATCTGCATGACATTGACCACTCTGTGTGTGTGTGTGTGTGTGTGTGTAGAGAGGAGCTGGGAAAGAACATCAATGCAGACGAGGCTGCAGCTATGGGTGCTGTGTACCAGGCCGCTGCCCTCAGCAAGGCCTTCAAAGTCAAACCCTTCCTGGTCAGGGAGGCAGCTGTTTTCCCCATCCAGGTAACACAGCTCATTCTTTTACATTGAACCCCACCCCTTTTTTAAAAAATAATTCCATTACCATCCATCCATTCCTTTTAGAGGAGACGAAACCCCAAAAGTTGTCTATTGTCAAGCCTCCCGAGTGGCACAGCGGTCTAATGCACTGCATCGCTGTGCCAGCCGGGTCACTACAGATCCTGGTTTGATACCAGGGTGAGTCGCATGTGATTGGGAGACCCATGAGGCAACACACAATTTGGCCCAGCCTCGTCCTGGATAGGGGAGGGTTTGGCCGGTTGGGATGTCCTTGTCCCATCGCGCTCTAGCGACTCCTTGTGGCGCCCGGGCGCATGCAATCGGACTTTGGTCGCCAGCTGTACGCCGTTTCCTCCAACACATTGGTGTGGCTGGCTTTTGGGTTAAGCGTGCATTGTGTCAAGAAGCAGTGCGGCTTGGCGGGGTCGTGTTTCGGAAGACGCACGGCTCTCGACCTTCGCCTCTCCCGAGTCTATACGGGAGTTGCAGCGATGGGACAAGACGGTAACTACCACTTGGATATTGGGGAATAAAAGGGGTAAAAAAAAAAAAATAATTGTTAAGATGGGTCCACATCCCACGCCATCAGTTATGTAAGTTCAGCTATATACCTCAACCCAAAATGAATGGAAAAGCTTAGCACCACAACTCGATATCATACGGTGCTCATCTTTTCATTCATCTCTCTCATTCTCCAGGTGGAGTTCACCAGGGAGACGGAGGATGAGGATGGCTCCAGGAGCCTGAAACACAACAAGCGTATCCTGTTCCAGAGGATGGCCCCCTACCCCCAGCGCAAGGTCATCACCTTCAACCGCTACACTGATGACTTTGCCTTTGACATCAACTATGGAGACCTCAGCTTCTTGGGCCAAAATGACCTCAGGTGAGCACCTCCCCAATAAAGATGGGTTTAATTGGTAGGAACTTAGGGCCGGTTTCCTGGACACAGATTAAGCCTAGGCCTGGACTTAAAACCATGCTCAACGGAGAACCAATTATTTATTTTCCCAGGAGTTGGTTTAATCTGTGTCCAGGAAACTGACTTAAGCCAATCTGTGTGAAACAACACGGCAAAACTGTAGAGATGTAACGATTCACCGATGCGTATCAGAATCGGGTTTAAATGTTTAAGATACGAGTGCATTGGTCCACGGGAGCACAAACCGATCCAAATGTAGAATGAATCGGTCCGAAAATCTATTGTTTAAGCCTCCCTCAGTGCCTTCTGTGGTGGAGGGTCAGCCAGAGAAAGCACAGAGCGTAGGTGTCGTTGATTTTTGTCTGGTTGCGCGTGATTGGATCAGGGTGATGTCAATCACAACACTGCAGCACCTCTCCCAAGGAAAATTCTGGAAAATTAAGGATATACTGTAACAGCGTTAGTTTGCCATTGGCTATAGGCCAATTCTATTAGGGCTAAGGGGACAAATACAGTTTTGAATTGTAACAGAAGTCAAATAAACAGCCATAACACAACCTTATGTTGCATCTGATTTTAAATCTCCACCTCGCTTTCTTTTCCTTCCTTTCCTCTGCCAGTGTGTTTGGCTCTCTCAACCTGACCACAGTGCAGCTGTCTGGGGTGAGCAGCAGCTTCCAGAAGCACATGGATGCTGAGTCCAAGGGCATTAAGGCCCACTTCAACATGGATGAGAGTGGCATGCTCCTCCTGGACCGGGTCAGTACTATAGAATTACTTATAGAATGTGAATGATGTGATCTCTATTAGAGGTCGACCGATTAATTGGAATGGCCGATTAATTAGGGCCGATTTCAAGTTTTCATAACAATCGGAAATCGTTATTTTTGGATGCCGATTTGGCTGAATTTTTTTTATATATATATATATATATATATATTTTTTAGACCTTTATTTAACTAGGCAAGTCAGTTAAGAACACATTCTTATTTTCAATGACGGCCTAGGAACAGTGGGTTAACTGCCTTGTTCAGGGGCAGAACGACACACTTGTCAGCTCGGGGATTCAATCTTGCAACCTTACGGTTAACTAGTCCAACGCTCTAACCACCTGCTTTACATTGCACTCCACGAGGAGCCTGCCTGTTACGCAAATGCAGTAAGAAGCCAAGGTAAGTTGCTAGCTAGCATTAAACTTATCTTATAAAAAACAATCAATCAATCAATCATAATCACTAGTTAACTACACATGGTTGATGATATTACTAGTTAATCTAGCCTGTCCTGCGTTGCATATAATCGCTTAGGTACACGTTGCTCCAACCATAAACATCAATGCCTTTCTTAAAATCAATACACAAGTATATATTTTTAAACCTACATCTTTAGTTAATATTGCCTGCTAACATGAATTTCTTTTAACTAGGGAAAATGTGTCACTTCTCTTGCAAACAGAGTCAGGGTATATGCAGCAGTTTGGGCCGCATGGCTCGTTGCGAACTGTGAAGACTTTCTTCCTAACAAAGACAGCTGACTTTGCCAAACGGGGGATGATTTAACAAAAGCGCATTTGTGAAAAAAGCACAATCGTTGCACGACTGTACCTAACCATAAACATCAATGCCTTTCTTAAAATCAATACACAGAAGTGTATATATTTTTAAACCTGCATATTTAGCTAAAAGAAATCCAGGTTAGCAGGCAATATTAACCAGGTAAAATTGTGTCATTTCTCTTGCGTTCATTGCATGCAGAGTCAGGGTATATGCAACAGTTTTGGCCACCTGGCTCGTTGCGAACTAATTTGCTAGAATGTTACGTAGTTATGACATAACATTGAAGGTTGTGCAATGTAACAGGAATATTTAGACTTAGGGATGCCACCCGTTAGATAAAATACGGAACGGTTCCGTATTTCACTGAAAGAATAAGCGTTTTATTTTCGAGATGATAGTTTCCGGATTCTACCATATTAATGACCAAAGGCTCGTATTTCTGTGTGTTATTATGTTATAATTAAGTCTATGATTTGATAGAGCAGTGGTAGGCAGCAGCAGGCTCGTAAATGTAACAGCTTCCGTCCCTCTCCTCGCCCCAACCTGGGCTTGAACTAGGGACCCTCTGCACACATCAACAACTGACACCCACGAAGCATCGTTACCCTTCGCGCCACAAAAGCCGCGGCCTTTGTCGAGCAAGGAGAACAACTACTTCAGGTCTCAGAACGAGTGACGTCACCCGATTTTGAAACGCTATTCGCGCGCACCACCACTAACTAACTAGCTATTTCACATCGGTTACATAAGCATTCATTCAAACAGCACTTTCGTGCGTTTTGCCAGCAGCTCTTCGCTGTGCTTCAAGCATTGCGCTGTTTATGACTTCAAGCCTATCAATTCCCAAGATTAGGCTGGTGTAACCGATGTGAAATGGCTAGTTAGTTAGCGGGTGCGCGCTAATAGCGTTTCAAACGTCACTCGCTCTGAGACTTGGAGTAGTTGTTCACCTTGCTCTGCATGGGTAACGCTGCTTCGAGGGTGGCTGTTATCGATGTGTTCCTGGTTCGAGCCCAGGTAGGAGCGAGGAGAGGGACGGAAGCTATACTGTTACACTGGCAATACTAAAGTGCCTATAAGAACATCCAATAGTCAAAGGTATATGAAATACAAATCGTATAGAGAGAAATAGTCCTATAATTCCTATAATAACTACAACCTAAAACTTCTTACCTGGGAATATTGAAGACTCATGTTAAAAGGAACCGCCAGCTTTCTGATGTTCTGCGCAAGGAACTTAAACGTTAGCTTTCTTACATGGCACATATTGCACTTTTACTTTCTTCTCCAACACTTTGTTTTTGCATTATTTAAACCAAATTGAACATGTTTCATTATTTATTTGAGGCTAAATTGATTTTATTGATGTATTATATTAAGTTAAAATAAGTGTTCATTCAGTATTGTTGTAATTGTCATTATTACAAATAAAAACATTTTTTTTTAAAACGGACGTTTTTAATTGGCTTTTTTTGGGCCTCCAATAATCGGTATCGGCGTTGAAAAATCATAATCGGTCGACCTCTAATCTCTATGGTCAGTGCACCCCTCTGATGCTTATGGAGCTCCTCTCTGGAAGTACAATAATGTCAGATACAAAACTTATCAGACATTTAACTTTTTTAAAGATGTTTGCAAATAATATGCATTTCATTTTTTCTTTAACGGTTTAATGATTTTGTAAGTACATGTAAAAAGTTCAAATTACTTTTTTAAAATGTAAAACCTACATCGTGTTTATCTCTGAGATCTGTAATACTTATCTACCAACATGAACCCAATTTCAAATTGGCTTGGTTTGAAGTCACTGAGTTGATTTGGACATGAAAATGTGCACTATTGAACTCATTGTTTTGGGGTAATCAATGCTAACATTAGCCTGTGGTGGTTTTAGCTATGCAAGCCTCATCGTAGGTTAGGAGGTGTTGACTCTTGGTCCATACACAAGGTCAGAAAGCAATGAACATGATTTTATTTTGGTGACTTATCACTTTAACTAATAGTTTATTTTTATTTTTAGGTGGAGTCTGTCTTTGAGACCATTGTGGAGGAGAAGGATGAGGAATCAACTCTGACAAGTGGGTTTTACGTAATCAATTGACATCTGATTTTCCCCCCCCCATTAGTCAGTCATAGTCTCTTCCATGTCTGAATTCTGGCTCTTTTGATTTGTCAGAACTAGGAAATACCATTTCCAGCCTGTTTGGAGGGGGATCCTCAGAGCCCAACGCAAATGTGACGGAACCAGTTCAGGTAATCCTCTCCTCAGTCCCCATCCTAATGTAACATGCTCTAGAGTCCCTCTCCTTCACACTAAGTTCATGGCTGTCTAACTCTCCCTGCCTGTCCCCTATTGTTTCTGTGCCCAGGATGAGGAGGAGGTTCATACGGAGCCTGGGAAGGAGCAGGGCCAGAAGGAGGAGGCTGTTCCCCAGGAAGAGAAGCAGGAGCCTGGGGAGAAACAGGAGGAGGAAGTCCCAACCCAAGAGAAGACTATGGGAGAGGCATTGGACAGCAAGGCTGACCCTCAGGTAAGCACTCGGCTCAGTTGGATTCCACATGGACGCTCAGCCCTGGGGTGTAGTCAGTGCTTTCGTGTTTAATGAACATTTCGAAACTTAACATTTTATATGGAACATTTGGTTACAGGATGTTGTCAGTAAAGCATATACCTCACATGAATGAGTTTTACCTCGTTCTCTGTTTGAATTGGACATTAAATAACTAAGTGTCATTACCATTATGTAAATGAATCATCTTTCTCTGAAAAGGAGGGAGAAAAAAATGGAGAGGAGGCGGCGGAGGCGGCGGAGGAGGAGAAGGGGGCGGCGGCGGCGGAGGAGGAGAAGGGGGCGGAGGAGGAGAAGGGGGCGGCGGAGGAGAAGGGGGCGGCGGCGGAGGAGAAGGGGGCGGTGGAGAAGGGGGCGGCGGCGGAGGAGAAAGCCAAGCCTCAGAAGAGAACCAAGTTCTCTGAAGATGTCTCAGTGGAGCTCCAAGTGAACGACATCCTTAACCCTAGCTTGGAAGCTATCGCCTCCTCAAACAAGAAGTATGTTGCGCTATCTTTCCTTTTGACATTTTAGGAGGCTTCAAATGTGTGCAGGGTGGGGAAGTTAAACATTGATTTGTCAATCTATAATGATATTCATGTTGCATCCTGACTTGGTTCAAAACCTAGCAACTTCGCCAGAGGTTTTGGATCTCTTGGTGTAATGGTTAAGTTGTTTGACAGACTCATAGATCCAGGTTCGAGCCCCAGCAACCTCCAAATTCGCTGCAATAATGTTTTGATTTCCCCTTGACCTGACAGGCTCCAAGACCTGACTGATAGAGACCTGGAGAAGCAGGAGAGGGAGAAGACCCTGAACAGCCTTGAGGCATTCATTTTTGAGACCCAGGTTAGAACAGCACAACACTAGTATGCCCCCCCCTCCCCATAGGTGTGTGTATATAACCCACTTCTTGCAGCTGTCTAATTTCCCCCCCCTGTTTTCCTCTCCTTCCTCCTAAGGACAAGATGTACCAGGAGGAGTACCAGGCGGTGGTGTCAGAGGAGGAGAAGGAGGCCATCACGACCAAGCTGAGCGAGGCGTCGGCCTGGATGGATGAGGATGGCTACTCTGCAGTCACCAAGGAGCTGCGGGAAAAGCTGCAGGAGCTCAGGAAACTGTGCAAGGCCATGTTCTTCCGTGTGGAGGAGCGCAGGAAGTGGCCCGACCACCTGGCCGCCCTGGAGAGCATGCTCAACCACTCCAGCTTCTTCCTCAGGTGGGTCCTGACAGCTCTAGGATCAGCTTCCCCTAACCATTAGTAGGGAAAATGCTAAACGGATTTTACCAGTTAAGTTGACTGGGAACACATTCTCTTTTACAGAAACGACCTGGGGGGGGGAAGAGTTACAGGGGGAGGGGATGAATGAGCCAATTGGAAGCTGTAGATTAGGTGGCCATGATGGTATGAGGGCCAGATTGGGAATTTAGCCAGGACACTGGGGTAACACTCATACGATAAGTGCCATGGGCTCTTTAGTGACCCCAGAGAATCGGGACACCCTTTTTAACATCCCATCCTAAAGATGGCACCCGTCCCCTTCACGGCCCTGGAGCATTGGGATCTCCTTAGAACCCCCACACTGGCCCTCTAACGCCATTTCCAGCAGCATCGGGTCTCCCATCCAGGGAGCGACCAGAACCAACCCTGCTTAGCTTCAGAGGTGAAATTTACAATGCATCCATTTGACATGTTTTTTTTTTCCCTCAAGGAGCGTCAAACTAACACCAGAGGACGACCAAATCTTCACCGAAGTGGAGCTGAAGACGTTAGACAGAGTCATCAACGAGACCATTGTATGTAGTGATTCATAAACTTCTATTTGTTTTACTCATTGATACCTTTGCCGAGATTTTGTTTTGATGGACCATTACCTCAGGAATTCCAAATTACTCAAATATGAGATGTGGTTCACATGGTTATTGTCCCTCGTTTGTCATCAATGTGGAACAAAGAAACAACCTTTTTATTATTATTTGTTCATTTTTAACCCCCAACACCTCCCTCTCTTCTACAGACGTGGAAGAACGACACGGTGGCCGAGCAGGAGAAGCGTTCTCCCACAGAGCGGCCCGTGCTGCTGTCCAAAGACATTGAGTCCAAGCTGTCTCTGCTGGACCGCGAGGTCCACTACCTGCTGAACAAGGCCAAGTTTGCCAAGCCCAGGGCCAAGGCCAAGGCCAACAGCACTGCCTCGGAGAGCAGCAGCAAGGCCAACAGCAGCACCTCGGAGAGCAGTAGCAAGGCCAACAGCAGCAAAACAGAGGAGAAAGTCATACCTCCCAATGAGGAGACTAAAGACAAAGGTCAGAGAGAGTCTTTATATATATATCTATATAGGGAGGGTCATGTTCAACAGGCCACACCTTAGCAAAATGCTTTGAAACATAAAATCATGTAATTTGCCATGGAAGTGCTTCACATGATGTGTGCAATAACTTGTCAAAGATCCCTTTTAGACAAAAATGTAATTACCAATCAGACCCATCTTTTCATTGGTGGGATTTGTTTTCATTTGACAGAAACCACTAAGGTGGTGCAGCCAGAAGAGGAACCGCCCACCAAAGAGCCCACTGGACAGAACACAGACTCGTCCAGCCAATCGCAGCCTAAAGATGAAACTGCAAGTACAGGTACGTCTGCCAAAGCAACTATCCTTTTGCATGTGCAAATTGGCACCCAGTTGTCTTACAATTTCTCGCTATATAAGTGAGAATCTAATGGAAAGGAATAGAATTTGGCATTCCATTCGAGGTGGAGCAACTATGATGGTATAAAACCTTTTCAAAGTAATATGCTGTGCTGTTATTTACTAGAGTATAATATTGTATTCCTCCTCTCCATTTTCAGAATCAACAGAGAAAGACCAGTCGGAAAAGCATGTAGGGGATGAGTTATAACAGCTGGAACTGAGAAGATTTAATTGTATTTATTGACGATGTTTAATTGTTCAAGTTTCCTCCCCAAAAAAATGTAGGGGGGGGGGGGTTGTTTTTCCACCCACATGTTGAAAACCAGAAAGACATTGGATCAGCTCAGACACCTTGAGCTGTCTTAATCCCCCCTCCTTTCTCAATTTCTGTTGATCTTCATGCCCCTTGGCCACTATTACATCTCTCCTCTCACTGACATGGTGAGCAAGGAGCACTTAGTCTGGAATAACCAGTGAATGAACTGAACCCAAGACCTCAAGTTTCTATTCTACTATTCTGCCCTTAAGGTTTAGGCATACTTTCCTGCATGCAAACAACCTTATTTTGACCACTGTATAATTTGCCTGCATAGAACAGAACAAGTACCTGATACAAAATGTTTTGTTTTGGAAGGACCAATAATAACAGAACTCAATGTTTCCTCCCCTGCAAAATTCAGCTTTTGTCGCATTCTGTGATCAAAAAAGGTAGACTTTTCCTCTCAAGCACGGTTATCCTCAGATCTTCTGTGTTTTCTTTGGGCAAATCTTGCTTCCATTCACTTTTAATGTGTTTTGTCTGCTTGAGAAAGATCTCATTGGTGTGTTTCAGTTGTCTTTGAATATTGAATTCCTCGCTTAATGCCTTGTATTGTCGCTGAGAAAATGCAAAACAATCGTGGTGTGTATTCCGTACACCATGAGGAAAACTATCCTCAAAATATGATTGACAACCATCCACTGTGTTCATGTGTAAAATCCATATTTTATGTTTTTCAGAACCCTCTCTCCATGTTCGAATTAGCATTGGTCTTTCTGAAAATTCATAACTGACTTAGGATGAGGGTGAAAAAACATGTTACCTTGAATGACAGTTATCTTTTGATATGCAATACTTGTGCAGTCTAAATTGTACTCAATACAGATAGTTCAGTAAACTTACTTCAATCACCAAGGGGCTGCCATGGGCTATGTTCAATAGGCGGAAAACATTGTTGCAATGGAGTGAAATGGCACATTATCGTATTCCGTTGCATAACGTTTTGTTACAATGAACACTACCCTGGTGTTTGTGTATGGATGCCAGTATGAATTTGAGGACTGCTCGACTGTGTTGCACTGTCTGAAAAATAAGCAGATAATATTGTCCATGTTTCAAGCTGCTTGAACCTCTAACAGAGGTGTCCCACTGGGTAAATCAACGTTTCCACTTAATTTCAATGAAATGATGTTGAACCAAGTGGAATAGATGTTGAATTGACATCTGTACCCAGTGGGATGATTTCTGCTCTTTGCGTCACCTCGGGATGGTTTGTGGGGGGGAATAAACGGGAAGGGAGATGCCAACGTTTTTGTTTCTAAACTTTGAATGAATGTTTTTTTAAGACGGGTTTTTTTTTTTTACAGAAATGATGGATGGATGAACAGTGGCATGTGTATTTATTCCCTCAATCCATGTCTTTAAAAAATAAAGTGTCTTCAAATACACATTCAACGGTACCATTGTAACTTTGGGCTAGGGTCCATTCTGTAATCAGGTAATGGTTTCACTCCAATTCATTGAGTTTAAATTCCAGAACGGCCTGTTTGAATGTGTAATTGTCTGAGGCTGGAGAACTTCAAGGGCAGCAGGACAGATTATGAAACATCATGGAAAAACAACAAGCCATTTTATGATAGATTTTAAAAGTAAAATATGAGTGTGGTTTTATACACCAGTATTTGTAAAAACGGGGAAATTGAAAGAAATGTTATAGAAAAATTGCATTTAAATATGATTTGATGGACAGCATCAAAGAAGCCCTTGAAACTAATACACCAAAATAGGTAGTCATGTTTGATTTGACATTTTGAATTATGATAATAGATATTGAATAGCATCCATGTATACTTGACCTTACCCCCAGACAAAGAAGATAGACTTTAAACACCTTTAAAATGGAAATAAACTATTTAAACATGCAGTGCTATATGTGCAGGTTACACAGATATATTCATTAAGTTATTGCACTGTCACTGACCCACCTACTTTAAGTCAATGATCACAAGAACTAGGACAGAGGAAACAACCTTAAGAGTAACAGGACAAAGCCTTCCCCTAAAAACTGTCACTCCTTTGTAGAGAAGAGCATTCTCTTCTCTGTGGCCCCAATGGTCCTTGGCACAACGATCCAGTAGGCAATGAAGGCTACCATAGAGATACAGAGCGCGCCAACAATCCCTGCTGCTATGGCAACACCCTGCAAGGATCTGTGTTTTCCACCAAACTGCTCGGCAACTGCAAAGAGGACACAGGTTGAGAGAACTTTTGTATTATGATATCCTTTGAAATTCCAATATAAAGTACTCCATAGGGAAAAGGTTGCAGTGTCTATACGTATAATGCAGTACCATTAAAGTTTGGACACCTGCTCATTCAAGGGTTTTTCTTTTCTTTTACTATTTTCTACATTGTAGAATGATAGTGAGAACATCAACTATGAAATAACACATTGAATCATGTAGTAACCAAAAAAGTGTTAAACAAATCAAAATATATTTCAGATTCTTCAAAGTAAACACCCTTTGCACACTCGGCATTCTCTCAACCAGCTTCACCTGGAAGGCTTTTCCAACAGTCTTGGAGTTCCCACATATGCTGAGCACTCGTTGGCTGCTTTTCCTTCACTCTGCAGTCCAATTCATCCCAAACATCTCAATTGGGTTGAGGTCGGTTGATAGTGGCGGCGAGGTCATCTGACGCAGCACTCCTTAACTCTCCTTCTTAGTCAAATAGCCCTTACACAGCCTGGAGGCGTGTTGGGTCATTGTCCTGTTAAACAAATGATGGTCCCACTAAGCTCAAACCAGATGGGATGGTGTATAGCTGCAGAATGCTGTGGTAGCCATGCTGGTTAAGTGTGCCTTGAATTCTAAATAAATCAGACCGTGTCACCAGCAAAGCACCCCCTCACCATCACGCCACCTCCATGCTTCACGGTGGGAACCACCAATGGGGAGATCATCCGTTCACCTACTCTGCGTCTCACAAAGACATGGCGGTTGGAACCAAAAATCTCAAATTTGGACTCATCAGACCAAAGAACACATTTCTGACAATCTAATGTCCATTGCTCATGTTTCTGAGCCCAAGCAAGTCTCTTCTTATTGGTGTCCTTTAGTAGTGGTTTCTTTGCAGCAATTTGACCATGAAGGCATGATTCACGCAGTCTCTGAACAGCTGATGTTGAGATGTGTATGTTACTTGAACTCTGAAGCATTTATTTGTGCTGCAATTTCTGAGGCTGGTAACTCTAATGAACTTATCCTCTGCAGCAGATATAACTCTGGGTCTTCCTTTCCTGTGGCGGTCCTCATGAGAGCCAGAAATAGTAAAAATAAAGAAAAACCCTGGAATAGGTAGGTGCATCCAAACTTTGGACTGGTACTGTAGCTTTATCAATAGTTGTGATGAAAAGCAGATGCATACCTTCAGATACAATTGCGACAGTATCACCTGCATAAGAAAGAAAAGGAAATTCTGCGTTCATAACATGAAAACCCCCTCAACCAAAACGGCATTACTGGTATATGAACGTGCAGTAAGTACATGTGCTCAGTAAAGTGTTACTGCGCCTTCAATATCTTTTAATCATTTTAGTCATTCTTGCTGATGGATCATTGAATGCTGAAGCACAGAGGAATGCTGATGTGAATGATGGTCATGAACAGTCAGTGGTTGTTGCTCACCGTTGTCCACTTGGGTGCGGATGGGGCCGGAGCTGACTGTGGCTGTGTCGGTCACAGACGTGTCCTGGACCTCCCGCTTCCTCCTTGAGCTGATGATGTCCGTGCAGTTCTGAGAAAAGGGGTGGTTGGAATAGCTTTCTTACACAAGGTCATAGGTCATTGCTAGCATCATCTACTGTATGTTGCTCCATTGTTTCTCTTGTGGTGGCCCATTCATTGGTATGAAGTTATGAACATCTAAGTCCCGTTTATACCTGCCCCTAACGTGCATCCGTCATCCTGATCTTGACCTAATCTTGTCTGTTTACACTTATAAGATCTGATCACAATGCAACTTTTAATCGTAGTTTTTGTCATTGTTGTTCTGAACCCACTGCCCGCAAGTCGTCTTTAAATTTGTGTCATTTAATTAGCCATGAAGATGTGGCCATTTATTTTATGTAATAAAATAATCAAAGTCATAATTGCTCAATGAATCTGTGACCGTGGTTGCGAGAAAAAAAATGTTTGGTGTGCTCTTTTTTTTGTTTAAGCACCTGCCCCCCAAAAGGTCTGTGCACGGCCCTGGACATAGTGCCCCAAATCTCACAATGCTTGGATAGGTGTTTAAAGTGCCAGTAACCACATCTGACCATGCAATCTAATGCCCGACTGCAATTACGTGGCATTCAATTGTTGGTTAATTGGTGCATCACAACTACTTTGCAGATGGGCTGGAATGTGGCTACAACGTCCGCACAGGAGCAGTGACTGACCTGTTGCAGGGAGGTGCAGACGGACCTCTCACAGAGTCTGGTAGAGCAGTGCAGGTAGAAAGTGGACAAGGTCCTGTTCTTGTGCTGGACGAAGCGGAAGGCCTCAAACGAGAAACGAGCTTCCTGCTGTTGCCCATTCACCCCCATCACCGTCTGGCCATCCCGGTTACACCTGAGCGAGGCAAGGCACTAAGTTATGTCAAGGAAAAAACTAGGTGATCTTGATAACATGATAATTAATCAATAGCTAGAATGTAGCTGCAACTGAGTTTCTAGTCTTTTCCCCATTTACTGTATGTACATGTTTTGTCCTATAGGATGTCTGAATATCTTAGTAATCTAATTATTCCCTAAAAGTGAAGCTTTGTGTGACTGACAACGTGTCCCAAAGGAGTAAGCTCGCACAGTTTTGTCTGGGTTGTCTCACTTACCCAACAAAGAGGTCATAATAAGTGCTGTTGACGGGGTAAGGACTGGTTGTGGCATAGCATCGGTCCAACAACACGTTGAACCTAGAAATGATGGAGAAGAAAATAATTGTTGCCGAAAATGTATTTTCTTTCATGTGAAATATTTGGCAATATTCTAAATGGGACCATTGACATAGTTTCTTTAAAAAGTTGATAATGAGGTTTGATAGGAAATGACATACTCCATCACAATATAGTCTACTACAGTCAGTAAATAACTACCAGTATTTTTTTTCACTTTCATGAAACCTAGTTCCGGCCACTTAATCTGATTGGACGAGATGCGTTAGCCGCTCCGCGTTGGCCGGAAACAACACCCTTTAACTGTGACTATATTCACCATATAGCATGGCCTCTTGTGCCTTATTGCTTAAAACTCCATGTTTTCTTCAATCCAGATTTACTATACTCGTACCTTCCAGTGAGATTGGTGGCCTTGACCTCCACAAAGATGCGTGTCTTCAACGTCAAGCCTCCCTCAGGGACCTTGAGCTGGGTTGTGTAGTACCTGTCCTTGGAGCCAATCGGAACAAGATGGGGAAGACTGTCATTTGGGATCATTCAAGCATTCACAAGCACATTGGTCCTCTCAATATAGTTTAATTCAATTATGAACATTCATACCAGAAATACTGGAGGAAATCAGAAAGTAAAAAATAATACAAACATTTAGTGTGTTATTCCCTCCAGATCAATTTGGAAACTGCTAACACAGTTTTTTCCATGTGTACACTAAATATTATCTACAATTAGTGATTACACCTCACTTCCTTCTCCTCTGTCATAGAAAATGGATCATAGAAACACATTCTTACCGAGTAGAGCGTCATACTCAGGGTACTGATGAAACTCCCATTGCTGTCTTTGACGGCTAGGCTCACCCCAGACCTGTTTGTAAAAAACAAAATGTCTGTCTGTTAGCTACTATCAATTGCTCGAGAAAAACTGCAGCGTATCACCATCCAGGTCACCATATGATACACCGTATGATTCAACCCATAACACAAAACTCAGAAGCATTAGTCCACCCGCCATAACCAGCTACGGTAACTCCATACTTGCAAACACCACGTCACTGCTATGGTCAGGTTTGAGGTTGTTTTTATTTAAACTCGGTTCAGTCCCAGTTTGCATGAAACAATACTCCAATATCAATGTTATTGCAATCTTGTTATTTCTATTTGTTCTGGCATGAATCTGCCTCCATTTGATAACTTCCCATTAAGGGTTTTACTATTGAGGAAGTCCTTCCCTGAATTGAATTAGTTCAGATGAATTGACCCCAAACCTTGGTTATCATGAGTGAACCTACGAGAAAAGGTGGCCTGGGTTACTCACACAGTCATCTCAGTGTTGTTGACCAAGTACTGGAGTGGATAGCGGCAGGAGAATTTGTAAATCATTTCCTGGCGGTAGGTGATCGTTCCCGCACTGGGGTCCAGAGAGTTGATCATGCCCGAGATGTTTACAAACTGAACGCTGGAGAAATCCGCAAAGAGCCCAGAACCCACCTCCTGAGTGATCTGTATCAGAGAGAGAGAGAGTCACATGTTACTAGGTTCAGGGTAAAATCTATCTACCCAGAGTTGAAGCAACATCTTCTAGTGTCAACCACCAAATGACTCCTCCACAGTCAGTGTGATACCATAGAAATAAAATTACTCAAACAAACTAGAATTACCTTTATTTTGTTGTTGCAGGCGGACACCGCCTCTTCTGTGATGGAGAAGTTGTATTTCAGAATAGGCGGGTCGACAGTCCAATCGGGTATCCCCCGGCACTCTCCCTTGAAGTACTGAGCGTTGAGGGACATCAGTGTTTCATTGTATCCACCGAAGTAGACGGGACATAGCAAGATATGGAGCTCCATGCGATTCGTGCCACAGTAGACCTTAATGTCAGTGTTGGCTGAGGGGACACCAGGTCACACATTACCACAGTAGACTGTCCACTACTGTTCTGCCCACTTAACTCCTACAGTAGCTATAGGCACTTTGTTTACTACAAGAAAGGCAAGCATATCCAAAGGGGAATTTGAGTGCAATATTTAACATTTCTACAGTAGATTTGTCTGCCCAGTACCTCATGAGTGTGCATGACCACATTTTCATTGCCTTTAAACCACGCAAACATGTTTACCTGACACCTGCGACCATGACACACATCTAACCCCATTCATAAACTGCAAAGATGCATGACATCACATCTGGCCTTGATCTATTTCCCATTGCCCACATATAGACCTCACTCAAAAAAACAAAGACTCCACAAACTGTTGGGTGGCCCCAACTGACAACTGACTTACGTGGTAAAGAAGGAAAGGTGTAAGGGGGACAGGAAAGGAAAGGTGTGAGACAGGTAGGGAGGAAGTGGAATTTGGGCTGCAGCTCCACTGACCTGGCTCCCTGAATGTACGGTGTGTGCTGCAGTAGTCATTTTGAGCCTGGACGAGAGGAATCAGAGCAAGCTGATACATGAGGGCCCGCCACATTGTCTTCAAACCAAAGGAGGGGCAAACCCAGATATCAGGATCTCTCTCTGAACTGCTTTTGCAAGGCCAATCTGACAGGTGAAATGTAAAATATTTTAATGTTCATATATATATAGCTTTGAATTCAAATTGTACGTTTTCTCATTGTGAAGAGAATTTGACAAATGTAATTAATCCCAGTAGGAAATATAAAAGTAAAATATTTCTTCACAAAATGAAGAGCAAAGGTACATTTATAGTGAATGGAGTCATGTGATAACTACGTACATGTAAGCACCCTATATGTTTTCTTTGTTTCTTTTCATCCTTAAATTAACCAGGTGAGTCCAATTAATCTATTAATGTATTTTTCAATGGCACCCTAATTTCCCTTCCCATTCCTCCTGTTGCATTGTTAACAATAATAATTGAGAAGATGTGAAATTACCTTGTGTGATGTATCTTTCCTCTCCTCTCTTTCAGTCTCTCTTTCTTATTCTCTTTCTCCCTTCATGAATCACAGCTATTTATACTGGCCTCCTTTGCAGTGAAGGGGTGTGAAAGAGGGCAACCGACAAAAAACAGGGGCTGGGAGAAGAAAAGGGAATGCCAAGAGAGCAATGCGAGAAGCTTAAACACCACTGGTGACTGCTTTGTCTTCAGGATCATCTGGCACATCTCTGGAAAACAAGAACCTTTTATATTTAGTGGAAGTCTCTATGTTCTCCAGCTCTACACCACCAGTCTAAAGTTTTAGAACACACACTCATTCAAGGGTTTTCTTTATTTGTACTATTTTCTACATTGAGATTCTTCAAATAGCCACCCTTTGTCTTGATGACAGCTTTGCACACTCTTGGCATTCTCTCAACCAGCTTCATGAGGTAGTCACCTGGAATGCATTTCAATTAACAGGTGTGCCTTATTAAAACTTAATTTGAAGAATTTCTTTCCTTCTTAATGCATTCGAGCCAATCAGTTGTGTTGTGACAAGGTAGGGGTGGTATACAGAAGATACCCCTACTTGGTAAAAGACCAAGTCCATATTATGGCAAGAACAGCTCAAATTAGCAATGAGAACGAACTGTCCATCATTACTTTAAGACATGGTCAGTTAATACGGAACATTTCAAGAACTTTTAAAGTTTCTTCAAGTGCAGTCGCATAAACCATCAAGCGCTATGATGAAACTGGCTCTCATGAGGACCGCCACAGGAATGGAAGACCCAGAGTTACCTCTGCTGCAGAGGATAAGTTCATTAGAGTTACCAGCCGCAGAAAGGACATTAGACCGGTGGAAATCTGTCCTTTGGTCTGGAGACCAAATTGGAGATTTTTGGTTCCAACCGCCGTGTCTTTGTGAGACACTGTGTGGGTGAACAGATGATCTCCGCATGTATTTTTCCCACTGTAAAGCATGGAGGAGGAGGTGTTATGGTGAGGGGGTGCTTTGCATGATTCCATATGTGTTATTTCATAGTTTTGATGTCTTTACTTTTATTCTACAATGTTGAAAATAGTAAAAATAAAGAAAACCCCATTGAATGAGTAGGTGTTCTAAAACTTTTGACCGATAGTGTACATTGAGACGTGATTTATTGTGATGATGATGACATGGGCTGGTTAAAAAAGTTTGTCATTCCCCAAATTAAAATGTGAAATACTGTACAGTAGCATGCATGAGTCTAAACACTAAGCCTATAGGAGCATTTATAACGCAATATGAGCTATGCATAATGCATTACTCACAACATAAGCGCTATAACGCAATATGCCTTGCCTTTCTAAGGTCTTCGAAAGCCAAGTTAACAAATAGATCACCGACCATTTCGAATCCCACCGTACCTTCTCCACTATGCAATCTGGTTTCCGAGCTAGTCATGGGTGCACCTCAGCCACGCTAAAGGTCCTAAACGATATCATAATCGCCATCGATAAGAGACAATACTGTGCAGCCGTATTCATCGACCTGGCCAAGGCTTTCGACTCTGTCAATCACCACATTCTTATCGGCAGACTCAACTGCCTTGGTTTCTCAAATGACTGCTTCGCCTGGTTCACCAACTACTTCGCAGACAGAGTTCAATGTGTCAAATCGGAGGGCCTGTTGTCCGGACCTCTGGCAGTCTCTATGGGGGTACAACAGGGTTCAATTCTCGGGCAGACTCTTTTCTCTGTATACATCAATGATGTCGCTCTTGCTGCTGGTGATTCCCTGAGCCACCTCTACGCAGACGACACCATTCTGTATACATCTGGCCCTTCTTTTGACACTGTGTTAACTAACCTCCAAACGAGCTTCAATGCCATACAACACTCCTTCCGTGGCCTCCAACTGCTCTTAAACGCTAGTAAAACCAAATGCATGCTTTTCAACCGATCGCTGCCCACATCACTACTCTGGACGGTTCTGACCTAGAATACGTGGACAACTACAAATACCAAGGTGTCTGGCTAGACTGTAAACTCTCCTTGCAGACTCATATCAAACATCTCCAATCCAAAATAAAATCTATAATCAACTTTCTATTTCGCAACAAAGCCTTCTTCACTCACGCCGCCAAACTTACCCTAGTAAAACTGACTATCCTACCGATCCTCGACTTCGACGATGTCGTCTACAAAACAGCTTCCAATACTCTACTCAGCAAACTGGATGCAGTCTATCACAGTGCCATCCGTTTTGTTACCAAAGCCGCTTATACCACCCACCACTGCGACCTGTATGCTCTAGTCGGCTGGCCCTCGCTACATATTGGTCGCCAGACCCACTGGCTCCAGGTCATGTATAAGTTTATCCTAGGTAAAGCTCCGCCTTATCTCAGCTCACTGGTCACAATAACAACACCCACCCGTAGCACGCGCTCCAGCAGGTATATCTCACTGGTCATCCCCCAAAGCCAACACCTCCTTTGGCCGCCTTTCCATCCAGTTCTCTGCTGCCAGTGACTGGAACAAATTGCAAAAATCGCTGAGACTTACATTTCCTTCACTAACTTTAAACATCAGCTATCTAAGCAGCTAACCAATCGCTGCAGCTGTACATAGTCCATCTGTAAATAGCCCACCCAATCTACCTACCTCATCCCCATATTGTTTTTATTTACTTTTTTGCTCTTTTGTACACCAGTTTCACTACTTGCACATCATCATCTGCTCATCTATCACTCCAGTGTTAATCTGCTAAATTGTAATTACTTTGTTACTATGGCCTATTTATTGCCTTACCTCCTCACGCCATTTGCACACACTGTATATAGACTTTCTTTTTTTTCTATTGTGTTATTGACTGTACGCTTGTTTATTCCATGTGTAACTCTGTGTTGTTGTTTGTGTCGCACTGCTTTGCTTTATCTTGGCCAGGTCGCAGTTGTAAACGAGAACTTGTTCTCAACTAGCTTACCTGGTTAAATAAAGGTGAAATTAAAAAAATGTAAAATAAATAAAAATGTACTCATAAACATCTGACTACATTTATAGTGCATTATGAACAAGGCTGTGGCTACATTGAGCGTTATAAAGCCCTATATTAAACACTTTGCCTGCTCATAATGTTTTATGAATGTAGTTATACCTATGTAATGCATTATAGTAGATTATGAAAAGCCCATAAGGCATTATAAATTTGCTTATAATGCATCACAATGAAGGTATTGACAGTATCACCTTTGCCTTGTGAAAATTGTCATCAATTCACAAGTTGTTCAGTCTTTGAGTTGCATACTTCTGGTCTGTGTGTAACGGACGTCACGCTGCTTGCTTAGCAAGTACCGCTTCTTGCTGATTTGGCTCACACCGAGGCTCGGACCCAGCACTTCTGCTTTGCTAGCACACGTGACCACCCTCCCGAAGCGTCTGACCAGTCTGCGCCACCGAAAAGTTATTTTATTGCACTTTCACTGCAATTCTGCAGTGAAAGTGGCAACACTTCATCTAAAGAGGCTAAATGTCCCTATTGTGAGCCAACTTGTGATGAAATCATTAAGACAGCGGCCATAAGACAACAAATTCACAGAATCCTCCCTCTGGAGATCCATAGTGGTAGAAATGTCCAGGAGTCCTCCTCTACATGAGTTGCCTAACCTTATTGGTAATTCCACTATATGTTGATGAAAACCTGCCACCTGGTTGGAGGTGGTGAATGGGGGCAGAGTTGTTCCAGGAAAATAACCTCTCATTAACGTCAACAAAACGAAGGAGCTGATCGTGTACTTCAGGAGACAGCAGAGGGAACACGCCCCCATCCACATCGACGGGGCCGCAGTGGAGAATTTGAAAAGCTTAAAGTTCCTTGGCATAAACATCACTGACAATCTGAAATGGTTCAACCTCAGGAGGCTGAAGAAATTCTGCTTGGCCTCTAATACCCTCACAAACCTTTACAGATGCACCATTGAGAGCATCTTGTCGGGCTGTATCACTGCCTGGTACAGCAACTGTATCACCCGCAACCGCAGGGCTCTCCAGAGGGTGGTGCGGTCTGCCCAATGCATCACCAGGGACCAACTGCCTGCCCTACAGGACATCTACAGCACCCGATGTCACAGGAAGGCCAAGAAGATCATCAAGGACCTCAGCCACCCAACCTCTGGTTGTTCACACCGCTATCATCCAGAAGGCGAGGTCAGTACAGGTGCATCAAAGCTGGGACCGAGACTGTTAAAATGGCCATCACCAGCCGGCCTCAACCCAGCACCCTGCCCTGAACTTAGTCACTGTCACAAGCCGGCTACCACCCGGTTACTCAACCCTGAAACTTAGAGGCTGCTGCCCTATGTACAAAGACATGGAACAATGGTCACTTTAATAATGTTTACATGCTGTTTTACCCATTTTATATGTATATACTGTATTCTAGTCAAGGCTCATCCTGTTCAACTATTGCTGTACATATATAGTTCCTTCGGAAAGTATTCAGACCCCTTAATTTTTCCACATTTTGTTACATTACAGCTTTAATCTAAAATGGATTAAATAATACCCCATAATGACAAAGCATAAACAAGTTTAAAGACATTATTGCAAATGTATAAAAAGAAATGAAAAAAGAAATATCACATTTACATAACTATTCAGATCCTTTACTTAGTACTTTGTTGAAGCACCTTTGGCAGCGATTACAGCCTCAAGTCTTCTTGGGTATGACGCAACAAACTTGGCACACGTATTTGGGGAGTTTCTCCCATTATTCCCTGCAGATCCTCTCAAGCTCTGTCAGGTTAGATGGGGAGCGTCGCTGCACAGCTATTTTCAGGTCTCTCCAGAGATGTTTGATCGGGTTCAAGTCCGGACTCTGGCTGGACCACTCAAAGACATTCAGAGACTTATCCTGAAGCCACTCCTGCGTTGTCTTGACTGTGTGCTTAGGGTCGTAGTACTGTTGGAAGGTGAACCTTCACCCCAGTCTGAGGTCTTGAGCGGTCTGGAGCAGGTTTTCATCAAGGATCTCGCTGTACTTTGCTCCGCTCATCTTTTCCTCAATCCTGGCTAGCCTTCCAGTCCCTGTCGCTGAAAAATATCCCCACAGCATGCTTCACCTTAGGGATGGTGCCAGGTTTCCTCCAGACATGACGCTTGGGATTCAGGCCAACAAGTACAATTTTGGTTTCATCAGACCAGAGAATCCGACCATCACCCCTGGTGAGACAAAACCGCAACTCGTCAGTGAAGAGCACTTTTTGCCAGTCCTGTCTGGTCCAGCGACGGTGGGTTTGTGCTGCCGGTGATGGCTGGTGAGGACCTGCCTTACAACAGGCCTACAAGCCTTCAGTCCAGCCTCTCTCGGCCTATTATGGACAATCTGAGCACTGATGGAGGGATTGTGCATTCCTGGTGTAACTCAGGCAGTTGTTGTTGCCATCCTGTACCTGTCCCGCAGGTGTGATATTCGGATGTACCAATCCTGTGCAGATGCTGCTACACGTGGTCTGCCACTGCGAGGACGATCAGCTGTCCGTCCTGTTTCTCTGTAGCGCTGTCTTAGGCGTCTCACAGTACGGACATTGCAATGTTCACACAGATGAGCAGGGACCCTGTGCACCTTTCTTTTTGTGTTTTTCAGAGTCAGTAGAAAGGCCTCTTTAGTGTCCTAAGTTTTCATAACTGTGTGCCTAACTGTGAACTTAATTGTCTACCGCCTGTAAGCTGTTGGTGTCTTAACGACCGTTCCACAGGTGCATGTTCATTAATTGTTTATGGTTCATTGAACAAGCATGGGAAACGGTGTTTAAACCCATTACAATGAAGATCTGTGAAGTTATTTGGATTTTTACGAATTATCTTTGAAAGACATGGTCCTGAAAAAGGGATGTTGTTTTTTGCTGAGTTAAAATTTGCAAAAATGTCTAAAAACCTGTTTTCATTTTGTCATTATGGGGTACTATGTGTAGAATGATGAGGTAATAAAATAATTTTATCCATTTTAGAACAAGGCTGAAATGTAACAAAATGTGGAAAAAGAGAAGAGGTCTGAATACTTTCCGAATGCACTGTACTATTCTATCCTACGTATTCTTCAGATAGAATATATATTCTATATACATACTGTCCATAATGTCTATGCATCCCATCACATATATAGATATATTTATGCTCCGGACTCCGACATTGCTCGTACTAATATTTCTAAATTACATTCTTTTACTTTTAGATTTGTGTGCATTGTTAAATATTACTCCACTGTTGGAGCTTGGATCATTTCACTACTCATGCAATAACATCTGCTAAATATGTGTTGGCAACCAATACAATTTGATTTGATTTGATTAGGTTCACAGTATGGATGGCACTTTTTATGGGAGCCTTCAGTGCCTTCAGAAAGTATTCACACTGACTTTTTCTAAGTTTTGTTGTGTTACAGTCTGAATTTAAACTGGATTAAATTGACATTTTGTGTCACTGGCCTACACAATATACCCCATAATGTCAAAGTAGAATTATGTTTTTAGACATTTTTACAAATTAAAAAAGAATGTATAGCTGAAATGTCTTGTCTTGAGTTAATAAGTATTCAACCCCTTTGTTATGACAAGCCTAAATAAGTTCAGGAGTAAAAATATGCTTAAGAAATGACATAATAAGTTGCATGGACTCACTGAGTGCAATAATAATGTTTAACATGATTTTAGAATGACCACCTCATCTCTGTACCCCACACATACAATTACCTTTAAGGTCCCTCAGTTGAGCAGTGAATTTCAAACACAGATTCAACCACAAGGACCAGGCTGATTTTCAAATGCTTCGCAAAGAAAGGCACCTATTGGTACACTCCTCGAAAAAAACATGCAATCTAGAACCAAAAAGGGTTCTACCTGGAAATTAACTTTATGTCCTGAATACAAAGCATTATGTTTGGGGCAAATCCAACACATCCCTGAGTACCACTCTTCATATTTTCAAGCATGGTGGTGACTGCATCATGTTATGGGTATGCTTTTCATCGGCAAGAACTAGGGAGTTTTTTTTTTGTTGATAAAAGAAACGGAAGAGAGCTAAGCACAGGCAAAATATAGGAGAAAAACCTGGTTCAGTATGTTTTTCAACAGACAATGGGAGACAAATTCAGTTCTCAGCAGGACAATAACCTAAAACACAAGGCCAAATCTACACTAGAGTTGCATACCAAGATGACATTGAATGTTCCTGAGTGGCCTAGTTACAGTTTTGACTTATATTGGCTTGAAAATCTATGGCAAGACTTGAAAATAGCTGTCCAGTAATGATCAACAATCCCCTTGACAGACCTTGGAGAATTTTTAAAAGAAGAATGTGCAAATACTGTACAATCCAGGTGTGCAAAGCTCTTAGAGACTTACCACAAAATATGTAATCGCTGCCAAAGGTGATTCTAATATGTATTAATTCAGGGGGTCGAATAATTATGTAATTTTTTACAAATGTATTTTGTGTAGATCGTTGATAAAAATAACAAAAACGTTTTTTATCCCACCTTGTAACACAATAAAATGTGGAAAAAGTAAAAGGGTGTGTATACTTTCTGAAGGCAATGTATGTGAAAACCTATGTGTCTGCTGTTTGATATATAGACCAAATCACCAAATTTTTTCCTTCTCTCTTTTTGCTTTAGGCTACAACTGTTTGCTTGAAAATGAGGTCTCTGACACAATCACTGCCTTTTAGAATGAGGGACACACCCAACGAGACAAAAAGTGGTAATGTCAGCGTCGCCTGAACAATTGAGCTGGACCGGTTCCTTGTTAAACACAGGAGACTGAATGGAGCTAACAATGTCCTGCAGATGATCTTACAGAGTTTTTCTAAACATGTGTCTCTGAGAGCTACATAAGAGCTGTATAAGCCTGGTATTGAGGCTATCGCATTATTATTGGATCCCTCTATTAAGTGCCAATGCCGGTGTCAATTAACGTGAAAAAGTCCACATAGACAAGGTTCTCCATTCATATAAAATGGTTTCTATGTAGTCCATTTTTAGCTACTTTGCTGGTATTTACATGATACCAACTAAGAAACTATATTCAATGGATACTCAGAAAAGTGTAATTACTATACAGTTATTAGGTAATTACCTTTTTTTTCAATTGTTAGGTAATTTCTAAGGAACTACCTGGTAAACAACGGGCTGTAAAAATCAAACGTTACTTAACAGAACTTGGCCATACAATGTAACAACAGATGCCTCATTACTTCCATCATTTTGGTCATTAAGGCTGATGTTAGAAGTTGGTGGCAGTGGCTAAATTAACAAACTATGGATTACTACTCTCAAAGTAAGGAAGCATTTGAGTCATTTTTTTAAATTGGGGTGAACTATCCCACTAGAAAAGCCTGGTCTCGCGCCATCCCGTTTGTCATTTTGACTTCAACATTCTAAGTCTAAACTACCTAAACTACCATGCCAATTGCACACTCTCTCAAAACTTGAGACATCTATGGCATTGTGTTGTGTGACAAAACTGCACATTTTAGAGTGGCCTTTTACTGTCCCCAGCACAAGGTGCACCTGTGTAATGATCATGCTGCTTAATCAACGTATTGATATGCCACACCTGTCAGGTGGATGGATTATCTTGGCAAAGGAGAAACGCTCACTAACAGGGATGAAAACAAATTTGTGCACAAAATTTGAGCGAAATAAGCTTTTGGTGCGTCCGGAATATTTCTGGGATCTTCTATTTCAGCGAATGAAACATGGGACCAACACTTCACATGTTGAGTTGATATTTTTCTTCATTGTAAATCAAAACGTGTGACCTGCATGAACCTCTATAGGATGATTTGATAAAGTCTGTCTATTACACATGCTGCGCTGTTCATCATATTTCTTAATTCACTATTGACAATATGGTCACCCATCAGACTATTGTCAATTGAATATTGTCTTTAGGCTATGTGTGCAATTAGTTCTGATATACTCTGTGGCTAGTTTATTAGGTACACCCATCTGGTGCTCGACCGGACTCACCTTTGCCTCCAGAACACCTTGAATTATTTGGGGCATGGAAACGTTGCTCAATTGTTAGGAGGAGACCTAACGTTTGCCAGGAAAACATTCCTCACACCATTACACCATCGCCACCAGCCTGTGCATTCCGAGATGCCGTTCTGCACACCACTGTTATACTGTGCTGTTATCTGATTGTTTCAGGGATGGAAACTGGTAAGGGCCCAAAAAGGTGACACTGAATCATGCAAAAAAATCCCTGCTAGGGGGAAATGCAGGTTTTAACTAATTAAACAACAAAGAATATGATGTACATGATCAGTCTCTGTGTGTAAAATAAAAAGTGGTTAATGTGAACCTAACTCGCAGATAAAAAAATGTAAAGAAAGCAATCCAATGATATGTGTTGCCTAGACTTTACTGCAAATGACACTCGTCTTGAGAAAAACAACACACTAATATTGCAGTTAGCCATGACAGCCTTTATAATAGAACACTTGTGACCATACACATCTAAATATTGCACTTGGGGAAAAAAACATCTTAAGTAGAAATAGAATGAAACAAACAGGCATTCTATTTTTGCTCTATTATAGTGGCCACCGATCAAGTGCACAAGGCTACATGTGTGCAAAAATAACGTTCACTGAGTAAAAACTTTAATAATTCCCCCTCACTCACACACAAGTGTTACTGTCAAGTTCAACACAACAAAAGCAATATCTTTGGGCTACACTGCACATTATTACATTGTACACTTTCTGCCTGTGGACATCTGTTCTACAATGTACCAGCAGAGCATGATACCCTTTGTTGGCATAATTGATCTCTTTCAGGCAGAGAGTACACCTGGCATATCCCTTTTTAACAGAGGGAAAGTATGTGGTGTTCCTTTCACCTCTATAATGGCATCCAGCATAAGCCAGGCCCAGCTCCAGCTACACTTGATCCCTGAATCCACTTGTTTAACAAGCAACGCCTCATTTTCACCTAATTCTCTCATTCTGAAAATAAACCACATACTGTAGAGGTAAAACAGTTCACAGATAGTAGTTAGTTGGTTAGCTAGTTAACATTTCACACAGATTGCCAAAGTCCAGTAAGCAACTAACAGTAACGCGTTATAACTAGAGGAATGGCAAGGAGTCGTATAACGTTACCAGTTAATACTATAGCGAATTGGTTAGGTTACTAACGTTAGCTAGCTAGCTAACATGAGCTAACATTAGCTGTCTGAATTTATTAGCCAGCTAATTTTCACACCATAAACTCAATTATTTGATTAGTTAAGTTGGCTAATGTTGCTCAACATTTCTCTGGCTAGCTAACGGAGAATTCGGTCCAGCCAGCAAGATACTTAACAATGCTAACAATACTTGTTCCACCACACTTTCTCCCTCACCTCAAACTTTATATAATTGATATTATAGAGCTTTATATTTTATTTTGTATTTATTTTTAGCTTTTATTTAACTAGGCAAGTCAGTTAAGAACAAATTGTTATTTACAATGACGGCCTAGGCACAGTGAGTTAACTGCCTCGTTCAGGGGCAGAATGACTGATTTTTACCTTGTCACCTCTGGAATTCATTCTAGCAACCTTTCGGTTACTGGCCCAACACTCATACCACTAGGCTACCTGCCTATAGCACCAAGGTTCATCAGAGTAACCATACAGTATCACCTTCCAGGTTATTAGACTTGAAATATATATGTAGCCTACTTGCCAAGATATGCTATTCTACTTAAAAAGGTGTCTGACACTCCGAAATATAAACCTCTCTGTTTGTCCCAAATAAATCTCTGAGTATTTCGGACATCTGAGTGCTCCTTTTTCTTTTCCTAGGATAGTGTCCTGGGGTAAGATGTTTTTTGTATTTTACAGTTGGAACCAAGAGTTTTGTTCACTTATTTAGCAAAAACAGAATACACTTTGGGGTCAAATATACTGTAAAACAGTCCATATAATAACATTCTATAGTATTCCATGTCCACAACCTCTATGAATTTACCTTTTGTTTCATTTTCACCACCTGCGGGCAACACCCTCAATAAGCACATAATACATGATTAAATCTGGTCTTGCATTGTATACTGTAGTATCCTGTATTGTTTTAGATTTCATGGGTATTTGAGCTCATAAAATGTCGTACATTCAGATGATCTGCTTGTATTCGTATGGACATGAGTAACTGCCTTCTTTGGGTGGCGTATAATATGGTTGTATCCTAATATTCCTTTCCTCTACTCTTTTTCCTCATTATTACCACTGATAGATGAAAGGGCAGAATAGATTTTCACCAAACTGCTTTCAGTGTGCTACTTCCTCCAGATTAGTGTTCATGAACTGAAGGAAAAGAGATGAGAGGAAGATTTTGGGGACTATTAGGCCGCATCCCAATTCTCCACACTTCTCCCAAAGTGTGCATGTGCATTGTGCACACTCCCTCTCATGGATTTAAAAGCATTGGATAGGTGAAATCATTGTCTGGAAGGGGTTTTCACCATTGTTAATGGGAGTGTGTAAGTGCACACTTTGGGAGATGGGTGGAGAATTGGGGCCCAGTCATGGACCACAGTCAAAAAAGCATCCTACGAAGAGACACCACATATAGGAGACAGTGTTGCAACAAGATTCAAATAGTGTCATCTTTACTTTGAACAGATCACCTGTACATAAACTAGACATTTGAGTCTTGGCATCTATTGCCATATGTTGGTATGAGTGGAGGCTGTTCAGGGGAGGACGGCTCATAATAATGGCTGGAATGGAGCAAATGGAATGGCATCAAACCATGTCCATGACGTATTTGATACCATTCAACTGTTCTATATCGTGGAGCTCCACCCCATAGGGGAGAGCTGCTCCTAGTGGTTTACCCTGCTGCCTAGGCAGCAAATAGCCTGAGAAAAAATTATGCACACACCTGCAGCCAATAGGAGTACAGGTTTCACTATATAAGGGGACGTTTTCCCTCAATCAGCCTCCCATTATCTTCAGCGACAGAACTGGACTGAAGATGCCGAGAAGAAATCTCAGGACAAACCCGCCGTCGATATCCTGTTCTCGACGTCGTCCTTCACGGGCACGCCTTTCCCACCACCAAAGGCTCTTTTAAGAGCTCAGTGTCGCTGCTCCTCTATGGCGGTTTTGGACCCACACAACTTATGTTTCGTGAGCTTGGGTCATCAGGAATGCCCTAGCTGCACCCGCCTTTCTTTAAAGGAGAGGAAGCGTCGGTGGGCGTTTTCAGGGAGGATACCCGTCTAGAGGACGTCATTGTCTATATTAGCCTCAGGTTCTGAGGCGTCAGACGACGACTGCACCTCTGGAGATGACGAGGATTTTGGGAAGGGTCTGGGTTTTTCTCCGGAAAAACCCAGTCTACCGACCAAGGCTGAAATGACCCCCCTCCCTAGGGAGAGTGAGGGGAATTTCACATCCTTGTGCAAGGAAGAGACAGGCTCTGAATTCTCAACAGCCACCTACGCAACGGCCTCTCTGCGCTCTGACTTTACAGGTCTCATTGAGCGGGCTGCGAGCCGTCTGGAGATTACACTGCCCCCCATTCCCTCCGATTCGGAAGTGGATATGATGGTGGGCGGCCCCTACTCCGGAGCAAGATGGGTGGCTTTGCCTTTGGCACTGACTATGCCCTCGCTCGCTAAATATGTGGAGGGTGCATCAGAACGCCGGCGAAGGCGTAGACCCCATTCACCAGAGTGGACGGAAACAGCCTCAGGAGATCCCTACGCTCGAGGACACACTAGCTGAGTACCTCGCCCCAGGGTGGAGCTCCTGGCCATCGTCCAAGAAACCCACACTACCTACGACCAAGGACTGGCTCACAGCACAGCTGGTGGAGAAGTCCTTCCCTCTAGGTGTACAAGCTGTAGCAGCAGCTAACAATATTGCCCTTCTGGCAGCCTCTCTATCCCGTCTCACCATGAGCTGTCGGGAGAGGAGATACAGGCGTCGGCTAAATGTGCGGGGAGGTCCACAGCCACTTCGGTGGTCGTGGAGTGACACCTCTGGCTGTCTTTGACGGCTATGAAGGAAACCGACAAAGCCGCCCTATTGAACGCAGTCTATTCGGAACCGCCGTCAAAATGCGAAAGTGAGTTTCGGGAAGCTTGAGGAGGAGAAGAAGCAGCTGTCTAGACACCTGCCATTGGCAGGAGGGTCTAGAGCAGCTTCAAAGGAACCCCCTCGCACCACCGTCTCCAGTAGACCCAGGTCTACAGCTAGACGGAGAGCCCGTCGAGCAGCAGCACCTGGTGTACCACGAGTGGGCCCCGCCCCTCCGGCAACACCAGAGAAGACAGCAGCTCAACCGACGAGAGAGGTTTTCATTTCGTTGCCCTGGCAGCCGAGAGGCAGTCAGAAGAGATGACGACCATGACGGGACGAGGGGGAGAGAACGGAAGAGAGCGCAGCACTTCTTGTGACAGCACCCACTGTTCATCCCCCACCCCTGCAAAGGGATGGAGGAGCCAATGTGTCCTTTGTTAATAAAGAATGTGTTCCATCTGACTTTGTCACAAGAGAACCTCTTTTCCATAACAAAACTGAGACCGATCAGGTTCCTTCTCTCTCTCTTCCTCTCACTACTCTGCATGTAGCACAGCCCACTATGAGTGCGTAGCTGAGCACACACAGAAGGACGTTGTGAGTGGGAATGACATGAGGAAAGCAAGACGGACGCTCTTAATGAGCCGTCATGCTATACCTCATAAAAACCCTACACTACACACTCTTAGGAGTGAAGTAGGTAAAGGTTTACAGAGCAGCCTGCGTACACAGCCCCATGTTGGGCCGATGATGCAATCGCTGTTGGGAGACGGCACACTAACTCAGGCAGACGCCTCAGTTAGTGTAGCTCAGACCCGTGCTGCGTTCACGGAGGGCTGGAACCACAAGGTTACACCTATAACCAAAGTGTCGGCGCCCCTGCTTCTCACAGAACGCATCAATATTCCCTACCCCTTTCGAATGGGGCCCACCCTGGGCTGTCACACCACTTCAGTGTCGGGGGACAGCGGTAGCTTGGGCCATAGAGGAATACAGGTCCTTCCTACTGTCTGTACCACAGCATCGCGTTCTCCCGCTCTCAGAGCATTATTTAGAGCGGCAGCAAAGCTGCACCCTCTCCTCCTGGCTAAGCCGGGCACTAGAGAAGGGTTATGCCATCCAATTCCACCGAACCCTTCCCCCGTTTTCAGGTGTGGTGGAGACGGTGATGAAGACGCCAGAGAAAGTCGTCGCTCTTGTGAAAGAGCTTTTAGCGAAGGAGGCGGTCACAGTAGTTCCCCAGGAGTAAAGGAACAGCGGGCTATATTCACCCTATTTCCTAGTGCCAAAAAAGACGAAGGGGAATGAGGCCAATATTGGATTTATGCACTCTCAACGAGAGCGTAGCCAAACGGCCCTTCCGAATGCTCACAACAAAACATCTGCTGGAATGTATCCACAACAAGGACTTTTGTATAAGCATAGACCTAAAGGACGCATGCTTTCATGTTGCGATACATCTGCGTCACAGGAAGTTTCTGCATTTCGCCTTTCAAGCGGTGGCTTACGAGTATGCGAGGATGCCATTTGGGTATGCCCTGGCACCTCGCACCTTTTCCAAATGCGTGGAGGCGGCATTGGAACCGTTGCGTCAAGGGATAAGGCTACAAGCCTACCTAGACGACCTACTGGTTCTGGCCCCATTGTCTGTGTCTTGTGGCAATGGTACACACGACTCAGACAATGATTCATCTCACACGTCTGGGGTTCGCTGTGAATTGGGAAAACAGTGCGCCCTTGCCCAGTCATCGGATTGTCTACCTGGGGTTTCAGCTAGACACTGACTATGAAGGCTCAAATTTCAGATCCTGGACGGGCTGACCTGTTGCTAGCCCTACGAAGGTTTTATCCGAATCACATGGTAACAGCTCATTCCGTCATGACTGTCTGCACATGCGCAGAACACAGCGATGGTTTGCCCAACTAAGACTGGAGCCAGTGAGGCACCTTCGTCGGTTGTTGGTAGTTCCCCTCTCGCTCAGAGCGGACCTGAACTATTGGAGAGACCCGTGCGTTTTGACGCAAGAGGTCCCATTAGGCAGAGTGTCATCCTACATTCCAGTGTATACATACGCTTGTCTGACTGGATGGGAAGGGACATGTCAGGCTCGGGCAGTTGTAGGTGTGTGGCCTCCCTCGGAACACCACATCAACCTTATGGAACTGGAGACAGTTCTACTGATTCTGACCCACTTCATGTCTACGCTACGGGGCCACGACGTGCTGGTCTGGTCGGACAATCGAACTACAGTAGCCTACATAAATTGCCAAGGGGGAGTCCGGTCTCCTGCACTCCACCGGTTGGCGGAGGAATTGTGACTGTGGGCTCACGAGCACCTTCGCTCGTTGACAGCAGCCCACATTCCAGGCTATCAGAACGTCGAAGCAGACCTCATGTCTCGAGGGGGTCCCCGAGACGACGAGTGGCAGTTGCACCCCAACATTGTTCTCCAAATATGGGAACAGTTCGGGAGAGCTGAGGTGGACCTGTTCGCGTCACGTGTGAACGCGCAATGTCCCCTATGGTTCTCTCTACGAGCCCAGGACAAACCACCACTAGGGATAGACGCTTTTGCGCACCAATGGCCAGATGTTCTCCTGTACGCATTTCCACCGATGTCCTGCATTCTCCCACTGCTAGCCTGCATGAGAACAGGAGAGCTGTCAATCATATTGAATGCCCCGATCGCCCTGGGGTTCCGTGGTAAGCAGAGATGACTCAAATGTTGATTGCGCCATCATGGCCAATTCCACATCGCGAGGACGCAATGTCTCAGGCGGCAGGCATAATAGAGCAATTGCCTCTAATCGGCCAGCCACTGAGGGTCTGACCCGAGAGGGACAGGTTAGAGCAGAAGTGGGTTATCTGATTCAGTAATCAGAACCATACGGGGCTCGCGTGACAGTTCCACATCCAGGACGTATGCCAGCAGATGGAACGTGTTTTCACAATGGTATGCCACAGAGAATGTGGACCCCGTGCGCTGTCATGTCAAGGGCGTGCTCTTTTTCCTACAGTTCATGTTTCACAAGCAGCACTCACCTGCCACCATTAAGGTGTTCGCGGCAGCGATTTCAGCTTGTCATGAGGGGTTTGCCAGAGACACCGTCTTCAGTCACTCTCTAGTGAAACGGTTTCTATTGGGAACGCGGCAGCTTAGGCCAACGGCTAGAGCCACATTGCCCCAGTGGGATTTAACTTTGGTGCACGAGGCACTCTGCAAGACGCTGTTCAAGCCATTGAATCAAATCCCCCTCAAGATGTTGTCTCTGAAGATGGCACTGTTGCTTGCCTTGACTACAGCCAAGCACATCAGTGATTTGTGTGCTCTTTCGACGAGACCCGACTGCCTTGCCATCAGTGAAGAGCAGTGTTACTTCCTAACTCTGCATTTATACCAAAGATTATTAAGAAGACATACAGGTCTCAGGCCCTTGAGCTATGGGCTTTCTTCCCCCCTCCCCATGCGGAGCAGAGAGAGGAGAGATTTCATCGCTTGTGCCCGGTGCACGCCATGGCGTGTTACGTGCAGCGCACTGCGATGATTAGGTCATCACCTCAGCTGTTTGTGTGTCATGGTGCTAGTACACTGGGTAGACCACCTTGTGGCAGTCTGTTTTCAGTCTGTTTTCACAGTGTGTTACAGTACTGAGGGATTTGGTTGCAGCCATTGCTGGGCCCGACCTTGTCATTAAGTGTGAAGTGTTAGGCTCGGCAGGGAGTACATTTTGGAGCGTTGTGCTACGCCTTAAACCACTAGGAGCAGAGCTCCCCTATGGGGCTGGGTGCCACAATATAGAACGATAGTTACCGGAGTTGTAACTCCAATTCTATGAGTGGAGCAGAGCCCCATAGGACTTAAGGACCTGCCGACCCCCAGTCTCGCTGAACATAATTTCTCGGGAGGCTGATTGAGGGGAAGCATCCCCTTATATATGGACACCTGTACTCCTATTGGCTGCAGGTGTGTGCATAATTTTCTCTCAGGCTATCCGCTGCCTAGGCATGACGTGTCGTGTCTTTAGCATCATTAAATTGAAGACTGTTATTTTATCAAATCAATTCTCTGTAATTATTATTACGTGATTAAACTAATCATGTAAATGTAATTAACTAGGAAGTCAGGGCACCAAAGAAAATCTTCAGATTAAAGTTATAATTTTCCTAATATAACTTCAGATATTTTAATATCTGATCAATGTTTTCTAATTAATGAATTATTCTTTATCTCACGTTAGTCTCATTCCAAACGTCGTAAATTGTTGGTTATCTGCACGAACCCAGTCTTTAATATGAATCATCCATACATCAATTGTATTAATCATTTATTTACTGACTAACTAAATAATCACAGAAATGCATAACAAACAAACAGTAGGTATGGTTACAAGGAAATGATAGGGGATGTGCCCTAGTGGGCTAAACCGGTATGGCGGCTTGATAAAGGGACTGAGAAGGGCACGAAAGACAAAAGACACTACACAGTTGATAATTATGAAAATTGAAATGCTAATCCTTTGCACATGAACGCTCACTCATTCGAGAATAATTGCAATCAATATATATATATATATATATATATATATATATATATATATACGCTCAGTGTGTCGTCATGATCTCTGTTGAAATCATCCGTCATCTGAACGTCTCTCTCTCCCATGAAGTATTTCGTTGTTAGAATGGATACTTCAGAGTCCCATTCAGAAATGCTCTTATAGAATAGACGTTTCGGCAGTTGTCGGTCTTCGCATTCAGTCAACATAAATTCTAGCTGCAGACTAGTAATTAGTATAGAAGATTTGCTCTTATTCTGTCGGTATCGATAGTCTCAGAGTTTAACAACCATTACAACCTTGGCTTATACTGAAGGTACGCATGGTCTCTACTCAAACCTTAGCTCTCTCGGTAATCGAGGTACGCATGGTCTAAAGTGGGCTTCTCCAGGTAGGGGTTTTATTCGGAACTGTGGAAAAGCTGTCCCATGACGCCAGATCGATGTCTGTGCTCATGGGGGCGGGCCAATGACTTAGTGAAACTTTAAACAGAAATACAATTCTCTCACATTAACGGTTTAAAATCATATCACACAATTTCACAAAAATAGTTTCATCTTTACTCATTCATTTTATACAATAATTAGATGCAAGCCTCAGAACGGAGGCTCCTGTATAAACAGAGTTATGGTAATGTGGCTGTAGTGTCTTTCCTGAGGTCACAATCATAAAACAAAATGGACCGGTCGTAGCTGGATTCTCCAAAACATGGATATTGTTCAGTTCTCAAGTTCTGTGATGTAGAAGAAGTTCCTTTGTTCTACTGTAAAACTCTCTCTGACTATACTGCCTGGCCATGAGGAGAGAGTCTCCTCTAGGAATTTACGACCTGAGATAACAGAACCTGGGTGTAAGAGGGAGAGAGGGGGAAGGCACTCGCTATACCCAAAGAGGGCCACGTCATGACAACCACTAGGAGCAGAGCTCCCCTATTGGGCTCCACTCCACTCATAGAACTGGAGTTACTGTAGCTATGGATTCCGCTCCAGCCATTACCATGAGCCAATCCTCACCAATTGTGGTTGGTGTAGGTTTTTCCATGGCTCTGTTAAAACCCATTTATTCCACAGCCAACAGATCAGAAATATAGCCGATTTTACCTTTTGGATTGTCTTAACTCTAAGGCCCCTTTAAAATTTCAAACCTGGAGCTTAAATTAAATTAACAATCACTGAAAGGTGAAGAGCCATCTGTGCATTTAAGAACATTAAAATGGTATCCTATAGCTACATGTTAAAATGTGGATTTTAATCAATGAAATATATATTATGACAAAGTTGAAGTTAACAGGCACTTGACTGCTGTAGTATAGGCTACAACAACAAAATCGTAGAGGTTGATCTATACATGCGTATAGCGAGCCGTGCGCAATTGTGGTTTCCATGTACCCAAATGCCCTTTATTACAGTAGGTTGTTTGAATAACGGGTTTCCTCTGTGGTGTAGTGCTGTGACCATGTAACGCCTCCCCATTCGCCACACAGCCTCTGGTTGATGGTAGTCTCTTACTCCAGCTCACCCGGCAGGAGTAAGCGCACAGCGGTCTGGATCGCTCGGGCTGTAATGGTAGAGCGCTTGCAAGACGGGAAGCTTCGCCTGCGGTGGGCTCGAAAATGTAATTCATAAATGAATTCGTGATGCCCATTGCTTTAGAGGAGATGCCAGGATGGATCAGTTTCAGCAATTTACACAAATAAATAGCATAGTTGTCTTTCCTGGTCTTGCGTCGCTTCTTGATTAATGTCTTCTGTGTTTTGGTCCTGTTTTTTTTTTTAGCCCTTCTTCGGGACAGAGGCCGCATTAACCTCTATGGGCTAGGTGGGACGCAGGCGTCCCCCCCGTGGTGCACTCCATCAACAGCAGGTGCATTTCAAGAGCGGCAAATTTGAATCCAAATAAATGTCAAAATTCAAATTTTTCAAACATACAACTATTTTACACCCTTTGAAAGATAAACATCTCCTTAACCTGTTGGGTCTAGGGGGCAGCATTTGCACGTCTGGATAAAAAAAATGTACCCGATTTAATCTGGTTACTAATCCTACCCAGTAACTACAATATGCATATACTTATTATATATGGATAGAAAACACTCTAAAGTTTCCAAAACTGTTTGAATGGTGTCTGTGAGTATAACAGAACTCATTTGGCAGGCAAAACCCTGAGACATTTTCTGACAGGAAGTGGATACCTGATGTGTTGTATTGACTTTAAACCTATCCCATTGAAAAACACAGGGGTTTAGGAATATTTTGGCACTTCCTATTGCTTCCACTAGATGTCACCAGCCTTTACAAAGTGTTTTGAGTCTTCTGGAGGGAGATCTGACCGAACAAGAGCCATGGAACGATGATGGCCCATTAGACACCTTGCGCGCGAGTTGATGTTGGGTACCCTCGTTCCAATACGTTATAAAAGAGTATGCATTCGTCCACCTTGAATATTATTCATGTTCTGGTTAAAAAAGGCCCTAATGATTTATGCTATACAACGTTTGACATGTTTGAACGAACGGAAATATATTTTTTCCCCTCGTTCATGACGAGAAGTCCGGCTGGCTTACATCATGTGCTAACGAGACGGAGATTTTTGGACATAAATGATGAGCTTTTTTGAACAAAACTACATTCGTTATGGACCTGTGATACCTGGAAGTGACATCTGATGAAGAGAATCAAAGGTAATGGATTATTTACATAGTATTTTCGATTTTAGATCTCCCCAACATGACGTCTAGTCTGTATCGCAACGCGTATTTTTCTGGGCACAGTGCTCAGATTATTGCAAAGTGTGATTTCCCAGTAAGGTTATTTTTAAATCTGGCAAGTTGATTGCGTTCAAAAGATGTAAATCTATAATTCTTTAAATGACAATATAATATTTTACCAATGTTTTCTAATTTTAATTATTTAATTTGTGACGCTGACTTGACTGCCGGTTATTGGAGGGAAACGATTTCCTCAACATCAATGCCATAGTAAAACGCTGTTTTTGGATATAAATATCAACTTGATAGAACTAAAAATGCATGCATTGTCTAACATAATGTCCTAGGAGTGTCATCTGATGGAGATTGTAAAAGGTTAGTGTATCATTTTAGCTGGTTTTATGGTTTTGGTGACCCTGTCTTTGACTTGACAAAACATTACACACAACTCTTGTAAATGTACTGTCCTAACATACTCTAAATTTATGCTTTCGCCGTAAAACCTTTTTGAAATCGTAAAACGTGGTTAGATTAAGGAGATGTTTATCTTTCAAATGGTGTAACATAGTTGTATTTTTGAAAAATTTGAATTTTGACATTTATTTGGATTCAAATTTGCCGCTCTTGAAATGCACCTGCTGTTGATGGAGTGCACCACGGGTGGCACGCTAGCGTCCCACCTAGCCCCAAGAGGTTAATCTAACCACGTTTTACGATTTCAAAAAGGTTTTACGGCGAAAGCATAAATTTAGAGTATGTTAGGACAGTACATTTACAAGAGTTGTGTGTAATGTTTTGTCAATTCAAAGACAGGGTCACCAAAACCATAAAACCAGCTAAAATGATGCACTAACCTTTTACAATCTCCATCAGATGACACTCCTAGGACATTATGTTAGACAATGCATGCATTTTTAGTTCGATCAAGTTCATATTTATATCCAAAAACAGCGTTTTACTATGGCATTGATGTTGAGGAAATCGTTTCCCTCCAATAACCGGCAGTCAAGTCAGCATCACAAATTAAATAATTAAAATTAGAAAACATTGGTAAAATATTATATTGTCATTTAAAGAATTATAGATTTACATCTCTTGAACGCAATCAACTTGCCAGATTTAAAAATAACCTTACTGGGAAAATCACACTTTGCAATAATCTGAGCACTGCGCCCAGAAAAATACGCGTTGCGATACAGACTAGTCGTCATGTTGGGGAGATCTAAAATCGAAAATACTATGTAAATAATCCATTACCTTTGATTCTCTTAATCAGATGTCACTTCCAGGTATCACAGGTCCATAACGAATGTAGTTTTGTTCAAAAAAGCTCATCATTTATGTCCAAAAATCTCCGTCTTGTTAGCACATGATCTAAGCCCGCCGGACTTCACTTCATGAACGAGGGGAAAAAATATCTTTACGTTCGTTCAAACATGTCAAACGTTGTATAGCATAAATCATTAGGGCCTTTTTTAACCAGAACATGAATAATATTCAAGGTGGACGAATGCATACTCTTTTATAACGTATTGGAACGAGGGTACCCAACATGAACTCGCGCGCCAGGTGTCTAATGGGCCATCATCGTTCCATGGCTCTTGTTCGGTCAGATCTCCCTCCAGAAGACTCAAAACACTTTGTAAAGGCTGGTGACATCTAGTGGAAGCAATAGGAAGTGCCAAAATATTCCTCAGCCCGTGTTTTTCAATGGCATAGGTTTAAAGGTAATACAACACATCAGGTATCCACTTCCTGTCAGAAAATGTCTCAGGGTTTTGCCTGCCAAATGAGTTCTGTTATACTCACAGACACCATTCAAACAGTTTTAGAAACTTTAGAGTGTTTTCTATCCATATATAATAAGTATATGCATATTCTAGTTACTGGGTAGGATTAGTAACCAGATTAAATCGGGTACATTTTTTTTATCCAGCCGTGCAAATACTGCCCCCTAGCCCTAACAGGTTAAAGACAATGCCATGATAATCATTTTGCCAGAACATTGGACGTATATAGAATACAGTCCAATTAGATGATTTTTGTGTGAGAACTATATTTTGTATATCTTTTGTTTATGCTTTCATTCCTTTTCGGTTCAGTTCCTTTGACACTTAGAAAGTGAAAGCCATAAACAAAGTCCCCATACAACCATCACTTAGTGCCACAACGCCGCTCATTGGGGAATGAATGTAATTATATATATTTCATGAGTGCGTGTGCGTTGTTAACATCTGCCTAAGTTACTGCCCAGATCTTCCAGTCTGGACGACGGGTCCGGAAAGCCCCAAATCCGGACACCCACGGCCTATCCTTGTGGCGGCATGCCCGCTGTCAGAGAGCCTACCAAGGTAAACCACCAGAGGGGGGGACCGCAACGGCGATCACCAACCAGGACATCCCCGGGCCCTTCCTGGGGTACTTTGCAGCTTCCAGGGAACCTACCAAGGTAAACAACTAGAAGAGACCGCAACGGCGATCACCAACCGGACATCAACTGCCCATCCTTGTGGTGGACTGCTCCGCTTTCAGAGAGCCTACCAAGTTCAACCACCAGAGGGGACTGCAACGATGATCTACAAATGGGACATCACGTGGTCATGATTTTATGTTGATTTGTAACTTGCAGGATAAACAAGATCCAAACCACCAGGGGGGGGGGGGGGGGTATGTCATGACGTTGCCCTTTTTGAGTACAGCGAGCACAGTTGACCCCCTCCCCCTCTACCATCCCCCTACTTCTGCACCATCTCCTTCTGCACCAGGCCTTTCTATGCACCATTCCCCTACCTACCTCCCCCTACCCAGGCTGCTGTGGTGAGAGGGGTCGTAAAATTCCAAAGGAGAATGTCATGCCTCATGGCCACAGTATAAAGAGACAGTGTTTTCATGGAGAGAACAAAGGATTCTTCCACCTCACAGAATTGGAGAACCGAACGACATTTATGTTCTGGAGAAGGTATAAAAGATCGGTGAAGAATCCAGCTACGAACTGGTCTGTTTGGTACAATTTTATGAAACTCATTAGAGACAATATGGCCATATTACCATACTAAAGGTTTATATACTAGCCTCAGCGATGAGACTTACATCTAATGGTTGTATAAAATGATTTAATAAGATTAAAGCTATTTGGAATATGTTGAAATGCTATGTACTGATGTTAATGTGAGAGAATTGCATTTCTGTACAATGCTTAACTCAGTCATCGGCATGCCCCCAGGGACACAGACAGGACAAGGCGTCATGTGACAGCCTTTTCTACGTTCAGTATATAAGCCCCAACCCAGAATTTCTTTCTTTAGACCAGGCCTCCACTCCATTACGAGTTGGCCAATAGGTTTGACCATGCATTCCTCTACTGAACTTTAACCATACCACGTGGTTAAACTTTTAGACTATCGATACCGACAGAATAATAACAAGTCTTTCATATTAATTACTAGTCTGCAGCTAGAAATTCAGTATCATTTAACGCGAAGACCAACGAAACATCCATTCTATAACGACATTAATGAATGTCGCTTTGAAAGATCCATTCTAACCAAGAGAGGACGAAACTCTCCAACAAAGATCACGACGACACACTGAGCGTAAATATATATATTGATTGCAATTGTTTCCGAATGAGTGAGCGTTCATGTGCAAAGGAATAGCATATCAATTGTTAATATTTATCAACTCTGTTGTGCCTCCTCAGCTGCCCTGTATCACCCTTTGTTTAACAAGCCGCCATGCCGGTTTAGCCCACTAGGGCACATTCCGCCACCATTTCTTTGTAACGATACCTACTGTTTTGTATGCTTTCTGTGAATTACGTAGTTTAGTAAATAAATGATTTTAAGACAATTGATGTATGGATGACTTAGTGAAGACTGGGTTCGTGCAGATAACAATTTACGACGTTTGGAATGAGACTGACGCGAGGTAATAATACATCATTAATCAGAAGATAAAATCGGTCAGATATTATGATATCTGGAAAGTTATATTAGGAAAATTATAACTTTGTAATCTGAATATTTTCCTTGGTGCCCCGACCTAGTTAATTACAGTTATACGATGAATCAGTTAATCGCGTAATAATAGAGAGTTATTTGATATACATGTCTTCAAGTTAATGATGCCCAAAGACACGACAGTATCAATCCAAATACAATGTCTGGTAGAGGCAAAACTGGAGGAAAGGCCAGAGCGAAGGCAAAGTCCCGTTCGTCCCGCGCCGGCCTTCAGTTCCCTGTAGGACGTGTCCACAGGTTACTGCTCAAAGGCAACTATGCAGAGCGTGTTGGTGCCGGAGCTCCTGTGTATTTGGCTGCTGTGCTTGAATACCTAACCGCTGAGATCATTGAGTTGGCTGGCAACGCTGCAAGGGATAATAAGACCAGGATCATCCCCGCCACCTTCAGCTGGCTGTCCGCAACGACGAGGAACTCAACAAGCTTTTAGGTGGCGTCACCATCGTTCAAGGAGGAGTATTCCCAAATATTCAGGCTGTCCTCCTACCCAAGAAGACTGAAAAACCTGCAAAGAGCAAATAACCAGCTTGGACAGTAAATATCACAACAAAAGCTGAGCTCCTTTAAGAGCCACATTCTCTGTAGAGAGACTCATTTTTAATGCCAGCACTACCTGAAACAGGAATGATGGCAGACGGACGCTTTATTTTTTTTTTCTCAATGCGTAGCCTACCCAACGTTGTTTATTTGGACAATCCATAGATATATGTCGCCGCAATTGAAATTAGTTTTCCTATAAAACAAAATTCGCCACTGTGGCCTCTTGGATCTGGACTATGCAGGCGCATTTGATGGTGGGGTGAATAACACCACGGATATTTTATTGTAGGCATATATGGACCAATATTGAGTTTGTTTTTTAGTAGTACTTTATCAACACATGTTGTGCTAAACAACGTAACATCTTGAGGTCAGTCAAATGTATATTTGATTATTTCAATAAATGTTCTGTAGTGGTATTGGGCACGTGCACAAACACAGTCTAGTCAGTTTTCACAATCTGGGAATTTTCAATCAGGGTGCGCATGAACAAAGGACATCGCATTGAAACTAATCTAGAATTAGTTATTTTAAGATCTGTGGGCATTTATGCAGTGTTACAATAATTGAAGATTGTGGTACTGAATTCTACATGTTTATATAATGCATACTGTACATTGAACATAGGAAAGAAGCCACCCCAAAAAATATCTACAGCAGCCACTGGTCTTTAGTCTTAGTTTATTATTTATTTCCATGGAACAGAACAGAAGAAATTCCACTGTATCAGAACCACATGTGTATACACATACAAGTGATTTAAATTGGATAATTCATAAACTGGATATTCGTGCATTTCTTTTTTTATGAATACATACTTTCTAATCAAATGATAAACACCATATTGACTGTTTCCTTTTAAATAAGGTACATTTCAAACTTTTCAACCATATATCAAACCAAATATCATAACTAAGACATCTGGAGCATATGTCCTTGTGAGTCAGCAACTTCAGTGAGGGCAAATATCTGAAATTACATTTATGGGATGCGTTGTTTTTGTAAGATAAACCTTTCTGCTGCTGCAGATGTCCTTACTCCTGATAGCCCTCTGTCTTCATGTCATTGAGACCAAGGTCTTCATTCTGCTCAAATGTCCTGGTGTACTTCTCAGTTGTCATCTCTGGGTCTGGGTCAGGGGCATAGACATTCTGCAGACAAACACGACAAATCAATTCATTACAAATTAAACAACAGAGGAGACGATGCGTTTGAACCTCAGACATCTGTGAAAGAAGAGTGTCTTTTACCTGGAGATAGCTGTTCCCTGCAGGGTCGTCGAGAACAATGTGCACGTCCATTTCTCCCGCCATGATCTACAGTATTTTTTTGAAGAGGTGTTTTAAAAAGTGCCACTCAGCCTCCATTGCACTTTGAGATACAACAGTTTCAGCATGGGTGCCAGACTGTTCTGCATTCAAAAACTCTACTTTGTTGCCCAGCCAAACATGTGAAAGTATTCTTCTCACATACAGCATATGTGACATTTTTGCATGAGCTTTTGTTTAGTCTAAATATCATGTCATACTAACAGTTGTTTGATGATTCACAATAAGTGAATAAATGCACCCTAGTTAAAATATACAACTAAGGTCCAAATATACATTAAAAATGTACAAAAGCATATTTACATGGTAGTTATAGTGCATTTACAGTGCAGATACACAGTGTTAGTATTTATGACTGTTATACCAGATGGTAACATTCACAATAAACTCTCAATGGAGACATTGGATCTTTAAAAAAAAAAATTCTAGAGTGAGACTATTAGCCAAAGAGTTATTTGGAGTTAGTTCACAAATTGAATGCAAATAAATACGTAAAAACATTCCATGGGTAAATACTTTGGGACGTGTAATTACACTAAGGTATTATATGTAAAGTGAGACCAAAACTAGCTCCAAACAAAACAGTGATATTCAATGATTTTATGACTCTAACCTTGTCAATCTTATCGCCAAAAAGTTTCAGTTTCTCTGTTCGATCTGAAGTGGAGCTGTCTCCACAAGTGAATGGATTTTTGGAAACAATCTGGAGGAAAACAGTGGTGGTGGATGAAAACATTAATATAATATAGCTCGAGTGAAAGAGACCATAGAACTGGGGTGCACAATTTAAATCCTTGAGGATGGCAGTCCTGCTGGTTTTGGTTTCTCCCTAGTATTTAACTAATCAATGAATGTCCATGATTGGCCACAACCTGGCTTCACATGTCTAAATTAGGACTGGAGTTGTGCACAGCTTCCTTCCAATTACAGTACAGCCATGGCAAAGGTATCCAAGCCAACAGTGATTCCCAGGCGCAGAGTCCATGGACTAGAAGTAACAAAACCAGCATTAAAACATATACATCTATCCACTGGAGTTCAATCCCTGTGTGCACCCTTCCTACTGCATCTCCCCTTCATCCCCCCTCTACTTCTCAACAGTGTGCTCACCAGATCTTTGATGTCTTTGAGGAGTCCCTCCAAGGTGGTGAATTTGCCACCGACAGCTGCCATACCCAACTCAAACTCCAGCTCAGGTATGAGGATGCTACATGTCTCCGACTGCACAAACACAAACCGGCACAACATGGTTGAGTCAACTCCATCCTGATTCAGGAATAGCATTGCTCTCCTGTGAAAAAGTTGTGATCCATTACTGACATGAATTGATTATGAAAAGACCCAAACTCTTAAGACAGGACAACAAATACCTGAGCCACCTCAATCATGACAGTATTTATATTATGAGCTCCATTTGGCATGGGTGCTATGAACTTTCTGCCATGCAACGGTAGCCTAAGTACCAGTCTGTGCTATCATGCCAACTCGTCACTCATTGTCACGCCAAACATTGTTTGGCTTGACAATGGTAGTAATGAGTTGGCAAAAGCATAAACAGACCTGGGACCAGGTTAATAAAAATGCTACAGTAAAAGAACTAGTGAATGCCAGATAAAGTACAAAGAGGGGGCTACCTTGAGAAGATCTCTGGACATGTCAGACACGTCAGTGAGGTGAAGAGTTATCTTGGTGCCCAGCTCTTCTGTGGCTCCACCAGATTTCACCTTAACCACAGATTAGATGGTCAAATTGGAATGCATTCATATTAAGATATTTGCAATATCTGTGAATATGCCTTGAAAATAAATACATGTGCCAAGAAAAAAATAAGAGGATACTTACTTCGTTGGTTCGATGTCCACAGTCATCACAGTTTGTTGCCATGATAATGACTTCTTTGAAATGGGGGATTTCTGAGGAATTGTAAAAGAGGATACCTAAACCTTACAAAATGAAACATTCTACACTGGGCCTCCCAAGTGGCGCAGTGGTCTAAGGCACTGGATTGCAGTGCTTGAGGCATCACTACAGACCCAGGTTCCAGGCTGTGTCACAACCAGCAGTGACCAGGGCGGCATACAATTGGCCCAATAACCCACAATTGGGTTAGAGGAGGGTTTGGCCGGGGGGGGGGCAGGCCGACTTCGGTCGTCAGTTGAACAGTGTTTCGTCCCGCACATTGGTGTGGCTGGCTTCCGGGTTGAGTGGGCGGGTATTAAGAGCGGTTTGGAGGACGCAGGACTCGACCGTCGCCTCTCCCGAGTCCGTTGGGGAGCTGCAGTGATGAGAGACAAGGTCGTAATTGGATATCACGAAAAAAAGGGCTAAAAAAAGTAAATGAACATTCTACGCCATCCTTATCATAGGACACTACTAGCAGTGATGTAGCGGTAAAAAAAATATATATACATTTTTTTTTTTAAATGGTGGGTAAATGCTGATTGCCATTCGTGGCTATACTTTCAATGCATTTTCCTGCAAAAGGAGAGGAATGGTTGTGCAAAATAAAAAAAGGTAAATGGCATTTACGTGCCTTAACCTTACACTACACCACTGCTGGGGACAACCAAACAGACTGGAAAGGATACGGACAAGCTTCATGTTTGTCGAGGCTGGGGCATTGCACTCTGGACAGTTTGTATTAAACGTCAACACCTGAGGGAGAAATAAGGTATATTACTCAAGGGTCAATTATTGAGGAAAAACTCCAACTTGTGTTGCAAAATGTCTGGAAATCCCACCTCATTTCTCATACAGTCAATGTCATTACTGGGCTTTTCCTCCTCGTCTTCAGCCTAAGCAACAACAAAAAAAGCGACATTTTAAGTCACATACTGGTGAACATGGGTGAACATGGGTCAAATTATAAATGTATTCCGTCTTGATTTTTTGTACCCTATGAGGATTCCACACGCATTAGCACAAGACATCGTGATGACAGCATCGGAGGCATTGCCTTTTCTAAAACAGATATGTCCCCTTACAGGAGAGTTGTGATGTGTCAAATCAAACCACGCGCCTTTATTCCTAATTGGGCGTCCTGTTGGGGTGTTCTCTTGTAGTGGCTGACTGAGAGAGCCTCATCTTTCTGCGGAGCAAAGGGGTTCTCCACAAAACTGTTCCCAGATGGATCATCAATGACCTAAAATGTTATTGCCAGAAACATTCAATTCCATGTAACTTTAATCTTATACATAGATGAGGCTGGGTAATAAAATTGGACTTACCAGTGTGAATCCACCTTCTTTCAAATTCTTCAATTTATCAATGAACTCATCAATCTTTACAGCAACTTCTGGTGCAGTTGCCTTCAAGAGTTAACATGATTTTAGTCAACAAGAAGTGAAGTACATATGGCATTTGGTATGATCAAAGTAAACAAAGCGTATACATTTCTTAGTTGTTGGTCTTGCTCCAACCCTTCGACTGCACGGTCTATGAGGCCTTCGATGGTAGAGAGTGCTGGGGAGCAAGAGGAACAGTTAATGGCTTGAATGGGATTGAGGCACATGTGGATACTGTACATCTACATGCAAAAGTGTTCTTCTAAGTAAACAAAGCTTCACTTAATACAACAGTTGGATTAATTTAGTCGAGTTTAGCCTACAACACTCCTGCCTTTGGCAAATATGTGTATAAATAAATTATTAAAATGATCCCAGTAAAAAAAAAAAGCTAAGAGGAATCTCAGCAGTAAAAGCCAGTATATTGGATGAACAGAGTGGCAATGTCCTAGATCTGGGACCAGGATAGCAATTATCAGGCTGACAAAATATCAGTGGCAACATGACAGTGGCATGTATGCATGAAGAGTGAATATTGTTTTCCAAATCAATAAAAACTGAGTGTACTTACAGCCCTTCTGAGTGTATGGGGGGATTTCAAAATCCAGTTCTGGGATTCTGGTGGTTGCACTGTCTGCTTTGACAACTTCTCTATTCATATCCTACAAAATGAGATGACATAACAGACTAAATATCTAATACAAGATACAAATAAAATAATACAAGTTAGATATTGTTTTCTTTCTAAGCTAGCTATATAATGAAAAAGATGTGCTGAAGCTAGTCTGGTCCTAGGTTCTCAAGAGAAGCATTGACGTCGGCCCAGCCAATGTGTACAACAGTCCCGGCGGTGTGTTCTGTCTAAACGTTAACAATACTGTTTAGACAGAGGGTCAGGAGGGACTGTTGTACACATTAGCCGTGCCGGCGGTTTTGCATAGGAAACCTTTGGAACTTTACTTTCATATCGTCGGGAAAGAATTTTCAAAAAACTAAAAAGGTAAAGTCACTATACATGGCAGGTAGCCAGCCTAATGGTTAGAGCACGTGTCAAACTCATTCCAGAGGGCCGAGTGTCTGCAGGTTCACACTCCTTCACACTCCTATACATGGCAGGTAGCCAGCCTAATGGTTAGAGCACGTGTCAAACTCATTCCAGAGGGCCGAGTGTCTGCAGGTTCACACTCCTTCACACTCCTATACATGGCAGGTAGCCAGCCTAATGGTTAGAGCACGTGTCAAACTCATTCCAGAGGGCCGAGTGTCTGCAGGTTCACACTCCTTCACACTCCTATACATGGCAGGTAGCCAGCCTAATGGTTAGAGCACGTGTCAAACTCATTCCAGAGGGCCGAGTGTCTGCAGGTTCACACTCCTTCACACTCCTATACATGGCAAGTAGCCAGCCTAATGGTTAGAGCACGTGTCAAACTCATTCCAGAGGGTCGAGTGTCTGCAGGTTCACACTCCTTCCTTGTACTTGAATAATTAAGGTCACTAATTAGTAAAACTTCCCCTCAGTTGGTTGTCTAGATCTTAATTGAAAGGAAAACCCCACTGACACTATGCCCTCCATGGAATGAGAGGCCCCTGGATTAGAGCCTTGGGCCAGTAACAGAAAGCTTGATGGTTTGAATCCCCAAGCCGACAAGTTAAAAAGGCTGTTCTTGATTTTAACAGAATCCCACATGGCAATATTTCCAATACTGTTGCACAGTTTTTCCATTACAACACCAGTGTGTTGCCAGTGATTATGTTAATGTTTGCTCTAGTGTTATATTTTGGGAAGTGTTTCCATCACGGAGTGTGACACTAAAGATGTGTGAAGAGCACAATCAACCTCTGCGTCAACAGTTGCTTCCTGAGAAGGTGTTAACCCATGTTCATAGTTAGCCATTGTTATGTAAGTGAAAGCTGAAAAGCACTAGTGACTATGCCTTGGCCCCAAGTCAGAGTAGGTCCACTGAGGCCATGGCCCTGTTGACATGAAGCCGGGCCATGGAGGTGGAAACAAAAGTCCGAGGCTTTGGTAAATCAGTGGAAATTCGCCACACCTTTTCTCCAAGCACATGTGTAAAGGAAGGACGCTAGAAAAGTGTTAATACAATCAGCTGCAACTGTTTCAACAGTAAGTGTATATTTCACATTTGTAAAATTATTTTGATGTGATAATAAAGTATTCGTGCATCAAAGCTGGGACCGAGACACTGAAAAACAGCTTCTATCTCAATGCCAGCAGACTGTTAAACAGCCATCACTAGCTGGCTACCACCCAGTAACTCAACCCTGCACCTTAGAGGCTGCTGCCCCATGTACATAGAATCCCTGGGCACTTTAATAATGGAACACTAGTCACTTTAATAATGTTTACATTCTGCTTTGCTCATCTCATATGTATTCTATGGTATTATAGTCAATGCCACTGACATTGCTCATCCTAATATATTTCTTAATTCCATTATTTTACTTTTAGATGTGTGTATTGTTAGATACTACTGCACTGTTGGAGCTAGGAACACAAGCATTTCACTATACCCACATCATCTGCTAAATGTGTGTGTGTGACCAATACAATTTGATTCAACTGAAATTGATTCTCAATTGTGATGTCAGATGGTGTATGAGGCTGTTTTGGCTGCCAGAGCTAGTTAACCTCTGAACATCATGTCTTGGATGGTAACGGAGTAGGCTAGCCCACAATCCTTAAACTCATCTGGGCTAGCCTAGTCCTGGATCTGTTTCTGCTCTTGCCAATGTTTCAAGTTTCATTAGTCCTATGTACAGGATACGCATGGTATACATCGTCCAACAAAACATTTACTTGCAGGTTCCTTCTTGACAATGCCAACTCCATTGCTGTTTTGCCATGACAATGAGTGGCATGATACAAACAGACTGGCACTCAGGCTGGCTACATCTCATAGCCTACGCAGTTACTTATCAGTGGTTCAGCATATGCCTGGGAAAGGAACCGCATCCTACTTAGACTACCTGTTTTGACTTGACTTTGAGTGTGTAGGCGATGCCTTGATCCTGTATGCGACCAGCTGATTGGATTTCAGTGTTCGACCAGCTGCAGTTGGGACAGGTGAAAGAACTGATGATAACTTCTTTGAAGAAAGGAATCTTCGTAAGAAGAATACGTGTCATTCCCTACAAAAATGGAGAGAACACAACATGTTGGATGAGTCAATCATACAGCGATACAGACAAGTCCATACGTTCAATTAACTGGTCAGTGTGTTAGCTAGCTATTTACTTACATTTTGGTAACAATTCATGCACAGACTCTCAATTTCGGTGGGTTGATTGTCTTCGTCATTATCAGCACTGATCTCCTTGAAAACACTACCGCCAGTGCCACGGACATTTTCCTCTGCTATGACTGACATTATTTCACTTCAAGAAATTTTTGATAAACAAACTGTTCGTTTGCATATGCCGCCCGCTGTTTCTGGAACTTTCTACTATCTACATCTGAAGGTGCAGTCCAAAATACACGTTTTCATGTCTGCGTTGTATCCTTATCCCGGAAATAGACGTCAAATTAGTCTTCTTCTGTGGTGGAAATGTCACATGTTTTGTGCGCATGCGTAATACCACATGAAAGCGTCACCTCATTTATTTTTATATATATATTTTTTCTTTTCAATTTCAAATGTGGTACAAAAATCTATACATCCTTCTTAAAAATGTTAATACAAAACATCACAAACAGATAAACACAAAATCAAAAATACAAACAGGGTTTTTACATTTAAATACATGTGAAAAGCTTAACAGTATCAACAGATTTCATTACCTTCTTATTCTTAAACAACATACTATTCAAGTTAGCAAAGTAATAATTTACCTTTACAGATATTAAATATGATGTTTTTTTTAAATATATTTTTTTTATTTCAGCTATTTCAGCCACACCTGTTGCTGACAGGTGCATAAAATGGAGCACACAGCCATGCAATCTCCATAGACAAACATTAGCAGCAGAATGGCCTTCCTGAAGAGCTCAGTGACTTCAACGTGGCATCATCATAGGATGCCACCTTTCCAACAAGTCAGTTCATCAAATTTCTGCCCTGCTAGAGCTGCCCTGGTCAACTGTAAGTGCTGTTATTGTGAAGGGGAAACATCTAGGAGCAACAACGGCTCAGACACCAAGTGGTAGGCCACACAAGCTCACAGAATGGGACTGCCAAGTGCTGAAGCACATAGCGTGTAAAAATCGTCTGTCCTCAGTTGCAACACTCACTACCGAGTTCCAAACTGCCTCTGGAAGCAACGTCAGCACAATAAGTGTTCATCAGGAGCTTCATGAAATGGGTTTCCATGGCCGAGCAGCCACACACAAGCCTAAGATCACCATGCGCAAAGCAAAGCGTCGGCTGGAGCGGTGTAAAGCTCGCTGCCATTGGACTCTGGAGCAGTGGGAACGCGTTCGCTGGAGTGATGAATCATGTTTCACCATCTGGCAATCCGATGGATGAATCTGGGTTTGGCGGATGCCAGGAGAACGCTACCTGCCCCAATGTATAGTGCCAACTGTATAGCTTGGTGGAGGAGGAATAATGGTATGGAGCTGTTTTTCATGGTTCGGACTAGGCCCCTTCGTTCCAGTGAAGGGAAATCATAACGCTACAGCATACAATGACGTTCCAGATGATGCTTCCAACTTTGTGGCAACAGTTTTGGAAAGACCCTTTCCTGTTTCAGCATGACAATACCCCCGTGCACAAAGAGGTGACCATACAGAAATGATTTGTCGAGATCGGAGATGTGGAAGAACTTGACTGGCCTGCACAGAGCCTTGACCTCAACCCCATTACACATTTGAGATTAACTGGAACGCCGACTGCAAGCCAGGCCTAATCGCCCAGCATCAGTGCCTGACCACACTAATGCTCTTGTCGCTGAATGGAAGCAAGTCCCCGCAGAAATGTTCCAACATCGAGTGGAAATCCTTCCCAGAATAGTGGAGGCTGTTATAGGAGCAAAGGGGGGACCAACTCCATATTAATACCCATACTTTTGGAATGAGATGTTTGACAAGCAGGTGTCCACATACTTTTGGTCATGTAGTGTACATTTACAAATATTTTTGTTGGAGGGTTAACATCTGAGTTATTTGAAAGAATGTTTCTCTCACTTTGTTAGTGAGCACATTATTTGTATGATAGAGTCCTTACCTATGGCCAATTTACAACACATTGCAAGTTCCACCTGAATTTGGCTATTGGAACAATGCTGTCATCAAAAGTTAGTCTGTGTACCAGTCTGTACCAGTCTATCTTTCCACTACTTGTTACTCCTTGTCATGCTAAACAATGACACAGAGTAGAAGGAGTTGAATGTTTGCTGAACAGACTGGTACCCAGGCTAATAAAAGCTTTCCTAATGAATTAATTTAAACAAATTAATGAACAAATGAGACACCGTTAATTACCATGGTCAAATTTACAAGTGATATCTCTGTACTGACCAATTTGTTTCAAAAGGATTAGATCACCATATGTTATTGCTTTTTATAAATTGGGTGATTCGAGCCCTGAATGCTGATGGGCTGACAGCCGTGGTATATCAGATCGTATACCAAAGGTATGACAAAACATTTATTTTTACTCATCTAATTACGCCGGTAACCAGTTTATAATAGCAATAAGGCACCTCAGGGGTTTGTGGTATATGGCCAATGTACCACGGCTAAGGGCTGTGTCCAGGCACTTAGCGATGCGTGGTGCGTAAGAACAGCCCTTAACCGTGGTATATTGGCCATATAGCACAAAAATATTGTAGACTGAATATTCACAGTTAAAATGAAGACTTGTTCCCTTTTAAAAATGTGTTAAGCCTTTTCTTTTTTGGAGCTTGGTTCTTTCTTATATTGGCCATATACCACACCCCCTCTTGTCTTATTGCTTAAACACACTATTTCATATTCCTTTGGTGAAACTGGGAACTCACACATTCTTAAAATTGTGCTTATACACCGTCTGAGTTGAGTAGCTAGCCCACATCACATCTTTTACTTTGTGAGGTTTATTTTTCCATATAAAATTAAACAGTGTCTTATCTAATTGGGAGCAAATATATTTGGGACTGTTGAGACAAGATAACACATACGAGGCTCTAGACATGCCTTCAGCCGTAGTCATCAAACCTCTTCCTTGAATAGACTAATCTTTGCCTAACTTGAACTTATTTTTAACAGCTGGGTAAAATGGGGAAAGACCTTGTAAATTATCCAGTGGCTATTTTATTAATTGTTCAGCAGTCTTATGGCTTGGGGGTAGAAGCTGTTGAGGAGCCTCTTGGTCCTAGACTTGTAGCTCCGGTACCTCTTGCCGTGAGGTAGCAGAGAAAACAGTCTATAACTTGGGTGACTGGAGTCTCTGACAATTTTATGGGCTTTCCTCTGACACCGCTGATTGTACAGGTCCTAGATGGCAGAAAACTTGGCCCCAGTGATGTACTGGGCCGTACGCACTACCCTCTGTAGCGCCTTACTGTCAGATGCCGAGCAGTTTCCATACCAGGCGGTGATGAAACCGGTCAGGATGCTCTCGAAGGTGCAGCTGTAGAACTTTTTGAGAATCTGAGGACCCATAAATGGTTAAATCTGATTTATTTTCCCTCAAGGGATTTTTAGACTGCTATTCGGCATATCTTGTTGCTTGCTAGCTACTCTGTTGACAGTTTGACAAGAATATGTGGTAGCTAGCTAGCTTGTTAATTGTTTTCAAACAAATGAGTGTATGTGCTAGAAAGATATACAGCTACCCATCTAGCTTGTTGACTGCTGTGGCTAGCCAAAAAGGACTTGTTTTGAAAGTTGGCTCATCTTATCCTTTGAGGCTGTAAAAGTGTTCTTACCCTATGATTTTGAACATTCAAAGCAACTGGAAGGCATGGCAGGCATTGTTGTCACCTTAGCATGCTACATAACTTCTGAGTGATAGGAAGCACAAGCCCACCACCAATCAACCTACACCACTGCACACACACACCTGTCATTACTATGACAACTAGAGCTGCCTTGTCAGCAAATGACTGCTGTCTGAACACACACACATTCGATTTGGTCACTTGTAACTTGCTGTTTGGACAGTCAGTAGTTTACATGCCAAGCGCATGTAGAGGACCCCACGCACAACCTTGCCCAAAGTTTTGAGCTGCTGCTCTCCTGAAGGAGATATAAGGTCCCACTTCTGAGCAAGAATAGGAGCAGGGCAAGTTTGTATGAGTTCCCTCTGTTAAAAGCCTGATTTACATTTACATTTTAGTCATTTAGCAGACGCTCTTATCCAGAGCGACTTACAGTAGTGAATGCATACATTTCATACATTTAATTTAATGCATTTTTTTTTTGTACTGATGGCTGCCGGAATGAAACGTGCCCTGCTCCTATTCTTGCTGAACAGTGGGACCTTATGTCTCCTTCCAGAGGGCAGCAGCTCAAAACATTGAGCAAGATTGTGCGTGGGTTCCTTGTGATGAACTTGGCCTCGTCCCTTAATTGCCCATCTATCATAGAGGTCCTGAAGCCCCCTGCACTGTAGGCCACAGAACTTGGACCCCAGGTTCACAGTCCTCCTGAGGATGACCTTTTTTTGATACTAACAGCCCATTTTACCAGGCTAGGAAACAGAAAGTCAGCACACTCTCTATATGGCAGGTGTGGTAGTTGGAGAGTATCCGGTGTTGACATTCAGTTGTCTTTGTTGGCATTTTTTATTGATGTGTTGTCCATGATGATTCCCAGGTACTTAAAACTCCCCACTCTCTCTACCTATTAACTATCCAGAATAATTTCCGACCCTATGCTTGCTTATAGTTGTACTGGGGTCACTCAGGCTTCCTGTTTAGATTAAGACGCCGTGGAGCCTTGGAAAACGTACCTCAATCCAGAGAAATGCGTTGTACTCCGAATTGTACCAACTGTTACAACAAGAAGATTGAACGACTGCTAATCCTATGGTTATTTTGCAAACAACTTTCCACAACTTTCTGGGAATGGTGCAACTTAAGGAACTTGACCATTTAAATTTTTATTTTCTTGGTATTTCATTCCTTTAACAGAATGTTTCGTAAGAGTTCAAATATTTCATTTTTGTTCTAGGAACGTTGTCCAACTGGTTTGACATTAGGAATGTTCTCAAATAGTAAATAGAAAGTTAAGAAACAACGTTTTTTGTGGTAATTTCAGTACTTCAGCATAAAGTTTCCTACAGGTTTCTTCATGGTTCTATTTAAAGTCATGTTTCAAATTGCACAGAGAACGTTAAGAAAACGTTCAATAAATAAAACATGTAACGTTCTGAGAACGTTCTAAGAATGTTATTTAAATACATATACATTCCGTTCTCAGCATTAACAAAACTCTCTCCATTCTTTATCTTGTTTAGGTGTGTTGGCTGCACCCACTAATTGGCCACACTTGATCTTAATGAGTGCTTGTTTCCTTTGAAATGGGGTGTTTGAATAGATTAAAATGAACTGCTTTGTATGCATAAAAAAAAGATGGCACGCTAGCTCCATGGGTAGAGAACAGAAGATTAGAGGTTTGAATCTCACTAATCCCGTGTAACAATTAAAAAATAAATGTGTTTGCATGATTAATGCATAAAGAAATGAACTTCCATGTATCCTATTTGTGCTTGGAATTTAAAAAGGTTAACCCAAAAAAGGTTAACCCAAAGTAAACTAGCATTGTTATTATTAAAAGTATTATTGAAACATTCAGTGAAAGTTTAAAGGAAGTTATTAAAAAGCTCCAAATAACCTATAATAATAAAACCTCACAGGAAAACTTTCAGGGAACCATAGTAAAACGTTCACAGAACCTCCCTGCAACCTAAAAATGTACTTTCCCAGAACAGGCAAAATTTTCACTTCCATTCTCAGAACATTTAAAAAAAACGTTATGTTTTGTTACCCAACAACTTTATCATAAACGATCGCATTTTCATGAATTTAATCATATAATTGTAAGGCCCATTCAAAAGATTAGCGGACATGACCCAGAAGTAAAGCGGAAGCTGAAGCCACTTTCACAGGGTACTGCCACATTCAAGACATCTCGGAAACTCTGAAATTTCCGACTTGGAAACTCATTGTAGAAAGATGAGGTCAGAGTTTTCCACTGGGAAAGTATCCGAATCAAGCAAATTTGAATTTGGAGGTTCCGAGTGTACGAGTTGTCTTTGCATTTATGCAAAGATGGTGGATAAATGAAGATGTGTTACTTAGGCCGTTTACCATTAAAAAGAAATGGTCACCGTTTCGGTTTGCTTAAGGGGTGGCTCTCCCATAGACACCAATGCAATAGCCGCTAGGTCTGGTTTGCTTATGCCGCATTCATGACGTGCTATTGGAAACTCTGAATGTAAGTAATTTGCGTAGAGCTTCCTATTGGATGATGCTGATACTTCCTACGTGGGAAACCCAGGGATCATCTTTCTACAATGAGTTAGCAAGTCGAACATTTACGAGTTTCCTAGTTCCGACTAGCACGTGAACGCGGCATGTGCATGTGTCCATTGACAGTATATGAACTAGTGTATGAACACCCCCAAAAATTAGTGGGATGTCTTGCTTCCTCTTCAGTCTTTGGTATATCTAGAAATATGGTGCATTTAGAAAGTATTCAGACCCCTTGACTTTTTCCACATTTTGTTAAGTTACAGCCTTATTCTAACATGGATTACATCATTTTCCCCCCTCATCAATCTCCACACAATACACCATAATGACAAAGCGAAAACAGGTTTTACATTTATTTTGTCAAAAAACAAAACTTATATACCTTATTTACATAACTATTCAGACTCTTTACTAAGAGACTCGAAATTGAGCTCAGGTGCATCCTGTTACCATTGATCATCCTCGAGATGTTTCTACAACTTGTTTGGAGTCCACCTGTGGTAAATTCAATTGATTTGGAAAGGCACACACCTGTCTAGATAAGGTCCCACAGTTGACAGTGCATGTCAGAGCCAAAACAAAGCCATGCGGTCGAAGGAATTGTCTGTAGAGCTCAGAGACATGATTGTGTCGAGGCACAGACCTGGGGAATGGTACCAAAAAATGTATACAGCAGGAAACCTGGCACCATCCCTACAGTGAAGCATGGTGGTGGCAGCATCATGCTGTGGGGATGTTTTTCAGTGGCAGGGACTAGGAGACTAGTCAGGATCAAGGGAAAGATGAACGGAGCAAAGTACAGAAAGATCCTTGATAAAAACTGAGTAAAGGGTCTGAACACTTATGTAAATGTGATATTTCAGTATTTTAATTTTTTTGCAAACATTTCTAAAACCTGTTTTTGCTTTGTCATTATGGGGTATTGTGTGTAGATAAGGGGGAAAACAATTTGATCCATTTTAGAACAAGGCTGTAACGTTACAAAATGTGGAATAAGTCAAGGGGTCTGAATACTTTCCGAATGCACTGCACTGCACTTAAACTAATATCCTAGATTAGCATCTCTTTTCTTTAGAGCATCTCTGCTGTTAATAAAGTTTGCCAGGATGTAATCATAAAAACCGGAAGGAACTGAGTTACCTCTGGTTCATTAAGCAATTCCTATGAGACATGAATAGGGTTTTGGGAAATTAAGGTCTGAGGTTAACACAGGCTTAGGAAATCTTATAAGTTTTATTCTATGATAATCATTATTAGCTCATTTAATTATTATTATTATCTCAATTACTTCATTAGTCCGTTAATATGTTTGTGTTTTTTTTTTTACATAAATTCTTAAAAATTCACAAGAAGTGGCATGAGCTGATGAAGATTCTCATAGAAGAAAACGTAAGATCTCCTTAGCCTAGGTTAACCACAGACCTTATTTTGAGCGTTTATTCAAAAACCCTACAGAAACGACATTCATTTCCCAATATGCTTTGTCCAACGAACCATGCTGGAGTTAGCGCATACAAAAAGACACCATTACTATTTATCTCTATATGAATAGGATGAAGTTTAGACGAGTGTCTTTCACTATCCTCTTTGATTCTACCCCTAGTGGACTGATGCAGTCGGTGCAATGGCCTATGTAAGTCTAAAGGGAATCCTTGGGACGCCAACTCTGATGTCACCGCGTTGAGGGGACGTCCCAAGGATTCTGGATAGCACTAACCATTCCTAAAGTGACCACTGTGCAGTTCTGTTGTGAAATTGTCGTATTCATAAATAAAAAATAATCATAAATGGTAACTGCCAAAATAAAGGAAACACCAACATAAAGTGTCTTAATAAGGCGTTGGGCCACAATGAGCCAGAACTGCTTCAATACACCTTGGCATAGATTCTACAGGTGTCTGGAACTCTATTGGCGGGATGCGACACCATTCTTCCACAATAATCCATATTTTTGTCTTTTGTTGATGGTGGTAGAAAATGCTGTCTCAGGCGGTGCTGCAGAATCTCACATAATTGGGTTGATATTTTGGGATATTTGATGCCATGGCATTTGGTTAACATCGTTTTCATCCTCATCAACCCATTCAGTGACCACTCATGCCTTGTGGATGGGAGCATTGTTATCCTATGGGGGCGTAGCCAAAACGTGACACTAAGCATGATGGGATGTCAATTGCTTATTTAACTCAAGAACCACGCCTGTGCAGATTATTATGGATAAGAGCGAGAATACTTTTATTTGTCAAACGACAGTCAAGCATCGAGCATCGTCACCAGAATAAGACCCTCGATATTTATTGGAAAGGAGTATCCAGATCACCATGCACTTTCACCACCCTGTGAAGTTAATAAGTTATTTCATTTGTAGCCTAATAAACTGCATGGTTTTGAGTCATAGTGGGAAGACCACACACTATATCATTATGTGACTCCCAAGTTTACTTCGATATGATGGTTATTAAATCAATATTTGCGCATAAAGGCATTTCCACCACCATTTCTCGCGTAATTAATTTTACTGACACAAAAAGATCCCACCATGTCAAACGAACAAATTATTTGTCGGTATTTATAAAATTGTACCGAAACTAGCCATTTCCATCACAGCTATCGTGATTTTTTTTTTTTTACTCAAACTGTGGATAGAAACATGGTTAGTGACATAAATAATCATTTATTCTCCAGGACTCAAAATGTATAGACAGGCAAACTCTTCTTCCTTAAAATCCCCCTATTTTTGACAGTGTACATATTCAAGTATTCAAAATACACATAGCAGCTTATCAGTTTAAATTACTCAGCCAATGGCCAGCCTTGGCTTTACAGATTGGGCCTCTGGGGTTACATGCTTTGTGTTTACAGAGTGGTGAGATTGGGTTTAATCGACTTCCTCGATGGTGGGGCCTGAGGATCCACCACCTCCAGGAGCAGCACCGCCAGCGCCTGAGAAGCCTCCAGGCATTCCACCAGGCATACCACCGGCACTCTGGTACAATTTGGTGATGATGGGGTTGCACACCTTCTCCAGCTCCTGTTGCTGGTGCTCATACTCTTCCTTCTCCGCAGTCTGAAAAGAAATATACATGTTAAGATTGATCGATTTCCCTTCTTGACACATTATGGGTAATAACTTGTTTTAAATTAATGGGCACATCAATATACTGTACCTGGTTCTTATCCAGCCAGGCAATGATCTCATTGCACTTGTCCAGAATCTTGGTCTTTTCCTCGTCACTGATCTTGCCCTGTAGTTTCTCATCCTCCACTGTGGATTTCATGTTGAAAGAGTAGGACTCCAGGGAGTTCTTGGAGGAAACCTTGTCACGCTGCACATCATCCTCACACTTGTACTTCTCTGCCTCCTGGACCATGCGCTCAATGTCCTCCTTGCTCAGGCGACCTGGTCAGACAAAAAAAGAAAGTGTTAAGTTAAGGATACACTCACTATCCAAGTGGGCATATTTTAATAACATTTCACTTTGGTCAGATTTTGTTTCTACCTTTGTCATTGGTGATGGTGATCTTGTTCTCCTTGCCAGTGCTCTTATCAACGGCAGAGACATTGAGGATGCCGTTTGCGTCAATGTCGAAGGTGACCTCAATCTGAGGAACACCGCGAGGTGCAGGGGGGATTCCAGTCAGCTCAAACTTGCCCAACAGGTTGTTGTCCTTGGTCATGGCCCTCTCACCCTCATACACCTGGAGGATACAGTCTATATTAGCTAAAACCATACATGGTCTTCAAATGAGAAGTACATTTCACTAAATAGTCACTTAGACATCGAACAAAGGTATTGGGACATCTTTTGTCTTTCAACCTCTGGTGGAAACAACGAATGACAGGAGTAAACTTCATCACAGCGAGTGGCTAAAGGAATGAGGAAACATTGCCCTGAAATGTACATTTTATGCAGGGTCTTCTCACCTGAATGAGCACACCAGGCTGGTTGTCTGAGTAGGTGGTGAAGGTCTGGGTCTGCTTGGTTGGGATGGTGGTGTTACGTTTGATCAGGACGGTCATGACACCTCCAGCTGTCTCAATACCCAGGGACAGGGGGGTGACATCCAGCAGAAGCAGGTCCTGGACATTTTCAGACTTGTCACCTGAGAGGATGGCTGCCTGGACAGCTGTAAAAGGGAATGGTGAGGTTAGACTCATGTAAAAACATAACTGTAGAGCCACAGTAACATTGTCGCTCAGACATTAAAAAAGGAACACACAAGATGATCAGTGACCCACCTGCGCCATAGGCCACAGCCTCGTCGGGGTTGATGCTCTTGTTGAGCTCTTTACCGTTAAAGAAATCTTGGAGCAGTTTCTGGATCTTGGGGATACGAGTGGAGCCTCCGACTAGGACAATATCGTGGACCTGGGCCTTGTCCATCTTGGCATCACGGAGGGATTTCTCCACTGGGTCCAAGGTGCCACGGAAAAGGTCTGCGTTGAGTTCCTCAAAGCGAGCTCTGGTGATGGAGGTGTAGAAGTCGATTCCCTCATACAGAGAGTCGATCTCGATGCTGGCCTGGGTGCTGGAGGACAGGGTGCGCTTTGCCCTCTCACAGGCGGTGCGGAGACGGCGAACAGCTCTCTTGTTGTCACTGATATCTTTCTTGTACTTTCGTTTGAACTCTGCGATGAAGTGGTTGACCATGCGGTTGTCAAAGTCTTCTCCACCCAGATGGGTGTCTCCAGCAGTGGACTTGACCTCAAAGATGCCATCCTCAATGGTCAGGATGGACACGTCAAAGGTGCCGCCACCCAGATCAAAGATAAGGACATTCCTTTCAGCACCAACCTGAAACAGAAGAATGTTCAATATTTAAACCCTATGACACATGGCTAGCTATATATATAATTATTGACCCATGTACACAGTTTGTGTGTATGTATGTATGTATGTATGTATGCATGTATGTATGTATGTATGTATGTATGTATGTATGTATGTATGTATGTATGTATGCATGTATGTATGTATGTATGTATGTATATAAATAAATAAGTGGCAGGAGTAAACTCCATCATTGTGAATTAAATCTAGTTTGTCCAAATCAAATTATTATTTCAATAGACCTTCCTGAGCTCTAAAGAAATTATATGCGTCTCACCTTCTTGTCCAAGCCATAAGCAATAGCGGCAGCGGTTGGCTCATTGATGATTCGCAGAACGTTCAGACCAGAGATTGTTCCAGCGTCTTTGGTTGCTTGGCGCTGAGAGTCGTTAAAGTAAGCTGGCACTGTTACAACCGCATTTGATACAGTCTGTAAAAATGAGGGTTAAAGAAAAAAAGTTGTGAATGAATAGACTAACTGTCAATACAAATCTGAAATAGACTGCAATGCAACTCAAACTCACCTTCCCGAGGTAGGCCTCTGCAATCTCCTTCATCTTGACCAACACCATGGAGGAGATTTCCTCAGGGTAGAAGCTCTTGGTCTCACCTTTGTATTCAACCTCCACTTTGGGGCGTCCGCTGTCGCTGATGACGTTGAAAGGCCAGTGTTTCATGTCAGACTGAACCACGGTGTCCTCAAATCTTCTACCAATCAAACGCTTAGCATCTGGAATACGCAAATAAAAAGTATGTTAAAATGATTGCATTATAGATCTACTCCGATCATAGCAGTTGACCTTTGGTTTCTCACTCAAACATCCAAGGAATGTTATAAAACCTCTGGTGGAAACTACAAATGGCAGGAATAAAGTGCATCACACCTTTACAAACATTAACAATAATCACCATTGCAATACATAAACTTACCAAACACTGTGTTGCAGGGGTTCATGGCAACCTGATTCTTGGCAGCATCACCGATGAGCCTCTCAGAGTCAGTGAAGGCAACGTAGCTTGGTGTGGTCCTGTTACCCTGGTCGTTGGCAATGATTTCAACCTTGCCATGCTGGAACACACCCACGCAGGAGTAAGTGGTCCCGAGATCAATGCCGACTGCTGTTCCCTTAGACATGGTTGCTGTGAGAACAGATAAATATTTAATGATGAGCAAAGTCTTTCCAATAGATGGCAGTCATGATCACTCAAGGTAAAGTGACCCATAGAGACTTTGGACTGTAGTTTGAGTCACTGTGGCTGCATTTACACAGGCAGCCCAATTCTTTTTTTATCTGATTGGTCTTTTGACCAATCAGATCAGCTCTGATGTGAAAATATATTTTCAAAGCTGATCAGATTAGTGAAAAAAATCTGAATTGGGCTGCCTAGGTAAACGTAGCCACCATAGATTACATGTGCAACTTCCTTTATGGAGAATAATGCCAACCCGTTGTGTTGAAATTCAATTCCTAAGAACGGGGACTAATCCGGTTCCAAAAAAGTCATAAGCCTTCAGTTTCAATTAAAGGGCGACTGCACTTCCTGATTTGGCCTTGTTTTAGATTTGGTTCATTAAAAAATGCTAACAGCCATGACAGAATTCAAAGGTGAGTTTGTCTTGGGGTGTGGCTTGATGTGGGTGTTTCCTGTGTGTATGCAGGTGGAAAGAGTTAGCCAAATGATTAAGCCAATTAGCTTCAGTTGGCTGGTGTGCACCGTGGCAAAATCGGTTTTACTTTGGATAGCCTATCTCTGGGGATAGTTAGGGGCAGTCAAATTACACAATGTAAAAAGGGACAATATTTTCATGTTGCACATCTTTTAGTTGTCTCATCAAATGCTTTCAATATTTGTAAACGAATTTCTACAATTTATAGTTGGTTTAAGGTTAAGTCATTGAAATTTGGAGCTATTGACCTTTTAAATTATTGTTCCATTTACACTGTAATTTACTGATGTTCCCTAACTAGCCCCATTGTGATATCGAATGTCAACCAAATTGACCATTGGCATTGCGATCTGAGTACTGAATTGATGATTACTTGCCAGTTGTGGGAATTTGGAGCAGGATTAAAATAAACACAGCCAATGGAAAACTGTTACGTACTCTTCATTCCATGACATAATTTTGTTTTCCTATCATCTTGCAAATCTCAGTTTTGTACGATACTGACTTTATGACCAAAATGATCCTATTTAAACTTTGTAGTCAATTTTGACACTAGAATAAATGTTTGGCACATATTGATGCCACATAGGCCATTTTCAAAATGAGAAGTTGCTTTTTAGGGACAGTCGCTCTTTAAACTGATGGCAAAGGTGCATAAATATAGAGAAATTCAGATATGAACAATGTTCCTGCTAAACTGCACGCAGCTCCTCTTGGACTGCAGTGTAGAAGAAATGTCAGCGTGCGCAGAGAAGCACAAGATTGAACTTCACTCAGTTTCCTCCTTTAATTAACACTATCAACGTTTCGCTCGACCGTGGGAATTGTGCTTGAATCAACACAATATTAGCCACTTCCAATGTAACATACCGAAACAAAGCAAACTACGCAAGAGATTTTCTTGTAGGCAGAACACATCGGAGTAGGATTCTACTGCATTGACAAGCACGACCGGCGCACCATAACAGCACCATAACCAATCAGAACTGCAGTTGGCCTATATGCAAATAGCCATTGCCATATATGGATCCGTGCTGTTCACTTTGAACTGGACTGTGTTTACTGCATGAGCGGTCACGAGTAGAGGTGCTTGTTTTGAGATCAAAGTGAGAGCTGCATGTTGTCACCTGTGTACATGTGTTCATATTCTTTGCTAGTTAGTGAGTTATTAGCCTAGTTATAGCTAATTTCTATTCAATAATAGGGGAGTGGTTGCTTCCTACAAGAGCACAAAATGTGTGCATTTCTAGCCATCTTTGAAAACAAGGCAGGTAAATAGCTTTTTTTATGTTTTAAAGGGGCAGTGTTGTATTTGAAATGGTCTTGAATAAGCTAAGTAGCCAATAGGAAAAGGGTAGCATAATTTGTCTGATTCTTTGTAATAATGGTATGGGAATAATAATGAATGTTATTTTGTAAAGTGGTTTCTTGCATCAAACAACAACATTTTCATGACAAGTGGATAAACAGGTTCATGACAAGCCCTGCATGTTTGTTTTTTTTAGAAGTCTCATGGAATGTAGGCCTACATTGAACACCACACACTTTCTGCTACTGTAGGTGAATGATAGAACAGCTATTTCCATGTTAAAATGTTATGTGATGCATTTTTTGTTTTGATGGTAGGTCTCTCTGGTAGGCCTACACTTTGATCAATTAGCCACAGTAGCCTACTTGGCCACTGTTAAAACTGTAACTTAAAGCGAGTAAAGCCTCAATGATCACAGTAAACGCATGCCGGAAGTTGCACAGAATTGTCACATTTAAGTTGGGCTCAGCAGACCTGAAATTTGCTGAGTGCCGAAAAAAATAGAGGTACCATTGGAAATGACATACTTGTTTTTATTACTTCCCATAAAGTTCTTAAACTGGCACATTGAACCAATCAGCACAATCTACTTTTTCGTTTTTTCAATTTGCTGCTGTCTTGGAGCTAGAATTTGAATCATGTAATGCCGTTACAATTTTTTTAACTGTGAGCAATGTACAATACGGTGAACTTAGCAAACAAGGCATTTGTGGTAACTACATGGGGGCTGCCATCTTTATGCACCGTCGCCATTCATGTATGGGCTGCATTGGATGGGCCAGGCAGCCATCTTAGGCAAGGCAAGAGGTATGCATGGTGTCCTGCCTTACTACTGTAAAGACTATGCTACTGCAGTCCCATGGGAAATTCACCATGTAGCAGAGGTTGACACATTGAGACAGCACTCTTGTTAATCTAACCACACTGTCCGATTTCAAAAAGGCTTTACAACGAAAGCAAAACATTAGATTATGTCAGCAGAGTACCCAGCCAGAAATAATCAGACACCCATTTTTCAAGCTAGCATATAATGTCACAAAAACCAAAGCCACAGCTAAATGCAGCACTAACCTTTGATGATCTTCATCAGATGACACTCCTAGGACATTATGTTATACAATACATGCATGTTTTGTTCAATCAAGTTCATATTTATATCAAAAACCAGCTTTTTACATTAGCATGTGACGTTCAGAACTAGCATACCCACCGCAAACTTCCGGTGAGTTTACTAAATTACTCACGATAAACGTTCACAAAAAACACAACAATTATTTTAAGAATTATAGATACAGAACTCCTTTATGCAATCGCGGTGTCCGATTTTAAAATAGCTTTTCGGCAAAAGCACATTTTGCAATATTCTGAGTAGATAGCTCGCCATCACGGGCTAGCTATTTTGACACCCACCAAGTTTGGCACTCACCAAACTCAGATTTACTATAAGAAAAATTGGATTACCTTTGCTGTTCTTCGTCAGAATGCACTCCCAGGACTTCTACTTCATTCACAAATGTTGTTTTGGTTCAAAATAATCCATAGTTATGTTCAAATATCCTCTGTTTTGTTCTTGCGTTCAAGACACTATCCGAACGGTGACGCGCGGACGCGTATCGTGACAAAAAATGTCAAAATATTCCATTACCGTACTTCGAAGCATGTCAAACGCTGTTTAAAATAATTTTTTATGCAGTTTTTCTCGTAAAAAGCGATAATATTCCGACCAGGAAACCCTGTTTTCGTTCAAAGACTCAAAATGTAATATGGACTCTTCACGTGCACGCGCGCACCCGTCTCATTGTTCTCAGATCGACCACTTACCAAATGCGCTACTGTTTTTCAGCCTGGGACACCAGAGTCATCATTCAACGTTCTGGCGCCTTCTGAGAGCCTATGGGAGCCTCAGGAAGTGTCACGTTACAGCAGAGATCCTTTGTTTTCAATAAAGAGAGTGTAGAAGGCCAAGAAATGGTCAGAGAGGGCACTTCCTGTACAGAATCTTCTCAGGTTTTTGCCTGCCATATGAGTTCTGTTATACTCACAGACACCATTCAAACAGTTTTAGAAACTTTAGGCTGTTTTCTATCCAAATCAAATAATTATATGCATATTCTAGTTTCTGGTCAGTAGTAATAACCAGATTAAATCGGGTACGTTTTTTATCCGGATGTGAAAATACTGCCCCCTACCTTAGAGAGGTTAACGGGATCGATTTGACAACATCCGGTCAAATGGCAGAGTGCAATACACCAAATTAAAGCTGAACTTCTTGTTAATCTAGCCACTGTGTCAGATTTCAAAAAGGCTTTACAGCGAAAGCAAACCATGCGATAATCTGAGGACAGCGCCCAGAATGCCAACACATGAAAATCAGATTACAACCCGCCAGGCACGACACAAAAGTCAGAAATAACGATTTAATTCATGCCTTACCTTTGAAGAACTTCTTCTGTAAGACGGGATAAACTGTGTTCAATACCGGAGGAAAACAAAGAAAGCGCGTTCCAGGTCGTGCGCATCAAAACATTAGAGAGCCCTAGGCTGGACCCTCGTTCTGGACAGCCGTACTTCTTAATTTCTCTAAAGAAAAACATCAATCAATTTCTTGACATCTAGTGGAAGCTATAGGAACTGCAAGCATATTTCTATTAAAACGGGCATACCATAAAAAAACTATGGAAAACAGATTGACCTCCAAAAAATAAATCCCTGGATGGATTGTGCTCGGGGTTTCGCCTGCCAAATCAGTTCGGTTATACTCACAGACATTATTCAAACTGTTTTAGAAACTTTAGAGTGTTTTCTATCCAAATCTACCAACTACATGCATATCCTAGCTTCTGGGCCTGAGTAGCAGGCAGTTTACTTTGGCCACACTTTTCATCCAGATGTGAAAATAGCGCCCCCAAGCCTAGAGAAGTTTTAACAAACTATAGTTTTGGCAAGTCGGTTAGGACATCTACTTTGTGCATGACACAAGTAATTTTTCCAACAATTGTTTACAGACAGATTATTTCACTTATATTTCACTGTATCACAATTCCTGTGAGTCAGAAGTTTACAGACACGAAGTTGACTGTGCCTTTAAACAACTTGGAAAATTCCAGAATGTGATGTCATGGCTTTAGAAGCTTCTGACAGGTTAATTGACATCATTTGAGTCAATTGGAGGTGTACCTGTGGATGTATTTCAAGACCTACCTTCAGACTCAGTGCCTCTTTACTTGACATCATGGGAAAATCAAAAGAAATCAGCCAAGACCCCAGAAAAAAAAGTCAGACCTCCACAAGTCTGGTTCATCCTTTGGAGCAATTTCCAAACGCCTGAAGGTACTACGTTCATCTGTACAAACAATAGTGCGCAAGTATAAACACCATGGGACCACGCAGCCGTCATACCGCAAAGGAAGGAGACGCATTCTGTCTCCTAGAGATGAACGTACTTTGGTGCGAAAAGTGCAAATCAATCCCAGAACAACAGCAAAGGACCTTGTGAAGATGCTGGAGGAAACAGGTACAAAAGTATCTATATCCACAGTAAAACGAGTCCTATATTGACATAACCTGAAAGGCTATGAAGAAGGCAAGGAAGAAGCCACTGCTCCAAAACCGCCATAAAAAAGCCAGACTACGGTTTGCAACTGCACATGGGGACAAAGATCGTAATTTTTGGAGAAATGTCCTCTGGTCTGATGAAACAAAAATAGATCTGTTTGGCCATAATGACCATCGTTACGTTTGGAGGAAAAAGGGGGAGTCTTGCAAGCCGAAGAACACCATTCCAACCGTGAAGCACGGGGTGGCAGCATCATGTTGTGGGGGTGCTTTGCTGCAGGGGGGACTGGTGCACTTCACAAAATAGATGGGATCATGAGGCAGGGATAATATGTGGCTCTCCGCACTGCTAAAGCTAACTCTCTCTCCTCTGCTCTCATCCTTCTAGACCTATCTGCTGCCTTTGATACCGTGAACCATCAGATCCTCCTCTCCACCCTCTCCGAGCTGGGCATCTCTGGCACCGCGCACGCTTGGATTGCGTCCTACCTGACAGGTCGCTCCTACCAGGTGGCGTGGCGAGAATCTGTCTCCGCACCACGTGCTCTCACCACTGGTGTCCCCCAGGGCTCTGTTCTTGGCCCACTCCTATTCTCGCTATACACCAAGTCACTTGGCTCTGTCATATCCTCACATGGTCTCTCATATCATTGCTATGCAGATGACACACAATTAATCTTCTCCTTTCCCCCTTCTGACAACCAGGTGGCGAATCGCATCTCTGCATGTCTGGCAGACATATCAGTGTGGATGACGGATCACCACCTCAAGCTGAACCTCAGCAAGACGGAGCTGCTCTTCCTCCCGGGGAAGGACTGCCCGTTCCATGATCTCGCCATCACGGTTGACAACTCCCTTGTGTCCTCCTCCCAGAGTGCTAAGAGCCTTGGCGTGACCCTGGACAACACCCTGTCGTTCTCCACCAACATCAAGGCGGTGACCCGATCCTGTAGGTTCATGCTCTACAACATTCGCAGAGTACGACCCTGCCTCACACAGGAAGCGGCGCAGGTCCTAATCCAGGCACTTGTCATCTCCCGTCTGGATTACTGCAACTCGCTGTTGGCTGGGCTCCCTGCCTGTGCCATTAAACCCCTACAACTCATCCAGAACGCCGCAGCCCGTCTGGTGTTCAACCTTCCCAAGTTCTCTCACGTCACCCCGCTCCTCCGCTCTCTCCACTGGCTTCCAGTCGAAGCTCGCATCCGCTACAAGACCATGGTGCTTGCCTACGGAGCTGTGAGGGGAACGGCACCTCCGTACCTTCAGGCTCTGATCAGGCCCTACACCCAAACAAGGGCACTCCGTTCATCCACCTCTGGCCTGCTCGCCTCCCTACCTCTGAGGAAGCACAGTTCCCGCTCAGCCCAGTCAAAACTGTTCGCTGCTCTGGCACCCCAATGGTGGAACAAGCTCCCTCACGACGCCAGGACAGCGGAGTCAATCACCACCTTCCGGAGACACCTGAAACCCCACCTCTTCAAGGAATACCTGGGATAGGATAAGGTAATCCTTCTAACCCCCCCCCCCCTTAAAAGATTTAGATGCACTATTGTAAAGTGGTTGTTCCACTGGATATTATAGGTGAATGCACCAATTTGTAAGTCGCTCTGGATAAGAGCGTCTGCTAAATGACTAAAATGTAAATGTAAATGTATATTGAAGCAACATCTCAAGACATCAGTCAGGAAGTTAAAGCTTGGTCACAAATGGGTCTTCCAAATGAACAATGGCATACTTCCAAAGTTGTGGCAAAATGGCTTAAGGACAACAAAGTCAAGGTATTGGAGTGGCCATCATAAAGCCCTGACCTCAATCCCATAGAAAATGTGTGGGCAGAACTGAAAAATTGTGTGCGAGCAAAGAGGCCTACAAACCTGACTCAGTTACATGAGCTCTGTCAGGAGGAATAGGCCAAAATTCACCCAACTTATTGTGAGATGCTTGTGGAATGCTACCCGAAACATTTGATCCAAGTTAAACAATTTAAAGGCAATGCTACCAAATACTAATTGAGTGTATGTAAACTTCTGACCCACTGGGAATGTGATGAAAGAAATAAAAGCTGAAATAAATCACTCTATTATTCTGACATTTCACATTCTTAAAATGAAGTGGTTATCCTAACTGACCTAAACAGGGAATATTTACTAGGATTAAATGTCAGGAATTGTGAAAAACTGAGTTTAAATGTATTTTGCTACGGTGTATGTAAACTTCCGACTTCAACTGTATAAGATGGCAGCACATCTGTGGAAACAAAACTGCTTGATTTTGTTGAATTTAAAGGAGAAACAGCAGAGGTCCTGGTGGTCATCCAAAAATGTAACCTGGAAAGCAAAGTCGTGGAATTCCCTGCCGACAACACAAATACCAACTTTGGAGGACTGAATAGGCTGGGGAGGGTCAATGTCCATACCAAAGTTAAAAATGCTCTGCAGCGGGAGGTGATTGGCTTAGGTTGTCCTGCCCACATCATTCATAACATGGCCAGAATAGCTTTGGATATGATACCCCTTGATGTTGAGTACCTGCTCACAAAGATATTTTCATATTTTCACCGTCAGAGTAGAAAGACTGAAGAGCTTTTGTGAGTTTGTTGGCCAGGAGTATCATAACATTTTAGGACACAGCAATGTTTGCTGGCTGTCCATGCTCCCTGCTCTAGAAAGAGTGCTGAAAATGTGCCATTAAAATCCTTTTTCTTTCTGAAGACAAATACCCTGTTGTCCTGCGAACAATGTTCGAAGATCCACTGACTCAAGTTTGGCTGGCCTTTGTCCATGGAAACCTGACCGTATTCAGTGACACGATCAAGATGCTTGAAGGCCAGGACCGCTGTGCTGTGGAGTCAGCTGCAATTCTGAGAAACGTTGAGGCAAAATTGTCTGAAAGACGTGATGACAACTTCATTCCAGTTTTGGTCAGAGGACTTCTGAGAGAGCTAGTGGAAAATAGAGCAATGTCTAAAGAGAGCTTTCTCAAAATATTCCAATCATTCTTCTCTATGGCTGTGAACTACTTGCAAGCATGGGGAAAGCACACAGATAATCTAAAATATGTACATTGTCTCCTTTTAAAAAGGCAACCTCAGTGTTAAGAGATCCAGAAGGCAGCAGCCACACTGCAGGAAAAATGCCCCAATGTGACCATCAATGAGGATACATTGTTTGACGAGGTTACTGGCCTGCAAGAGTTCCTAAAAAAGGATCGCTTGAAGAATGGAAAACATCTGCGACACCGCTTAGTCAGAGGTGGTTACACACTTCAAAAAGAATGACATCCCACACACTAACCTGGCTGATTAGCGTCTGTTGTCATGTGCTTACCTGGAAGTAATGCACCAGTTGAGAGTGTTCTCCCAAATGAATGATATATGGACAGCAGCAAGAAATAGGTTCACTGTTCCTACCATCAAGGCCGTGCTTATTGTGAAGACAAACTTCAACCTCCCCTGCCAGGAGTTCATGGAGAAGCTTGCCAAAGACAGAGCAATCCTGAAGAAAATACATTCTTCTGAGAAATATACAGATTAGGTTGGTATAAGTATATTATGTAGTTACCAATCTCATCTTATTTCTTTATTATGTTAAGTATTTCACATATACTATTGTCTGTTTAAAAAAAAGAAATTGTTCATGTTCTCTTCCGCTCTTATTCTACCCAGGCTACCAGGACCACTGAATGGCTGTTCAGATCGGACAGTTCTGTCTTGTCTGTAGTGTTTGTGTAATATAGTTGTTTTCTCTGTCTATCACAGTGTGCCTGTTAGACGAAATACATGAAACCAGAATTGTCCCCCTTTTTTTATTTCATAGATAATAACATTGGATATTTTAATGATATATTGACCACCGAACTGAAATGTCCCGGTTTTCATTTCAGAAATCTGGTCACCTTATTGTTAGCTAGCTAGCGAATTTTGGCCATATTAACATTGAAATAGAATCAGTCAAAACATTACAAAAAAAAAAAAAAAGTCATGGAATCAATAACAAGATAAAATGAGCCACTTATGATTCTCCCCATTTGGCAGTTTCTGGTCATTCTTGCTAGCAATCTGGCCATCCAGAATCAAAAAACAGGAAGCGCGCACATAATTTTCCTTACTGTTGTCAGCTAACCGATCTATACCCAGCAAAATCTAGAATAGTCCCAGTAAGCAAAATTACATTGAAAAGACATCTAAAATACGTATTTTCCAGACGTTGAACTTAGGTTCATTTTAAGTTCTGAATGATAGTTGAAAAGACGTCATTTATTGACGTCTATTTTTGGACCAAATCAAGGCCGGTTCAGACCGGACCAAATCTGAACCAAACATTGATGTCAAAAATAGACATCCAAAAGAAATCGGCCCGTGCTTACTGGGGTGTAGCCTACAGTGTCAGCCCACAATGGAATTTAATGAATGCCCATCCATATGGTAGACCTACAGTTTGTAAAACAGGCAGTTGCATTGGCTTTATTAGTCCTGATTCCTGTAACTAATCAACTTGGAAATTTAAGCTCTGACAATCAGATACCCAAATTCATCAGAAGTTACAGTGCCTTGCAAAAGTATTCACCCACCTTGGCATTTTTCCTATTTTGTTGAATTACAACCTGTAATTTAAATAGATTTTTATTTGGATTTCATGTAATGGACATACACAAAATAGTCCAAATTGATAAAGTGAAATGAAAAAAGAACTTGTTTCCAAACAAAATGTAAAGAGGAAAAGTGGTGTGTGCATATGTATTCACCCCCTTTCCTATGAAGCCCCTAAATAAGATCTGGTGGAACCAATTACCTTCAGAAGTCACATAATTAGTTAGAATGCACACAAGTGGACTTTATTTAAGTGTCACATGATCTATCACATGAACTCAGTATATATACACCTGTTCTGAAAGGCCCCAGAGTCTGCAACACCACTAAGCAAGGGGCACCACCAAGCAAGCAGCACCATGAAGGCCAAGGAGCTCTCCAAACAGGTCAGGGACAAAGTTGTGGAGAAGTACAGATCAGGATTGGGTTATAAAAAAATATCTGAAACTTTGAACATCCCACGGAGCACCATTAAATCCATTATTAAAAAATGGAAAGAATATAGCACCACAACAAACCTGCCAAGAGAGGGCCACCCACCAAAACCCACGGACCAGGCAAGGACGGCATTAATCAGAGAGGCAACAAAGAGACCAAAGATAACCCTGAAAGAGCTGCAACGCTCCACAGCGGAGATTGGAGTATCTGTCCATAGGACCACTTTAAGCCGTACACTCTACAGAGCTGGGCTTTACGGAAGAGTGGCCAGAAAAAAAGCCATTGCTTAAAGAAAAAAATAAGCAAACACGTTCGGTGTTCGCCAGAAGGCATGTGGGAAACTCCCCAAACATATGGAAGAAGGTACTCTGGTTAGATGAAACAAAAATTGAGCTTTTTGGTCATCAAGGAAAACGCTATGTCTGGCGCAAACCCAACACCTCACATCACCCCGAGAACACCATCCCCACAGTGAAGCATGTTGGTGTGTTTTTCATCGGCAGGGACTGGGAAACTGGTCAGAATTGAAGGAATGATGGCGCTAAATACAGGGAAATTCTTGAGGGAAACCTGTTTCAGTCTTCAAGAGATTTGAGACTGGGACGGAGGTTCACCTTCCAGCAGGACAATGACCCTAAGCATACTGCTAAAGCAACACTCGAGTGCTTTAAGGGGAAACATTTAAATGTCTTGGAATGGCCTAGTCAAAGCCCAGACCTCAATCCAATTGAGCATCTGTGGTATGACTTAAAGATTGCTGTACACCAGCTGAACCCATCCAGCTTGAAGGAGATAGATCAGTTTTGCCTTGAAGAATGGGCAAACATCCCAGTGGCTAGATGTACCAAGCTTATAGAGACATACCCCAAGATACTTGCAGCTGTAATTGCAGCAAAAGGTGGCTCTACAAAGTATTGACTTTGGGGGACGGGGTGAATAGTTATGCACGCCCAAGTGGTCTGTTTTTTTTGTCTTATTTCTTGTTTGTTCCACAATAAAAAATATTTTTCATCTTCAAAGTGGTAGGCATGTTGTGTAAATCAAATGATACAAACCCCCCAAAAATCTATTTTAATTCCAGGTTGTAAGGCAACAAAATAGTAAAAATGCCCAGAGGGGTGAATACTTTCATAAGCCATTGTATCCTCAGCCTATAGAGCCCTACAGTGGAGGTGTCATAATACCCATAAAACCTAGAGGTCAAAGAGCAAAATGGTTCCAATTGTTTTTCCACCATACATTTTTCCCATAGGGATTTTTAGGGAAAAAGGTCAGTGTTTCGTGTAGGCTTACTCTGGCATGTCGTTTTGATAATGTCACGTCCTGACCAGCAGAGGGAGCAATTGTATTAGTTTTGGTCAGGACGTGGCAGGTTTTTGTGTGTTAAGTGTTGTGTTGGTGATTAGGACTCCCAATTGAAGGCTGGTGTGTTGAGTTGCCTTTGATTGGGAGTCCTATATAGTAGTGTGTGTTTTATTTGGGGTTGTGTGTAGTTGTTTTTGCACTGCGTTTTGTGTGCCTGCAAAACTGTTGCTGTCATGGTTATTATTGGTTTTCCTGTGGATGCTTTACTCTGATTCATTAAAAATATGAGTATCCACATTCCCGCTGCGCCTTGGTCTTCTCTCCAGTACGACAAGTGTTACAGATAACCATGTAAATCTCTCTTGGACAAAGTGACTTATAAATATATTTGGCTCTATTTTCTCTCAGATTCGAAAATGCTAATTAGCATCAAAGTAGACATCATGCAAGACTAAAAAATCCCTGCAAGCTCCTGCACGTCATCTCTAGCTGACACCTTTGCTAACAGTTATTTTGTAAATTTAAAACTTGCACAAGACAGTTCACAGAATTGTCAACTTAAAGAAATCTAGCCAATTTATTCAGTCCTGTGTAGCTCAGTTGGTAAAGCATGGCGCTTGCAGCACCACCGTTGTGGTTTCGATTCCCATGGAGGACCAATACGAAAAAAGTATTCAAATGTATGCGCTCACTAATGTAAGTGAGTGCATTACTAAAATGTAAATGTAAAAATGCAAGCGAATATATTGATAAGTCACCTTGTCTTGGAGAGATTTACACTTATCAAAACATCACGCCAGGGTAAGCCTACATGAAACACAGTCCTTATTTTAAGTGTTTCTAAACTCCCCTATGGGGAAAAATGTATGGTGGAAAAATGATTGGAACCATTTCCTTGTTTGACCACTAGGTTTTATGGGTATTATGATTCATACTGTGGTACTCTATTTGCAATGTGTTTCGCCTACAGCAAAATGCAGTAGTATATTATTTTTCGCTATGATCAGCTCATCAAACATTTACAGATACAAACTGGAAACCACTGATCATGACTATTTTAGCACACAGGGTGAAACTCCTGGACTGCAGTTGTGATTAGCCTGATTGTCCATTCCATATTGTCCATTTTACTTTGACCTGTCCTGTTTTTATGATATGCTGTTTGTTAGCGTCGATGCAACCACGTGTTTTTAAGAGTCCAGCACAATGTAAAAACAATCTTGGTTGCATCGAAGCTAGGTGTGTTAACATGTCAGTGTATTTTTCATTTGATTAGGCACCATTTAGGTTAGGCTATTTGATTGGAGAAACGTACATGATGTAAAAAGTGGCCTTCTCATTACATTGTCATACATTTTATCTCCAGCCTGTAGGCTACAGAAAAGTCCACATACTTTTTTTATACCATGGGCTATTTCTGCTACATAATTTAAGTTAGATGGTTTTTTGACGGAATGTTGGTGGAGCGCCACAGCGATGCATCTCCAACAGCACCGTGGAGAGGCGTGCAGGGAATGGACATGCAAAATATTTTACACTCCTGCCTTTGACAAAGTGGGTACTGCTCATCAAAGGGCGGCATCAGCGCTCCCCTAAAAAATCCTATATACCACTGGTTGAGAGAAATTATCATTGTTTTTGGGCAGAATTATGTGAGGATTTGTGTGTCAATTAGCCGGCCGCGTAATCCTGCCTAATGGGCGGGCCGGCCCTGAGTGTGCTTACTGTGACTGTCAACCTGATATTGGCTACTCTAGTCCAGCTACTTCCCACACCGTTGCTGGACCGCAGTGCTTGTTGTTACCGTTCATTCTTGACATCTAGATGGTTATCAGTATTAGTTATTTCTTGTATAGGGTAGTATCCTACTTGTTATCAAATCATGGGAGGGAAGAAAATTGGCCACGTTGTCAGCATGCTTCAGTTTGGCTGGCGTCTAGCCAAGCTCTACTAGCCGAACGAGAGTGCTCGCATACTCCTTTAAAAGACCTTCGATTGAATTACGAGAAAAGCCAGTTGACACTTCCTCAAAATAGTCATTAATTGAAGATAACTGAAGAAATCTGTCATTCATTTTGACGTTTTTGCCGAGATCTTAGTTGCGCAATTTTGCATCTGACTACAATAATTGGTGCAGTATTTCTCAAGTGAAAAAATGTGCATGAGGTCGAGTCGTCTCTCATTGAATGACAACAGGCACTTCATTAAAGAATCCCTACTTTTGACCAATCGCTGATGAGGAAGCGTAGGATTTGTCTACAGACTTTGGCTTGCCTCAACATTTTTTTTGCTGAAGTCCAAAACGAACAAAAACATCACAAAATATCTTCATATGTATGCGGAAACTATTTAGTCTGGGAAGCATACGGACGCCTTTAGCAGCCACCGGCAACACCGTAAATACTGCTACCTAGTAGGAAGCGCATACGTCGGCAAGCACCTCGATACAACACCGGTGAATTAGTCATTCCCACCAGCTTGTCATCGTGCTTCCTGATGGCAGTGACGTTAGCTAAATTGGCATGTCACTTACATCCCATATGAATACTACCTAGCTGTCATTACAGATGAATGAGGAGTCTATAGTTAAAAGTATAAAGGCAACATTGTGCTGCCCTCTTCATTGGCTTTTGATACTGTTGATCAGTCACTGCTAATTCAGATGCTTTCCTCAATTGGTCTAGACCAGGCTGCATGTAACTGGTTTAAAAATTACTGGACAGATGGAACTCAATGTATATCTACTGATGGTGTTCAAACAGGTTTCCTGGATATTACGAAAGGTGTCCCGCAGAGGTCGATTCTGGGTCCTGTACTTTTTACTATTTACATTAACAATATCAAATGTAAAAAAAACATGTAGCCTGCACTTGTATGCCAATGATACTGTTGTGTATGCTATTGCCCCCACAGTTGACCAGGCTCTAGCTGAACTACAGTCTGTCATCATTGTATTACAGAAAAGCTTTATTGACCTGAAATTAGTTTTACCTGCATTCAGTACGAAGTATATGTTGTTCTCTAGAGCGCATAAAAATAAGTCTGATTTAACCATATGTACTTGATTGTGTCCATGCTTGCCAATATCTTGGCATACAGTATTGATAGGTGAAAAGCTGTCTTTTAATTAAAAAGCAGATTGATGAGTTAGTTAAGAAACGGAGAATAAAAAGGGGCTTATTCTATATGAATAGGTCCTGCCTTTCGCTAAATAGTAGAACGCAGATTATTCAGTCAACGTTCCTCTCGGTCCTAGACTATGGCGACATCTATATGAACGCAGCTGCCACTTCATTAAAGCGGTTAGATGCAGTTTATCATAGCGCAGTACATTTTATTACGGTGCCAATTTTAGTACTCATTACTGCATTTTCTACCAGAAAGTTGGTTGGCCCTCTTTGATGTAACGTAGGTTGATACATTACCATTTTTGCATTTATAAAGCCCTTTTGCAAAAAGTCCCACTGTGCCTAACATCATTACTAAACTTTAGACATACGAGTTACCACACCCAGTCTCAGGGATGGCTAACTCTGAAAATTCTGTCTCTGAGTTAGGTAAATCAGCTTTCTGTTTCTTGCACCTTATTTGTGGAACAATCTTCAAAATGTTCTTAAATGTGATGTTCTGGTGCCTCTAGGGCAGGTATTCCCAAACTGGGGTACGCCAAATAAAAATGTGATTCGCATTTAAAAATAAAAGAAAACATTTTTGGGTGAGGTTTTTTTTTCTTGCCTGAGTAGCCTCGTTTCATTGCCAAAAATAAAATGAAACCATCTAGTGTTCAGCGAAATAACAACACAATGTCAAATACAGGTAGCCTAGTCAAATAATTAACATCCAATCACATTAACCGTTACTCTCTCGCTGGAAACCTTCACTATTGCGCAGACATTTAGAAACAAAACATGACCATTTTTAAATTAAGCCACGGGAGTTTTTGGAGCGACAATAAAGACGACTTTCGAGTAGTAAGACATGTATAAAAGCAACAGATACCATTAATAAGAAGGGGCTAGAAGCGTCTTATATGGTGAGCTACCGAGTGGCTAGGACAGGCATGTCCCATACTATTTGGAGGACTTAATTCTTTCTGCTGCCGCGGATATGGCTGGGACAATGCTGGGGGAAAAGGCCCCAAAAAACTATACAGACAATGACTTCATCAAACAACACTGTTTCACGACACATCAGTGACATGGCAGGAGATGTTCTATATCATGGAGCACCGCCCCATAGGGGAGCTCTGCTCCTCGTGGTTTACCCCGCTGCCTAGGCAGTGAATAGCCTGAGAAATTATGCACACATCTGCAGCCAATAGGAGTACAGGTGTCCCTATATAAGAGGACGCTTCCCCTCAATCAGCCTCCCATTATCTTCAGCGACAGGACTGGCCTGAAGAAGCATTGAAGAGAAGCGAGAAGTCTCAGGACGAACCCGCTGTCGATCTCCTGGTCTCGACATCGTCCTTCAATGAGCACACATTTTCCACCCCAAAAGCTCTTTTAAGAGCTCAGTGTCGCTGCTCCACTATGGCGGCTATGGACCTGCATGACTTATGTTTCGTGTGCTTAGGTTCACAGCGCGCTAGGGGCGGCCTCACAGATCCCCCAAAATGCCCTAGCTGCGCCCTCGTTTCTTAAAGGAGAGGAAGCAGTGGTGGGCATTTCAGGGTAGATCTCCCTCTAGAGGACGCCATGTCTGTGTTAGCCTCAGGTTCTGAGGCGGCATATGATGACGGCGCCTCTAGAGAAGACGAGGATGTTGGGAAGTGTCTGGATTTTTCTCCGGAAAAATCCACTCTACTGACCAAGGTTGAAAAAAGAAAACTGCCACAGAGAATGTGGACCCTGTGTGCTGGCATGTCAAGGGCGTGCTCTCTTTCCTACAGTTCATGTTTCACAAGGAGCACTCACCCGCCACCATTAAGGTGTTCGCGGCAGCGATTTCAGCTTGCCATGAGGGGTTTGGCATAGACACCGTCTTCTGTCACCCTCTAGTGAAACAGTTTCTATTGGGAACGCGGCGGCTTAGGCCAATGCCTAGAGCCACGCTGCACCAGTGGGCTTTTAACTTTTGTACTTGAGGCGTTCTGCGAGACGCCGTTCGAGCCACTGAATCAAATCCCCCTCAAGATGTTGTCTCTGAAGACGGCAATGTTGCTTGCTTTGACTACGGCCAAGCGCGTCAGTGATTTGGGTGCTCTTTCGATGAGACATTTAAGAGCGATCTGAGCAGAGCGGTGTTACATCCTAACCCTGCATTTATGCCGACGGCTATTAAGAGCTTTTATAGGTCACAGAGCGTTGAGCTGTGGGCCTTCTCCCCCCCCGCCCATGTGGAGCGGAGAGAGGAGAGGCTTCATCGCCTGTGCCCGGTGCGCGCCTTGGCGTGCTACGTGTAACGCACAGCGACGATTAGGTCATCGCTTCAGCTATTTGTGTGTCACGGTGCTAGTACACTGGGTAGACCACTTTCAAAACAGAGGCTGTCTCATTGGCTTTGTGAAGGCAATGAGACAGCTTATGCGGCGGCAGGGTGGCCACTGCCTCAGGGAATAAGAGCCCTCTCCACTCGTGGAGTAGCGGCGTCTACGGCCCTTTTTAGAGGAACTGGGGTAGAGGATATTTGTGCAGCGGCGTCATGGGCGTCACTGTCTCCTTTTATCCGATTCTACCTGTTAGACATGTCGTTTTACTCTCTAGCTCGTTCTGTACTCAGCATAGCTGAAGGGAGAACTTGAATTAAGAAAAGATGCAGGACGATTGGGCAGGTTTCCCATTAGGTCCGCTCTTTTTGTCAAGGAGAGAGACGTGCAACACGACCTTTGTCTGACACTGTCAGTACAACAGGGAATGTCGAGACTGCCCACCAGTGTATCACTGTGTTGGGGCGGAGTGATGAGGGAAATAGTACTGTAACTAGTATTACTTTACTATTAGACCGGTCACAAAATTTGATAGAATATTGAGGTATCATCTATCTACTGAGGCAGAGTAGGTGGCCCATATTCTATTATCTGCCCACGAATCATTGGCTTTGGATATGGATTGAGTGTGGTGGGTTACACTGAGAAATCAGTGAGCAGGTCTTCTAAATTGGTTCAGCCTATACTCAGCTTTGCTGGTGGGAAGGCTAAAACTAAGGCGGGAAATGCAGGATCAATGGACAGGGTTTCCATCAGGTCCGCTTTCTCCTATTAGAATAACTACATGACATGACTTCAGGCTGGGGGTGTAGCACAGTAGAGTCGTGTGTTGTATCCTGCCCACAAGTCTATGACTGTGTTTGGGCGGAAGGATTAGGGATATCGTTTCTGTAACTGGTGTTACAGTACTTTTAGACTAATCTTCAGTATTGACAGTTTTGAGCTCATTTATCTGCTGGTACAGATTAGTATGACTCATATTATGTTAATCTGCCCACTAGTCATTGACTATGCCTTTAGACGGAGTAGGGCGGATTAGACCGAGGACGCAGTACATTGTGACACAGTCTGTTTTCACAGTGTGTTACAGTACTGCGGGATTTGGTCGTAGCCATTGCTGGGCCCGACCTTTTCATTAAGTGTGAAGTGATAAGCTCGGCAGGGAGTACGTTGCGCTCCGCCTTAAACCACTAGGAGCAGAGCTACACAATAGAACGATAGTTACCGGAGTTGTAACTCCAGTTTTATGAGTGGAGCGGCGCCCCATACGACTTAAGGCCCTGCCGACCCCCAGTCTCACTGAAGATAATTTCTGGGGAGGCTGATTGAGGGAAATTCTATGCATTACAGCCGGATGAGTCAGCAGACGTGTTGGGCCTGGCACAGCTCCTGGTATATGTCCATTACGTTTATGGGGGGTCAATTAAGGAAGACATCCTCTTCTGCAACCCACTGGAAACCAGGACAACAGGAGAGGATATTTTGAAAGTACTGGACAGCTTTGTGACATAAAATGGACTTTGGTGGTCAAGATGTGTTGGTATCTGTACTGATGGCGCAAAAGCCATGACAGGGAGACATAGTGGAATGCCTGACAGCTTGAAAGACGTTTTGGACACTACAGTGAAAATGATTAACTTTGTTAAATCAAGGCCCCTGAACTCGTGTATTTTCTGCATTATGCAATTGTATGGGCAGCGACCATGTAACGCTTTTACAACATACAGAAGTGTGCTGGTTATCAAGGGGCAAAGTTTTGACACATTTTTCTTTAATTGAGAGACGAGCTTAAACTTTTCTTTACTGACCATCATTTTCACTTGTCTGACCGCTTGCATGATGACGAGTTTCTCACACGACTGGCCTATCTGGGAGATGTTTTTCTCGACTGAATGATCTGAATCTAGGATTACAGGGACTCTCCACAGCTATATTCAATGTGCGGGACAAAATTGAGGCTATGATTAAGAATTTGGAGGTCTTTCTGTCTGCATTAACAAGGACAACACACAGGTCTTTCCATCATTGTATGATTTTTTTGTGTGCAAATGTACTCAAGCTTACGGACAATGTCAAATGTGATATAGCAAAGCACCTGAGTGAGTTGGGTGCGCAATTACACAGGTACTTTCCTGAAACGGATGACACTAACAACTGGATTCTTTATTCCTTTCATGCCCTGCCTCCAGTCCACTTACCGATATCTGAACAAGAGAGCCTCATCGAAAGTGCAACAAGCAGTTCTATGAAAATTGAATTTAATCAGAAGCCACTGCCAGATTTCTGGATTGGGCTGCGCTCAGAGTATCCTGCCTTGGCAAGTCGTGCTGTTAAGACACTGATGACCTTTGCAACCACGTACCTATCTGAGAGTGGATTCTCGGCCCTCACTAGCATGAAAACTAAATACAGGCACAGACTGACTATGTGTGAGAAATGATTTAATATTGAGACCCTCTCTAATACAACCCAACTGTGCAGAGTTATGTGCATCCTTTCAAGCACACCCTTCTCATTAACCTGTGGTGAGTTATTCACAATTTTCGATTAGCAAATAAGGTTTTATATAAAGAGCAAAATTATTGATTTATTATTATTTGTGCCCAGGTCCTATAAGATCTCTTTGTTACTTCCCACGAGCCGGGTTGAGACAACAATGCATTATGTTTAATAAATGTATTGTATAGTGTGTGTGTGGCAGGCTTACAACGAAGGCAAAAAACAACATTTGAGAGTGCGCTGACCCTGGTGCTAGAGGGGGTACGCAGCTGGAGGTTGAATGTTTGAAGGGGTACGGACTATAAAAAGTTTGGGAACCTCTGCTCTAGGGCAGCTCTAAGCTGATTGAGGACCTAATTACTGATGAATGTGGTCCTCAATCAGCTAACAGCTGCAATAGAGGGACTCTTTGCCATAGCAACGGAAAGCGCCAAGTTGCTGGCTGGTTTCAAAACGTCCAGTCCAAACTCTCGCGCTATTTCAGTGGTCAATTTCATCTGTCGCAAGTCACGACCGTTTTATACCCTCCCCCACCCGGACTTCTGAAGGACAACGCTGTAAGTACTGCAGTACAGCTGGCTCCGCATCCATGCGCATTAAAATTAATTGCGGCCATTTCACCAGTACCCAATTACATTTTCTAGAGACTGCTCTGGCATCTCTTAGCTGTCGTCTCGGAGAATGGCTGAATAGACCCACAGTGAATACAACAATGTAGACATCAAATTATCTTAAATCAACAAATAGGTATATACATGTGGATTCTAATTATAAGGACACACTGATACAAAAGTGAATATGAGTAGCCAACAAACAATTGTAGGAAACGTCACATTACATCTGCCTATAACTGACAATGATGTAGGATATAACAGATTAACATTTTGTTGCTTTAATTACCTGGATATGATGGACGCAATTCGGTATGAAAGCTGTTCGCAGACTCCGCAACCCGATGAATGAGACGTAGCCTCTTCCGGATATTTTCTTCCAATAACTCCTCACCTGCCGGTGAAAAGAAATGTTGCACTTCTAGTATGTTCTAGCAGTCTGAAACTGATCTACAATCAGAATGTAGCCACTATTGTTCAATGCGGAATACGTTATATGGCCACGTAAGGAATCAACCAGCACTAGGATCAGTTACATTTTTCTTTACGCTATCCCTCAACGCATTGAACTCTGATTGGTTGAAGTTTAGCTCGTGCGTTACATAAATTCCTTGGGGGGAAAAACGTAGGCCGACAGAATATTTATATAGCCCCAGAAAAGCAAGATAATATTCTAGACCTTTCCTAATCAATTAACTGGTACTGACCCACTGAAATCTGAGTCCCTGAAATGTAGTTTTATATCTGCCAATATACAACCACATTTACATCAGTGGAGGCTACAAATAATAATGGCTGGAATGGAGTGAAATCAAACACATTGATTCCGTTCCAGCCATTATTATGAGGCATCTTCCCCTCAGCAGCCCCCACTAATTTAAATGTTTTATTTAACCTTTCTTTAACTAGGCAAGTCAGTTAAGAACAAATTGTTACTTACAATGACAGCGTAGGAACAGTGGGTTAACTGCCTTGTTCAGGGGCAGAACGACAGATTTTGACATGTCAGCTCGGGGATTCGATCTAGCAACCTTTTACTGGCCCAACAATCTAACCACTAAGCTACCTGCTGCCCTACATCTAGGCTAAATGTTCCCAGGAAGGAAATGTAACAGTGTCACATGTTACTGGTGGCTCTGTATGTCAACCTTTAACCAACCTATTTTATCAATTCAAAGGGAACAGCCAAAACGGGATTTGAACTTGTGGCCCTGAGGTCTTTTGACAGTTGCACTGCCTGTGCCGATACTCCCATTATAGAGTGTATGAGGAACTACACAGAAAGCTACACAATTTCCCCTCTCTCTAGAAGTGTCCCATGCACAAAAGCAAACGGGAACTTTCTTCAAAGGCCTATGGGACTATCCTACTGCTGTCACCAGTGTAGAAATTGGAGGGGAACCGCCATAGGAGGGATCGAACCAGCTACTCTGTGGTTTTGGGACAAATAAACTTCCACAGGTGTCATAATACCCATAAAACATTGCGGTCAAACAGGGAAATAGTTCCAATCGTTTTTCCACCATAAATTCTTCCCATAGGCGATTTTAGAAACACTTAAAATAAGGGCTGTGTTTCATGTAGGCATACCCTGTCGTACCCTATCAAAACGTCACGCCAGGGTAAGCCTACACGGAACACAGACCTTATTTTAAGTGTTTCTAAAATCCCCATAATGAATGTTGGGGAAATGATTGGAACCATTTCCCTGTTTGACCGCTAGGTTTTATGGGTATTATGACTCATACTGTTGTACTCTATTATTGATGCAAGATGCAGTATCAACCACCGGATTTAATTTCATGAAGTTTCTCCACTAGATGCCATCATAGAACACTGAGCTGAAGAGATATTGGATAGATGTGATTGTAGCCTTCTATTTGAGGCTTTAGTCTAAAAATGCTCTTGACTATATTCTTGCACAAGTCTAAATCAACCCCCATACCCTACTTCCACAGCACGTATAGTTCTGAAAGGATTGGTCAGATATTGTAATAGCTCATCCTTGATTGCCTCTGTGGAATTTTCACTGAACTTTTAGATCGAGCCTACACAAACACCCATGTCTAGGGGGTGGGGCAAACGCTCAATTTGGAAGTGGGCGTTTGTGTTAAATATGTAAATGTTCTGCTAGTTTTTCTTTTTTGATTTGAAATTGTACTAAAAGGAAATGATAAATGATTTGCAGATTCATTCTATTAGTATGTTGTAGAGCTGTGAACCTCATCCTACTTCCTATAGACCTCAAACAACAGTAGTCACTGTACAACATTGGTATAGCCTGGTGAAACCAGCCTGATTGCAGCGTTCACCATTCTCACCATTCCGTTCACCATTTCTCTTCACAGATCAGTCTGTCATTCCTCATTGAAACCGTCTGAGCCTGAGGGCTTTATTTTCGGCTGGCACTATTGTCAAACACACATTAGTTGGCAATTTCGGTTTGTAAAAACTGTCTCTGGCATTTTCCATCCCGTGCGTCAGGTTCGGCAATTTACTTCTCTAACATCAGCTCACTTGCGATGAGGTGGAAGGGGTGGCAATATCTAAGCTGTTTGTTCTTAATGTGCACCAAAGTGCCAATTTCATGCAATGTAAGTGGGGACCCAACAAAATCAGTTCTTATCACAAACGCAGATGGTTATGGAATGGATTTTGTCAGTGGTGGCCATGGCGCAAAGCCCATGTAAAGAAAAAATACCCAAAATATCCGATCACTATTCTGCTGCTCTTTAACTTTTTATAAATCTTGCATATGGTTCGTTCAGCCATTCCTATAGGGAATGAATGGGGTTTTGGGATAAACGCTGAAAATAAGGTCTGAGGTTAACACAGGCTTAGGAGGTCTTATACAAATAAAATAAAAATGATTTGTCACATGCGCCGAATACAACACCTTACATTGAAATGCTTACTTACAAGCCCTTAACCAACAATGCAGTTTTAAGAAAATACCTAAAAAAAAGTAAGAGATAAGAATAACAAATAATTAAAGAGCAGCAGTAAATAACAATAGCGTGGCTATATACAGGGGTACCGGTACTGAGCCAATGTGTGTGGGCACCGGTGTTGAGGTAATATGTACATGTAGGTAGAGTTATGCATAAAGACTATGCATAAATAATAACAGAGAGTAGCAGCAGCGTAGAAGAGGGGGGGGGGGGGGGGGGGCAATGCAAATAGTCTGGGTAGCCATTTGATTAGCTGGCCCCTGTGTTGAGGATCAGCGTGGCGGATGTGTTGTTACCTACCCTTACCACCTGGGGGCGGCCCGTCAGGAAGACCAGGATCCAGTTGCAGAGGGAGGTGTTTAGGCCCAATGTTCCTTAGCTTAGTGATGAGCTTTGAGGGCACTATGGTGTTGAATGCTGATCTGGGGGCGGCCCGTCAGGAAGACCAGGATCCAGTTGCAGAGGGAGGTGTTTAGGCCCAATGTTCCTTAGCTTAGTGATGAGCTTTGAGGGCACTATGGTGTTGAATGCTGATCTGTAGACAATGAATAGCATTCTCACATAGGTGTTCCTTTTGTCCAGGTGTGAAATGGCAGTGTGGAGAGCAATAGAGATTGCATCATCTGTAGATCTGTTGGTGCGGTATGCAGATTGGAGTGGGTCTAGAGTTTCTGGGATAATGGTGTTGATGTGAGACATGACCAGCCTTTCAAAGCATTTCATGGCTACGGACGTGAGTGCTACGGGTTGGTAGTCATTTAGGCAGGTGACCTTAGTGTTCTTGGGCACAGGGACTATGGTGGTCTGCTTGAAACATGTTGGTATTACAGACTCAGACAGAGAGAGGTTGAAAATGTCAGTTATTTAGCTCGTCAGGTAGGCTCGTGTCACTGGGCAGCTCTCGGCTATGCTTCCCTTTGTCGTCTGTAATAATTTGCAAGCCCTGCCATTTCCGAAGAATGTCGAAGTCGGTGTAGTATGATTTGATCTTAGTCCTGTATTGACGCTTTGCCTGTTTGATGGGTTCGTCGGAGGGTATAGCGGGATTTCTTATAAGCTTCCGGGTTAGAGTCCCACTTGTTGAAAGCGGCAGCTCTACTCTTTAGCTCAGTGCGAATGTTGCCTGTAATCCATGGCTTCTGGTTGGGGTATGTACGTACAGTCACTGTGGGGACGACGTCCTCGATGCACTTATTAATAAAGCCAGTGACTGATGTGGTGTACTCCTCAATGCCATCGGAAGAATTCCGGAACGTATTCCAGTCTGTGCTAGCAAAACAGTCCTGTAGTTTAGCATCTGCTTTATCTGACCACTTTTTTTATAGACCGTGTCACTGGTGCTTCCTGCTTTAATTTTTGCTTGTAAGCAGGAGTCAGGAGGATATAATTATGGTCAGATTTGCAAATGGAGGGCGAGGGAGAGCTTTGTACCCGTCTCTGTGTGTGGAGTAAAGGTTGTCTAGAATTGTTTTCCCTCTGGTTGCACATTTAACATGTTGACAGAAATTAGGTTAAATTGATTTAAGTTTCCCTGTTTGCCTGCGTTTTGTTCTATGAGATATTATGTCAGTTACCATGACCTTTATGAATTATGAATTGTTTGAGCTTTGTGTAAAATACATGCTTCAAAATTCACAAAAAGTAATGTTAGCTGATGAAGATTATCTCATAGAACAAAACGTATAAGATCTAAGCTTGTGTTTACCACAAACCTTATTTTCGGCGTTTATCCCCAAAAAACTACATTCATTTTCCCATTGGTTTTTTCCTACAAACCATGGCAGAGTTAGTGCCTACAAAAAGACTCCATTACTATTGCGCTCTATTCCAAAACGTTGCATCTAGTCTTCTATGGTATTATGGCGGTCCGCAAACAAATGTTAGACGTGCATGCTACCACCTACAATAAATGAATAAAGAAACAAACATTAAGAAAAACTCAACCCTCCTACCCATTTCTGTACTACTAAGAAAATAAAAAAAGAGCCCTACTAACTTCTAACAAAACCATCCAAAAAATCCCTTACAACGCCCCATACAACGTCAATAACCATACACATCAATCTTTCCCTCTTACATTCCGGTACCTACAACAATACATCAACACATGCTTCACTGTTTCATCAACCATACACTGTACACAAACTTCACATGCTTGCCAACCAGATGTAATGAGTTCAATGTCCTAGGCCCAACCGAGCAAACACCACCTCTTACTTCCTAATCTGACCTTTGAATTTTGGTCCACCAACCTTTCTTTGGAGGGCATATAAATGCCGGATCTTGGGCTCGTTGTCCCACCTCTTTTGCCACACATCTATAATAATGTCTCTAATCGTACATCTGGCTTCACCTCTACCAAGTGGAGCAAAAATGCCAATTAAATCTAGTTTTAAAGCCCTTTTGGCTACCTGGTCTACTATTTCATCCAGAGTGGGCTGGGATCCAGCAGACTCGCACTACTACACCCAGTCTTTCGATGATTCACCATAACAACATTAATGCCTCCAACCCTGCATCTATTGGACAAAGCCCAGACTGATCCAGTATTATAAGTGAAATAGAATTGTAAACGCAGGGATCAGGCTGGTTCTACCAGGCTACAACATTGGTGCATGGTGATAACTTTCAAGAGATGTCATAAAGACTAGAAAATAGACATTCTTAACATTTGTCAATTCATAATACAATCAACATTGTATTATTTTTCATTCCATGTGATCAACAACCTCTAAATGTATCACCCGAAATGCCTTTGAAAGTAAATGTATTCAGTGTCGCGTGGAAACCCCATGAATTTTGCTATGATGTCATGGAAGGCCCCTTGCTGTAGTGTATGTAGTGTATAAAGGCACCTCAGAGAGGAAGTGGCTCTGATAGTCCACATCTGAATCTGACAGTCAAGATGCCACTAAAGCTGCAGCTTTGCTTCCTAGTCTTGTTTGTAAGGGGTGAGTAGGCTACTTCACTGAAAGTAATTGTGTCAGAGACAATTAAGTACAAAGTACCCAGGCAGGGTACATGTAGGCCTATACAATACAGATTGACAGAGTTATATGTTTTTGTTGTAAGAACACAAATCAATATGTTTGCTGTATTCATATTTAGATACTTTTTAAATTGTAAATGTTTCCTCAATCTTTATGTCAGCATGTCAGATCAATTAAAATGGAACTGCTTTTTCTCTCGATACTAGTGCTGTGACACATTTAGTTGTTTTCATGAGAATTGTGTAGGTGAATTGCTCTACTGTAAGTGCATCTGAATGATGTTACCAATAGATTGAGATAAATCAATGCTGTTATTAAAATGTACTCGGGTTGGAGAGAAATGTTGTATATCGATATACAGCCTAGCATATGATGTATACAGGTGAATACTTAGAGAAACACAGAAAGTTACTGTTGACCACAGTGCCTTACTTTTGATTACACAATAATATCTTCCAAAAATGTTCAATAATCTGACACTGCCATCAGTTTTTTATTTTCAGTGTCACATAGCGTATATACTATACTATTTTATAATCTGGGTGGTTCGAACACTGAATGCTGATTTGGCTGAAAGCCGTGATATATCAGACCGTATACCATGGGTATGACAAAAACATATTTTTTTACTGTTCTAATTATGTTGGTAACCAGTTTATAATACAATAAGGCAACTCAGGGGTTTGTGGTATATGGCCAATATACCACGGCTAAGTGCTCTATCCAGGCACTCTGCGTTGCGTCGAGCATAAGAACAGCCCTTAGCCGTGGTATATTGGCCATATATCACACCCCCTCGTGCCTTATTGCTAGAGTATAGTATGATAACCATCTTGTGGTTTCTCTGGCAGTCTGACAAGTAGTGACAACACAAAGATAGACATGATCAAATGCTCTTTGGATTGTATAACAGTGAAAATGTGTACTAATTGTTGCCTTGTTTTAAATATGTTTGGCAAATGATTCTTTGCATCTCTGAATGTCATTTTGTGACTTTTTAAATCATATAGCATGGTTTTCAAATTGATAACAAAAATAGTCTAGTTATGCAGTATATTAGGAATTGGAACAGACTCAACACTGTAATACATTCTCTGTGTTAATTATCACAACGTTTCAACCATTATAGGTTGTCATCAGCTCTCATTGGAGTTCATATGCTGTACCTCATTAAATATATGAATATTGAATTAAATCGTTGAAGACAGCTCTAAAAATCACAACGGTTATTTCTAAATTACAGTAATTCCATGGACCACCATAGACCATCCCCATGGAATTTCTTTCATTTCAGTAGGTGTTATATAGCATGACCCTATTATAAGGTTACATTATTTTAGCCCACACAATGTATGAAAACAGTTACCCTTCAAAACTTTTCAAGCCCACCAACACCAACGGTGTCAATTTGCCACCACAGTTCATTTTTCCATATACAGTAGGCCTACCACTAGTCATCATAGCAGTAGCATAGGAAAAAGGAACACATGACGCTCACGTAGACCGTGTGAAGAAAACCACATGCCCCTTGCTTTCGCTTTCACACCCCTCATGTGAATGGTGACTGACCACGCTATGTTTGATTTCCTGTCAGTTGCAGTGTAGAAGGCTGTGTGAAAGTTGGCTGCATAATCTGTAGGCCTACGTGCAGTGCAGGGGCAAATGCACACCCCGCATGTTGTTGTTTGTCACACCTCCCATAACCTCAAGCCCGACAATAGCAACTCAGTCTACTTCAGTTTCCTCTGTGGCCCCCAGAGGCAGAGTCTGAGACCAGGGGCCGTCAGAGTGGTAGAATAGTGCTATGAGTCAGAGCTGTGAGAAATGAGGGGTCGGTATAAGGGTCTGTCTCAGGTCTTATCCAGATCATTTACACTGCCCACTTACTCATCATTCTACGACCCCTAAATCTCCTCTGTATGATTGCTTTTCTATACAGTCCATCCATAATCATATTATGTTAATGAAACACTGTAAGAAAGAGGAAAGTGCTGTTGAAAAGTAGGGTTTGTTTTATTATGTTCATGTTTCAATCATGTTGGAAAATTCTATCATGTCAATCAAAGTATGTCCTTTACTAACTCATTGGTATTTGCCATTGCAGGATCCGTTGCAGTGCAACATATGACCGTGATGGAGGGTGAGACTTTAACCATTAAGTGTCGCATTAGAAATGCCCACAGGAGCCACGTGGAATGGAAGAATCCTAACGGGCATGTGATGTTTTTCAATGACCATAAGGGTGAGGATATTATAATACCATATATAGACAGATGTTCATTTTATTTTATATACAGAAACGAAGCAGTATCTCCATTTGAATGTAGACTGGAAGCCCACTAAATGAGCAATAGATGTTGACAGCTGTATGGCTAGGATAATAATAGTTGTACATGATACAACTAAAAATGTGTGTTCCTACTCATATTATAACATCTTTGTTATGAACTAAAGTAGTTGAGTCATGATGTGACATGCATTCTCTCTTCCTTATCTTCACTAACAGCCCTGAGGGATAAGCGCTACAAGATAATCAACTTGTCCGAGTCCGATTTTTCAGTCAGTGTGTCTGATGTCACCTTCAAAGATGGAGGCCTCTACACATGTTTACATTACACAAAAGTGCCTGTAGTGAAGTCAGTTACCGTGACAGTTTTGGGTAAGTATGACATATTGTCATAGCATTGTTGTCTATAGTGATTAAGTAGGCACACAGCCTTTGTCTTTACTGAGTAGAATTGTCAACGCGAATGCCCCGCCCACTTGAGGATGTGTCTTTTTCAGCCATCTATTTCCTGTGTTTGAGTGGTGCAAAATCCACTTGTCACTTAAATCTCACTGGATTGATTGCTTTCCACCCCTTTATTTTAATGTGTTCACATATGCAAATACACTCAGTGTATTTATGCAAATGAGGGCACATAATTTTCTTTATTTTAACACAATATAAAATAAATTCCTGATACCATTAGAAAATGTATATATGAGTGCATTCTAAGAAAAAAAATGGGACATTTTACAAATTGAATACCTGAATTCCCACAAATACCTGAACTCATTATTTGGCCGTGCCAGTAAAACATGTTATGTGCTATAATTCATTCAATACCTGATGGATAAAAAAATATATCTTCATCCATTGTCCAACTGTTGCATTTATGATAATTTTTTTCAAAACCTTTTAACAATTTTGATGACCGTTGCTAGTAGGATATTCGGTAACACTTTATGTGGATAGTCCTAAGTAAATGGTTTGTACACGCTCAATAATTGTCAACAACATTTCAACTAATTATCCACTAACCCTTATCCTAACCATAACCTTAGTAAGCAGTTGCTTATCAACATAGATGATCTACAGATGGTCATACTATCAACAAACTCTCTAAATAAAGTGTGACCGGACATTCATATTGGATCAAATCAAATGTTATTGGTCACATACACATATTTAGCGGATGACAGGAGGTAGAGTGCTTGCCCCATTCCCACTTCCAACTAATTAAGTTGAATCCCAAACTCATATCCTCATTCTTTTTGTCATTCTCAAGGTATGCCAAAATTGGAGACAACAGAACACAATGGAAAGACTACCATCAAATGTTCTGCAGTGGGAAATAGCCATCCTCCCAAAATTTCATGGCTTTTGGGGAGTGGGTTAGAAATTGATGGTAAGTTACCTTTATTCTAGATTCACTTAGTAGATTTCATGGCAAGGGATTATGTTACGATCAAAACCTTCTGATTTTGATGCACTTACTATTTCTAGGGTCCTAGGCCTAGCTAAAGGGTGTGTTTTGACTCCTTGGTTGGCCAGCCCAAGTGAGTTATGTTAAAAAATGGTGCATGACCAACAAATAATAGTGTATATACAAAAAGGACAACAAAACATGGCATGCCAAAAACTAAATATTCAAACCAAAGTTTCACATGGCCACCAGCAGCCTCACGGCTCTGCCAGCTGCCACACCCTGGTTGCCACACACGTGCACAATCAACACTTAACAAGACTTCCTGGCAGTGCATAACCCCTGACACTATATTTGTGACAGAAGTGGAATGGCGGCCATGAGGCCATCGGAACGCACGGCCAGACGTGTAAGGGGTTAACGGTAGATTGAAGCGCTGAGACTTGCCTTTTCCGTTCGGAGGGGGCAGTGTAGCAATCTTCAAAATATGAGGAACGTTACAATTTCACACCAAGTGGGTTAACCCTATTGGCGAAATGCATAGGGTGTTTGCCTTTCACACCATCGACCTGGGTTTGCTTCCCTGCCCCGCCCTGCCGTTCACTTAAAAGGGGGATACCTAGTCAGTTGTACAACTGAAAGCATTCAACTGAAATGTGTCTTTCGCATTTAACCCAACCCCTCTGAATCTGAGAGGTGCAGAGGGCTGCCTTATTCGACATTCATGTCTTCGGCGCCCGGGTAACAGTGGGTTAACTGCCTTGCTCAGGAGCAGAACGACAGATTTTTACCTTGTCAGCTCGGGGATTCGATCCAGCAACCTTTCGCTTACTGGCCTAATGCTCCGACCCTCCAGGCTACCTGCCGCCCCACTTACATTATTCAATATATTTAACCAATGATAACAACCACTTTAAGGGATTGTGGAAAATAAAAACACAAGACAAGTCAAAATGGAGTAGTAGGAGACTGAGGATGTTGTGATGATATATAAAACGAAGGGAAATGCCTCAAAACAGTTTAGACTTCCCCTGCGAAAACAAATCCCCCACACATTCCACTTTATCTCATCCAAAATAAAGGGAAGTGAAATGTCTGTATTCTCCCTGTAAAGGGCAGTGCAGGTCAGTATTATAAGAATACGTATGATGGTTGTTGACGTTCTGTTACATATGACATTTTGACACTTTGTCAAAAGTTAATTGAACCTTTCTCTTGTTATTTAGCTCAGCCTCAGTCCCAGTATCTTTTGGAAAAAAACACATATTCCTCCCTGGATATCTTGCATGTTCAGTCCCACAAGAGGAGAGTCACAGTGAAATGCATCGTTCGCCATCCAGCCTTACACAATTCTTCTCTGATGAATTTTGTAAAAATTGGACAGAATCGTAAGTCCCAAGTTTATTGTTCACACTTTTTACATTTCACTTGATTAGTTGTTGAGGTGGTATCCAAGCTATGGGAGGTTGAATTTAGCAGGGTATAAAAATGACAATCCTATGACATAAAGCTCAGATGACCTTGAGAGTAAGGTGGAAATATCCAACAAAGAATTTAAAATAACAGGTTTGCCTTTATTTGAAATGTAGTTCTGCTTGTAGTGTTCTATTTGAGGAACATTGAAAGGAAAGTGTGCACATTTCTGGTTTCACTGCACAGTCACACTGTGGGTACTTTCTCAATGGTTTAAAATTATGCCATGAGAATGGTAGGGTCATGGCACACTAGGGTATCTTTACCACACAAACATCAATAACTGAAATTCCCTTCTATTTTATAGCCTCTGAGGAATCACACTCCACTTCGAGAACCTCTCATTGGCCAAGTACAGAAGGTCCAACAGAGATACCAACAACAACAGTCTCCCGTTGGCCTGGTACACAGGTGTCAACAGAAACACCAACAGCTACAGCCTTAGATTGGCCCAGTACAAAGCGATCACCAGCATCAACCCCTGACTCACAACTCAGCACTCACAGTAAGTAAAACATTTTATTAACAGCCATGTTGCCCTGAGGTTACATCTACAAATGTTTTGCGAGTTGGTTTTCAACATGTGAAAAGTTTGTGTTTGTGAACAGTTTGAAAACTGCTTAGGTGCAAAACAAAAGCACTTGGTTCTCATACCATCAAGGATGTTTCCTGAAATGGAAGTGAATAGCAATATTAGCCATATAGGTCCTCAATTTAAACCTCAGTCAAAGTTTGAGTCCGAATTTCAGCTTATGCTTTTTTTGTGCTCATATGAGGTACCTGGAGTTTGCCATTTGTTGTTATATATATATATATTGACTTAAATTACAACATTTTCATCTGTAGTACAATCAGTGAGTGAAAATGACTTACACTTTACTGTAATATCAATACAATAAAACCACAAATCAACAACTAGAAGTCTATTTAGTTTGTAATGAATCAACGAATGCATTTCCTCATTGGAGTTATCAATGTTTCTTGAATATCTTCACCTCCAGGTCAGCCAGCCCACTCAGTGTTTCAAGCTACAGGGTACACACTTGCTAATGACAGCAGCAGCAACTCAACCAGTACTACCGGTAAGAACAAGACTAACCATAGCTAGTATTGTATGAGAAGAAATTCACAGTATCATTGCCATCTAGTCTTACAAGTTATTCAATGGGCTGCTGCTCCACCTCGTGGTGACTTTCCATCACTACAAATTATGGTTGAATGGCGGGAACCCTGTTACCGAGATTTACCCAGATTTACAGGCCAAAACCACTCCCTTTTCCCGGGATAAATAACTGTGAGAAACAGGTAAATTATGATAAATGATTTATATGAACAGCATGGCGTGAAATGGAACTGCTAAATTACATGCGATGTCTAAATCTGGCTTCTCTATGCCCTCTGCGTGATGAATCATGCAGTGGGGACAGACAGACCACTTTTTGTCTTGTGACCAGGAGGCCTACATTTGCTACAGCATAGCCTATGCTACAGTAATATAAAGACCGAATGCGCGTCTATTTTTACCCATCTGGCTTTCGGGGTCACCTTGCTTTTAATTGTAAAGATCGTTAAAAAGAATTCTTGCAGCTGCAGAGTTTTAAAAAAGCCTATCACTCGAATATCATTGCTTTAAATCGGTCTATCAGATCTATTTAGCTAATGAATGATGGGTTATGCATAATAAGCTTCTAACTTATAGCCTCTGTCTCTTGTGCAATACGCACACACCTGTGCTCCATTGGCCTCCTTAAAAACGCTCCTTAGCTCTTGGAGTCCCATGCAGGAAAAGTTAGACTATTATTAAAAATAAAGAACAGAAATACGTTATTTACAAAGGTATTCAGACCCTTTGCTATGAGACTTAAAATTGTGCATTCTGTTTCCGTTGATCATCCTTGATGTTTCTACGACTTGATTGGCGTTCACCTGTGGTAAATTCAATTGATTGGACATGATTTGGAAAGGCACACACAAGGTCCCACAGTTGACAGTGCATGTCAGAGTAAAAACCAAGCCATGAGGTCGAAGGAATTGTCTGTAGAGCTCCAAGACAGGATTGTGTCGAGGCACAGATCTGGGGAATGGTACCAAAACATTTCTGCAGCATTGAAGGTCCCCAATAACACAGTGGCCTCCATCATTCTTAAATGGAAGAAGGTTGGAACCTCCAAGACTCTTCCAAGAGCTGGCTGCCCAGCCACACTGAGCAATCATGGGAGAAGGGCCTTGGTCAGGGAAGTGACCAAGAACCCGATTGTCACTCTGACAGAGCTCCAAAATCAAGCCTTTATGGTAGAGTGGCCAGAGGGAAGCCACTCCTCAGTAAAAGGCACATGACAGCCCACTTGGAGTATGCCAAAAGGTTGGTCTGATGAAATCAAGATTGAACTCTTTGGCCTGAATGCCAAGTATCACATCTGGAGGAAACCTAGTACCATCCCTACGGTGAAGCATGGTGGTGGCAGAATCATTCTGTGGGGATATTTTTCAGCGGCAGGGACTGGGAGACCAGTCAGGTTTGAGGGAAAGATGAATGGAGCAAAGTACAGAGAGATCCTTGATGAAAACCTGCTCCAGAGTGTTAAGGACCTCAGACTGGGGCAAAGGTTCACCTTCCAACAGGACAACAACCCTAAGCACACAGCCACGACAATGCAGGAGTGGCCCAGCCAGAGCCCGGACATGAACCCGATCGAACTTCTCTGGAGAGACCTGAAAATAGCTGTGCATCAACACTCCCCATCAAACCTGACAGAGCTTGAGAGGATTCGCAGAGAAGAATGGGAGAAACTCCCCAAATACAGGTGTGCCAAGCTTGTAGCGCCATACCCAGGAAGACTTGAGGCTGTAATCACTGCCAAAGTAAAGGGTCTGAAAACTTATGTTAATGTGATATTTCAGTTTTTAATTTTTAATACATTTTCAAACATTTCTAAAATCCAGTTTTTGCTTTGTCATTATGGGGTATTATGTGTAGATTGAGGGAAATAAACTATTTAATCAGTTTTAGAATAAGGCTGTAATGCAACAAAATGTGGAAAAAGTAAAGGGGTCTGAATATTTTCCCGAATGCGCTGTGTGCGTCAGCCAACTAATTATACAAATAGGCCCAATTTTATTTCAAAATTAACATCAAATTCGCTAGCCTATACTTGTAACTTTGTAGGCCGCATGTGCTGCACCAGAATCGCATGTTCTCTTCTGCTTTATCATGGCTTGAACGATGTGCTTAATTGCAGTCCATATAATACAATATAATAGGCTACAATATAGTACAGTAATAGAGTTCACAATCAAAAAGATTAGTCTACTGGAGCTAGTTTAATTTATTTAACCAAGAGAGCATATAGCTAGCTACATCTATGGGCTTTTGTGTTTTTCTGTCGTGCGTAATGTGCAGTAGCCTATATCATATATGTATTGGATAACGGCACAATCATTTGGGTTCTTTTAGGCTTCGGCTCATTAAATGTCGTTAATGTAGGGCTCATAAAATGTATTTAATATATGGCTCAGGTAGCATCAGGTTTGAATTTTCATGCTGATCAAAGCTCTAATCAAAGCCAGACATTTTTATTTGCTTTATAATGCTTTTGAATGACACTTCCTGTTTTGGCGGGAAGGCGATTTATTTTTGGGGTTGGAACATTTGTAAAATACCAGAAAAATATTCAGATGTCCATCATAGCAGTATCAAATAGTATAATCAATTGAAAACTATTGTTTTATCCACAAATACACTCCATATCCTCCTGAACAAGGTGACTGTAGTTGCTGTCTAGAATAGCTGTATGATGCATTGATTCATTCATTACCCTGTACTTCCCTGTAGATTGGTCGTCAGTGTCCCAGACAACAGAGAACACACCTCATAATGGCACAAGAACCAACTCCACTAATAATAGAGGTAAGACAGTCTTACTATTTTTCTGAAGTGCATACAAATCTGTTTAAGTGTCATGTTTAGGGGCTGTGTAAGCCAGATTTGGATATAAGGCTACAGTAGAGGAGGCTAAAGTTGCACTGCTGGTCTCATTCACAGGAATCTTCTTCGATGAGACGGAGAGGCAGAGAGGAAATGGAAGCAGTGCGCCGTTGCTCATCTTCCTCGTGACGTGCCTCATCCTTGGTCTGCTGGTGGTCGTTGCGTTCTTTGTAATCAAGCTGAGGAGGGCTCACATACTCTGGAAGAAAGGTAACTAGAGACCAGCACACCTCTCGGCTCTCACTGTTTAGGATCTTCTCATGAATTTGCATGTTTGGTCATTGGTTTATGGCAGGTGTGCACAACCAGTCCTCAACTGGAATTTCGCTCTGTTGGTTTTCCTTTCTTCTTTCTTGGATCAGTTTATATTAACCAAACATGGTTTTTCAGGTCTAGATCAGAAAGAACAAAAAACAGCAAATAACCTGCAGCCCTCAAAGACTTGAGTTGCCACTAATTCTTAAACTTTTCACAAGTAATTATTCAGAAATTATCATAGTTTTGATCATTACAGAAAATGAAGACTCTGATCAATCTGTGGAGAGCAGCAGATCAAAATCAAGCAATGAAGAGAAACAATCCAGAAGAAGGGGAAATGGTAATATTTTACATCCTACATAGTCGGATTTCTGTGACATGCCATATGAAAAAAAAAAATCAACCAATGAAAGAACACAATGACAAAATGCACAATTAGAAGACCTATCCCACAATTCAACATCTATTCCACGTTGGTTCAACTTAATTTAATTGAAATGATGTGGAAACAAAGTTGATTCAACCAGTGTGTGCCCAGTGAGATGTCTAATATATGCTAAAATGTAGGACATTTTATATGTTCCACATGATTTAAAAAATGCGTGTTTTTCTAGGACTTTTTAACATTGGATTCACAAAGTATGTTGTTGAGGAACCAATGGCAACAGAGACGACAACAACAACAAACACCAAAACAGAAGAAGCTCCTGAAATTCAAGTCATCCCACAAACCGATGGAGCAACCCTAAGCCCTCAGATCAAGGAGACGGAACTGTAGAAAATGTCAGTGTGTGTGTTTTAATATTGGGAATTCACATAGAGAATTCAAATCATAAGCACCTAAAATGTGACAAACAATATCTTTTTAATGTAATATTGTTTTAAAACATGTAATGTTACTGTGATATAGTGGATAATTATGTGTGTACACAGGCTCATAAGCTGCTATTATGTATGATATATCTTTTTTAATCCAAGTTTATTTTTATACTGAAAAAAAGGAAAAATATACAACATAAGTATTGATTATTCTGTGGAAGTATTCCCCCCCACCCTGTTTATAGTGTATATTCTCGTGTGTATTTATTTTATTCTCTTGTGTACTTTTATATTACTTAGTACAACTGCATTGTTCAGCTTGTAAGCAAGCATTTCACTGTACTGTTTACACCTGCTGCATCCTGCGCGTGTAACAAATAAACTCTGATTTGATATTCAGTAATTGTATTGTATTTACACTATCTTTGTTTGGGTGATTTCTCTATTGGCCTACATACCTTTGAATAACAAATACCATGAACTGTTCTGCTAGTTGAATGCTGGGATAAAACAAAGTGTGAATACTCATGGGGGTCTCCTAAGAGAATTAGTGTCATGCCCTGTTTACATCATGACGTATTTCATTATGAAAACTCATTCCGCAACTGGGCAGAGAGCATAGGGAGGGTTTCACAATGCAAGACAAGATGGAGGAGAGTTTTCATATGTCATATCTTTCTGGAATGGCCTTTTTAAGAAATATTAATGGAAAAATATTTGGTCTCTATCACAGAAATGTCTTTTAACTAATAAGATTAAAGAAGTTTCATATAAATTAATCCACAAGTGCTACCCCTACTAAACATTGTTTTATAAATACATTGTTTCTTGTACCTTCTGTAATTAACAACCGGAGACCAGCATCCCTGTGGGGTGGGGAAAGTGTTCATGTTTTGTACACTCAGTGTAGCAAAGAATATGCAAAGCCTTTCTTCGTAATCAACCTCATTCTTATTTTAGCTCAATTCCATATTCATAAGTGTACATTTTGAGTGAAACTTCTGTTTATTATTTTTGAGAACTAAGTTCAACAATATTTAAAAACCTTCTCATAAGAAAAAAGAAATCAAAACGCTGTATTACCTTCTGTTGTTTGTAATATTAGTATACTCCGTTGTATACGCTTTGTTTTTTCTATATTGTACAGCGCATTCGGAAAGTATTCAGACCGCTTGACTTTTTCCACATTTTGTTACGTTACAGCCTTATTCTAAAATGGAATAAATAGTTTTTTCCCCTCATCAATCAACACACAATACCCAATAATGATAAAGCAAAAACTGGTTTTTAGACATTTTTGCAAATGTATGAAGAAACTGAAAATTGAAACATTGCATTTACATAACTATTCAGACCCTTTACTCAGTACATTGTTGAAGCAGCTTTGGCAGCGATTACAGCCTCTAGTCTTCTTGGGAATGACGCTACAAGCTTGGCACACCTGTATTTGGGGAGTTTCTCCCATTCTTCTCTGCACATCCTCACAAGCTCTTTAAGGTTGGATGGGGAGCGTTGCTGCACAGCTATTTTCAGTTCTCTCCAGAGATGTTCAATCGGGTTCAAGTCCGGGCTCTGGCTGGGCCACTCGAGGACATTCAGAGACTTGTCTCGAAGCCACTCCTGCGTTGTCATGGCTGTGTGCTTAGGGTCGTTGTTCTGTTGGAAGGTGAACCTTCGCCCCAGTCTGAGGTCCTAACCTGCTCCAGAGCGCTTTTCTGCCACTGAAAAACATCCCTGCAACATGATGCTGCTACCACCATGCTTCATCGTAGGGATGATGCCAGGTTTCCTCCAGAAGTGATGTTTTGCATTCAGGCCAAAGCTTTCAATGTTGGTTTCATCAGACCAGAGTCTTGTTTCTCATGGTCTGAGAGTCTTTAGGTGGCTTTTGGCAAACTCCAAGCGGGCTGTCGTGCCTTTTACTGAGTGGCTTCCGTCTGGCCACTCTACCATAAAGGCCTGATTGGTGGAGTGCTACAGAGATGGTTGTCCTTTTGGAAGGTTTTCCCATCTCCACAGAAGAACGCTGGAGCTCTGTCAGAGTGACCAAGGCCTTAACCCCCGATTTATCAGTTTGGCTGGGCAGCCAGCTCTAGGAAGAGTCTTGGTGGTTCCAAACTTCTTCCATTTAAGAATGAGGGAGGCCACTGTGTTCTTGGGGACCTTCAATGCTGTAGAAATGTTTTGGTACCCTTCCACAGGCCTGTGCCTCAACACAATCCTGTCTCGGAGCTCTACGGACAATTCCTTCCCCTCGTGGATTGGTTTTTGCTCTGACATGCAATGTCAACTGTGGAACCTTATATAGACAGGTGTGTGCCTTTCCAAATCATGTCTGTATCACATGTCTGTATCACATCCGGCCGTGATTGGGAGTTCCATAGGGCGGCGCACAATTGGCCCAGCGTCGTCCGGGTTTGGCCGGGGTAGGCCGTCAAGGTAAATAAAAATGTGTTCTTAACTGACTTACCTAGTTAAATAATGTTAAAAAAAAAATAAACAAACATGTCCAGTCAATTGAATTTACCACAGGTGGACTCCAATCAAGTTGTATTTATTATGGATACAAGGCAGTGTTTGGACCCCCTTCCTGGGGTCCAAACACATTAAAGCACTTATATTACATATAAAAGAAAAGATAAAATAGTACATCATATAACATTATACACCTCTACATATCTGCAATACAAAATGTACAATACAAAATGTATAATACCACCATACAACAATATTACAATGTATGCGTATGCATGTGTCTGTACCTTTTGTGTGAGCCTCTTCACAGTCCCTGCTGTAAAGAGACAAAAGGTGTATTTTTACCTGTTTTTTCAAACCATGTAGTCATGGGGCTATGTAATACTATGCACCTCCCATAGTCTGTTCTGGACTTGGGGATTGTGAAGAGACCTCTTGTGGCATGTCTTGTGGGGTATATATGGATGTCCGAGCAGTGTGCTAGTAGTTTACACAGACAGCTCGGTACATTCAACTTAACAACACTTCTTACAAAAAGAAGTAGTGATGAAGTCAATCTCTCTTCCACTTTGAGCCAAGAGAGATTGACATGCATATCTTTAATGTTAGCTCTCTGTGCACTTTTAAGGGCTAGCCGTGCTGCCCTTTTCTGAGCCAATTGTAATTTTCCTAAGTCCCTCTTTGTGGCATCTGACCACACTACTGAACAGTAGTCTAGGTGCAACAAAACTAGGGCCTGTAGGACCTGCCTTGTTGATAGTGTTGTTAAGAAGGCAGAGCAGCGCTTTATTATGGACAGACTTCTCCCAATCTTAGCTACTGTTGCATCAATATATTTGAATATGACAGTTTACAATCCAGTGTTACTCCAAGCAGTTTAGTCACCCCAACTTGCTCAATTTCCACATTATTCATTACGAGATTTAGTTAAGGTTTAGGGTTTAGTGAATGATTTGTCCCAAATACAATGCTTTTGTTTTGGAAATATTTAGGACTAACTTATTCCTTGCCACCCATTCTGAAACTGACTGCAGCTACTTGTTAAGTGTTCCAGTCATTTCAGTTGCTGTAGTAGCTGACGTTTATAGTGTTGAGTCATCCGCATACATAGACACACTGGCTTTACTCAAAGCCAGTGGAATGTCATGAGTAAAGATTGAAAAAGGTAAGGGATGTAAAAAATCTACCCTGGGGAATTCCTGATTCTACCTGGATCATGTTGGAGAAGCTTCCATTAAAGAACACCCGCTGTCTTCTGTTAGACAAGTAACTCTTTATCCACAATATAGCAGGAGGTGTAAAGCCATGACACATATGTTTTTCTAGCAGCAGACTATGATCTATAATGTCAAACGCTTGAGAAGCAGACACCTCACAAGTCCTCAGTTGGCAGCTTCATTAAATAGTACCCGCAAAACACCGGTCTCAACGTCAACAGTGAAGAGGCGACTCCGGGAAGTTGGCCTTCATCTGTCCAGTGTCTGTGTTCTTTTGCCCATCTTAATATTTTATTTTTATTGCCAGTCTGAGATATGGCTTTTTCTTTGCAACTCTACCTAGAAGGCCAGCATCCTGGAGTTGCCTCTTCACTGTTGACGTTGAGACTGGTGTTATGAAGGTACTATTTAATGAAGCTGCCAGTTGAGGACTTGTGAGGCATCTGTTTCTCAAACTAGACACTCTGATGTACTTGCCCTCTTGCTCAGTTGTCCACCGGGGTGTCCCACTCCTCTTTCTATTCTGGTTAGGGCCAGTTTGCGCTGTTCTGTGAAGGGAGTAGTACACAGCGTTGTACAAGATCTAAAGTTTCTTTGCAATTTCTCTCATGGAATAGCCTTCATTTCTCAGAACAAGAATAGACTGACGAGTTTCAGAAGAAAGTCTTTGTTTCTGGCCATTTTGAGCCTGTAATCGAACCCACAAATGCTGATACTCCAGCTACTCAACTAGTCTAAAGAAGGACAGTTTTATTGCTTCTTTATTCAGAACAACAGTTTAACGCTGTGCTAACTTAATTGCAAAAGGGTTTTCTAATGATCAATTAGCCTTTTAAAATGATAAACTTGGATTAGCTAACACAACGTGCCATTGGAACACAGGAGTGATGGTTGCTGATAATGTGCTCTGTACACATATGTAGATATTCCATTAAGAAAAATCAGCCGTTTCCACCTACAACAGTCATTTACAACATTAACAATGTCTACACTGTATTTCTGATCAATTTGGTGTTATTTTTAATGGACAACATTTTTTTCTTTCAAAAACAAGGACATTTCTAAGTGACCCCAAACTTTTGAACGGTAGTGTACATTGAAAGTCCAAGCGGTCCACATTGGAATAAAGCAAAGTAAACACAGCTTCTGCAGCATTGAAAACATTCAATAGCGACGTCCATTTGAGACTGCCGAGCTAGCTAGGTTACAGGCTAGCTGAGCTTCCGTGTCTCTCTACTTGACAGGGAATTCTCAACTTGAGAATTACACAGCTATCAAAACTGTCAGGTCAAGGTAAGCCAACACGAAACACATAATTAATTTGAATGTTTGTAAAATTCACAATGTGAAAAATGAATGGTAGTGTAGAGTTTTGTAACTCAGGCTAGTAAAACACATTTTCGAACACCGTCTTCTCAAACCACCTTGCTCGTCTGAAACATCTCAAGGATGATCAATGGAAAAAGGATGCACCTGAGCTCAATTTCGAGTCTCATAGCAAAGGGTCTTAATACTTATATAAATAAGGTATTTCAGTTTTTTATTTGTAATACATTTGCAAAAATGTCTAAAAACCTGTTTTTGCTTTGTCACTATGGGGTATTGTGTGTAGGTTGATGTGGACATTTTATTTAACCAATTTTAGAATAAGTCTGTAACGTAACAAAATGTTGAAAAAGTCAATGGGTCTGAATGCTTTCCGAATGCACTGTATATTTTTAATTGCTATACAATTAAAAATACCAAATATAAAAATTATATAAAATACGGTGAGAATTTCTACATTTTTTTTTTTTTAAAGTGCCTAGTCTTTCGTCAGGGATTGCATTTATTTTGGGAGATTGTAAAATATGACCTTTTCATTCAAGACAGGAGAAACATATTGATTCAGTTGATAATAAAACGTTTTTTTTTTTTTTTTCCTCAACTTGTTTCTATAATTTTCTAGCAAGTCAAGCTAGCTTACAGTGCAGCTAGCTAGCTAAAAGCTTGGCAATACTGAAGCTAGCGACCTCCACTTAATAATTATCATCAAAACAAACGTCATTACCATCAGAGCCCCAGAGTCTGTGTAGGGATCTGAGTACAGTGAAGGAGTACATTGACTTTTGTTTTGTTTTTGAGAATATTATGAGTGTTTTTTTTCTTTCGTTAAAGTATCTGTTTTTACCCCATCCAATAGGTGGCGGCAATACACATTTTGGGATGTAGTCCACCAAGAAGAAGGTTTTCTCTTGCCCAGTCCCCGGTTGTGGAAGAGGATGGAACTAGGTGAAACTGGGCCGACATTCTGCAAATGTTCTTATCGATGAAACATCTGATCTCAATACAGTTTTCTGTTCTCAAAACTATAAATCTGTTACGAACACAGTGCACTATATGTTTTATAAACTTGATGCTTTGCCAAAGTTTTATAAAATGGCGTTGTCTAGAAGGAGTGCAAGGTCTAATTGTTTGTGCACAAGCGCATTTCACAGAGAAGGCGTTCCCTAATGGAAATATGCAAAACATGCTGCAATGCGCCAAAAGGATCTTGCTAGTGTAACAGTGTAGGTTCCGTCCCTCTCTTCGCCTGGGCTCGAACCAGGGACCCTTGCACACATCAACAACTGACACCCCACGAAGCATCGTTACCCATCGCGCCACAAAAGCCGCGGCCCTTTCAACGCAAGGGGCAACCCTACTTCAAGTTTCAGAGCGAGTGACGTCACCGATTGAAACGCTATTAGCGCGCACCACCGCTAACTAACTAGCCATTTCACATCGGTTACACTCACCCCCCCCTTTGACCTCCTCCTTTTCCGCAGCAACCAATGATCCGGGTCAACAGCATCAATGTAGGTTCCGTCCCTCTCTTCGCCCCAACCTGGGCTCGAACCAGGGACCCTCTGCACACATCAACAACTGACACCCCACGAAGCATCGTTACCCATCGCGCCACAAAAGCCGCGGCCCTTGCAACGCAAGGGGCAACCCTACTTCAAGTCTCAGAGCGAGTGACGTCACCGATTGAAACGCTATTAGCGCGCACCACCGCTAACTAACTAGCCATTTCACATCGGTTACACTAGCTTGTGCTTGGCATTGCCCACCTCCATGCTTCTTCTGCCCACTATGCTTAATTTGCTCCGACTGTAAACGACACAGTTTAACTATCTTGGGTTAATTATAAATATCTTTGCTTATGGTTAATGTTGCTGTGTTCATGTGCTAGTCGGAACTCAGAAATTGTCAACTTGCTAACTGGTTGAATGTGTATATCTACAACCAGTAGCTTGCTGAAAATGTCAGAGTTCCGACGAGCACCTGAACGCGGCATGTGAATGAGGCATGACAGAAATATGGTTGTGAGGTATGGGGTCCACTCACCAACCAAGAATTCACAAAATGGGCCAAACACCAAATAGAGACTCTGCATGAAGAATTCTGAAAAAACATCCTCTGTGTACAATGTAAAACACCAAATAATGCATGCCGAGCAGAATTAGGCCGATACCTGCTTATAATCAAAACCCAGAAAAGATAAGTTAAATTCTACAACCATCTAAAAGGAAGCGATTCCCGAACCTTCCATAGCAAAGCCATCACCTACAGAGAGATTAATTTAGAGAAGAGTCCCCAAAGCAAGCTGGTCCTGGGGCTCTGTTCACAAACACAAACAGACCCCACAGAGCCCCTGGACAGCAACACAATTAGACCCAACCAAATCATGAGAAAACAAAAAGATAATTACTTGACACATTGGAAAAAATTTACCAAAAAAACTGAGCAAACTGGAATGCTATTTGACCCTAAACAGAGAGTACACAGTGGCAGAATACCTAACCGCTGTGACTGACCCAAAATTAAGGAAAGCTTTGACTATGTACAGACTCAATGAGCATAGCCTTGCCATTGAGAAAGGCCGCTGTAGGCAGACCTTATTCTATGGGCTCTGTCTGTAATCATAACCAGTGGTATATACCAGGAATAATGAAACATAATAGATGTTTGGTGAATCTATGAATTATGTATGACCACTGGATACTTTGCCACTCAAAACATTTTTTTATAGAATATTTTGACATTTACTTCATCACTCAAAATCTTGCCAAAGCATATTCTGTAGGACGGGTAAATGTGAATTTTATATAATTTGACATGATTTTTTATCAATCGGGTCAAGAACATATGGACTTTGAAATAAACATGTGAGAGGTAAAACATAGGCTAAGTCTGGCATAAGCTTATTCCCATACTTTACAATAACTTTGTTGCAGTGGTCTTAGGTCTCCCTATAGGCTATTCCCTCCATCACAACACTGCTGCCCTGTTGAAGGGCTTGTGATCTCCATGCAGCACCACAGCACCATGCACCTTCGGGGAAAAGCACCCCTCAGCCTCAGAAGATGTCCTTCTGTAGGCACGCAGCCATAGAGTCATTATACCCTAATGTAGGCCTATTTGCCTACTAGCCAAATAAAGTGCAGAGCGTGCAACTCCTCATTCCAACATATTTGAACATTTAATTCATCCTTCATTCAGTTCAGTCAGTCGCTATGTCATCCATTCTGTCATTTGTCTGAGTTGCAATAGGAACTAAATCAAAGAGAATAGAACAGTCTTTTCCATTTGTTTATTGAAATCCATGTGTGTATTCAAAATGTGGATTTTCTTGCGATCCTAACCATTTGCATGTGGATTTTCTTAAGATCCTAACAACACGTACCTTCAACCTTTTGGCAGCTATCTGGTTCCATAAATGTATCTATCTGATGCTGTCTGGTCCAAACGAGTATGACATTGCTGCCGCCTGTAGCATTGAAGGCAAAAAAAGTATACAAAATCAGCCAATGAGCATTAAACTGAGCAAGCTCAACTGTGAATGGTCCTGGCGCACCAAAAAAAGTCTAAAGGAAAGCCATCTTGGATTTGGCATCACTCCTATCAAATCCCATCTAGAACATACATCATTGACTGAAAAACTTGAATTGTTGCATCTCGTTGTCCTTCAGTGGCTAGCTAGCTAAAATGGTCCCTTTCCTAAATTAGCCATGGATGGCGATAGGGATTTGGACTTGTGGTTTTACATAATTCTCTGTACTGGCCAATGATTGTAATGGCAGTTCTGATCCAACCATTAATTCATACATTGCTGTGACCATGGAAGTACAATGTGTAGCTAGATGTAGAAGGCTAATGTTAACTAGCTAACGTTGCCCATGAATGGAAGTTAGGCTAGCGTGCAAGCATTTTAGCCAGGTAGCCTGGGACAACAAAAAATAAGTGTGTCCTGTAAGACAGTGATAGACATTTCATCAACATGAAACAGAGGAGGATGGTAGGGTGAGTCGACATGTTTTTCTACTTGCACAGAACCATGGACAGCCACATCATATTTAGTTTACGTTGATTGGACTAAATAGTTCTTGCTATCTTTTAGTTGTCACTGTATTATACTAAGCAGAGGTGATTTGATGATGTTGAAATGTTGAAGTTCAAATGGTGCTGAAAAAGTGAAGGCAACTCCTGTTTTCTTTGCGTCTTGCGGTAACTCTGGTTCTAAATCAATAGTTGGTCCGAAAATGTCGGAAACCATAACTTGCTTGACCATGCTGTAGGTCATGTAGCGGTCTGTTACGGTACATTATAAATACTTTGTGGAAGTCACTGGACAGAAGTTGCTATCCGGTTTGATGATAAAACAAATGTGTGGTTGAATTTCTGAAATATGAATTAACATTATCGTTTTTATTTGTAAAAACGCTGTTGCAAACCAAAGCAGTACATTATAAAGATAGACTAAAAGTGCTCCTTCAAAGAAGTCATGCTATGCTAGCTAAACTCGTGTAGAAACACGTAATCTTGCGCACTCCTTCGATATAAAGTTATTTTTACTCCAACTTCACTTTCACGGGGTTGGAGTAATAACATGTTCAACTACTTAAGACATTGGCTAGAATCTACGTTGTGTCTTTAGAATTCAAGAAAATAATTTATTCACTTCTCTCATTAACTTCCCAAACCCCGGCCTGGTTTGGTCTATCTCGCAAGCGTTCTCCGAAGTCTCGCGATTATGCGCCTCTGGGTTCAGACACTGGCATAACCATGTAAAACCTGGAATTGTTTCTTAATGCTTCTGCATTTTGGGTATTTCACTCAAACTCATTGCTTTGAATACTTTTGGTGCTTTCAAGAAAACTGTGAACTCGAGGGGAAAAAGGAGGTCAAATCATGACGTCAGTGATCTTCAGGTCGGAAAGACGGAGCTCTAGAAAGATGTCCGAGTTTCCCGACTTGGATTACCGTAAAAAAAATTACAAAAATAAAACCGCGTACCCAGTTTTTTACCAGTTCCCAGTTGTCGGAGATTTCAGAGTTCCGAGAAGACCATACCAAAGTCAAATATATAACTAACCCCTCGGTCTGTAACCGTATTACGGAAGAGGATAGCTAGCGTCAGCTTTGTAGTGGTTATACTATGTTGAAACACTCGTTTTGAAATTTTCCTTAACAAATCCCACTGAGGCATTACTGTATCTTTTAAATTCTGTGAATGTAATTTTAACGAATTTGATCCATATTTAACGAGATCTCCTCCCTGTTAGTAATGCACGACAACACACCGGAAACGGCTTCCCAGATATGAAGAGGGATTGGAACGTTCGAGCGTGGAACGTTTCTGCGTTCAACAACTGGGAGCTCGGAAAAATACGAAGTGAAACCATTATGTCAGTGATCTTCAGGTCGGAACTCTAGAAAGAGGCTCCAGTTCCCCGAGTTGGATGATCGTTTACATCGATTTTACCAAGTCAGAGCTCGTTTTTTCCTCCGAGTTCCCAGTTGGTACGAACACTCGGAAAACGGAGATTTCCGAGTTTACTGTTGTTTTGAAGGCGGCAAGAGCGCTAGGTCTTTGTCGCAGAAGTGGGAGGGAACGCTTGGGCCGTCCTGTATTTTTATTGGTGTTTTGGAATGGAAAGTGGAATCCAGAGCTACGATTGGTTGCGTTGCCGGTGATATAAAAGTTATGGAATCACATTTCCTTCTTTCTCTATTCTCTCACAAGGCTTCGTCGTTGTTTAACTCCGACCAACATCAGCGTCACCCTCGGTCACGAATTTGGTTAGTACAAGATAGTTTAATCTTAACGTAATCAATGCGTTTATTTTAGTTCGCCATAAGCAGATACATTTTATATCCCGAATTGGCCGGCTAGATGGTATTTAGCAGGCTGACGTCGTTATCCGGTCTGATGAAGGCTGGCTAACTAGTAGACACATTGATTTAATAAACTCACTAACTAGTTTGAGTCACAATTCGATCCCAATTTACTTTGACTGTTTATCTAACATGGCTAGCCAACTAAATGTATCGTAATTGTCGTGGTCGAGTTTGGTCATTTGCAGTGCAGGCAGTTTGAAAGACATTGGACTGACGGTTCCAACGTTTGTACACATGCTAACTAAAGGAAAAGGCGCGCGATCATCCTCGTAGTTGTCGGCCTAGTTAGTTGTAACTAGAACGTTCTAGTGCCGTGGTCTAGTTTCCGACGTGAACGCGGCAATGAAACTGCACCCCACATGGTGTGACGCACATTTTAACGGCGAGATTTCTTTACAGAAGTCTAGTTTGATGCGCAACCTCATGCATTACTTTGATTGATAGAAAGCTTCATTTGTTTTTGGATGACTTGAACTTACACCCTATTCCTGTGTTTAGGCAACATGTTTAAACGACCAGCAGTTGGCATTGATCTCGGGACCACCTACTACTACTTGGGTGTGTTCCAGCATGGCAAGGTTGAAATCATTGCCAACGACCAGAGCAACAGGACCACACCAAGTTATGTTTCCTTCACAGACTCAGATTTATCGGTGATGCCGCCAATAATCGGGTTGCCATGAACCCTGCAACACAGTGTTTGGTACGTTTTTAAGTTCTGATAATTTATCATTAAATTGCATTATTTTAATTGAAATTGTATTTTGTTAGCTGTATGGTGAGCCAAAGCCTTTTCATCTAAGTTATCAATGATTCTACTCGACCCAAGCACCAAGTTGAATACAAAGGAGACACTAAGTCCTTCTACCCAGAAGAAATTTCCTCTATGGTTCTGGTGAAGATGGAGATTGCTGAAGCCTACCTTGGAAAAGTAATCATTTAAAATGTGTAGACTGTAAATTGATGTGTATTTATTTTAAATCTGAACAGGAAGGTGTAGTTTTTCGTTTGCAATGACTAGTCAGTTTCTTGATTCCCTGTTATTGAATTATTAAAATGTATATTGTTATTTTCTTTCCCTAGACAGTCAACAATGCAGTTGTTACTGTGCCAGCTTACTTCAATGACTCCCAGCGCCAGGCATCCAAAGATGCTGGGACCATCTCAGGCCTGAATGTACTGCATATCATCAATGAGCCAACTGCTGCTGCCATTGCCTACGGCTTGGATAAGACGGTAAATGGCTTGCTATGATCTTTATTCTGTTGAAAAGGACTGCAATGCAGTGATTATTCGCTGTGATGAAGTTTACTCCTGCCATTCGTAGTTTCCACCAGAGGTTGAAAGACCAAAGATGGCCCAATACCTTCCTTGGATGTCTGAGCGACTATTTTTAATGTACTTCTCGTTTGAAAACCATGTATGTTTTTAGCTAATATAGACTGTATCCTCCAGGTGTATGAGGGTGAGAGGGCCATGACCAAGGACAACAACCTGTTGGGCAAGTTTGAGCTGACTGGAATCCCCCCTGCACCTCGCGGTGTTCCTCAGATTGAGGTCACCTTTGACATTGATGCTAACGACATCATGAAGGTGTCTGCAGCTGACAAGCACACTGGCAAGGAGGACAAGATCACTATCACCAATGACAAGGGTAAGTTTGTGGTGGTGGCATTGTAAGACTAGAAAATGGGCTACAGTTACTAGCCCTAACCCAGTAGTTTCGCTGTGATGAAGTTTATTCCTGCCATTCGTAGTTTCCACCAGAGGTCGAAAGACCAAAGATGGCCTAACAACTTCCTTGGATGTCTGAGCGACAATAGTACTTTTGAGTCTACAATGATGTACAGTTGAGTATGTGGTTCTTTTGATGTTGGTTGACTTGATTGTATTTTGTCATCTGAGCAAGGAGGACATTGAGCGCATGGTCCAGGAGGCAGAGAAGTACAAGTGTGAGGATGATGTGCAGCGTGACAAGGTTTCCGCCAAGAACTCCCTGGAGTCCTACTCTTTCAACATGAAATCCACATTGGAGGATGAGAAACTACAGGGCAAGATCAGTGACGAGGAAAAGACCAAGATTCTGGACAAGTGCAACGAGGTCATCGGCTGGCTTGACAAGAACTAGGTAAGAATTAATTTATGCCTTGTACAGTCTTGGGCCACTCGCTGTGATGAAGTTTACTCCTGCCATTCGTAGTTTCCACCAGAGGTTGAAAGACCAAAGATGGCCAAATACCTTCCTTGGATGTCTGAGCGACTGAAGTTAAATATTTCTCATTTGAAGACCATTTAATATTTTGCTAATGTTAATCTGTTTGTTTCTTAGACTGCTGAGAAGGAAGAGTATGAGCACCACCAGAAGGAGCATCACCAAGTTGTACCAAGGTGCTGGTATGCCCGACGGCATGGCTGGTGGATTCCCCAGAGCTGGTGGCACGGCTCCTAGAGGCGGTGGGTTATCTTGACCGACTTGAGGAAGTCGACTAAACCATTACACTGTTTCTGCAACCATCTCCCCCTCACAAGCAACGTTTGAAATGTTCTACCCGTTTGTGACTGAGTCAATGACTCTTGTCAGTGAGATTTTAAAGTTAGAAAAAAGGTTGCCTGATCACACTTCTATTGCAACTTTGTTTGCTATAGAACAGTAAGATTTCACATGGGGTATATTGTGCCTTAAAGACAAAATAAAACATGGTGACCTTCCACCTCAACTTCTAAATGTTGATCTCAAGTGTTTTTACCACTGTTCAGAGCTTTTGATAAGGACCTTATGTTGGTTAATATTGTTACGACAAAGTTTAATCTCACTTGTGACTTCCCATCACAAACTTCCAGCTGCTAGACAGTGTCAATGTTTGTGGTCCTACCACTAAAGTGCCACAGTTATGCAAGTAGTTGTATCCAATAAAATGTGATGGAGAGGTTTATGGTGTAATTTTATAAATGCTGACTGAATTTGTTCGTTATACATCTTGTGTTGGTAAAATGTATTGTGGGAAGTGGCGGTGGAAATACCTTTACGCGCAAATATGCTCCTCCCACTATGACTGGGGTGTGGGTAGGCTAATGTAGATTAGTCTACCCCGCACTATATGCGAGCTGTTGGCTAGGCACATTCGCTATTTACTGCAAGTTTTTTTTTTTTTATGACTATCAGCCTTAAATGTGACCTAGTTAGCTTTACATTCTTATTCCAGACAAACTTACGCGAAACAGTACATTTAGTGTGCTGTTTTTATCCGCATATAGTTAATTTGGTGGAAGCATTCCACTTCACATGGATTCCAAAATATTTGCATAAATCTGTCGCCAGTTAAATGGAAACCTAGCTATTAACTTGAAGCTAATTTGGCATGAAATATAAAGCCTGCTTTTTGCAGTTGACGTTCATGGGCTATTGGTTAAGGAATTCTTAGTAAGTGGTTGCCGTGTGTGACCAGGTAAATACCCACAGCCTAGATTGCTGTCGCTTTGGTCAGACTGCTTTATAGGGTAATTCGGGTAACATTGACTTCAATTGCTTTGCAGTTAGATTTAGAAAAGTTATTGCAGTTTGTCAGACATCTGGTAGGGTAACTTTGCTGAATTATCCCAATAGACTATCTGTGGTAACCCAGTCTATGGTTGGTAGATTTATTTCAACAGCACAATTTACTTGAGTTTTTGATGCAAAGTTTATTCAGAAATGTATGGATGCAAGGAAAGAATGATGGTGCATGAGAAACATGATAGTTTTATTACAAATTACACACGTTCAGCTTTCAAACAAGGAACAGTACTACCCTATTGCACAGCTCTTGTATCTGTCTTTAATAAGTAAAATGTAGCAGCTCTTATGGTGTGGTGGCCAATTATATCTTAAATGTCTCCCCTGTGTCCATCTCTTTTTCCATGTTTCCCCTTCCCAGACAAAGGGAGTTCATCAGTGAAAAATAGAGGTATGGTTGTAGAGTCGAGGGACTGAATATAATAAGAAACCTTAGGCTCTGGTTTAAGGCCGGTAGCAACCACTACAGAATGTCCAGTCAGAACAAGGATGAGGCAGATGTTCAGGTTAATGGGAATTTAAAACTTATTCGGGATTGGTGTACCAACAGGACGGTTGCGCTAACGTAAGCTAATGCGATTAGCATGACGTATGTACAAGAACATTTCCCAGGACAATAGACATATCTGATATTGGCAGAAAGCTTATTCTTGTTAATCTAACTACATTGTCCAATTTACAGTAGCTATTACAGTGAAAGGATACCATGCTATTGTTTGAGGAGAGTGCACAGTTTTGAACATAAAGTTATTAATAAACTAGGCACATTTTGGCAGTCTTGGTACATCATTGAACAGAAATGCAATGGTTCATTGGATCAGTCTAAAACTTTGCACATACACTGCTGCCATCTACTGGCCAGAATCTAAATTGCAGCTGTGCTGGAATAATACATTATGGCCATTGTCTTGCATTTCAAAGATGATGGTGCAAAATAACGTTTTTTTTATTTCATTATCTTTTACCAGATCTTTTGTCTTATATTCTACATTCCTTTAACATATCCACAAACGCTACCAATAATATGCATATCCTTGCTTCAGGGCCTGAGTTACAGGCTGTTAGATTTAGGTATGTCATTTTAGGCGAAAATTGAAAGAAAGCGGTGGATCCTTGTAAGATGTCCACACACATGACTACTCGTGGTTCAGATAACTGAGAATCATGTCCAGTGATAACTGACATGAACTATGTGGTTGTTTAGTTTAGAGGTCGGCCGATTTCAAGTTTTCATAACGATCGGTATTTCTGGCCACCGATTTGTCAATTTTTTTTTTTTACCTTTATTTAACCAGGCAAATCATTTAAGAACACATTCTTATTTTCAATGACGGCCTGGGAACGGTGGGTTAACTGCCTTGTTCAGGGGCAGAACGACAGATTTTTACCATGTCAGCTTGGGGATGCAATCTTATGGTTAACTAGTCCAACGCTCTAACCACCTGCTTTACGTTGCACTACACGAGGAGCCTGCCTGTTACGCGAATGCTAAAAGAAATCCAGGTTAGCAGGCAATATTAACCAGGTGAAATTGTGTCACTTCTCTTGCGTTCCTTGCACGCAGAATCAGGGTATATGCAACAGTTTGGGCCGCCTGGCTCGTTGCGAACTAATTTGCCTGATTTTTATGTAATTATGACATAACATTGGAGGTTGTGCAATGTAACAGGAACATTTAGACTTATGGATGCCACCCGTTAGGTAAAATACGGAACGGTTCCGTATTTCACTGAAAGAATAAATGTGATAGTTTCCTGATTCGACCATATTAATGACCTAAGGCTCGTGTTTCTGTGTGTTGTTATGTTATAATTAAGTCTATGATTGATAGAGCAGTCTGACTGAGCAATAATAGGCACCAGCAGGCTCGTAAGCGTTCATTCAAAATAGCACTTTTGTGCGTTTTGCCAGCAGCCTTTCGCAATGCATTGCGCTGTTTATGACTTCAAGCCAATCAGCTCCCAAGATTAGGCTGGTGTAACCGATGTGAAATGGCTAGCTAGTTAGCGGGGTGCGCGCTAATAGCGTTTCAAACGTCACTCGCTCTGAGACTTGGAGTAGTTGTTCCCCTTCCTCTACATGGGTAACGCTGCTTCGAGGGTGGCTGTTGTCGATGTGTTCCTGGTTTGAGCCCAGGTAGGAGCGAGGAGAGGGACGGAAGCTATACTGTTACACTGGCAATACTAAAGTGCCTATAAGAACATCCAATAGTCAAAGGTTTATGAAATACAAATCGTATGAGAAATAGTCCTATAATAACTACAACCTAAAACTTCTTACCTGGGAATATTGAAGACTCATGTTAAAAGGAACCACCAGCTTTCATATGTTCTGAGCAAGGAACTTAAACGTTAGCTTTCTTACATGGTACTTATTGCACTTTTACTTTCTTCTCCAACACTTTGTTTTTGCATTATTTAAACCAAATTGAACATGTTTCATTATTTATTTGAGGCTAAATTTATTTTATTGATGTATTATGTTAAGTTAAAATAAGTGTTCATTCAGTATTGTTGTAATTGTCATTATAACAAATAAACAAATGGGGGGAAAAAAATCGGCCGATTAATCGGTATCGGCTTTTTTGGGCCCCCAATAATCGGTATCGGCGTTGAAAAATCATAATAGGCCGACCAATAGTTTAGATGCATGCACAATTAATCATACATACAGGGATTCAGTCCACAGGAGGAAAAGTTCAGCAGGAGGGTAGGCACGTTTCTGACCACACAGCGTGCTGGGGTCATAGACTAACTGAAACTGAAGTCCCGGGAATCAAGGCCAGTGATAGGCTGAAGGAGATGTGGCAGTAATTAGTTAGCCTGACCTTGACAAATAAGACACTAACAAAAGTGGGGGTCCTCTGAATGGGAGACTAAGCTGCCCAACTAGAACTAACCATAAGTGATGGATAGAATCAGCTGACTGAAGCTGGCTGTTTTAACAACTGCAATTAAGGGTGATGGAGGACTGCCAATAGCTAGTAAAGAAAGATATTAGGGAGGGGTCGCAAGTAACACAACTGTTTTCCAGTGGAAAATGGGAAGGGTCATGCTTTTTCAATTTCTGTCGCGGGGTTTAGTATATTTTTTATTTAGTCCAGGGAAGTGTCATGTAATTTGTAATTGATTAAATGTCAAATCCCTCATACTCTGCTGGGCACGAAATATCATGTGCGCCTAGTGTGGTCTCAAATTATCCATAGCCTATACTAAAGGCCCAGGCTATTTTTTTAAATTAATTTTTATTTCACCTTTATTTAACCAGGTAGGCAAGTTGAGAACAAGTTCTCATTTACAATTGCGACCTGGCCAAGATAAAGCAAAGCAGTTCGACAACATACATCAACACAGAGTTACACATGGAGTAAAACAAACATACAGTCAATAATACAGTAGAAAAATATGTCTATATACAATGTGAGAAAATGAGGTGAGATAAGGGAGGTAAAGGCAAAAAATGGCCATGGTGGCAAAGTAAATACAATATAGCAAGTAAAACACTGGAATGGTAGATTTGTAGTAGAAGAAAGTGCAAAGTAGAAATAGAAGTAATGGGGTGCAAAGGAGCTAAATAACTAAATAAATACAGTAGGGGAAGAGGTAGTTGTTTGGGCTAAATTATAGATGGGCTATGTACAGGTGCAGTGATCTGTGAGCTGCTCTGACAGCTGGTGCTTAAAGCTAGTGAGGGAGATAAGTGTTTCCAGTTTCAGAGATTTTTGTAGTTCGTTCCAGTCATTGGCAGCAGAGAACTGGAAGGAGAGACGGCCAAAGGAGGAATTGGCTTTGGGGGTGACCAGAGATATATACCTGCTGGAGCGCGTGCTACAGGTGGGTGCTGCTATGGTGACCAGTGAGCTGAGATAAGGGGGGACTTAACCTAGCAGAGTCTTGTAGATGACCTGGAGCCAGTGGGTTTGGCGACGATTATGAAGCGAAGGCCAGCCAACGAGAGCGTACAGGTCGCAGTGGTGGGTAGTATATGGGGCTTTGGTGACAAAACGGATGGCACTGTGATAGACTGCATCCAGTTTGTTGAGTAGGGTATTGGAGGCTATTTTGTGAATGATATCGCCGAAGTCGAGGATCGGTAGGATGGTCAGTTTTACGAGGGTATGTTTGGCAGCATGCGTGAAGGATGCTTTGTTGCGAAATAGGAAGCCAATTCTAGATTTAACTTTGGATTGGAGATGTTTGATGTGAGTCTGGAAGGAGAGTTAACCGTCTAACCAGACACCTAGGTATTTGTAGTTGTCCACATATTCTAAGTCAGAACCGTCCAGAGTAGTGATGCTGGACAGGCGGGCAGGTGCAGGCAGCGATCGGTTGAAGAGCATGCATTTAGTTTTACTTGTATTTAGGAGCAGTTGGAGGCCACAGAGGAGAGTTGTATGGCATTGAAGCTCGTCTGGAGGGTTGTTAACACAGTGTCCAAAGAAGGGCCAGAAGTATACAGAATGGTGTCGTCTGCGTAGAGGTGGATCAGAGAATCACGAGCAGCGAGAGCAACATCATTGATGTATATAGAGAAAAGAGTCTGCCCGAGAATTGAACCCTGTGGCACCCCCATAGAGACTGCAAGAGGTCCGGACAACAGGCCCTCCGATTTGACACACTGAACTCTATCAGAGAAGTAGTTGGTGAACCAGGCGATGCAATCGTTTGAGAAACCAAGGCTATTGAGTCTGCCGATGAGGATGTGGTGATTGACAGAGTCGAAAGCTTTGGCCAGGTCAAAGAATACGGCAGCACAGTATTGTTTCTTATCGATGGCGGTTACGATATCGTTTAGGACCTTGAGCGTGGCTGAGGTGCACCCATGACCAGCTCTGAAACCAGATTGCATAGCGGAGAAGGTGCGGTGGGATTCAAAATGGTCGGTAATCTGTTTGTTGACTTGGCTTTCGAAGACTTTAGAAAGGCAGGGTAGGATGGATATAGGTCTATAGCAATTTGGGTCAAGAGTGTCCCCTCCTTTGAAGAGGGGGATGACAGCAGCTGCTTTCCAATCTATGGGAATCTCAGACGACACGAAAGAGGTTGAACAGGCTAGTAATAGGGGTTGCAATAATTTCGGCAGATAATTTAAGAAAGAAAGGGTCCAGATTGTCTAGCCCGGCTGATTTGTAGGGGTCCAGATTTTGCAGCTCTTTCAGAACATCAGCTGAATGGATTTGGGAGAAGGAGAAATGGGGAAGGCATGGGCGAGTAGCTGTGGGGGGTGCAGTGCTGTTGACTGCAGTAGGGGTAGCCAGGCGGAAAGCATGGCCAGCCGTAGAAAAATGCTTATTGAAATTCTCAATTATAGTGGGTTTATTGGTGGTGACAGAGTTTCCTATCCTCAGTGCAGTGGGCAGTTGGGAGGAGGTGTTCTTATTCTCCAAGGACTTTACAATGTCCCAGAACTTTTTTGAATTTGTGTTGCAGGAAGCAAATTTCTGCTTGCAAAAGCTAGCCTTGGCTGTTCTAACTGCCTGTGTATATTGGTTTCTAACTTCCCTGAAAAGTTGCATATCACGGGGGCTGTTCGATGCTAATGTAGAACGCCACAGGATGGTTTTGTGTTGGTTAAGGGCAGTCAGGTCTGGGGAGAACCAAGGGCTATATCTGTTCCTGGTTCAAAATTTTTTGAATGGGGCATGCTTATTTAAGATGGTGAGGAAGGCATTTAAAAAAAATAACCAGGCATCCTCTACTGACGGGATGAGGTCAATATCCTTCCAGGATACCAGGGCCAGGTCGATTAGAAAGGCTTGCTCGCTGAAATGTTTCAGGGAGCGTTTGACAGTGATGAGTGGAGGTCGTTTGACCGCTGACCCATTACGGATGCAGGCAATGAGGCAGTGATCGCTGAGATCTTGGTTGAAAACAGCAGAGGTGTATTTAGAGGGTAAGTTGGTTAGGATGATATCTATGAGGGTGCCAGTGTTTACGGCTTTGGGGTGGTACCTGGTGGGTTCATTAATAATTTGTGTGAGATTGAGGACATCAAGCTTAGATTGTAGGATGGCTGGGGTGTTAAGCATGTCCCAGTTTAGGTCACCTAGTAGCACGAGCTCTGAAGATAGATGGGGGGCAATCAGTTCACATATGGTGTCCAGAGCACAGCTGGGGGCCGAGGGTGGTCTATAGCAGGCGGCAACGGTAAGAGACTTGTTTTTAGAGAGATGGATTTTTAAAAGTAGAAGTTCAAATTGTTTGGGAACAGACTTGGATAGTTGGACAGAACTCTGCAGGCTATCTCTGCAATAGATTGCAACACCGGCCCCTTTGGCCGTTCTATCTTGTCTGAAAACGTTGTAGTTAGGGATGAAGATTTCAGAGTTTTTGGTGGACTTCCTAAGCCAGGATTCAGACACGGCTAGGACATCCGGGTTGGCAGAGTGTGCTAAAGCAGTGAATAAAACAAACTTAGGGAGGAGGCTTCTAATGTTAACATGCATAAAACCAAGGCTATTACGGTTACTGAAGTAATCAAAAGAGAGCACCTGGGGAGTAGGAGTGGAGCTAGGCACTGCAGGGCCTGGATTCACCTCAACATCACCAGAGGAACAGAGAAGGATGAGGATAAGGGTACGGCTAAAAGCTATAAGAATTGGTCGTCTGTGACGTCCGGAATAGAGAGAAAAAGGAGCAGGTTTCTGGGGGCGATAAAATAGCTTCAAGGTATAATGTACATACAAAGGTATGGTAGGATGTGAATACAGTGGAGGTAAACCTAGGCATTTAGTGATGATCAGAGAGATATTGTCTCTAGAAACATCGTTGAAACCAGAAGATGTCATAGCATGTGTGGGTGGAGGAACTGATAGGTTGGATAAAGTATAATGAGCAGGGCTAGAGGCTTTACAGTGAAATAAGCCAATAAACACTAACCAGAACAGGAATGGACAAGGCATATTGACATTAAGGAGAGGCATGCTTAGCCGAGTGATCAAAGGGTCCAGTGAGAATTAGATAGCTAGCCAAGCCATAGGTAGCAAGCTGGTAGAAGATGGAGGGAGGTCTGTTTTTAGCCACCTCGTGCGTTTCCGTCTGTAGTCACTCAGGTAACAGCTAGCTCGCTGCTAGCTCGCCAGGTGTAAATGTCCAGAGCCTGCGGTAGAAATCCGGGGATATGGAGAGAGAATAGGTCTGGTATGCTCTGGTCTGAGTCGCGCTGTACAAAAACTGGCGATAGCTTTTCGAGCTAATGGATAGCTGAGGACCACTAACCGTGGCTAGCTGAACTCCAACGTTAGCCAGTGAAATGGCTAACCTCTGGCTAGCTTCTGTTGTGGATTTCAGATTTGAGGTAAATAATATATATTTTTTAAATTGGTGAGGAGGGTTGCAGGAGAGTGTTTTGAGGTTGAGTTTTTAGAAAAAAGTGTGTAAAAAGATATGCGAAGAAAATATGTAAATATATATATATATATATATATATATATATATACACACGGGACACGACAGGAGGAGAACAAAGAACGTCTGAACTGCTACGCCATCTTGGGTAGAAGTGAAGTGAAGAAGCTATACGAAGAGCATGCTTAGAGAAGCACAGGGCAAAATTATTTTTCTAAGAAAATGTTCTTCCTTCCCAAGTTTTTGCGCTGCTGGGATGGTGTATATAAAACTAGGCTACACTGCATTACATACTGCAATGGATAGGCATTCCCAATCATGAGCCCCAGCCTGCCTGGTCTTTCAGCTTGTCCTGCCTTTTGTTCTGCCTAACCAATAAATGTGCCGTGTGCGGTGGCACTTCTTGAAGCGAGTTAAATGTTTCTTCGAATATATATATATATATATATATATATATATATATATATATATATATATATATATATATATATATATTTTACAATTAAATATCTGCGTGCGGACTAGGCCTACTGATGTCCTGTTCAGTTTGAGAGGGAGGGCGGGAAGATAAGGAGGACCGGAGGTACGCTTGTATTGTTGCCAGTAATGAAGCTATTTATCAGAGTTATTGACCTCACAATAAGCCATTTTATAGTAATTGACATAACTTATATTACTATGAAGCGGCAGCCGCGGTGATGGACAGCGCATGGGTGCTTAAAGTAGTCTAATTCGAGATGGCCTAATTCATTTAAACAGTCTTCATTTGAATTTGACTTCAGGCTACTAACAACAAGGGTTTTGTGTTGGAGCCTATTTCTTCCTATTCAAGAAATAAGAGGTAGGCCTACCTGTTTGACAGATGAAATGATAGTCTAGTATCCATAGATTTTGTCAGCCAATTCCTTCAGTCACCATGCACTCCTTAAATATCTCAGTGTCAGTGAACTGTTTGGTGTGTTCAATTAAAACCAGGGATCGAATTGAGGGGGTATGTGAGGGATTTGTGGCTTTGGTTAAAGCAAATGGCTAAACGCATAGGCCTACCCCTTTAAGATTTAGAACAGATTTGAATGGATCTGATTATATAAAGCGATATATAACAACGCTTTATTCCACAAAGCTTTATACTAGAAACAAGCTGTAAAATGCCGGGAAAGACGTGACTCCGATGCATAGGAGATATCTTTGGTTTGTTTCTATAACATTGAGGCTGCACTACAACCTATAGCGAACGAGACAAATAATTGATTTTGCTTGGGAAGTAATGTGTGATTCTGTCACTATCAAATGACGTTCGACATTTCAACAGGCTATTAAATAACAAGTCAGGAGCAAGCCAGGTAGCCTAAAGGAACTAAATTAATTATTTAGGCAATATTATTATTTCAAGTCTATAGCCTGAAATTTTAAGAAATACACTGTGAAGCATTTGTGATATGCTACAGGCTGTCAGGAGTGCCTATGCCCAGAATGGATAAACCTGATTGGTTTGTAGTCTGCCAAGTAGAAGATGAAGGAACTTTGGGAATATATGGAGGGGAATACAGTATCGTTAAAGGAGGAGTTCGTTTTTATTGATCTATAAAATATGTAAGACACACACAAGAAACACCCTCAGCATAGAAAGCCTTCAAGACACAAGTATTTACAGTTGCATTTCTTGAGGAAAACTCCCAAGTGGCGCAGCAGTATAAGGCACTGCATCTAAGTGCTAGAGGTCTCACTACAAACCCTGGTTCGATTCCAGGCTTTCTCACAACTAGCCGTGATTGGGAGTCCCATAGGGTGGTGCAAAATTGGCCCAGCGTCGTCCGGGTTTGGCCGAGGTAGGCCATCATTATAAATAAGAATTTGTTCATAACTGACTTGCCTAGTTAAATAAAAAAAAAACTGAGGTGAAATCAGCCAGCTCAGCTATGCACCGTACACTGCAATTCAGCTGTTTTCTGTGTAACATCACCGAACAGAACAACAAACATAGTCGTTAAACCCAGCCCCTTTGGTTATTATTGCAACCTCACAATATTTTACCGGCGTTATGATAATGATGGTATGTCAGGCGTAGGACTTGGAGTAGGACTACACCTCCATCTAGTGGTTGCATCGGGGACAACAGTTGACAACTGTAGCATTGTAGCAAAGCCCTATCTCTTTTTCTAACCTTAACCTCAATCTCCTAACCGGCTACGTTATTTCACCTAACCTGCTGTTAGTTCTCCTAACCTTCTACGTTAACTCACCTAACCTGCCACGTTAATTAAAAACTGTAATATCTTATGTTTCACTGAATTGTGGCTGAACGACGACACAGAAAATACAGAGCTGGCGGGATTTTCCATGCACCGGCAGAACAGAGAAGCTACGTCTGGTAAAATGAAGTGTGTCTATTTGTCAATAACAGCTGGTGCGCGATGTCTAATATTAAGTCTCGGGGTATTGCTCGTACTTTATGATAAGCTGTAGAACACACTATCTACCAAGAGAGTTCAAATCTATATTATTCGTAGCCGTCTATTTACCACCACAGACCGATGCTGGCACTAAGACCGGACTCAACCAAATCTATAAGGCCATAAGCAAACAAGAAAATGCTAATCTTGAAGCAGCGCTCCTAGTGGCCGGGGACTTTAATGCAGGCAAACTTAAATCAGTTTTACCACATTTTTACCAGCATGTCACATGTGCCACCAGAGGGAAAAAAACTAGACCACCTTTACTCCACACACAGAGATGCATACAAAGCTTTCCCCCGCCTCCATTTGGCAAATCTGACCATAATTCTATCCTCCTGATTCCTGCTTACAAGCAAAAACCAATTCAGGAAGTACCAGTGACTCACTCAATACAGAAATGGTCAGATGACTCGGATGCTACGCTACAGGACTGTTTTGCTATCACAGACTGGAATATGTTCCGGGATTTATCCAGTGGCATTGAGGAGTATACCTCAGTCATCGGCTTCATCAATAAATGCATCGACGACGACGTCATCCCCACAGTGACCGTACTTAAATATCCCAACCAGAAGCCATGGATTACAGGCAACATCCGCATCGAGCTAAAGGCTAGAGCTACCGCTTTCAAGGAGCGGGACACTGATCCGGACGCTTATAAGAAATCCCTCAGACGAACCATCAAACAAGCAAAGCGTCAGCACAGGATTAAGATTGAATCCTACTACACTGGCTCTCACGCTCGTCGGATGTGGCAGGGCTTGAAAACTATTACGGACTACAATGGGAAACCCAGACGCGAGCTGCCCAGTGACGCGGGCCTACCAGATGAGCTAAATGCCTTTTGTGCTCGCTTCGAGGCAAGTAAAACTGAAGCATGCACGAGAGCACCAGCTGTTCTGGACGACTGTGTGATAACGCTCTCGGTAGCCAATGTGAGCAAGACCTTTAAACAGTTCAACATTCACAAAGCCGCGGGGCCAGACGGATTACCAGGACGTGTACTCAAAGCATGCACGGACAAACTGGCAAGTGTCTTCACTGATATTTTCAACCTCTCCCTGACTGAGTCTGTAATACCTACATATTTCAAGCAGACCACCATAGCATCTTGACCTGTTGCATCACCGCCTGGTATGGCAACTGCTCGGCATCTGACCATAAGGTGCTACAGAGGGTAGTGCGTAAGGCCCAGTACATCACCGGGGCCAAGCTTCCTGCCATCGAGGACCTATATAATAGGTGGTGTCAGAGGAAAGCCCATAACATTGTCAGAGACTCCAGTCACCCAAGTCATAGACTGTTTTCTCTGCTAGCGTACAGCAAGCGGGTATCGGAGCACCAAGTCTAGGGCCAAAAGGCTCATTAACAGCTTCTACCCCCAAGCCATAAGACTGCTGAACAATTAATCAAATGGCCACCGGACTATTTACTTTGACACCCCCCTCCATTTGTATTGTACACTGCTGCTACTCACTGTTTATTATCTATGCATAGTAGGAGGTGACCTGGGGAGCTCTGAGGTACCGGAAAATCACCTTTATAATAAAGCACTGCATACATATCATCGCATTTGCGTTGTCTTCTAGACTAGAGCAGTAGGGTAAAGGTGCTCGCGGAATCTTTTTTTGTAGCCTAGGGTCCGGAAAAAATTGGGCCTTTTTATAAACACATTTCATGTGTGTCATTTTACATGACTGGAGACTTTAGCAGAATCTTTTTTAATACCACGCAAATTATTGAAATGTCAGGCTACTTTGACACTTAGGGTACTAGGAGGTAACTAGCCCCACCTAAGAACAATGTCTAATTGCTGACACAAAAAAAGCAATGTTTGGAGAAAAAAAGGTATTGGATAAAGGCCATGCTTAGGTATTCAATCCATCAATAGCCTAGACCTAGGTGTGTGGAGGAGACACACAAATTGTACAATATGAGGAAAATATAGTCCTAAAAAATATTTCCAGTTTCAATTACTTACCAAAGGATGTGCAGCTCACTCACCAGCGATGGTCAATGCGCTCGTCCAAAAGCATATTCTCTCTCGTTTTAGTTTGTAAAAACAGTACTGTTCACTCAATAGGCCTATCTGGAAGTTGATCAAATATTTTCGTAGCCTTCAGACAGATAAGTATTTTTGTGTTGTGCTATCCCATGATTGTATTTGAAATATTGAAAAAAGGCCTGTTTTGGCTGCATGCTGTTCACTGACAGATTTGCCACACGTTCCTGACTGTAGGCAATGCCTTGTGATTGCGCTACACTCAATCCACAGCTAGGCTATACATGTATTTTTTTTTAAGCTATTGATCTTCTGCGGTTAAATTATAAGCCTACTCCTGGTGTAGTATTCTGAATAATTGTATTTATTTCTGAACAGAGGGTAGTAATTCTATAACTTTGGCAAATGTATTTCAATTTTTCAATGGTGCTGCACCCTCCCATGGCTATGATTCTATCAGGAAATAAATGATGAAGTACAACTCTGGAGAGATGGTAGTTGCAGGCTCATGTCTATCAGAGCAGAGAAAGGGAAAGATATCAGAGAAAGTGGATCTCAGTCTGGTTCTGTGCAGTGGCGATTTTAGCATGTAAATCTTGGTGGGGCAAAAAATAAAAGCCACAACACAACAGTAAACAATACATTAACTGCACTATAACGGTGACAAACGGTGCCCACAAACTGTTAGGACCTCCATAAAGTGTCCTAACAGCAGAGTTTTCCTTTCAGCACCATGGAATAAATCCTTACCACTGTTACAACTGGCTATCAGCGGAGCCTTGTCTGGCAGCAAAACAGTTCATTCAGCCTCAGTTACTGCATTTTAAAAAAACATAACTGATATGGCTGATATGCTTAAAACCTCTTACATCTAGACGTTCCGCTAGCGGAACACCTGCTCCAATATCGAATGATAGGCGTGGCGCGAATGACAAATTCCTCAAAAATACAAAAACTTCAATTTTTCAAACATATGACTATTTTACAGCATTTTAAAGACAAGACTCTCCTTTATCTAACCACACTGTCCGATTTCAAAAAGGCTTTACAGCGAAAGCAAAACATTAGATTATGTCAGCAGAGTACACAGCCAGAAATAATCAGACACCCATTTTTCAAGCTAGCATATAATGTCACAAAAAACAAAACCACAGCTAAATGCAGCACTAACCTTTGATGATCTTCATCAGATGACACACCTAGGACATTATGTTATACAATACATGCATGTTTTGTTCAATCAAGTTCATATTTATATCAAAAACCAGCTTTTTACATTAGCATGTGACGTTCAGAACTAGCATACCCCCCGCAAACCTCCGGTGAATTTACTAAATTACTCACGATAAACGTTCACAAAAAACATAACAATTATTTTAAGAATTATAGATACAGAACTCCTTTGTGCAATCGAGGTGTCCGATTTTAAAATAGATTTTCGGTGAAAGAACATTTTGCAATATTCTGAGTAGATAGCCCAGCCATCACGGCTAGCTATTTAGACACCCACCAAGTTTAGCCCTGACCAAACTCCGATTTACTATTAGAAAAGTTTGATTACCTTTGGTGTTCTTCGTCAGAATGCACTCCCAGGACTGCTACTTCAATAACAAATGTTGGTTTGGTTCAAAATAATCCATTGTTATATCCAAATAGCGGCGTTTTGTTCGTGCGTTCAAGACACTATCCGAAGTGTAAATAAGGGTCACGAGCACGACGCATTTCGTGACAAAAGATTTCTAAATATTCCATTACCGTACTTCGAAGCATGTCAACCACTGTTTAAAATCAATTTTTATGCCATTTTTCTCGGAAAAAAGCGATAATATACCGACCGGGAAAGCGTGTATACGTACAAAGAGAGAGAAAATAAAAGCATGGGATCCCCTTGTGCACGAGCCTGAGTCTCACAGTACTGTGACCAGCCACTATCCAAACGCGCTACTTTTTTTCAGCCAGAGCCTGCAAAGCCACGATTCAGCTTTTTACCGCTTTCTGAGAGCCCATGGGAGCCGTAGGAAGTGTCACGTAACAGCAGAGATCCCCTGTAATGGATAGAGATAATCAAGAAGGGCAAGAAATGGTCAGACAGGGCACTTCCTGTAAGGAATCTTCTCAGGTTTTGGCCTGCCAAATGAGTTCTGTTATACTCACAGACACCATTCAAACAGTTTTAGAAACTTTGGAGTGTTTTCTATCCAAAGCTAACAATTATATGCATATTCTAGTTTCTGGGCAGGAGTAATAATCAGATTAAATCGGGTATGTTTTTTATCCGGCCGTGAAAATACTGCCCCCTAGCATAACAGATTAAACAAATGTGGTTTCTACTGACAATTGAGATGTACAAACTATGACATAAGGGGACGACGAGTGGATAAGAGGCATTCCGTGATTTTGATTAAGATAATAAGTGAGATAAGACGGACATAGTCAATATAACTATTAGTTCAGCACTTTTAAAATGTACAGCGACAGAATTCAGAACATGGGCCGTTCTTACAGTATTCTCCATGTACACTGTGAGAGAAAAATAATGTTTTTACCTGCTTTGTTTAATATTAATAGTTAATTAAAATGCTTAACAATACTAGAGACATTTCTTCAGTGCCAATGATGTGCTTCTGAGAAAGGATGGTTCATCTCTTCCACACTCACTCCCAGCAACTGTTCTAGGTGTGTAGTCAAGTACATAGGATAGAGATAAGCTTGAGGAACAGATAGACCTGTATTGTTTAAATTTCTCTTTGCTTCTGAGTAACCTGGTCACACGGCATAAGACAAAGAGCATCTGAGAAGTGACCACAGTTCTTCAGCCCATTCTGTTCTTTTACTCTCTTCCAAGGGCACAGCTGTGGGGAGATAGAAGAGACCGGAGGCTAGCTTGGTAGAGAAGGGAGTAAAGGTAACTGCCGTTATCACTTGTTTGTCCGCTATGACCTCACACTCCCGATACACCTGGCCACAATAAGAAAACAATGTAGCTTATGATGCCCAGCTCTGCCAGGCAGGGGTGGAACCAGCCATGACTAAGCAGTTTTGTGTTTCTATATAAACCCCTTGTGTCTCTGTATTATTTGAGCTCTCACACTATTGACTCTGTTTGCATGTAGTGAACTTGCTCCCTTATTAATAAGTTCATAAAGATTTAGTTTAAGTATAACTCTGACTTGTGTGATAAGTTTTGGGGCTCCCGAGTGGTGCAGCGGTCTAACGCACTGCATCTCAGTGCTAGAAGCGTCACTACAGACACCCTGGTTCGAATCCAGGCTGTATCACAACCGGTCGTGATTGGGAGTCCCATAGGGCGGCGCACAATTGTCGTCTGGGTTTGGCCGGTGTAGGCCGTCATTGTAAATAAGAATTTGTTCTTAACTGACTTGTCTAGTTAAATAAAGGTTACATATAAAAAATACGTTTCTCTCCTCATTTGATAATACAGAAATAACCACCACAACACCAAGTCAGAATCATAGGATAAATAAACGGGGCATATAAGCAGACAATGAAAACTCTTACAATATTCGCTGATGACATTTCAATAAAACAGGCTATAGGCTACAAAATCAGCCGTTTCCAGCTACAATAGTCATTAACAATGTCTACACTGTATTTCGGATCATTTTGATGCTATTTTAATGGACAAAAATGTGCTTTTCTTTCAAAAACAAGGACATTTCTAAGTGAACACAAACTTTTGAACAGTAGTGTATATCCCTGGCATATTACATAATTTATTCAGCAGCATACAAGACATTTCTGGACTCCCCTCGCTGTGCTCACTTGAACAGGAAGGTGTCGCGGCGGTCTTTTGTGGGCAAATTTTGTCATCAAATTTCGTCATCAAAGTCTGGCAATCTCTGGATTTATGTTGCTTTCAAGACAACTGGGAACTCGGAAAAAAGAAGGTTGAATCATGACGTCACTGATCTTCAGGTCGGAGCTCTGGAAATAGGTCCAAGTTCCCGACTTGCAATTCCGAGTTGGATGACCGTTCAAAACGTATTTACCCAGTCGAAGCTCATGTTTTCCCGAGTTCCCAGTTGTCTTGAACTCACTAAAGTCTGAGATTTCCCAGTTTCGAGTTTCCAGGTGTTTTGACGCGGCATAAGTCATATTGGATTGACTGCATGGCCAATATTGAATGTTTATCCTTTTAAGCTTGGAAAATAGACCCTTAAGCCTAGACTTGGACCACACACCCACTCCACTGAATAGTAGGCTAGTGATTGCTTTGTATGATGTTGACATGATCAGTCCAATCAAAGGTATAGTAGATATAACGTGATTTGACGTAATTGTATCTGTAGCCAATGAGCTTGAGCCTTCTTGGATGTGCACTTCCAATGTAACTCAATGGCAGCTCCCAAGGGGCTTGAATTTTTGAGCTCTCCCTGTAGATTTTGCGGCGATGAGTCCCCATGAGTGACAGAACACTGAGCCAATCATGGCCCAACTAGAGAACATTACCAACCCCTACGCTCCATATTTTCCGCTGGCTGTCCCACCACCACAGAAAGCACTGACCTAGGCTGAAACACCTGCATTTTGCAGCTGCCTTACTCAAGAAAGCAAAAAAGAGACCATGTTTGTAGGTGGCTTTATTAAGTCAATTATATATTTTTAATTTTTACATTGTTTGCAAACTGATATGTGACACGTATTAATGCCAAAATAACAGGCAAAACAGGCAACAACAAAAATGACGGGACGCCACTGGTTCTGTAAGAGATACAGACATGCTTCTCTCTCGCACCACAGCAACTGCCACGAGTTGGTCTCTAGGCTACAATATTGGGCAAATCATAAACCCGGGCTGGCCCAACCCCAATCAATTCTTAGAATATCAGGATCGAGCTGAAAATCTACATTTTCACATTCGGCAACAATTTTATTTTTTAGGGGGCAGTGGAATTACAGAGGAGGCAACTCAAAAAAATCACCACCCCATTCCACTACTTTGACAATAACTGATCCTACACCAGGCCTACATTTTCCTCATCAATCTACACATAATACCCCATAATGACAAAGCGAAAACAGGTTAAGACATTTCTGCAAATGTATTACAAATAAATAAGGTATTTCTGCTTTTTATTTGTAATACAAGTTTTCAGACCCTTTGCTATGAGATTCGAAATTGAGCTCAGGTGCATCCTGTTTCCATTGATCATCCTTGAGCCGTTTATACAACTTGGAGTCCACCTGTGGTAAATTCAATTGATTGGAGATTTGGAAAGGCACACACCTGTCTATATAAGGTCCCACAGTTGACCGTGCATGTCAGAGTTAAAATCAAGCCATGAGGTCGAAAGAATTGTCAGTAGAGCTCTGAGACAGGATTGTGTCGAGGCACAGATCTGGGGAAGGATACCAACAAATTTCTTCAGCATTGAAGGTCCCCAAGAACACAGTTGCCTTCATCATTCTTAAATCGAAGAAGTCTGTAACCACCAAGACTTCCTAGAGCTGGCCGCCCGGACAAACTGACCGATCGGGGGAGAAGAGGCTTGGTCAGGGAGGTGACCAAGAACCCGATGATCACTCTGAGAGAGCTCCAAAGTTCCTCTGTGGAGCTGTGAGAACCTTTCAAAAGGACAACCATCTCTGTAACACTCCACCAATCAGGCCTTTATGGTAGAGTGGCCAGACGGAAGCCACTCTTCAGTAAAAGACACATGACAGTCTGCTTGGAGTTTTTGAAAAGGCACCCAAATGACTCAGACCATTAGAAACAAGATTCTCTGGTCTGATGAAACCAAGATTTAACTCTTTAGCCTGAATGCCAAGCGTCACGTCTGAAGGAAACCTGGCAGTATGCTTAAGGTGGTGGCAGCATCATGCTATGGGGATGTTTTTCAGCGGCAGGGACTGGGAGACTAGTCAGGATCAAGGGAAAGATGAATGGAGCAATGTACAGAGAGATCCTTGATGAAAACCTGCTCCAGAGTGTTCAGGACCTCAGACTGGGGTGAAGGTTCACCTTCCAACAGGACAACAACCGTAAGCACACTGCCAAGACAATGCAGGAGTCGCTTCGGGACAAGTCTCTGAATGTCCTTGAGTGGCCCATTTAACAGTATAGCTTCCGTCCCTCTCCTCACCCATACCTGGGATCGAACCAGGGACCCTCTGCACACATCGACAACAGCCACCCTCGAATCATCGTTACCCATCGCGCCACAAAAGCCACAGCCCTTGCAGAGCAAGGGGAACAACTACTTTAAGGTCTCAGAGCGAGTGACGTCACCGATTGAAACTCTATTAGCGCGCACCACCGCTAACTAGCTAGCCATTTCACATCGGTTACACCCAGACAGAGCCTGGACTTGAACCCGATTGAACATCTTTGGAGAGACCTGAAAATAGCTGTGCAGCAACACTCCCCATCAAACCTGACAGAGTTTGAGAGGATCTACAGCGAAGAATGGGATAAACTCCCCAAATACAGGTGTGCCAAGCTTGTAGCGTCATACCCAAGAAGACTAGAGGCTGTAATCACTGCCAAAGGTGCTTCAACAAAGTACTGAGTAACGGGTCTGAATATTTATGCAAATGTGATATTTCAGTTTCTTTATTTTCAATACAATTGCAAAAACATCTTAAAACCTGTTTTTGCTTTGTCATTATGGGGTATTAGGTGTAGATTCATGACCTGCAGCATGGTCAAGCAAGTTAATGTTTTTGACCGTTTACTAATAACTACTGAACCACAGAGTTACCTCAAGTCAGCACATAGACAACAGGAGCACTGCCTCTGCTATTCCAGCACCGTTTCAACTTAAACAATTAAACATCATCCAAACAACAAGACTGTATGCTTAGTTTAATACATTGAAAACAAACTTAAACATACCAAAAACAACGTAGCCCAATCAATGTTGCTAAATAGCATGTGGCTGTCTATGGTTCTGATTTGTGTGTGTGTGTGCGTGCGTGCGTGTGTGCGTAAAACCAAAACATTTGAGGGGGGGTTGGATTGCTACACCAGGCACAGTTGAGCTCAACGCTGATTGGCTAATTATTATTCCCCCAAAAATATCAAGGGAGGCCAAATGCTTGCTGGCATCAATCAATAAAATGCCATACTTGGTCCCGAAAGCTTCAGATACATGAGCTACACATACAGAGACAGAGGGGTGCTGTTTCCCTCACCTGGATGATTTCTCCGGTGAGGTTCAGCCACTTGTGAATTTATGGAAAATTAGAGACAAAATATACATTATTTTATAATTAAAAACATTTTATTGATCAAATATTTTGGGAGGCCTGTCTTCCCTTGTCATCTATGAATACACGCCACTGCTTCTGCAGTAAAACCTCATACACCCAAGTGCTTCTCTGGAGCTGCCCCCACAATTGACACACACCGCATTTTCCACCAATACTACAAATTCCTTTGTCCCATGCCCTCCTGCACACTTCTGCCATCTCGGAATTGTCATATGAAACACCTTAGTGGGTTCGGCACAATGGCTCTCACTGGATAACTGATATATCCTAAAGTGACTTTATCAGGTAAATATTCAAAACTCAAAAGGACAGACAAAGTCTTCTTGGTTTCACCACACTCGCCACCGGGTCTGCGTCGCACCAAACGGCAGCCATCACAGACAGAGGGAATTTCCATTTCAGTTGCTCCACCTCAACAATTAACGCCACCCCATTAATCACTCCTTTCAAAGGCACCTTGCTCCGGAGAGCAAAGCAAGTTACAGGTCTTGTCCTTAGTCGCGTTACACTAAGTGCCCCCTCCCTCTGGACAGAAGAAACACAGAAAATCATCACAGGAGCAGATCGTGGACTATAGGAAAAGGAGGGCCGAACAGGCCCCCATTAACGGGATGAAGTGGAGTGGGTCGAGAGTTTCAAGTTCCTTGGTGTCCTCATTACCAACTGGTCCAAACACACAAGACAGTTGTGAAGAAGGCACAACAACACTTTCTCCCCCTCAGGAGACTGATAAGATTTGTCATTGGTCCACAGATCATCAAAAAGTTATCCAGCTGCACCATCGACAGCATCCTGACCGGTTGCATCATCACCTGGTTTGGCAACTGCTCGGCATCTGACCGGAAGGCTCTATAGAGGGTAGTGCATATGGCCCAGTACATCACTGGGGCCAACCTTCCTGACATCCAGGACCTATATACTTGGCGGTGTCAGAGGAAGGCCCAAAAAATTGTTAAAACCTCCAGTCACCCAAGCCATAGACTGTTCTCTCTGCTACCGCACGGCAAGCGGTACCAGAGCGCCAAGTCTAGCACCAAAAGGCTTTTTAAAAGCTTCTACCCCCAAGCCATAACCAGACTATTTACATTGACCCCCCCGCTGTTTTTACACTCTGCTACTCGCTGTTTATTATCTATGCATAGTCAAATTACCTCTACTAACCTGCACCCCCACACATTGACTCGGTACAGGTACCACCTGTGCACAGCCTTGTCATTGTTATGTAATTTTCTTGTGTTACTTTTCCATTAAAAAAATTGACGTTATTTAGTAAATATTTTCTTAACTCTATTTCTTGAACTGCATTGTTGGTTAAGGGCTTGTAAGTAGCATTTAACGGTAAGGTCTACACCTGTTGTATTCAGCGCACCTGACAAATAAAATGTGATTTGAAGTCCACTTTGAGCTACTTTCACCGATTTTAATAGTACCCAATTTATTTTCTACCCAGTCTGAGACTACATATGGATCAGCCAAACGAAAGGGAAAAAAATGTCCAAAAATGTCACTCCCACTGGGCCCAAATCATCCTTTGCGTTTTCTCCATGCTTCTCTTCTATCTTTACAACTGTTTCCCTCTGGGCTGCATGTCTTAGAGGACACGTCTTAGTGAAGGGTCAATTGGTCCAGTCATTTTAATATAAGCATAATTGGACGCCCTGCAACGCCCCCAACATCCCTGCGCAGGCGCAAATCACTGTCTGTACGCGTCCGTTCGTTTCCATGGTTGCCATTCTTTACAACTGGAGAATAACATTGGTGAGTGTCTTTTGACATTGTATAAACCAATCCATAATAACAGCGTCTCTCAGCTTTTAACATTTTCTCCCACACTAATAAACTGTCTAAACCGTTTTAGATAGACAAGCAAACCATAGTTGTTGGTGGTTGTTTCCTAGGGGAGCAAGAAGCATAGCAAAGCAAACCCAGTTCTTGCTAGGCTAGTTCAGTAGTCAACATAAAGTGAGAATCAAATTATAGTATAGGCTAACGTTAGTTCATGAGCCAGACACCGCAAATTGGGCCGTCGGGCACACTTCGTGTGATGATGTCTCATTGTGATTTTTTTGATGTCCAAGTGTTGTGCGAAAGCATTGCAGCAATGGGAGCTTGCTGTGTGTTATCGCTCTTTCTTTCTTCCCTAAATTACCTATTAACATGGCTGGCAAAACTTCAAACGTTACAATTTGTCAACACGTGCGAAAAATGTGCTACAGAGGTAAGGTTAGATAGTAGTCCTCTATTATTTTCAAGGTTCTGAACAAAGTGTTGAGTTAGCTAACTAATTCTCCACAACAAGTAAAGTTGAAGGCCATGTCAGCTTCTGACAGCTAACGTTAGCAGCTAAGCCTAAGAAATGTGTGAAAATATCGAGAATATTCTATTCTGAATATGTCATTTAGCTTTTTGATAGAGGTTTTGCAAGTGAACAAGCAGCAGGTAAAGTAAACATCTGTGCACACCTACTGTACTGTAATGAAAGCAGCATACTGACAGTGACAGTTCAACTACAACCAAGCTCTCAACTTTTTCCTCAGCACAGCAGTACAAAATGGAAGGTAAAAAGGGACCTGAGCACGGAAAGACCTATGTCAGGTTAAAGGATGAACACAGAAAACCCTGTCCACTAAAACCAGAGGTTGGTTTAAGCCTGTGGGACGCCGCTGAATCGGACACAGAGAGCTTGGTCCAGGAGAGGGACTACCAGTTTGAGCTTCAGAGGCGAATTGGTGTCGAGTCTGGTGACCAAAACATGACACAACCCCAAGAGGAAGACACAGATGGCTCATGTCTGGATGAGGGGGAACTTCATGTCTATGATAGTCTCGAGGTATCAGCACTCAGGCAGAACAAAAACAACGTCCAGCAGCAGAGCAGAGACAAAGAGGTGTCCAGGTAGGCCCTAAACCTTTGCTTTATCACCACTGCTATATGGTGATGGTTATACTGTCATCGTAACCTAAGCAAACTGAAAACTAGAGTGCCCTGTACTACTGCATGGAAGTAGACCTACATATAACAACAACCAAAGTAGGCCTACACAATACACTTGCAACTCATGTAAGGACCATTTTCATCTGCCACATCAAACAATAGTGTAGAAATCAAGTCTTGAACCATGTTGTTCACATTTTTTGCATGACTCAGCCTATACTTAATACTGTTAGGATAACCGTCTGTGTAGGAGAATGAAAAGTAAATAGGTTTGCGATCCAGAAGGGGTAAAATAATAGATTTCTCATAAGACATTGTGCTGAATATCAATGTGACTCTTCAACAAATGTGTCTAATGTTCAAAATGTATTTGCAAAGCAGGACATAAATATTATATTTGTCTCATGATGCAGATACGAGGCAAAAACACCATTCATAAATGGTCTGCCATAGAGATTCAGTCAATCTGCCAAGTTCATCCAAATTCTATTATGCATGGGATGGATCCTGACAGATTCTCAGCCATTTGAAATAGTCCTTCAGATAATGTGACCGGTGTAGATGCATAATGTCAAGTAGGTATTCATATCACTGGTAATAGGCCTAAACATTATCTTATACACTGAACAGAAATATAATTGCAGCATGCAACAATTTCAAAGATTTAACTGAGTTACAGTTCATATAAGGAAATCAGTCAATTGAAATGAATTCCTTAGGCCCTAATCTATGGATTTCACATGAATTCCTTAGGCCCTAATCTATGGATTTCACATGACTGGGAATACACATATACATCTGTTGGTCACAGATTCCTTTAAAAAAGTTTGGGCCGTGGATCAGAAAACCAGTCAGTATCTGGTGTGACCACCATTTTCCTCATGCAGCGCAACACATCTCCTTCGCATAGAGTTGATCAGGCTGTTGATTGTGGCCTGTGGAATGTGTCCCACTACTCTTCCATGGCTGTGTAAAGTTTCTGGATATTGGCAGGAACTGGAACACACTGGTGTACATGTCGATCCAGAGCATCACAAACATGCTCAATGGGTGACATGTCTGTTGAGTATGCAGGCCATGGAAGAACTGGGACATTTTCAGCTTCCAATAATTGTGTACAAAACCTTGCGAGCATTATCATGCTGAAACATGAGGGGATGGCGGTGGATGAATGGCACGACAGGATCTTGTCACTGTATCTCTGCATTAAAATTGCCATCGATAAAATGCAATTGTGTTTGTTGTTCGTAGCTTATGCCTGCCCATACCATAACCGCACCGCCACCATGGGGCACTCTGTTCACAACAGTGACATCCCCAAACCGCTCGCCCACACGACGGAATACACGCCATCTGCCTGGTATAGTTGAAACTGGGATTCATCTGTGAAGAGCACACTTCTCCAGCGTGGTAGTGGCCATTGAAGGTGAGCATTTGCCCACTGAAGTCGGTTACGACGCCGCTCTGCAGTCAGGTCATGACCCTGGGGAGAACGACAAGCATGCAGGTTAACTTCCCTGAGATGGTTTGTGACAGTTTGTGCAGAAATTCTTTGGTTGTGCCATCCCACAGTTTCATCAGCTGTCTGGGTGGCTGGTCTCAGACAATCCCGCAGGTGAAGAAGCCGGATGTGGAGATTCTGGGCTGGCGTGGTTACACGTGGTCTGCGGTTGTGAGGCCAATTGGACGTACGGCCAAATTCTCTAAAACAACGTTGGAGGCAGCTTATGGTGGAGAAATTAACATTCAATTCTCTGGCAACAGCTCTGGTGGACATTCCTGCAGTCAGCATGCCAATTGCATGCTCCCTCAACTTGAGACATCTGTGGCATTGTGTTGTGTGACAAAACTGCACATTTTAGAGTGGCCTTTTATTGCCCCCAGTACAAGGTGCACCTGTGTAATGATCATGTTGTTTAATCAGCTTCTTGATATTCCACCTGTCATGTGGATGGATTATCTTGGCAAAGGAGAAATGCTCACTAACATGGATGTAAACAAATTTGTGCACAATATTTAAGAGAAATACGCTTTTTGTGCGTATGGACATTTTCAGGGATAATTTATTTCAGTTCATGAAACATTGGACCAACACTTATCATGTTGCTTGTGTTGATATTTTTGTTCAGTATATTTTCCCAAAGTAGACTTTTAAGACATTTTCAGTTTGGTCAGTAGGTGGCAGTAGTAGATCATAAGTGGCACCTCAAACTTATTTGTCTTCTTCACTATGGTTGTGCATCTCAAAGGGTAGTGTAGCCTATAACATTAGTGTAAACATTTATTTTTTAATGTATTTTTTCCCGTTGTAATGTTTGAACAAGCTGATCAGATTTCAGTTAAACTAGATGTGCTATTTATTAAAATATTTTCTGGAACATGTTATGTTGTACACTAAATCATAATCAGAAGTGTCCAAAATACAAATAGGCTACAGGGGAAGTAGGCCTACAGGGCATTATTTATTGATAATTATGTTTCAACCAACTGTGATTGTTTTAAAATGAGCCAAGGCATTCCACTTTTTATTTTGCTTTTCTGAACATTAGAACAATTCAAGTGAATTATGCCATTATTGCGCTATTTACTTTAGGCAAATTAGTGCTTCACTTTTAATTAGGTCTAATCTGTTTATTGAATTTGAAAATACTGTTTTCAAGTACACAAATTATTCAAAATGAAGATTATAATACAGTGCTTATGTAAAATGTTATATGGAAAACTCCAGCAACAATAAAGCATTTTTCTCACTAAACAGCACATGGAAGATAAAAGATGAATAGCGTTCATTCTTCACTCAACAATGGAACAAGGCCAATAATTGAGCCTGATGCACGCATTGGCAAATTAATTGAGCTGTCAGCAGACGCGTCAGGCTAATTTAGGTACTTTCCAAGTAACTGCCTTCATTTAAGGCAAATTAGATTTAAATTTTGTTGGAGGTTATCACAATAAGTGGTCACTCTGCTGTCCATTAACTGGCCGGCTCTTCATTGTCAACATGCCAGAGACCTCTCTGATGCAGGAATCTGAAGATAGGACCCCCACATCTGTTTTTCACTCTCCCCATCTACTGGAACTGTTTCCTCACTGACCTCGCAATAATAATTTCACCCTAAACAAAGAGGGGCTATTCTCTCATTGTTGGTCCCGGGCAGATTGATGCCCGCCAAATGAAGATCCACTTCACCACGTAGGCCCACATTGTTTCAGTGAAAATGACCATGGCAAATACTCACAAAAGGGTCAATTTCAGATGGTCTGCCCTGAGAACAGTCCCAATTTCCCAGCGTCATAGTCTCATAGCCTCGCCATTGACCGGCTCTGTCCTCAAAGCCGGGCGTCCACATTCACAACAGTGGGCATTTCACACCCATGTATAGCCTACTTGTCATTCAATCAATGAATGTCCCCATTCAAGCACCTCTATTCATCCAGTGCAATATTTTTCTGTTTACCTCGTGATTTCTTTTGAATGCTGATAAAGTAACACATTTGAACATTTTCCATAATCTCTTTTTACTTCCCCCACAGTTCAGTTTTTATTCTTACACTGTTTCTTGAAATCAACCGAGTACATTTTGTTGCGTGTTTGGTCATTATCTCGACTACCATATAATAGCCTATGGGTGTTGTTTTGTGCACGGTAAAGAAGACGTCGTCCAGCTGTGTTGTATCCATAATAAATTCTCCAGCTTCTCCAGTCATTACTGAGCCATCCCTTACCCTTTTGGCCTCATTGAGTGAAGTGCCCTACACCTAGGCAGCCCCGGGCAGGGGCATCATGAGATGAGGAGTACGCTTCCCCTCGTCCGCCAAGCAGCACAACAAAGAGGCACTCTGCTAATTATTTTAATGAGATCTTTTCATCCCCGTTAGAAGGGGCACATTAGGTAGCAATTTCAGTCCATTTTCTAAGCTGAAAATTGCCATTTGTGAACCATTCGCCAGTAGTAGTCTTCAGACACTCCCTCATTATTGGATAAGGAGATGAAAATATGAAGATTACGTATAAATACAGGCAAATAATGTGCTGATGTCAAATTCAATTTGGAACAGCGGCTTGTCTGTTCAAAGAAGGACTCACTCTCATTGTTTAAGGACACCATCAGTATTGTTGAGGTGTACAGTAACACCTATTGTACTGCTGACCTCTCAAAGCTTGTTGTGTTCTTCGTAAAATCTTTATTTTCAGGAATGGAGGCCTATGGTCCTAGTACTTTTGTATTCAAAGACAATAATAGGATCTTCCATTTCTTGGGAAGATATTTTATTTCATCATAGGCCAGCCTATTATACCTTTTATGATGTTTTAATCATTCACATTGGTCTTTCCCATTATAGTGTTCTGATTTAGGTCGGTCACTAAAGAAAATGCAAATTCCACTAGTCATGTAAATTATCTACTAATGCTTCTATTCTCAAACTTGCAGACAGATCCACTTCGATGACACCTATGCAGAATTGCGCTACAATCCCAACTGGAGGACTAATCTTGAGGGAGCTCGACAGTTCGACAGGATGACCCCACAACTTCCCCTCGAGGAAGAATCCTACAACTCGGATGAACAATCTGAGGAGAGCCATAGCGAGAGAGGACAGGAGCTTTCAGGGAGTGGAGGACACACATACATCTTTTCCCGCAGTCCAGCTCTTGCAGAGAGTATGACTCCAGAAATCACAAGTAACGAACTTCAATCTAAACACCCCCTAACGTCTTACCACCTCCATCCACTGCAGAATGAAGTTACCAGAGAGGTTTCACCTGCATTTTCCTACCACCTTCATCAGAACCAAGTTATAGGGGATAGCTTGCCAGAGTCCACCCACGCAAGTCCTGGTGTGCCATCTGAAAAAGCCATGGAAAGAAACCCACACCAGAGAGTCAAGGCCAACCGAGGTGTGAGGAACCCAACCAATGCCACTGGTGGTGAAATCCAAGCTAGCTCTCCTGACCTAGAAGACCGTTACAGGGAGACACATGACAGATACGATAGAGCGTTTCAGTTACAGAATTCGATGTCCTCTAAATCAAATGGTTCACGGCACTTGTCCAGCAGAAAGCCAGACATACCAAGGGAGGACATCATTGAACGCAACAGAGTGACACTGGGGATCAACACAGCCAAACAGGGCTCGTACCTGAGGGCACATGTACAACAGAAGGAGATGAAATCAGACAGCCCAAATCAGGTAGGCTTATGTGTTGATAAGCTGTGTTTTTTCATAAAAGGTTTCTGAATTTGTGGTTGTGTATGAAGGCAACCACAGGTGGCCTCTCCTGTTTATTCCAATAATTTTTGCCCTCTTGTTGAATAGGCAGGTAGCCTAGCAGTTAGAGCGTAGGGACAGTAACCGAAAGGTTGCTTGTCCAAATTCCAGAGCCTGCAAGGTGGAGAAATCTACCCTTTTGCTCCCCGAGCGCCGATGATGTGGATGTCGATTAAGGCAGCCATCCGCACCTCTGATTCAGAGGGGTTGGGTTAAATGCGAAAGACATGTTTCGGTTGAATGCATTCAGTTATGCAACTAAGTGTCCCCTTTCCCTAGGTTGTAGTATAAAAACCAGCCACTAGGAGCTGCACAAACATACCGATAACTCTTTATCTCCTTTAAAGGAATAGTTTATACCAAATCCAGAAACTCCCAAGTGATTCCATACTCTGTCCCTGGAGTGCAGAACTGAGACTGCTGCAAAAACGGGTCATGTGACTATGCAGGCCTCGCTTTGTTTCGTTGTCAGTGAATGCATGATTAACAAATCTGTGGACTGTGGACAAATTCATAGTTTCTTTGAAAGTGTACGGTCGAATTAGCTGTTTTTGTCAATAGTACTATCGGTTTGGAGTCTGGAAATATGTAATTTTCTACCTAAAACATGCAATTATTTTATATAGCGTACTGTCACAGCAGCGAAAATAGGTAACAACTGCACTTGTGGGCACCCTCATGGGGGAGACCCTGCTATGTAGAAACGTCACGATATGCCCTTATCTAGAGATTGATGTCACAGTTTTTATTTTGGAGCTGGTGCGAAAGTTGATCAAGTTAGGCCTATCGCAGGTAAGGTTAATTATGCAAAGTGGAAAAAGAGATGGCAGCAAGAGAAAGCTGGTGTTCGGTCCCTGGCTGCACTTTATACAGGAAATCAAGGGAAGAAGTTTCACAGTTATCTGGTAAAAGATAAGCAAAAGATGGTTAGTAGCAGTTAGAAATAGTAAATACAATGTAGGCTACATACTCCTGCAGCCAACCTTACATCGCTGTGTGTGTGTGTGTAGCAAGCACTTCAGCGACGAAGCATAGGAACAAGATATGCAATCTGAAATGATGGGGACAGAAAACCGAAGGATACTTAAAGATACAGCTGTTGCTACTGTATTTCTATGGACTGGATCTGGCGCAGTGCCAAAATACAAGGCGTGTTTGAGAAGGGAAAGCGACAAAGCAAGCGTGCAGAGGTATGTAGTCTAGCCTCATCCTTGAAGTTTGAGGTGTTCTTATTGTGTTATTAGACCAGTGGTGGTCGATGCTGTTTAAGATGAGGGAGGATCATGGCCTTATTTCTATTACAGCATATTGGATGACTGTCATTCATATTCCATTCACCCAGTTCAATGTAACATCGATAGGTTTAGGCTACTACATGATGCTCAAATTTTCCCTATACCCATCATGAGGTTGCTACAACCTAGTCTATGAATGAAAGTTTACGACGTAGGTGTACAGGTCGAGAGAATTTTGAGTAATCAAAGTGACAGACAGTGACACATTCAATATCGCCTTGCACACTCTTGGCTGCATCTAGCTGATCTAGTTCTTTTTATCCCTGTTTCGTTCCGTTTGCTTCCGCTTTAAAAAATGTTTTTCAACAGAATCGGTGGAATGAATACACCTCTGATCACACGCAAACACAGTTCACTTTCATAGCAGCCACATGAAAACAGCATGACCACTATGCTCCTTGTATATATAATTCCTTCTCGCTACTATCTACACTCTGTTCTCCTCTCACCTTTTCCCTTCGCTTGTGGACTTCAGTGCATCACATCAGCAATCCAAGCCAAACCTTCATATCATGACCACTAATGCACTAATGCTACACACAGTCTACATCGTTGTCAAATCATAGTCAACATAGATACTAGAACTAACACGTTAGTAAACCCTCTACATTCATGCAGTACAGTCAGAAAGCAGTTTAGCAGTTACACCGGCGGGCCCCGGTGGCAATAAATTAACAAAACCAGAAGCTTACCTTGACTTGGGAGCGTTCCAGAGCCATAGCCAGCTAGCTAACATAGCATCCCTCTCTGTTTGAGCCGGGTGTTTGAGTAGGCTAAACTAGCTATCTGCATTGCTAGCTAAGTGAAGGTCAACGTTTAAAAAGAAATACAACCAAATATAGCTCTCTCTCGCTATCTTGCTTCTCCTTCATTTTGGAAGAAATTAATTTGTTCAAAACTGTTCAACGATTGTATTTCTCTCTCTTTGAGTCAACTACTCACCACATTTTATGCACTGTAGTGCTAACTAGTTGTAGCTTACGCTTTCAGTACTAGATTCATTCTCTGATCTTTTGATTGGGTGGACAACATGTCAGTTCATCCTGCAAGAGCTCTGATAGGTTGGAGTACTCCTCTGGAAGTTATCATAATTACTGTGTAAGTCTATGGAAGGGGCGGCAGGTAGCCTAGTGGTTAGAGTGTTGGACTAGTAACCGAAAGGTTGCAAGATCGAATCCCCGAGCTGGCAATGTAAAAATCTGTTGTTCTGCCCCTGAACAAGGCAGTTAACCCACTGTTCCTAGGCCGTCATTGAAAATAAGAATTTGTTCTTAACTGACTTGCCTAGTTAAATAATGGTTAAAAAAAAGGGCATGAGAACCATGAAACTCCTAGGTTTTGTATTGAAGTCAATGTACCCAGAGGAGGACAGAAGTTATCTGTCCTCCGGCTACAGTTACGGTGTTACCCTACAGAGTGCTGCTGAGGCTACTGTAGATATTCATTGCAAAACAGTGTGTCAATTATCAATTATTTGGTAACGTTAATATATTTATTATAGTTTTATCTAAAAAAGAGTTATGGTATAAATGACATTAACTAAGGAGGATGGCCTCCCCTTCTTCCTCTGAGAAGCCTCCACTGATGTATTGTTTCTAAAACAATACAATTATTACTAGTAAGAAGTAATGTGGTATATTGTTGAATGACATTTTTAGTGACCTGAGTCTTTTAACCAAAATATCACAGATGAGACAAACATTTCCACCTGCCCCTTTAGGTTGAGTCTAACTAGTAGAAGTGTCATTTCTTCCCTAGCAGTTGAAATTCAAACATAGAAAAACAACCTAGCTTGTGAATAAAACAATGTAAATAGCCAAGAAACACAAGGACAAACATCTCACTTCAGTAGACTATTGTTTCAAGTAAATTAGACCAACTTTTATGCCTGTGCACAGCGCTTCTAAAAATGAATCTTTCACTGAGCTCTTCACATGCGCACAGCCCCCAGCCAGGCAGTGTTGCAGTGCGAGGTGGAATAGGCTATTTTGGATTCGTAGTTCTTTGACTTTGTGCGATTCATTTACTAGCTATGAAACAAAACGTCAGAAATACTTTGACATTTTTATTTTACTTTAAATGTGATCATACTTGACCATTTTTATTCACAAATGCGAGTGAAATACTCGCACTGTGGAGCTCTGACCACCCGCCAACATAGCTGGTGAAATGGACATCTTAACTGCCAATGCCAAAATCTACCCTCATTTGGCTGGTGGTGGGTGTTAATGTTAGGCCCTGATGCATTCACTGACAACAGAGCAGAGTGAGGTCTGCATCCAGCAACTTCACAAGTCACATGACCTGTTTTTGCAGCTGTCTCAGTTCTGCACTCCAGGGAGAGAGAGAGGGAGAGGGCAAACTACACTGAACTAGCTCCAATGTATGACATCACTTAGGAGTTTCTGGATTTGAGTAACTTCTCCTTTACCCTAATCTCTACTAAACGCACTACCTGAAGTGTGTGTTGTGTATATCAACAGGGCGTTTAATTGTTTATTACATTTCTTTAATCTAATAATCTCACCGGTATAGTGAAGAACTTGTCCTATTCTACTCAAAGGCCTACATAAATAAGCAATTTTACTGTTGAAAACTATATACAGTGCCTTCAGAAAGCATTCATACCCCTTGACTTTTCCAAATGTTGTTGTGTTACAGCCTGAATTTAAAATGGGTTACATTTAGATTTTTTGGTCACTGGCCTACATACAATACCCCATAATGTCAAAGTGGAATAATGTTTTTTGAAATGTTTACAAATGAACTAAAAATGAAAAGCTGAAAAGCTGAAATGTCTTTAGTCGAATAAGTTTAGGAGTAAAAATGTGCTTAACAAGTCACATAATAAGTTGCATGGACTCTGTGTGCAATAATAGTGTTTAACATGATTTTTGAATGACTACCTCATCTCTGTACCACACACATACAATTATCTGTAAGGTCCCTCAGTTGAGCATTAAACTTCAAACACAGAGTCAACCACAAAGAACAGGGAGATATTCCAATGCCTTGCAAAGAAGGGCACCTAGTGGTAGATGGGTAAAGAAAAAAACGAGACACTGAATATCCCTTTGAGCATGGTGAAGTTATTTTGGATTTTGGATGCTGTATCAATACACCCAGTTACTACAAAAATGCAGGCGTCCTTCCTAACTCAGTTGCCGTAGAGGAAGGAAACCACCCAGGGATTTCACCATGAGGCCAATGGTGACTTTAAAACAGTTACAGTTTAATGGTTGTGATAGGAGAAACTGAGGATGGATCAACAACATTGTAGTTACTCCACAATACTAACCTAATTGACCGAGTGAAAAGGACGACGCTTGTACAGAATAAACATTTTCCAAAACTTGCATCCTTTTTGCAACAAGGCACTAAAGTAATACTGCAAAACATTTGTTATGTTAGGGGCAAATCCAATACAACACATTACCGAGTACCACTCTCAAAATGTTCAAGCATAGTGGTGGCTGCATCATATTATGGGGAGAAAAAAAAAGAAGAAAAAAAAAAAATAAAGGAATGGAGCTAAGCACAGACAAAATCCTAGAGGAAAACTTGGTTCAGGCTGCTTTCCACCAGACACTGAGAGATTATTTCACCTTTCAGCAGGACAATAACATACAACACAAGGCCAAATCTACACTGGAGTTGCTGGGTTACAGTTTTGACTTAAATCTACTTGAAAATCTATGGCAAGACCTGAAAAGGGTTGTCCAGCAATGATCAACAACCAATTTGACAGCGCTGTAACACATCAAAATGTGGAATAAGCCAAGGGGTATGAATACTTTCTGTAGACACTGTACATAAAGATATTGTTTGCTAGAACACCCCACTGTAAACTACAGTGTTATGTGCCATTTGGCACCTATTTGCTATTATACCAAACAAAAATATAAATGCAACGTGTAAAGTGTTGGTCCCATGTTTCATGAGCTGAAATAAAAGATCCCAGAAGAAAAAAAATATGCACTAAAACATATTTTTCTAAAAAGTTGTGCACAAAATTGTTTACATCCATGCTAGTGAGCATTTCTACTTTGCCAAGATAATCCATCCTTCTGACAGGTGTGGCATATCAAGAAGCTGATTAAACAGCATGATCATTACACAGGTGCACCTTGTGCTGGGGACAATAAAAGGCCACTATAAAATGTGCAGTTTTGTCACACAACACAATGAAACGGATGTCTCAAGTTTTGAGGGAGCGTGCAATTGCAGGAATGTCGACCAGAGCTGTTGCCAGAGAATTGAATGTGAATTTTTCTACCATCAACTTCGTTTTGGAGAATTTGGCAGTATGTCCAATCGGCCTCACAACCGCAGACCACGTGTAACCATGCAGAGCCCAGGACCTCCACATCCTGCTTCTTCACCTGCAGGATCGTCTGAGACCAGCCACTCAGACAGTTGATGAAACTATGAACTGTAACTCAGTAAAATCATTGAAATTGTTGCATGTTGCATTCATATTTTTTTCAGTATAGATAATAATTTTAAAAGGTTAGGCTAATTCACACTCACAATGAGTTAGCCAAGGCAATGTCCTATAGACTGGTTGGTTGTTTAGCAACAAAACCGAGGCTTGCGCAACTATGGGTCAAGACAGACGGTTTGGCTTAGATTGACAACATGTGAACTATATTTCGTCTCCAATGTTTATTGACAACATAAATACTTTTTCACAATGAGCCCTTATTGTCGCTCAAATACATCGTTATAGTTGTTGGTTAGCTAGCTAGTAATTTGTAGCTATTGTAATGTCCCTGGGTTTATAAGCGCGGATATCGACTCTGCCGCTGGCGCATGATTTTGCGGCACAGTTGATAGCGAGCTGGACTTCGGGCTAGAAGGTTGAGGGTTCGAGACCTGCTCCCTGCTGTTTCATTACATTGGTGTCAGAAGTGATCGGACCTTGCATCCACGACAGTGCGTGTGCTTGGCTGGTGAGCGCGTTCCTATAAGACGTTGAGTTGCAAGCTAGCGCGAGGACGCGCTCTTTGAAAGGAAGGAGTAGTGTAACGACCCTGGGTTTAAAAGCGCGGATATCGACTCTGCCGCTCGAGGCTGCTTTTGCGGCACAGTCGATAGCGCGCTGGACTTCGGGCTAGAACGTCGAGAGTTCGAGGCCTGCTCCCTGCTGTTTCATCACACTATATTAGCATTGACATGAAATCAGTAAAAACACCTCAAAAGAAGACATGGTGTCAATAATAAGATGAAACGAGCCACTTACTATTCCCCACATGGTAGTTTCTTGTCATTCTTGCTAGCAATCCCGCCATCCAGAATCACAACATGCTGACTTCTGCCCCATTGAAGCGTGCACGTCGTTTTTGTGATGTTGTCAGCTAACACATCTACGCTACTCATGCAGTGAGTATAAGGCCTTTTTACTATGGAATTGTACATATGGGCTGGACACTTTTTAGTTGTTTTTTATTCTTGGGGTTAGGTGTACTGTATATGGTATGGGAGAGGGCTGTCTTGGGGTTTTATTTATTGAGTTGCTGGTATTTAATACCTATGATGCTGCCTGTGATGTGTTTTGTAATGCCATAATACTGACTTTAAATTCTGCCCAGCGTCTCTGGAGAGAGGTGATTTACATGTGCTGGGTCAATATTCAGTCTTGTTAACGTCCATGCATTTCCTTTTTTTAAATCGCAATATTAAGGTGAGATTGGCATTTACGATGCAGACGAAGGCTTTGCATTGACCACTGATATTCCGTTAGAAGTATTACAGAGTACTTCTATAGCACCTCACTGAAATAAATAATTATATGTGAAATAATTTTTGTAGCTGGTTTTCAAATGCATAAAACATTTACAGGCAAAAGTATTCATACCCCTTGGATTTCTTCACATTTTATTGTTACAAAGTGGGATTAAAACTGATTTAATTGTCATTTTTTTGTCAAAATCTACTCAAAATAGTGTAATGTCAAAGGGGAAGAAAAATAAGATTGTTTTTAGATTAATGCATATGCAACGACTATACTTTAGTTATCCAATAAGTACTCAGCCCGTTTGTTCAGGCAAGCCTACATTAGTTCAGGAGTAAAATTTGGTCTAACAAATCACATAATAACTTACATAGACTTACTCTGTGTGAAATAATAGAGGTTGGCATGATTCCTCTGTCCCAGATACATACAATATCTGTAAGGTCCCTCAGTCAAGTATTGAATTTCAAGCACAGATTCAACTAATCTTTAAAAAAATGTTAGTATTTTTCTTACCCTTTGACATTACAGTATTTTGAGTAGATTGTTGACAAAAAAATACAATTAAATCCATTTAATCCCACTTTGTAACACAAAATGTGAAGAAATCCAAGGGGTATGAAAACTTTTGCAAGGCACTGTATATGAGAAAACAGACTTTCGTTCAGGCGACAACAGCAATTGGCTGTTGAAATAAAGGCTAGAGCTAGACAGTGTCTTAACATTACATGATCCAACACAGATGCCTTAGTATTCACACTCTTCTGATGTGAGGATTGTCCGATTTTTGGGGGTGGGCAAAAGCCTTCTCTAAACGTATCAATTGTGTTCCTATATATTAAACATGTTGCCAGGCTAAATGGTCTGCTTCACATTGATGTTATCTTTTGAATCCTCTCAATGGCAAGTATGAGTCAGATTATAGGCTTCCTTTCCTTAATCATAATATTTTAACATATCTTCCTAGTTTCTCCTTATATCTTTTTAAATAAAAGAAAGTAATAGGCTACATTTTTCAGTCGAACCAGACTGATGCCCATCCATTTTTATCATCCAAGATATGAATATCTCATTTCTTTGTCGACTCACATGGAAACTACAGAATATGCAGCAGCGAACTCTGACCTAGTCTGGAAAATTAATTTGGCAGGAGCAATGCCGTTTTCAATTGCTATCCACTCTGAGAAGGGAAAGGGAGCCATGTCTGCCTATCTAGTGCCTATTATGAGTTGATCTGTACAACAGTAGCTATTAAGAACATCAGAGAGGCATGGTTACCAATAGTCTTTTAGATATCCCCCTGCACCTGGCACAGGCGCATAATTGGCTGAGGACGGTAGCCTGCTCCCTCTGTGCTGGGGTACACTGTATGCTTCCCCGTGTAGCTATATCACTAAACCCTTTTCCCCCATCTACCATCTACTCATCTGAGCCCCTAGGCCTGTCACAATGTCTTGTATCATCCAGATTAGCATAGTCAAGAGCTGTTAGCATTGTGGCATGTAAACAGAGCCAGGCCTTCTCCCTCCCCTAAACCGTCTGTTTTGCCAGTCTCCTTTGACTTAGCGTGTTATTTTCTCATTGCTACTACTACTAACCACACAACATATTTTACTCGACGGGTGACATTGTGGATAAAGATTCCAGTCACCAATTTGCATGCAGTGTAGGCTAAATTGTATTTTAGTGCATTCGTTTGAGAATGATCAGGCTAGTTTGTGTTACCGCCTCCTTGATGTAATCCAGCACCATGAAATTAAGCAGTCCAATATTCTGAGAACATTTGTATAAGGTTTAGTTGTTGTATAATTTGTATAAGGATAACCTATTGGCGCAGATGGAGGCTCAATCTTCAAACAGCAGAACAAGCACAAGTCATTATATAATGATTACCAGGCCAACTCATTCTTTTCTGATATGATTTTTCTGCTGCATATTGTGCGTTTCCTTCTCTTTCTCCACAGTGTCCTTCAAAAGAGGCCAATTTCCTAGACAAATCGCATCAGTTTCACCGCCATCATTATCCAAGCCCAGCTAACCATGCTCTTTATGCTCTTTTTAAAAGGCCCCATTTGATTTTTGACAGACAAGACTGTCTGAAATCAACTTGCATAATTAGCAGTGTTATTAAAATGTACACAATCTTGTAATGCGGCAACTTTGTAGCCGGCGAGTGTCAGGAGCAACGATGGGCTCCAGCAGTGGTCCCCTTTGATAAAGACAGAAGTAGCAGCAGCAATCTTCAGCTATTGCACTCAGCCCGCTGAGTCCCTCGCCTGTCTCTCAGGCCCTCACTTCAAAGCCATGGGACATAATGTACAATCTCTTAATAGTTTTAGACCAAAGCTTCCCGGGGGCTCTCGGCCACTGTATAGCCTACCTCAGTGTAAACACCTAATCAAGATTGCCTGGGCCTGGCCACAATAGCAACCAAATAGCAATCCAAGATCCGCGGCCCTTTGAAGTCTTCATTGCAAAAACTGATGTTTCCTGGGCGGCTCAAAGTAAAATGGCATGCCCAATTGCCTGGACTTTGTTGTGGCTCGTCTCGCCAAGAGGAGGGCAATTACGGGCCCCAATTTAGCAGAATAGATATTACACAGCTTACAATGCTCAAAATGCAATTTGGCTTAGATCATTTGGCTCCAATTGATTGGGATTTTTATAATGGGTGACAAAAGGCAGTGTCAGGGGCCACGGGCAGAGGTTGTGGTCCTGTCTTGCCATGGGAAAGCTGGGGATTGAGAGGTGGGTGGGTGGGTGGATACTGTCATTGGTGGAGTCATTGACACCTGTTACTGATCTACACACAAAACAGCTGCTGCTCCACCAGTGTCAGGCTTGGGGACACACAGGACAACACCTGGACCATTAGACAGCCTATTAAATTACTAGAGGGGCTATGTCATAAATCCTTAAAGTTCCAGAATGGTGTGAAAATGGCAGCCATATTGGTCAGGGAGAAATCCAAACCAGTCTAATTGGAATTAATGGAATTAATGGCAGTGGAGGCATCGTCGTGATTTTACTTATGCAGGAAAATAAAAGTAAGGCATGTGATATATCAGAAATTGTGTAATCGATTTATTGTCAACCTAAAATATTGCCATATAATTGTAAATAGTTTGTACAGGTTTTTCACCAATTTTCTGTATAAATAGCCTCTAAAATATATGTTAACAGGCCATACATGTCTACATTTTTGTTTTCTTGGAAATATGTAAGTGCTTGTTGCATTTACAACTTGTCTAAGTCCTATCATCAACTGATTTCAGACAGTGTACGGCTGTGGATTGACTGCATTATTTGAATGGAATGTTGGCATATTGGCAGTTAATTTGAAAAATCTATGGGATGATTCCTCTAAAACTGGCTGGCTAGACGGCTAGCTAACAAACATACAGTGCAGATAAATTCTTGAAATTCCTTATTTTACACAATAACTTATCACAGCACTGGCAAACCATGATTGACCAACTCCCTGACCAAAATGGCTAACCTTTATCCCATCATAAGAAGGTTCATGTCCATTCTAGTATTCTAATTCCCAGTTATATGATCTGGACACTGTCAGGATCACCTTGAGTTCTATGTGCCAAATAATCAACACCTAACTTAGTTACAAAACCACCCCTCAAATGTCAGCATTTAAGCGGAAGAGTTTTTCTGACATTTGACATTGAAATGGTAATGATACGATATAGGCCTAGTTTTCCCTAGTTTCACATTGAGAAGTTAGGCTACTACTCATAAAACGTATTTCAATTTTCTGGCAGCCATTTTTTTTGCTGAATATGCCATAACATCACATGCACCAAATCCCACCATGATAGTAATTCTAAAATGTCAGTCTTCTTACCAAAATAGTATATCATTCAGTTACTTCTTTCATTAGCTTTTTACTGCAACACCGGCTCTGCTTTTGCCGCCGCTTAGCTATCATCTGTGTGCCTTCTTGCCCAGATAGGGAGGACACTGCATCGGGTTATCAGCCCAGCTCCCCGCATACCTGGCCTTTCAGCAGATAGACAGAACAGTTTGACGCCACACTTATTGATGGATATATTACAACTCCATCCACTCACTCTCTCTGACCTTCGCCTATTCACTCTCCCAGAATTAGTGGCATTTAACGAGGAACTCCTCAGCCTGTCAATACCATCGATCCTCTCAGATTGTCCTCAGGACGCAGAGTGAGGGACCCAAGTTAACTAAATGATTTTCATTACGACATTAGCTGAATACATTTCTCTCTCGAAAATGGTACATTACAGTACAAAATGAAAGAGAATGGATGTGAGGGTTTGTGGAGCTTAGGCCAAAACGTGAGGGAATTGATTGTTAGGCAGGCTACTTGAAAAAAATATAGGTTACACCTATGCTACAGATTTGACAGAGCAGAGTAGTTTTGGTGGTTAGGGGAAACATCAGTACTATCTTTTTTTAAGCCTGCAGTTTAGTGTCCTCAAAATGCCTCCTCTCAAAATAATATTTTTTATTTTGACTGTTGTCATTATTTGGGGAAAATAAGGTACAGTGCCTTTGGAAAGTATTCAGACTCCTTGACTTTGTCCACATTTTGTTACGTTACAGCCTTATTCTAAAATTGATTAAATAAAGCAATCTACACACAATACCCTATAATGACAAATTGAAAACAGGTTTTTTGAAATATTTGCAAATGTATTACAAATAAAAGCATAAATATCTTAGTTACATACGTTTTCAGACCCTTTGTTATGAGACTCGAAATTGAGCTCAGGTGCATCCTGTTTCCATTGATCATCCTTGAGATGTTTCTACAACTTGATTGTAAATTCAATTAATTGGACATGATTTGTAAAGGCACACACCTGTCTATATAAAGTCAGGATCAAGGCAAAGATGAACGGAGCAAAGTACATAGAGATCCTTGATGAAAACCTGCTCCAGAGCGCTCAGGACCTCAGACTGGGGCGAAGGTTCACCTTCCAACAGGAGAACGACCCTAAGCTCACAGCCAAGACAACGCAGGAGTGGCTTCGGGACAAGTCTTTGAATGTCCTTGAGTGGCCCAGTCAGAGCCCGTACTTAAACCTGATCGAACATCTCTGGAGAAACCTGAAAATTGCTGTGCAGCAATGCTCCCCATCCAACTTGACAGCTGGAGAGGATCTGCAGAGAAGAATGGGAGAAACTCCCCAAATACAGGTGTGCCAAGCTTGTAGCATCATACGCAAGAAGACTCGGTGCTGTAATCGCTGTCAAAAGTGCTTCAACAAAGTACTGAGTAAAGGGTCTGAATACTTATGTAAATGTAATATTTACGTTTTTTATTTTTAATAAATTAGCAACAAAAAAAAACGTTTTTTGCTTTGTCATTATGGGGTATTGTGTGTAGATTGATGAGTGGGGGGGAAAAAACAATTTAATCAATTTTAGAATAACAAAATGTGGAAAAACTCAAGGGGTCTGAATACTTTCTGAAGGCACTGTATATATTGGGCAGTTTTGAGTATTGTGCACCTGACTGGACTGTCATTGTTTAACTCAGTTAATTGTGCTGTGAAATATTTACCTCCAATTTGCTTTCCTCTTATACAAATGATGTAGGCTTTCATACAAGTGTTAGACAGCAGACTCAGCTTTTAGCAACATTTTCCTGAAGTCTTTCAATCTGTTCGATGAGCAGCTCTTTCATTTTGAATGACACTTTTTGCTCCACTCTCCTTTTATTTGTTTTCTCTTTTTCTATCCAAAGGTTTGCGATACTACAGAGGAGATTACCATTGGTGGGAACCAGGAGGAGGAAAGCCAAGGGGACAATTCAGACCCGGAGTTGAGGTGGCTCCAGAAAACCCAGCAACTCAAGGTGGGACCCTCTCCACTCCTTTTCATGTTATGATCTCATTCACTTTCTCCTGTGCTTTCTCCTGTGTGTTTTTGCCTTATAACGCATAACTGCTAGCGAGGGGCTTTCTGCTCAAGATGAAAATGCCTGCACATTGGGTTCACTACTGTCACCTGGGATTTTAATTTTACCCCCGCAACGGACCCAATCTATGTCTGATAGAGTTGTCGAGGCATAATGGGGCCTTCGCCCAAAAACTGTCCTGAAACGGAGCCTCTACAGACAGGAAAAAGTGAGTGCAATGGAGAGACATCATTATTTTGAGCACTTGAGCGGTCACCCTAATGTTGTTGCCTTGGTAGAGGAGAGGAGTGTAAATATTTTCCCATTAGAATGAGGGAAAGTTGGTGTTTGCTAAATCAGAGGCAATAAATGCTGAGGCACATTGCCTCAGAGCCCGGCAGAATAATTTGGGAGGGCCATGCTACGAGAATCTCCAACAGAACATGAAAGGCCCTCTCTGGCCATGACAATAGCCACAAAGCATCAGTTACATAAGGAAAGAAGGGTATTTTTTCCACATTGTGGGTAAAATCTTCCAGCCATCGTCCCACTGATACGTTGAGTTAAGGAACAGATCACACTTAGGTTGTTCACAAATTGAGAATTTTATGTTTTATAATAAACATTTTAAGTGTATTTTTTTGGTGTTTCTCAATCATGGGAAATACATTCTGATGTCTTTTTCCAAAGCGTATTTCATGTGATATCTTGTCAATGAAAGAACATTTCCAGTACATTGGCATCCTCCTGCTCTTAAATATTTGGTTATTACCCTATTTTCCTTTGTTAAATAGGGTCCTTGTTAGATGTATTACATGGGACTCAATCAAGTGTTCATATATTTTAACCAATGCAGGAAGTCCTGATTTTCACAACTTGTTTGACCTCCATTACCTACATCATTGATATTGAACTTGTATCTTTTGCTTTCCTTATTGTCAGTGTTGAGTTGATCATATTGCTGTTAGCCTATTGGTTGCTGTTATTCCAAATGTGAGTTGTGTTATTTCCAACCCCTACTCACAGGTAACTCAGATCTCCAAAGAAAAGCAAGCTCAGCAGAGAGTGAATCCCAAACCCCCCAGTGAGAAGAGACTCCTGGCTCAGGGGGTCAAAGCCAGGCCAAGAGACTGCTACCTGAGCCCCCCCACTGACACCACCAGACCTGCAGCCAGGACCCAGGCTCACTCCCACCCCCACCACTCACCCCACCTCCAGGCACTCAGTGACACAGATTCCCAGTCTAGCATACTGGACACCCAGCCACAGCAGCCCCAACACATCCCCTTAACACAGTCCCCCACCGTCCACCTCAACATCAACACCTCATCCAAGCTCCTCGCTTTTATGCACTGCAGTCACCAGGACACCGTTCTCACCATACCCAAGCCCTGTAGCGGCCCCAGCCCCCAAAGGAAGCCACAGTCTATAGACGGGTACAGCCCTAACGCCAATGTACCGCTTAGGAACACCATCCTGGTAAACCCTTACTCCCACCCAGGTCCTCACCCCTGTCCCCAAGACCACGGTTCATTACAGCTGGCTTTGGTTCCACAGGCTGATGTGTCTCCACTGAGCCCAGGTCGGGGCTCTCGCAGCAGTCAGGGCTTCCCAGGGATGCCCCCTCTCTGCCAGGGCAGCAGAGAACCACCGCATCTCTGGCACCAGGAGAACGCCCCATTGCAGCGTGAAAACCACGTTGTCCTGCAGTATGATGATGAGGATAGTCACAGGTCTACTTACACCGCCGAGACAAAATACTCCTCCAGCTCCTACACAGTGCTGCCCCCTATAGGTAAAACAACGACGGGAGACCCTGAGCTAGGCCGTGACATAGCTGCACAGAGATTCACCTTCATGCAGAGAAGCAGCTCTGAGGCCTACCTGGCACAGATGAGGAGAGAGAAACAACTGAAAGAGAGAGTCATTTACAAGGTGTGTGTGTGTGTGTGTGCACCTGTGTGTGTTAACTTTAGCACACTATGTGTGTGTGTTAATCTTTAATTGCCACACTAACAAGCCAGGGCATGGTTACCTTTCTCAATACAGTTAACGGGCTAATTACATTACAACCATTTACCTAATCTCAAAGGGCATAATCAGCATCGCACAAGTCGCACAAACAATGTTCTTTGACAGCAGAGATAACATTCTCACGTTCTCCTTTACAAACGGAACGATTAAAGGAGGTGCCCCTTAGTGGCAACGAACGCAAAACATCAGGTTAATTGTCTAATGCCTGTAAGATGCACTTAATAGCAATGAGATGATGAGGTAAAACAACCATTTTGAGACATGTAAGAGAATAAGGTGAATAAAAGAGAGAGGGAGGCAAGGGGCGGCTAAAGATATCCATTTACATGCAATGACGGCCTCTGTCGTTGGCCATCTTGAGCCCTGCAGGTGTGTCCAAAGAAAGTCAGCCCTGCTCCCATAAGGTAGTATAGCACAGACTAGAGACATCCACATACAGTAGTAGACATTCGCTTTCTAAGACAAAACACTCAGTTAATGTTAGTAGGTAACTTAAATAGATATTCTACTGATTATTGTTAAGGTACCAATTAATCTGAGAAAATGACTTTTATCACGTTATTACTGTTACAGGCTTTGGCTTTTCCATTTATGTTTTGAGGTTGGACTTTAGTGGAAAGGTGGGAAGGTGTTGCACCTGTGCTGGCCCTGGTGCTATTTAAGAGTGGCTGGCCCAGAGCTCCAGTTCTCTTGATAGATACGGAGGGTTGACATCTTTAAATGGATTTCCCAATTTCGATTTCTAGACGAACAATTCTTTATCTGATTTCCCTGATTTCGTTTTATGCCATTTTTTGGTTTGCTTCCTGTCTTTACGTTTGGTGTAAGTTTTTCTTTTGTTTGCCTCTTTTTGGGCAAATTTAGTGGGCCCCATGGTGGGTGTCTTTTAAGTTCCAGTTGTTGTTGCTAGTCAACTTTCAGTGGACACCTCCATGAGTGTCTTTCAGAACCCTTCCTAAAACCCCACCGGTTTCGTTTTGTTTGTTGGTCAGTGACTCTTTGTTAGTTCCACCTTCTGTTTGAGAGACATTTTGTCAAATAATAGTTCTGCAGGAGGAGTGAAGTCAGGCGCAGGAGACTCAGGTACGTGAAACACATAGTTACTTTAATGAAGAAAAACAAGTCCAAAATATCAAGTCTACAAGGCAAGGGAAAAAATATTCCAACAAAGGAAGACTAACACAGTCTTGGGAATATAACGGGACGCAGCCCAGCAACCCTAAAGCCAAAACGCTAAATATAAAAGGACCAGAAAAGAAATCCCCCCCAACCTACGATAACAGACACGAAACAATCCCGCACAACCCCAAACACAAAACAGACAGACTAAATACCCCACTAATTACTAAACACAAAACAGGTGCTACCCTAACCAGACATTACCAAACGAAACAGAAAAGGAAATCGGTGGCAGCTAGTAGGCCGGCGACGACGAGTGCCGCCCGAACGGGGAGAGGCGCCACCTGTGGATGTTGTGACAGTACCCCCCCCCCCCCCTGACGCGCGGCTCCCGCAGTGCACCGACGCCGGCCTCGAGGACAACCCAGAGGGCGAGGCGCAGGGCGATCCGGATGGAGGCTGTGGAACTCCTGCAACATTGCAGGATCCAAGATGTCCTCCACCGGTACCCAGCACCTCTCCTCCGGACCGTACCCCTCCCAGTCCACGAGGTACTGCAGACCACCTACCCGACGCCTGGAGTCCAAGATGGACCGGACTGTGTACGCCGGGGCCCCTCCGATGTCCAGGGGGGGGGGGGGGCGGAGGGACCTCCCGCACCTCAGCGTCCTGCATTGGACCAGCTACCACCGGCCTGAGGAGAGACACATGAAACGAGGAGTTAATACGGTAATACAAAGGAAGCTGCAACCTGTAACACACCTTGTTTATTCTCCTCAGGACTTCGAACGGCCCCACAAATCGCGGACCCAACTTCCGGCTGGGCAGGCGGAGGGGCCGGTTCCGAGTCGAGAGCCAGACCCTGTCCCCCGGAGTAAACATGGGGGCCTCACTGCGGCGGCGGTCAGCACTCTCCTTGTGCCGCCCCCCAGCCCGCTTAAGGGATTCCTGGATGGCACTACAGGTCTCCTTAGAGCGCTGTACCCAGTCCTCAACCGCAGGAGCTTCAGTCTGGCTCTGATGCAAGGGCAACCTGGACCGGCTGGTAACCCAACACCACCTGAAAGGGCGACAGGTTAGTGGAGGAGTGGCGAAAAAAGTTCTGCGCCAACTCGGCCCATGGTACAAACCTCGCCCACTCTCCCGGCCGGTCCTGGCAATAGGACCGTAGAAACCTGCCCACATCCTGGTTAATTCTCTCCACCTGCCCATTACTTTCGGGGTGAAAACCCAAGGTCAAACTAACCGAAACCCCCAGTCACTCCATAAACGCCCTCCACACTCGGGACGTGAACTGGGGACCTCGATCAGAGACGATGTCCTCAGGCACCCCGTAGTGCCGGAAGACATGCGTAAACAGGGCCTCCGCGGTCTGTAGGGCCGTAGGAAGACCGGGCAATGGGAGTAGACGGCAGGACTTAGAGAACCGATCCACAACGACCAGGATCGTGGTGTTCCCCTGAGACGGCGGGAGATCCGTGAGGAAATCCACGGACAGGTGGGACCATGGCCGCTGTGGAACGGGGAGGGGCTGTAATTTCCCCCTAGGCAGGTGTCTAGGCGCCTTACACTGGGCGCACACTGAACAGGAGGAGACAGAGCCTCATGTCCTTCACCAAAGTGGGCCACCAGTACTTCCCTCTAAGACCTCACACTGTCCGTTCAACCCCAGGATGACCCGAGGAGGGTAGCGTATGTGCCCACCGAATCAGGCGATCGCGAACACCGAGCGGGACGTACTTCCGCCCTGCAGGACATTGAGGGGGAGGGGTTTCGACCGCAATGCCCGCTCGATGTCCGCATCCACCTCCCAGACTACCGGTGCCACCAGACAGGAGGCTGGAAGTATGGGAGTGGGGTTGATGGACCGGTCCTCGGCGTCATAGAGGCAAGACAGTGCGTCAGCCTTGGTGTTCCGGGAACCTGGGATGTACGAGATAGTAAACTGGAATTTCGTAAAAAACATAGCCCACCTGGCTTGGCGTGGGTTCAGTCTCCTCGCCGCCCGGATGTACTCCAGATTACGGTGATCAGTCCAGATGAGGAAAGGGTGTTGCGCCCCCTCTAACCAATGTCGCCACACCTTCAGGGCTCTAACCACAGCTAGCAACTCCCTGTCCCCCACATCATAGTTACGCTCCGCCGGACTCAGCTTCTTAGAAAAGAAAGCACAGGGGCGAAGCTTGGGGGGCGAGCCCGAACGCTGCAACAAGACAGCTCCAACCCCTGCCTCGGACGCGTCCACCACTATGAATGGTAAAGAGGGGTCCGGGTGAGCCAGCACCAGAGCGTCGGTAAACAGGGCCTTAAGCCGACAAAAAGCTCTGTTCGCCTCCGCCTACCACTGCAGCTGCACCGGGCCCCCCTTCATCAGTGAGGTAATGGGAGCCGCCACCTGACCAAAACCCCGGATAAACCTCCGGTAGTAATTGGCAAACCCTAAGAACTGCTGCACCTCCTTAACCGTGGTCGGAGTCGGCCAATTACGCACGGCCGAAATGCGATCACATTCCATCACCACCCCGGATCTGGAAATGCGATACCCCAGAAATGAGACAGCTCGTTTGGAGAACTCTTCTCAGCCTTGACATACAAGTCATGCTCCACCAGTCGCCCAAGCACTTTACGCACCAGGGACACATGTTCGGCGCGTGTGGCGGAGTAAATCAGAATGTCGTTGATGTACACCACCACACCCTGACCGAGCAGATCCCGGAGAATCTCATCCACAAAGGATTGGAAGACGGCTGGAGCATTCTTTAACCCATATGGCATGACGAGGTACTCATAATGGCCAGATGTAGTACTAAATGCGGTTTTCCACTCGTCCCCATCTCGGATACACACCAAATTGTACGTGCTCCTGAGATCCAACTTTGTGAAGAAGCGCGCCCCGTGAAATGACTCCACCGCCGTAGCCATGAGAGGTAATGGGTAACTGAAACCCACCGTGATGGCATTTAGACCTCTATAATCAATGCACGGACGCAAACCTCCATCCTTCTTCTTCACAAAAAAGAAGCTCGAGGAGACAGGTGATTTGGATGGCCGAATGTATCCCTGCCTCAAGGACTCAGTGACGTATGTCTCCATAGCCACTGTCTCCTCCTGAGACAGAGGATACACGTGACTCCTGGGATATGCAGCGTTAACCTGGAGGTTTATCGCACAATCTCCTTGTCGATGAGGTGGTAATTGAGTCGCCTTCGTTTTACTGAAGGCGATAGCCAAATCGGCATACTCTGAGGGAATGTGCACGGTAGAGACTTGGTCTGGACTCTCCACCGTAGTAGCACCGATGGAAACCCCTATACAGCTGCCCGAGCACTCCCTCGACCACCCCTTAAAACCTCTTGACGCACGCCCAGGATAGGGGGCGCTACAGCGATAAAAAAAATAAAAATACGTGCCCATTTTAAACGGCCTCCTACTCAAACTCAGAAGCTAGGATATGCATATAATTAATAGATGTGGATAGAAAACACCCTAAAGTTTCTAAAACTGTTTGAATGGTGTCTGTGAGTATAACAGAACTCATATAGCAGTCAAAACCCCGAGACAGTTTCTAACAGGATGTGGAATTCTGAATTGCGGACTCAACTTCAGCACTTTGCCTATAAATCACACCGTGAGCTATGGTTCATTGAGCACTTCCTATGGCTTCCACTAGATGTCCCCAGTCTTTACAAAGTGGTTTGAGTCTTCTACTGTGAAAACTGACTGAAAGAGAGGCTGTTGATCTTGGTCACATGGGGAGGGCCATCACCATTATGATGCGGGCGCCCCTGGCTACCCTCCCCTTTCGAAACGTTTTGAAAGACAATGCAACCGTCCCCATGGAATATTATTGAAGCTCTGGTTGAAAAAGGCCCTAAAGATTTATGTTATACAACGTTTGAGATGTTTGAACGAACTTAAATATTTTTGGGGGGGGCTTTCATGAGGAGAAGTCCCGCGCACGACGGAACATTTTGAGGTGCCTTCGGAACGCGCTAACAAGAAGAAGCTATTGGGACATAAATTATGAACTTTTTCGAACAAAACTACATTTGTTGGGGACCTGGGATTCCTGGAAGTGCCTTCTGATGAAGATAATCAAAGTTAAGGGAATAATTACAATAGTATACAAGAGTAGATTTGATATTCGATTGTTCCAAGATGGCGCAGACCTGTATTGCTAGCCTATTTTTCTGAGCATACCACGTCGTTTATTGCAAAGTGTGATTTCCCAGTAAAGTTATTTTTAAATCTGGCAATGCAGGTGCTTTCACGAGATGTAAATCTATAATTCTTTGAATGACAATATTACATTTTAAAACATTTTCGAATAGTAATTTAGTAAATTGTAGCGCTGATTCACCAGATGCATTTGAGGGAAAATAGTTAGTCAACGTCACGCGCCGATGTAAAATGCTGTTTTTATATATAAATATGAACTTTTTCGAACAAAATAATGCATGTATTGTGTAACATGATGTCCTAGGAGTGTCATCTGATGAAGATTGTCAAAGGTTAGTGCTGCATTTAGCTGTTTTTTGGTTATTTGTGATGCATGTGGTTGGTCGGAAAATGGCTATGTGAATACTTTGACGATATACTTCTCTAACATTATCTAATGTTTTGCTTTTGCTGTAAAGCCTTTTTGAAATCGGACAACGTGGTTCGATTCAGGAGAGGTGTATCTATAAAACGATATAAAATAGTCCTATATTTGAAAAATAATATATATATAATGTTTCTATTGTTCGGTTATGAATATGGCGAAATGATTTTACGCTGGATGTTGATCCCACATGCGGGACGGGTGCTTCAACAGGTTTTAAGAGCCCTCTGTCTCCACGAAATTTTGGGATTGTGAGTGGCTAGCCAGGGAATACCCAGTACCACCGGAAATGCTGGGGAGTCAATGAGGAAGAGGCTGATACGCTCCTCATGACCCCCCCCCCCCCCGCATCACCATAACCAGTGGCGCAGTAACCTCCCTAACCAGGCCCGACCCAAGTGGCCGACTGTCTAGGGTGTGCACGGGGAAGGGTTGGTCCAACTGGATAAGGGGAATCCCTAACTTATGGGTGACCCCACGGTCCACAAAAATCCCAGCCGCGCCTGAATCGACTAGCACCTTATACTGGGAGTGCGGGGAAAACTCAGGAAAAGACACTAAGACATGCATGTGGCCACAGGGGGCTCTGGGTGAGAATGGTGCTGACTCACCTGGGGTGTCGACGTGGTACTCTTCCTGCCCTCTGAACTCCCGGGTGAGCCTCTCCAGCACCGGTCGGCAGTGTGCCCTCTGCGACCACAGGGGGATGATCGAATACAGCCCGACTACCCGGGTGAACTCCGGGTAGTCGTCCCTGGCTGAATCTGGGCCCTCCCAGACGGCGTTGGACCAGGGCTCTACCCGTGAGACAAGAGACGAGGTCACTCACCCTCTCCTCTCCCGAGGAAGTGGGGCGAACAATCGCCAGGTACAGCTCCAGTTGGAGTAGGAACCCCTTACACCCAGCGGCCGTCCCATCAAACTCCCTCGGGAGCGCGAGCTTAATCCCACTCGGGCTGGACTCCGTCGCTGCTGAGGGGGGAACAGGGTGGTGGACAGTAGCTGGGTCAGGTGGAAGAGCACGTCTCTCCCAATTCTCCAGGCGTGCTAACATCTGATCCATCGCAGCCCCCAAGCGATGAAGGACGTTGGCGTGTTGGCTAACCTGTTCCTCCACGGACGGGGCTGGTGCTTCAGCTCCTGCTGACTCCATTGTGGTGCGGGATTCTGTCAAATAATAGTTCTGCAGGAGGGGTGAAGTCAGGCGCAGGAGACTCAGGTACGTGAAACACGTAGTTACTTTAATGAAGAAAAACAAGTCCAAAATATCAAGCCTACAAGGCAAGGGAAAAAATATTCCAACAAAGGAAGACTAACACAGTCTTGGGAATATAACGGGATGGAGCCCAGCAACCCTAAAGCCAAAACGCTAAATATAAAAGGACCAGAAAAGAAATCCCCCCCCAACCTACGATAACAGACACGAAACAATCCCGCACAACCCCAAACACAAAACAGACAGACTAAATACCCCACTAATTACTAACACAAAACAGGTTCTACCCTAACCAGACATTACCAAACGAAACAGAAAAGGAAATCGGTGGCAGCTAGTAGGCCGGCGACGACAACCGCCGAGTGCCGCCTGAACGGGGAGAGGCGCCACCTGTGGACATTGTGACACATTTTTGCAGTGGAACGTAATGGACTTTTGTTTCCCATTAGTATGGTGGTCGCTCTAGTCACCTCTCTGAAGCTCTGCTGTGCCCAAATATTTGAGTGTTCAAAATACACTTTTGTGGTAGCGTTTCTGTCACTGACATCCACCTAGAGGGGTTATAAGATTGGTGGAATCATTTTTGAAAGATGCATAAACACACAGGCTAATAAAAAAATCCATGGACTTACCCTAGAGTGATCCCTGCTGTTACATGTGATATGTCTAAGAAAGTCACCGGGAGCAAGTCTAGTGTGGAGGAGGATGTCAGCGATCCTACCATGGTTGATTTAGCTAAACCTCCTGAATTGACCTCTCCTTTGAAAACCCCAAAGGTAAGTGAGTTTGTAGGATCGCTGAAGGAAGAGAGGGTTGTCTAGGAAACAGCAGATTGCAGAACAGATTAAAGATGTTTCCCTCTCCCATCTTTTTGCTGAGATACATCCAATGGAGGAGTTTGATTAAGTTTGTGAGGGTTGCTTTGTCAGAGATGGTGTTTTAATGAGGAAATGGTGTTCTTGCGCCACTTCGGGCAAAACGATTGGTCCAGTGTATCTCAAATTGTCGTTCCAGTTACGCTTCGACAAGAGATACTGAGGCTGGCTCACGATGGTAGTATGGCAGGCCATCTGGCTTACTGTAAATCCTGTCGTGTTTGCCAGGGGACGGGTAAACGGAACCATGCTGTACCGGTTGCACCTTTGCAGCCTCTTCCTGCTTTTGACAAACCTTTCAGCAGGATTCTGGTACTCTGTGTTGGTCCTTTGCCCAAAGCCAAGAGTGGTAACCAGTTTCTCTTAACCATAATGTGTGCTGCCGCTCATTTCCCTGAGGCCATTCCATTGAGGAAAATCACAGTTCCCAGTATTGTTAAGGACCTGGCAAAAAAAATTCAACGTTTGGACTTCCGCAGTGAAGTCGAACCAAGGTTCGAATTTCATGTCAAAGGTATTCCAGCAAATGCTACAACAGTTGGGTGTAACCCATTGCCCCTCTAGTGCCTACCACCCAGAGTCTCAAGGTGCTCTTGAGAGAATTCATCAGTCCTTGAAGTCTATGTTGAGAGCTTACTGCTTTGAGTTTGAGGAAGACTGGGATGAAGGGGTCCCTCTTGTGCTGTTTGGACATCATGTCAGAGGTCTTTTGAGTTTGCTGAAAGAGAGGTTGTTGCAGGGCGACACGTTAAAAACAAAAACAAATCTGTTTGAGCACGTTAGCGCTTTTTGATACAGATTGCATCTCGCCTGTGAGTTTGCCAGTGAGAATCTGGAGAGGGTACAAACAAAAATGAAAGTTTGGTACAATCGGAATGCCCAAAACTGCACTTTCGATGTGGGGGACTAAGTTCTGGTTTTGTTGCCCGTTCTGGGGTCACCGTTGCAGGCTCGCTTTTCAGGCCCTTACCCCATAGTGAAAAAAATCTAACAACATGCCTACCGAGTGAACCCTTAAAAGAGAGAGAAGCTCCGCAGTGAGGTGGTAACTTTCCTAATGAAAGGAAAGTTACTACGGATATTGCAGGCATTTCACCTGGAAACCAGACATGTCCGTGGGAAGGACAACTTGGTTGCTGATTGTCTCTCAAGGGTGGGCGGTCAGTGAGTTTTGTGTTTTGCCTTTAGCCAATGTGTTGCCCTGGCTCACAATTTATTTTGACTGCACATTTTTCCATTTTGGAGATGAGTTTTGTTTTGGTTGCGCTCATTCCAAGGGGATGAAATACCCAAAATACCAAATACTCTGCCCCTTTCCTCTCTCTGTATCCCCACTAGCCTCTCCCCTGCCCTTTCCTTCCCCTGTATCCCCACTAGCCTTTCCCCTGCCCTTTTCCTCTCTCTGTATCCTCACTAGTCTCTCCCCCTGTCCCTTTCCTCTCCTATATCCCCACTTTGCCATGTTTGCCATCATGTCTGACAAGATTACAGGGTAGATTTGTAAACACCCCAATGTGGAGGGTATCAAAAATTGTGAAAGCAGATGGGAGGGGGTTGAATAGAATGGAAAAAAACTCAACAGGAAGCCATCTCCATGACCAATGGCTAATTCCAAAGTGGCCTGAGCCCCTAAAAGGAGCCAGTCTGATCTGGAATGATTAGTCCCCTATTGTCCGGGGCAGTTTGTGGATTGCTGCTCGAGTGCACCTCAGAAATACATTGCGGATTAAGGTGCTTCCTCGTCTCTCTGCCTAGAAGAGAGAATCTCTCTGTCAACCTGTCCCTGGGACTCCACTCCCCAGGGTGCAATACAAACACCCCTTAATACCAAAAGACCCAAACATACAGGCACTTATCAACAACCTGTTTAAAGGCAAAATATAGATATTTCTGTACTTAGGCATCATTTCCGTATAAAGTTTAATGTGTGTGTATGTCATTCCATGCCTTAATAATAAGTATTATCTAGTAATATGTAGAATGTTTGTGTGTGTATTGTCCTAGGCCTACACCCTGAAGGACTATAAGCAGCTGAAGCAGGACGTTTATCTTGGAGGCCTTGGGCCTGATTACACCATCACAGAAATTACAGTAAGTGCCTCTGCCTACCTTAAAACCAATTGTCATACCAAATTATAATATGTTCCTATGGCTTCCAGCAATTCTGTACCCTATGCTTTACTTTATTTAACTAGGCAAGTCAGTTAAGACCAAATTCTTATTTACAATGACCCAACATGGACGACGCTGGGCCAATTGTGCACCGCCCTATGGGACTCCCAATCACGGCCAGATGTGATACAGCCTGGATTCGAACCAGGGACTTTAATGACACCTCTTGTACTGAGATGCAGTGCCTTAGACCGCTGCGCCACTCGGGAGCATTTTTTATTCAGCAATCTTAAATTGTAACTTTTTTTTAAAGTGTTTGTTAAAAAAAAGGAATGTAGGTCTCAAACAGACAACAGTAATGATTAGATGCTTCATAAATCCATTTACCCGGTTCATTTTATTCAGCTGATGATCTTCAATGGCCTCTTTGTGCTTCCATTATATCCCGCCCCTCTGTCCCTGTTTCTCATTAAAGACTTGTCTCGTTCTGAACAGATTCAATTGGATTCACAAAGCAAATGAGAGTAGCCATGGAAGGTTGAATGGTATTTGGGGTCTGATGTATCTTTTGTTAATCCCTGAGAGTAAAAAGTGAGCATGTATGGCCAATTTGCACTAGATTGAGGCCGTCTCTGTCTCTAGGGTCGGCCCTATTAGTGAATGATATGTGTAAATGTTGATAGGCCTGCTGAATGGTTTGTTGTATTTGGTTTTGTCGGGCGGTGTGGAGAGGCTCCGCCGAGGTATACACAAAGAGAATAGGGCCTTAAGGGAGAAATGGCTCAGTTAATTAAACCCACTCTTTTGTAATCTCCCCCTCTACTCCCTCTCTTTCTTTCTCTGTTCATTCACAACGTGGCTCAGGCCGAGAAAATGAGACGACAGAAGCTGTATTCAAATGTGATCCGCGAGCAGAACAAGAAGATAAGTAGGATTCCCTTTCTGCCAGCCGCCAGGAACCCAGTGGGCAGCAACAACAAGGACAACATGGTTCCTAGGAGGAAGGTAACAGAGAAAGAGACAGAGAGAAACAGAAAGCAAATCAGAGAGAAAATCAGAGGGAGAGAGAGAGGGGGAGGGGGAGGGAGAGTCAGAGGTGGAAAGACGGTGACAAGAGAGAGAGAAAGAAGGAAAGAGAGAAAAAAAAAGCCAGAGAGAGTACATCGCTTCAAGTGCATCCATTTCCCCCGGTTTCCTCAGTCAATTTGTCCATCATCATTATCTGTCAGCTCCATCACACAATGTGGTATCTTTGTCTCAGATAATAGGAGACAATTCGAAACAATGTATGAGCTTACTGCATCCTCTGGGAAACAATAGGCTCATTTAGGAAAATTGTCTGTATTGCACTTCCAGTTGCCATTTTGTTATTTACAGAAAACAAATGAATCCCCGTGCACTGAAATGTCACTTGATTGCGAGACTGAGATCAATTAAAGACACATCAACATTCTGTCACAAAGTTGGATCCCCAAGTTCAATCGGCCATTTGAAAGCATAGTTTTTTTTCCCAGTTCTTGCAGTTGTACCTGACCCTCCATCTCCAAACTATATTTCTGTAAAACTTTACTTAAAGCCTAATGCTTTATTACTTGTTTATTACTTGTAAGCGTGAGTCTTTATGTCATCTTATATGTTTATAGCAAATGTTTTATTGACTCAAGGTGGCAGTGATTTAGTTAGGAGGGATGATATGGGGAATTATAAGAACATCATACATGTTCATAGAAAGCCTTACGGTATTATATTAATCTCATTATACCTGTCAGTGTTAAATAAAATGTTACCTTTTATTTCCATTGGATTTAAGGCCCTGGAGTACGCCAGGAGCATCCTGAGGCCCAAGGTAGTGCCCCAAGCCCAGCAGCCCAAGACCAGAGAGCCAGAGAGAGCCCAGGGGGCCCTTAGGGGCAACACTCGCCTCCGGGAGGGCCTCGACCTATCCCAGCTGGCCACAGTGGAGGCCCTGAGGAAACGGCACGAGCAGGAGAAACAGACTGTGGCCCGCTTCAATGTGGTGCATTCCATCTGACACAGCACCGGCCCATTCACTTTACAGCACACTGGAGTCACCCTTAAAGCTGACATGGCCGTTCGACTTTTGAAGAAACTCAGCATATGGACTATATAGACAATATGCAGGAATAAGCAGGTGATTAGTGCAGCAATCATTCATTAATGCTTGTGTCTATAACTGCAGTTTGAGGTGTTACAGCGTAGCCTGTCTGTTTGTGGTTGATGACATAAGCATTTACTATATGAACGTTTTTTTACAACTAGTGATGCTGTTAAACATAGCTTGCGTGTTTCTTCATATGATTTGATGCACTTAAACCATAGGTAAACATGGTACTTATTCAGTACCATACCGTGACTTACACTATAGGCAAACATAGTACTGTAATCCCAAACCAAGTGGATTTTTTAGCTTGCAGTTGATAATAAGGTAATATATTGATGTTTGAATAATATGCAAATGGTTTGTACACATTTCAGATAAATCATGCTCTGGCTATTGATGATTCCTCAATTACTTGAATATCTCTCTGCTAAAATTCTTAACCTTACAATTGCTCATGAGTCATGACCTGAGTGCACATGACCTGAAAATGTCTAATACAGTACAGCTGCTCAAGTCAATTCAGGCATAACACATATGGTTTGTTGTTGTAGTACAATATTACACATATTAGTACAATACCACACATAATAGTGCAATATTACAATCTGAGAGAACATGTACACCTAAAGCTTTGTGTAGGTTGTTTGATGACAAGGAGTAGGCAACTGAGTAAAAATACTGTCGGTAGACCATTGGTAAAGACCTAATGGTCAATTCTTTTGTAAATAGTACTGTGTACTCCATCTGTTTTTCTCTGTTGTTTTTATAGCACTTGACATTGAAACATCCTCTGTAAATTCAACAATACGTCATTAAATCAAAAAGCTTCCGGTACTCTGCTATATTGTCTCATTTTTGGGGGAACGAGTTGGTAATTCACTCTTTGGCATTTTATCCACATTTCCAATTTGTCCCCTTTCACCCTCTCACGCACCTGGTTGCTGCTGTTAATCTGAAATAATCTGCTCTTTTTGTTCCATGCCTGATTAGTTTCTCCCTGTATCCCCCAGTCTCTACTTCACAGATACAAATGGGTCAAACAAAGATGACCCTTTGAAGGACACCTGATTAGGGTCTGTAAACTTGTTCTCTGTACTTTAAAGTGATAATTCCCCCCCAATAAAACAAAATCTCAAGCGCCCCCCATTTATTTAATAGAACCGTCAGATCATTATCAAAGAGCTATTTACTCCTATGTAATATTTTAATTAGATTATAGTCTCCATTTAACCCATCATGGCGTCTTTGATGCACTGTGTTTTTAGTGTTAAAGCCTCAGATGTGTGGGGGTAATAATAAATACCAGACCTAATGAGAAACACTGCCTATCCAGACCAACTCTCTTTGCATCTTTCCCCCCACCCCTCTTTTGCCATAGAAATCTAGTTAATTGAAGGAGTCTCTCACCACCACACATGAAGGGGGCTAAATTAGCATCCCTTTCTGCCGATTGGAATAACCGGGGCAGACGTGCATGCTTTGATGTGAGTAGGCGGCAGGCTCCTGAAAATGAGCTGATGGCCCCACTATTAGGTCCAAATGCAGATGCATCCATGTGTTGCAAAACGCTTAATCTTTTAATTGATCACCTTCCGCACGGCCTATTCTCTTCAACGCTTTTTATTTTCTCAGTCAATCCGCATTATGTTTTGAAAACGACATGAATTGCTTTTCAAAGGGTGGGAGAGTGCTGCATATCCTGTTTGGATGTGCCTGTTAATTTAAACCTTCCAAATGAATGGAGAGCTGCCTTGTGGTGCACATTTAAATGACTCAATAAGTTCAACAATAGCTGGTATTGATGATTTTGGCCTGTGCGTGTGTGCGTGCGTGCGTACGGTGTGTGCATGTGTGTGTCAGTGCATGCGTGCATGCTTTTAAAGGGCATTCCAGATGAAGTGGCCCACATGGAAAGTGTCAGATCGCCTAGAGGTTAGAGAGGTGGGCCAGGAACCAGAGGGTTGCCGGATCGAATCCCAATTCTGATAGGAAAATCTGGTGGCAAGTGGCGTACCAGCTCCTGCCATTGTACCCTTGAGTAAGGGACTTAACCTATAATCTACTCCAGGGGTGCACCATGGCAGACCCTGGCTTCCAACTCCTTGGTGGGTGGGTGTTTGTTTCTCGGGGGGTTGAGCTAAAAGCAAATAGTGAATTCTCATTATCTGAAAGGAAAATAAGAAAGTATTTTTCTACTAGAGATGATACTTAAATAAAAATCTGCCCTTGTTTTTGCACTCATTGCCATTGCAGAAGAAATTAGCTACTTGCTCACCTGTAGGCCTAAAGGGTAGTGCTGCTTCCAGCTCTCAGTCTCACATCAGAATTAGACATTCATCAATGTTTCTCAAATGTCAAATTTGTGTGTTAGCATGCTACTGATGAGTATTATCTAACGTGAGTATATTTTAACAATGTGTACTAACTGATTTTGATCATATTCAGAGAAAATTAAAAATGGGTATGTTATGGAGTTACTTTCACCAAGTCATGGATGCTGTTTTCAATGTTGTAATTTAAACCCCCAACATTTACTGTTGTGTTTAAATTAAAGCATGCTATTATTACTAACATCTCCATGTATCATTCACTATACAATGAAGGGCTCTCAATTCCCTTTGCTGTTATTTGTCCAAATCGTTTTCTGTTAGTGTCTCTGTTGATTGGCCAAGCAATTAAGTGATGGCTGATTGATACAGGTGGAGAATATTGAAATAATCAATGCATATTATTTTCAGGTGTGGCAGTTGTGTTGCAAGAGGTGACTGAATTTCTAGGCTATACTGAATTACTTTATCCTGCATTCTTTCCATACTTCCAGAATATTTTTCAGTTTTACAACATTCGTTACATTTTTAAATTCTCTGAACAAATCAGTTGACTTGAGTGTTAAATTTAGTTTGGTTGGAGCTGGTAGCCTATTTTACTACGCCAGCGATTCATTCCTTTTGGGAACAACTTTCGAGTAATATTCTACCACGGAGAGGCAAAGACCAACGATGGGTTGGTTTACTTTTAATGTCAACAACATTATGCACACATTATTTGACTTAAATATCTGTCCAAATATCCCCATTTAGCTTAGCATTGAACGCAATTTGTGAGGGGCCCATGTTGTTTTGAGTCGACTGCTTGAGTCAGTGGTGCACGTCTTCTCTTTCTGCTCTTCCTAAGACATTTGGTGATCCAGTGGCAGAATAACTCAAGTTGAATAAAAGTCATGAGAATGTTTATGAATAGCTTCCTCCAAGTTGCATGTAACAACTATTTGTTCTGGTGTGAGGAAGTCTTTATTGTATTCCTCACTCAGCGGGGTCCCACCTACCAAGGTTTACAACCGCATGAGCAACTTAAACAGGCAGCCTCGGATTCACATTACCTCCACAGCTAAATGGCTCCTGGTTCTTTAATAGGTGGGTTACGTTAGTAAAAAGCTATTACAACTGATCTCTTCTATAGATACGGACGGTGCATTTTCTAAAGATATTCATGTGGATAGGCCTATGCAAAATAATAGGCTACTTAAAAATATTATTATAACCATAATTAATTATAATGAAGATGCTATTATTATTGAAGTACAAAAGAGGTCGTAGAACCGGACTGACATAATCATTGGCTAAAATTGCTTTTCAGAAGTATGAGTATTACTATAAAACTATTTAAATTAAAAATATATGTTCTAGTTAAATCTCCAGTGTCCTATAAAGATATAATTATTTATTAATAACGAACGAATAAAGTATTAACTGGCATTGAATTGAAACATTGGTCAATTCATCCAAGTTTAGAGGAAAATGAAACTTTAATCCCTTAGCCTAATAATAAAACCAACTAATGTAAACGATAAATGGTACAGGCTAAATAAACAATTAGCTCTGGTTATCATGCACGTTTTAATAGTAAAGCAATAACACTTCAAAGGGCATATGCTGCAACATCTTTCATTAGGCTGAACGAAAGTGCAAAAAGATAGGTTAAAAATGTGACATGCTGCAATTGAGATGTCGATTTTGTTTATCAAAGTAGTTATATACAAATGTTTTTCAAAGATTTTCTCGCAAAATAATCAACTTGTGGTTTTAAACATTCCCCCCCAAAAATCTTAGAATTAAGATGTCTGGTTTTTGTTTGACTTTTGATTCAAAGATAATAGTCATACTAATAATAATATTATTAATAACATCCTAATAATGAACATTGCTTCAAATTATATTTTGTATGTACAGTTGTTTGATATGATGCTTTTTACAGCCACGGAAAACATAAATATAGACAGAGCCTACAATGAATGTGTAGTGACATATTACGCATACCCTTGAATAAATACTACTTTGCATTATCATTGATTTGTTTAAAAAAGCTATATATAATTTCATATGGAAAAGACACAATTCAATATTTACATTTACAATGGGTCATGGTTATTATGTTTTTAAAACAACTTGCCACTTGCTCTATAGTGAAGGTTCTGGCGAGCAAATGTCATCCTCGATATCAACATCGTCCTCATTTTCCAAAATGTACGAGTTCGGCTCGATTCCACTGTTAACATCATCTGTATTTTTTCCGTTGAGTTCACTCTCACTTGCGTTATCCATGGATCTATCTAAGTCATTCAGATTTTTCTGGTCATCTTGTGTTTTCCTCAGCTGCTTTTTATGCTTCATCCTTCTGTTTTGAAACCATGTTTTCACCTGTGTGACAAAGGTGGAATATTTAATAAACTTGCTTCTCAGCACAGTGCGACCATCCCGAAGGCTATGTTGATTGTGTGATGTTAGTTTTCTTACCTGGGTTTCCGAGAGACTTAACGCTGTTGCCAACTCCACTCGTTCTGGCGTGGATAGGTACCGTTGTATCTCAAATCTCTTTTCCAGACCAGATAGTTGAGAATCCGAGAAAACCGTTCTCGCCTTCCTGCGTCTGCAATGCTTGCCCGGTAACTCTGGATGATGCTGAAATAAAGCCGGCATTTGCATCCCTGTGAAATAAATATTGCATTCAAAATTTAATACAACACAATATTTAATAAAATTATGTTAACATATACATTTGTTAAGTTAAATGAGATGTCAAACTCTAGGCATGTGGGAAAATCAAAAGGCCTATTTAAATCAGGCTTTAAAGCGTTTTACTCCATGCAATTTCTTCACACTATTACTTTAGGCCTCGTTATAGTTAGCCAATCATTATATAATTGAGTATAAATTGTTTTTGTTCTGATTGAGTTGATTTTATTTATTTTTTGCACCAATGTTTAAGCGCGAAAAGGCCGATGCACCTGTTGTAAAACGCCGGAGACAATTCCATCGTTTTGTCAGGCTATTGGGTTTAATGGGATACTAAAATTGAAATGATGCATGCGCCAACATTATAAAAGACCCATTTGGAATTAAATCTTTATCGGCCTAACGGAATGTCAACGTTAACGTCTTAACTGTCATTGCGCTCTCTGACTGCCTTAGCATCGTGAATGCATTTACCAGTCCAGTGCCTTCGTTGACTTACCAGACGTAAAGAAATACTGGTGATGGTCCAGCTTGTGTAGAGGATGGTGCGGGTGATGCGCTAGTATCGGAGTGGGCATCAGTGGGTATCCATATTCTAGGAGAGGCATTCGGGAAGCCAGAGAGCTTGAGAACGGCGAGTGGAAGACCTCTCTCAGAGGCTTGGGTTTGTGTAATAAAATATCTTCGATGAAGAACGACGTTGACCTTTGGGCTGGCATCTGAGGCATGGGGGATGTGTAGTTCAGATTCATCTTAAATCTCTGAAAACACTTTCAAAATTGAGTCAGTGTGGTGTTGATGCCAAGCGCACCCTAACAAACCAGGGAAGGGTAGCACTAAACTTCTTGCCCGTCTCGTCAGTCTCAAACGCTAGAATTGTCGTCTGTGTGGCAGCCAGTGAGTGGTGCCAGGCAGATTAGCCTACTATTTATTCAGTGCCAGTGGGAGGTAAATTAGCCTACTATTTATCCAAGGGGAGCGACTGTGGTAAATTGTGAAATTGATTTGTAATCAGCCAATAGGACGCCAGTGGGGCGGAGCATGGAATTAGTTTTGTATGGATTAAGCATGATGATGACGAAGAGGGAGGGTCGCTCGCCATGGTGCTGAAAAAGCCTTCCCACGGAAGTCCTGCAGTTGTTCCCGCGCCTCAGTCAAAATTGCTTCCATTCGCCCCTTTTACAGTCAAATTTGAGTATAAACATATATCCTACTATTTTAAACCATTAGACTACTATATATGTCACATAACCTGTGGTGCAATTTATAGCCTATTTATAAACATAAACTGTTTATAACAAGGTATACGCCATTACTAGGCAACACCAATGATTAACAAATGATAACGTTTCACTTTCTACATATAGCCTATCTTAGACTTGTTGAATTACTCCTAAGATCTGTGGGACTGCTGGTGGCATTCCCAAATAGACGACAGAACACTAACATTTACAACTCTAAATGGCATTACTTATTGTTTTGTGCAACAGTAGCCTGTTGTAGTAATCCCTAGGCTAGTCAGTTTCCTATACTATCTTTTCTTAGTTAGTCATTTTGAGCTGCTAATTCCGCCCTAAATTGGCTGTAATTGTTGGTATTAAAATCTGTGAGAGTACAAGTGGTGCTCCTGCGACATTTAGGCGACTGAAGCCTTAATTTGTTGATATCGTGTTGTCATCACATTTCCAATCACGCTGGCTAATGTGAAAGTGTCTTAATGCAGGCAGAATTTTCGCTGCAATGCTATTAGGCAATTAGGGGAGATGTTAGAGCGGAAGTAGTAATCCTTGGGCGCGAGGACAGTATTTCCATTTGATCAGGTAGGCAGAACAAATTAATTACTGGATTCAATTACTCACGAAATTGCATTACTGCGCCAAATCTTAAACATGTCCTCCATATGCATGAGCTTGTATAAGGAAAATGAATGTGCACCTTGCAAATGACTCCAAATGGAATGTAGCACCAGTTTAATGAACTTGGAAATGTGACAGCTTGAGGCACTGTTTTCGTTTGTTTCTCTCTCTGAGCTGAGTCCAAAAATCATAGGCTTTTATGGCAACTGCACAATTCGACAGTTGATCGAATGAAGTGATATGACATGACTTGCAGGTCTTAGTTCACTTTGGTAATCCTCTTGAGGCCCCTTTTGACATATTTGTAGAAGGCTACTTGTATAAACATTTGTTGAAGATAAATGGCCTATAGAACAAATTATCTTGCTGAAAAAAACAAACACTTGCAAAGCATAGTAGTATTTTGAGTCTTTCCAGCTAAACCATGAACTAAGTTGAGAAGACCTCTGACATGCACGTGCGCCTCCCCAGTCCTTCTTAAAAGAACATCAGGGTAACTAGTTGGTTTTAGAGGAAAATTTGAAAGTAGGGTAAATAAACAATGGTGATGAAATCGTCTTTGCACGGATAGTCAATAAGATCCGTTCCGTTCTTAAGGTGGGGTTAATCGGCTTTTAACAGCCATTTCATCAAGTAAAATGTGATGCCTGGGCACCAGAGCGTCAATTCTAAAAGCCAATTTACGCTTGATCTGAAAATGTTGTCGGAGGCGCTGTATGGAGGCGCTGTATGGATGTGTGACGGAATTGCGGAGCCTCCGGAGCCACGCAGAGGCCAAATTGAGCTCCCTACCACATTGCTGTGCGCCTCCCAAATGCTGTAACAATGCGGAGGGCTCCGTGTGATTGGTTGATGGTAGGTGGGGCCGGGAGGTCCTGTATAAACACAAACTCACTTCCTTGACAACTTCCTTCACAACAGCTATGCGCTGCTCCACAAAGCCCAATAAGTATGAATGACCTGACTTCTGCAGAGGCCGTATCACTGTAAATGCTACACGGCCAATGCAGATAGTGGATTGACCATGCAGCGCCTTTAAGTGTCACATTTCCTTCGATAAGAGGTTTGCAGCATTCTATTTGGTAATATATAGTTTAGCTTCAGAGATGTCGTCTGGTCATTCTTTTTTGGGGGTTTGCAGTGTTACTATATTTATTGATCTGGTAACAAGATAAATCAAATTAAGTCGAAAAATGCTTTATATTGTTTTGACATTCGTCTTTGTTTTGCGTCGGGGCTTCCCATCATGTACCAGTTGCGCGGGCACGTGAAGAACATGTTTTATTAGATCCTTTGTCTTCACTGACCTTTTGGCATCAATTGATATGTAACATCATGATTGAATTGAAATATGCATACATTTTTCCAACACCTTTATCGCAAAACATTGTCCTATAGGCCTAAACCAGAGTTTCCCAAACTCTGTCCTGGGGACCACAAGGGGTGCGCATTTCGTTTTTTTCCCTAGCACTGCACAGCTGGTTCAATTATTCAACTCATCTAGATTTGATTATTTGATACAGCTGTGTAGTGCTAGGGCAAAAAACAAAATGTCCGCCCCTTGTGGTCCCCAGAGTTTGGGAAATGGTGGCCTAAACATTTCTGACTACCATCAATTAACTTCAGTCAATGTTTAACCTATCGAAGTGAAATCATGACACAAATTCCACACACAATGTGTTTGGCAAATATGTTTACCCTGCACCAGTGTATCATCTTGCATGCAATAGGTTTATCGCGGTCTTCCACTTAACCAATCCAGTTAGTCTGGACAATCATATCATTCATCATGTTGTACAAGAATGCCTGCCACAGGACCAAAACATTGTTGTATGATCCAAAAATATACATTTTTTTATGATAGCCTATATAATAATAGCATATGTGTTCAACATAGCAGCTTATTGTGCATCCCCATACATGCTATAAAACTATTACTAACATTTTCCAAAAGATACACACTTGAAAACAACTGCTATTCTTCTGTAGCCTGACGCTGGGCAGTTGTGTTCTATAATTTCTTGAAGCCTGCCCAACTCTGCTAAAGCGTAGTTAGATTGTTAATAGCTATACCTACATACAGGAAACAGTATATTTATGCATCTGTCACATCTGTCACATTTTATTTGAAGTACTTGGATCATGCACGTACGCACACACGCACACACACACACACACACACACACACACACACACACACACACACACACACACACACACACACACACACACACACACACACCACACACACACACACACACACACACACTGAAGTGCATGTAGTCCAAAACGATATAAAACACAATTCAGCTACCATCCAAAATTCTATATTCCAACAAAGGAGATTGTCTGTAAGGAGATTGTTGCTTGTTCAAGTAGTTAGGAGCTGTACATATTCATAATTGAATTGGTACACATTTGTTCTCACGACTTACCTGGCTGAATAATGGTTAAATAAATAAAAGAAGTTTAGCACCACTGACACCCAGCCGATGATGAAGGACCAGGAGAACCTCCAGTTGCCATAGCGTTTACCATAGTAATTAATCGTCACGCCAGTGTACACTGCCATTGCTAGCAACACGAAAAAGCCTGGAGAGAAAAAGAGAGCAAACTACTTACTGCAACATCACATTATTTAACGATGGCATCCATGTTTTTGCATTTCTTTGATTCTTAAAAGTCTTAAGAGTTTTATGCTTTAGGTTTTAACATGGAAATATGTCAAATTGTGACATCAGTGGATACTGATCAATTTCAACACTGATACACAATTATGCACACTTATTTAGTGAACAGTTTGCTGTTGGGAAGTGTCTGATTTCCTTTTGTATGTCTAATTAGTAAACAATAGGCTAGATTTAGTCAATAATAAGATGGAACTAAGATCTTATTTTCTAGTATTGTTTCAGGTTAATGTTGAAAGTGCCAAACACAAGGGCAGACACATGCAAAAATGTAAACAATATTGCAATATTTAAAGTCCCTGCAAATACATTCAAACACAGAATTACATTTTTTTTTTTATACATCTTTTTACATTTTATACATACAAACTTTTTATGCGAGTAAAGTAGACTACATGTCGGATAAAAAATGTCATGACAGGCCTGATGGAAAAAGCACATTTGTCTGTAAACTTTCCAAAATGTTGACAAACAAAATATGCTACACAGGGTGGGATCTTTTTGTTGGTCAAATTAATTATGTGAGAAATGGTGGTGGAAATGATTTATGCACAAATATTGATATAGGCCTAATAACCAACATATGTCGAAGTAAACTTGGAGTCATGCGATGATATGTTGTGTGGTTCTCCCACTATGACTCGGGAAAGGATGCAGTTTATTAGGCTACATATGAAATAAGTTATGATGAACTTCACAGGGCGGTGAAACTTCATGGTGATGAGCTTGATGCTCCTATCCAATAAATATGAGGGTCTTATTCTGGTGACATGATGATAATGCTTGGCTGCCATTTGACAAATAAAAATGATCTTGCTCTTTTGTCCATAATAATCTTATCATGTATAGGCTATACCCGCACTGTATCTGTAAGCTGTTGCCAAAACCATCAGTAGAAAAATGTGATGGAAACCCATTTAACTTGTATTTTTTATTTGGTACATGGGAATTTAAGTGCAAAAGTCATTTTTATGTTTACAATGTCATCATGCACAGCCTTTTATCCACAACAAGCCAATTTGATGGAAACACATCTCTGATGGGAAAATGAGCATATTGTCTTTATACATATTTTAGAAATTTGCATAAAAATCTGTCAACAATTGGATGGAAACCTAGCTAGTTATAGTTATAATTTGAGTATCTGACCTTGCTTCAACCAGAACCAGATTTCATCCAGACAATTATACAGTGGGGAACTGTGAGGGCCTTCAGGGAAGGCCTAAGGATTTATTTAAAATGTTTTTATTTTATTTAAAATGTTGTTTTAATTTCTTTTTCATCTTTACAATAATTGTAGTGGTCTTCTGCTTTCACCTCTTGATTTTGTGTTGGATAGAGAAGGGTTAATACTGAAGAGAAAAAAATATCCAATCAGAATTTTTCTTTGGTGGTCTCTGGGTAGAGAAATCTAGCTAGCTCAGTCAGCCATTGGCTAGGCCTTCAGAAGGTGGACAGAAGGCCTCAATTTGGATGTTATTACTAAACTGTTAGTATCACCCTTTTCAAGAACAACTTTCAAACCTTTTTTTCAAATGATCATCTGGTGAATTACACTGTTCTATTTTTTTGCAGCTTGCTTGCTGTTAGCTATCTCATTGAAAATAATGACTGTGAAACATTGTTGCATTTAAATGTTAGCTCACCAGTTAGTGTGATGAACGTGCTAAAATATATTTGCAATGGGAAGTAATAGCTGGTTTGTTAATTTCCTTTCGGAATTAAATGGTTGTGCTTTTGTATTGTTATGATTTCATGGGGCCTACTGGACTGAATGTGATGCTTATTCTTTAACATTATTTGATGCTGTGTGACTGCTATCGCCTGTCTATCAGCCGTGTCTATGAGTTTGACCAAAACTGTCACTCCTTCAGCACCATGGAGTGCACAGGTATTACGGTCGCTGTCCTTTTAGCACAATGAGCCTGTCACTTTTGATGTGACACTGTTGTTGTCGGTACTGGTGATACTGAGAACTACTGGTGGTACTGAGAACTATACATTTCCGACTACAGAACATATAATGTTGGGCGCATTAAGTGATGCTATGTTTTCTTGATTTTTGAGTTTGATACAATGTATTGGAAGATTTTTGTTCCCTCTGAAGGCGTAGGTCCCATAGTCACGATTCGCCATAGCTTTGTGACACAACATCGGGAGTCTGTGTATTGGTTGGACTCCCTGAGTTGTGCATCGTTCTGGTGGTTGGCGACGGAAAATAACCATACCACAATATAGCCGGCTTCACCAAAAAAACGTTTCCTGTCAACAAAAGCATATGTATAATCTGTAGGAACTCTACTTACCAAACGTAAAATGAAAGCTGTTCCTTGCTATCAATTAAATGTCAGAATCCTACTTTTGTCCAAACCGCACCATATTCCTTCCTGCTGTGTAAAACAGTGGTAGATTCCGTGGCAGGACGTCTCGCGCGAAGTGCGTGGTCTAATGGCAACCCGCTGTCTAACTCGGAAGTCTTATGGTGCGGTTCCGACAAAAATGTAATTTGGACTTTTATTTGATAGTGAGGGACACATTTCTTTTTACGTCTGGTAAATAGAGTTCCAAGAGATTATACATATGTTCTGTCGCCAACCACCAGGACGATGCACAACTCAGAAAGACAAACTAATACACAGACACCTGATGTTGTGTCCCAAAGCTCTGTTTGTCACTGCAATTATATCATTATGCTATCCCATGCCACATTTTGCATGGTGTATATAAGTTTTATTCTTCAAAAACCACGTGGTTCATAAAAACAATTAGACACCATTCGACCGACAGAACCTTTGAATTTGAACTAAAAGTTGTATTCAGCATCCAACAAATATAGATATCAGCCTTATATCACTTATCATACAGTTGACATGGAAAGAAAACCACACAGTATGGGCGCTTTCACATATCCGCTTATGATCAGGATCCCGGAGCTTTCGGTACCCTGATCCGCGCTATAAAGCTTGTGTGAAACGCAAACGAACCCTGGCTGACACAAATCCTGGACCTGCGTGATTAGTGGGTCCAAGATCCAGGACCAGAGCACCAGGTATTGTGGAGGGGGTCACATGGAACTTTTTTGCGCATTGTAAACAAGCTAGCTCGCTAATGTCATGTAGAATGTGCGTTTTTCTAATCGCACCCTGAAACGGTTATTTCAGGTATTGTGAAAGCAAAATGTGTTCTGTAGAATTCCCACAAACGCTCCATGAAACCGAACCAGGGTACATAATTTCATATGTGAAAACGCCCTATGTAAAATGTGTAAAATAAGTGAAAAGAAGTAAATGAACCCAACTTACATGAGATGAAGAACAATATGCCTGCAGCAAAGGTTTTGTCAAACCTGTTGAAGAACGAGGAGTGGATGAAGGCCATGATGCTGATAATGCTCGGGTGGCATCCAAGTGGGCTGCAGGGGGTCAAAGGTTAACAGGAATTGTCAGGGTACAAGAGAGGCTGACCCTGGCCTGTTCTGACCTGAAACTAACCATATTGATGACATGTTTGAACTGTGCTTGGCAAATATGAATCTTGCTATGGAAAGCAAGCCTTGATGCTCATGCTGTGACTAGGATAATGACTATTTCGTGCCAAAATCAACAAGCTGTGGTGTGATTGGTATAGCTCCCATCACATCATATTGTGATTCATAAGCCGTACCACTGACATGGCACATAACATGGAAATAGCACCACTCATATACCATTTATGGCTTGCTATGACATGTTTTGGGTGTTATGACAGTGTTATGACAGCATTGTGTGCACTGGCTGTAGTCCTCACCAATGCTGTCATTGTGTGTGAAGCATTTCCCCGGCATGCAGTACCGCCACAGGCCCTGATGCATGTAGTTGTTGGAGTGCCGGTACTGCATCCAATAATCGGTTGCCGTAGAAACAATCAGGAGGATGTTCCCCACGTCTGCACAGAACAGCCCTCCGCCCATGAAGCTGTACATCCTGCACCTGCAAACTGACACACAAACACGCACACACAATGATGAGCGTGAGGTCACTTAGAATACAGGGGTCAGCCGCGGCCCCCTGTCAACACACACACACACACACTTCAGGGAGAGAGGCCCTAAGTGTTGGTAATTGCATTGTAATTATCACATAATTTCCACTGGATTGAGCCAAGGGGTTGCAGGTATGTGTCTCCCCTGAGGTCCACTTTGTTCTCTGGGAGATCAGTGGGAAAGGATGGGCCCTCATAGGCACCTCTTATATTATAGAGCTTCACTCAGGGCATCTGCCCAGGATAACTTTGATATTTGATACAATATCTTCTGACCAAACCCTGGTCGTTCTCATTTCAATTTCACATTTATTTGAACTTCAAAATATTTACATGGCAGGTTATGTCTGGTAAAATCCAGAACATCATTTTAATAACCATTGCAAATATAGTATATCCACATTTTATGTGGGTTTTTATATGGCTCTATGTATTACTGTTCTTATAGCAGCTTCTCAATACTCTTCTCAAGAGTATGTTCATTTGTGATCACATCTGTTGCTATTCCAGAAATAACTACTGTAAAACTGTCCCAAATACTGAAAGATGTACTAATGCTAGTATTTCATTGCCAGCATTGAGTGCCAATATATCAGATTTAAAAAAAAATGAAATCACATTAAATCTGTCATCCCTTTCAAAAACAACTGTACTTTTCTTCTTACTGTGAGAGCAGAAACTAATTAGCCATAGACACTCCCATCAATTATCTATCAGTTTTACACTGGCCAGAAGAGGGCAACCTAGTTGTTTTCGGTGTCACCTATATGTCACCATACCTTACATTTCCATCCATATTCTATTTATACGAACAAAATTGTTGGTTATAATTTGGTAGAGATTTTACAATAGTTTATTGAAAACTGATTCTATATGCTACACATTTGGTAAATTTCTCTCAGTGGTTCAATAACCAGATTATTCCCAAACACAAATTATTTATTGTTTATTTCTTAATACAGCAGATAGCATGTGCCTATTTTATCAATGCAAGTTGGTGATATCAACCTGTAAACTTATATATACTCATAAACTTGACCATATGCAGTATAGTCATTCATTTAAACATTTAGGATATAAGTCTACATTTAAAAATGAAATGTTTTGGAGCACTATACCAATATTTAACATCAGCATTGACTGACCCTCATTTTTACCCTGAATGACTGACTCTTTTTTTTTCATATACTGGAAAGAATCAGAGATTGACTGTCACACACAAACACACTAAAATATAATTCATTATTTTCAAGATGGATGACACTATTGCATAAATTCAACCACACGCTGACAAGCTTACCTTAATAGACCCCTTTTATGAAGACTAAGTGACTCTGTATTAAAGTTGGGTTTCCTGACAAAATACAACAAGGCCCGTATAATGCCAAGACAAGCAGATTTCCAGCAGGCTAATAGTGCTATCGTTTGAATCGGTGAAAAGGGAAATGGGGGATAGAATAAACGGAGAGGGCAGACAAAGGGACAGGCAGAGAGCTAACCAATCAGCACTACTAGTTTTGTCGTTTGGGAATCTGCTGAAAAAACTGAATTGTCTAAAGTTGTCAGGTTGAAGTAATACTGATGACTGGATGGTTTTGACTGAAAGTGAAGGGCTGAAGCAGCTATAGTGGAGAGCAGGCCAGGCGTTAAATCAGAGGCTCTGCCTCAACCAGTACTGATTATTTACATTTCCAAAACAAAAGTACATTTAGCAAATATTCTCCTAATTATTATTTTCCTTGACCCACTTTCGATTCAATAGTATATGTTTATTCTGTAAATGCAAGCTGTAAGAACTACTGGAATCCTTTTGTGAGGCATACCCACAATTTCCAGACATACTCTATATGAGAGTTTCCCATGATGGTCCTACATAGTCCACAAAATTGCACCCCTAATACCTTAAGACTGGACTGAAATGTTTGCACATCCATTAAATACGATATGTTATGTTATGTTACAAATGCTGAATAACTGAAACAAAAGCAAGGTTGGTCGGGGAGAATGGATAGGCGTATACTGTGACCGTCTAGAAATCCAAAGGTTGCGGGTTCGAGTCGCATCGGGGACAACTGTAAAAATGTTGTTAATCCTAACGCTTTTGCTAACCTTAACCTAATTCACCTAACATGCTACGTAAATTCTCCTAACCTTTGTTGTTAGTTCTTCTAATCTTTTACCGCTCCCTAAAACACTTCAGCAAGCAGGCCTTTCTAATTGACCTGGCCCAGGTATCCTGGAAGGATATTGACCTCATCCCGTCAGTAGAGGATGCCTGGTTGATCTTCAAAAGTGCCTTCCTCACCATCTTAAATAAGCATGCCCCATTCAAAAAATGTAGAACTAAGAACAGATATAGCCCTTGGTTCACCCCAGACTTGACTGCCCTTGACCAGCACAAAAACATCCTGTGGCGTTCTGCATTAGCATTGAATATCCCCCACGATACGCAACTTTCCAGGGAAGTTAGGAACCAATATACTCAGTCAGTTAAGAAAGCTAAGGCTAGCTTTTTAAAACAGAAATTTAATTCCAAAACGTTTTGGGACACTGTAAAGTCCATGGAGAATAAGAGCACCTCCTCCCAGCTGCCCACTGCACTGAGGATAGGAAACACTGTCACCACCAATAAATCTGCGATAATCGATCATTTCAATAAGCATTTTTCCACGGCTGGCTACCCCTACCCCGGCCAACATCTCAGCACCCCCTGCAGCAACTTGCTTTGGGGGGCCCCCCCAAAAAACAAAATCTGGATCCCTACAAATCAGCTGGGCTAGACAATCTGGACCCTCTCTTTCTAAAATTAGTTGCAACCCCTATTACTAGCCTATTCAACCTCTCTTTCCTATCGTCTGAGATCCCCAAAGATTGGAAAGCTGCCGCGGCCCTCCCCCTCTTCATAGGGGGAGACACTCTAGCCCCAAACTGTTATTGACCTATATCCATCCTGCCCTGCCTTTCTAAAATCTTCGAAAGCCAAGTTAATAAACAGATCACCGACCATTTCGAATCCCACCGTACCTTCTCTACTATGCAATCTGGTTTCCGAGCTGATCATGGGTGCACCTCAGCCACGCTCAAGGTCCTAAACGATATCATAACCGCCATCGATAAAAGACAGTACAGTGCAGCCGTATTCATCGACCTGGTTAAGGCTTTCGACTCAGTCAATCACTGCATTCTTATCGGCAGACTCAATAGCCTTGGCTTCTCAAATGACTGCTTCGCCTGGTTCACCAACTACTTCTCAGATAGAGTTCAGTGTGTCAAATCGGAGGGCCTGTTGTCCGGACCTCTGGCAGTCTCTATGGGGGTGCCACAGGGTTCAATTCTCTGGCCAACTCTTTTCTCTGTATATATCAATGATGTCGCTCTTGCTGCTGGTGATTCTCTGATCCACCTCTACGCAGATGACACCATTCTGTATACATCTGGCCCTTCTTTGGACACTGTGCTAACAAACCTCCAAACGAGCTTCAACGCCATACAACACTCCTTCTGTGGCCTCCAACTGCTCCTCCAAATGCTAGTAAAACTAAGTGCATGCTCTTCAACCGATTGCTGCCCACACCCTCCCTCCCGACTAGCATTACTACTCTGGATGGTTCTGACCTAGAATATGTGGACAACTACAAATACCTAGGTGTCTGGTTAGACTGTAAACTCTCCTTCCAGACTGACATTAAGCATCTCCAATCCAAAATTAAATCTAGAATCGGCTTCCTATTTCGCAACAAAGCCTCCTTCACTCATGCTGCCAAACATACCCTCATAAAACTGACTATCCTACCGATCCTTGACTTCGGCGATGTCATTTACAAAATAGCCCCCAACACTCTACTCAGCAAACTGGATGTAGTCTATCACAGTGACATCCATTTTATCACCAAAGCCCCATATACTACTTACTTGTAGTTTTCATGTTGTTTATCTGTAATTTTTGTATTGACTTGGTGCTGCCTATCTTGGCCAGGACGCTCTTGAAAAAGAGATTTTAAATCTCAATGAGCCCTTCCTGGTTAAATAAAGGCTTAATAAAATAATAAGAAGAAAAAATACTACCCACCACTGTGACCTGCATGCTCTCGTTGGCTGACCCTCACTAAATATCCGTCGCCAAACCCACTGGCTCCAGGTCATCTATGAGTCTTTGATAGGTAAAGCCCCGCCTTATCTCAGCTCACTGGTCACCATAGCAACACCCACCCGTAGCATGCGCTCCAGCAGGTATATTGCACTGGTCATCCCCAAAGCCAACACTTCCTTTGGCCGCCTTTCCTTCCAGTTCTCTGCTGCCACTGACTGGAACGAATTGCAAAAATCTCTGAAGCTGGAGGCTTATATCTCCCTCTCTAACTTTAAGCATCAGCTGTCAGAGCAGCTTACCGATCACTGTACCTGTACACAGCCAATCTGTAAATAGCACGCCCAACTACCTCATCCCCATATTATTACTTACCCTCTTGCTCTTTTGCACCCCAGCATCTCTACTTGCACATCATCATCTGCACATCTATCACTCCAGTATTAATGCTAAATTGTCATTCTTTTTGCCTCTATGGGCTATTTATTGCCTACCTCCCTACTGTTCTACATTTGCACACAGTGTACATAGATTTTTCAGTTTTTCTTTTCTTTTGTGTTATTGACTGTACGTTTGTTTATGTGTAACTCTGTGTTGTTGTTTTTGTCGCACTGCTTTGCTTTATCTTGGCCAGGTCGCAGTTGTAAATGAGAACTTGTTCTCAACTGGCCTACCTGTGTCACGTCCTGACCAGTATAAGGGTTATTTGTTATTGTAGTTTGGTCAGGACGTGGCAGAGGGTATTTGTTTTATGTGGTTCGGGGTGGTGGTTTATTTAGTAGGGCGTATGATTTATTATTTCTGGGTTTTTGGGTAATGTTTGTATTTCTATGTGGTCTCTGGTCTTTTGTATTTCTATGTCTGGTTTATTGGGGTTGGACTCTCAATTGGAGGCAGGTGTTTTCTCGTTGCCTCTGATTGGGAGTCCTATATATGGGTATGTGTTTGGTTTAGTGTTTGTGGGAGATTGTTTCTTGTTTTGCGTGTGTGAGCATGACAAGACTGTTTTGTTGTTCGTGAGTTCTTCTTTTGTTATTTTGGTGTTTTCTTGGTTTAAAATAAATACAAGATGAGCATCCACATTCCTGCTCCGTTTTGGTCCTCCATTCCAGACGACAACCGTTACAGAATCTCCCACCACAAGTGGACCAAGCAGCAGAGTAAGGAGCAAGGGGAATTTAATATGGACTGGCGGGAGAAATGGACGTGGGAGAAGATTCTGGCCGGAGAGGGCCCATGGAGGAAGTCTAGTGAGGACCGGGCACGCTACCGGGGAACACGACTGGCGTTGAAGCCCGAGAGGCAGCCCCAATAAAAAATTTTTTGGGGGGGGCACACGGGTAGTTTGGCTGGGCGAGGAGTGAGCCCCAGGCCAAATCCCCATACCTTTTCTGGGCAACCAGTGAATGGACAGGTCCCGTGCTTCGGGGTAATGGGTACTGTGGCGAGGCCAAGTATTTTTAGGCCGGTACGCGCAATACCAGCATTTGCCAGGGGGAAGTGGGCATCAGCCAGTAAGAGCGATGCCAGTTCTTCGCTCGAGACCGCCAGTACGCCTCTACGGTCCAGTGCGTCAACCCAGTCCGACTCGGCCTGTTCCCGCTCCCCGCACTAGCCCTGAGGTGCGTGTCCCCAGGCTGATACCTCCAGTACCAGCACCACGCATCAGGCTTCCAGTGCGTCAGCCCAGTCTGACTCGGCCTGTTCCCGCTCCCCACACTAGCCCTGAGATGCGTGTCCCCAGGCTGATACCTCCAGTACCAGCACCACGCATCAGGCTTCCAGTGCATCAGCCCAGTCCGACTCGGCCTGTTCCCGCTCTCCGCACTAGCCCTGAGGTGTATGTTCCCAGGCTGATACCTCCAGTACCAGCACCACGCATCAGGCTTCCAGTACGTCAACCCAGTCTGACTCGACCTGTTCCCGCTCCCCGCACTAGCCCTGAGGTGCGTGTCCCCAGACTGGCACATCCAGTACCACGCATCAGGCTTCCAGTGCGTCAGCCCAGCCTCGAGAGTTCGGCAATAGTGTGCAGTCCAGAGTATCCGGCAACGGTGTGCAGTCCAGAGTATCCGGCAACGGTGTCTAGTCTGGAACCGAGGGAGACTGCCTGCGACCCGGAACCGGGTGAGTCTGCCTGCGACCCGGAACCGGGTGAGTCTGCCTGCGTCCCGGAACCGGGTGAGTCTGCCTGCGTCCCGGAACCGGGTGAGTCTGTCTATGACCCGGAACCAAGGGAGTCTATCAGCAACCCGGAACTAAGTAAGTCATTTGACGATCCGGAACTAAAAATGATTAACTATGTATTTAATGAGTCTGCCTACAGTGTGGAAAGGAAGAGGTCTGCCTACGATCCGGAACAAGGGGAGTCTGCCTACGGCCCGAAACTAATCAAATCTGTCTGCATTCTGGAGGACAGTAGGCCGGAGCCAGAACCACCTCCTGTATAGGTGGGTTGGGGAGGGGGGGTGTAGCACAAGTGCCGTCGGTGACGGCAGCCACCCTCCCTTCCCTCCCTTTAGTTTAGGGGGATTTTTTGTTGTTTTTTTTATTTGTATTTTTTTATTTATGAGGTGCATCCGGGGTCTGCACCTTTGGGGGGGGGTACTGTCACGTCCTGACCAGTATAAGGGTTATTTGTTATTGTATTTCGGTCAGGATGTGTTTGTTTTGTGGTTCGGGGTGGTGGTTTATTTAGTAGGGCGTTTGATTTATTGTTTTTGGGTAATGTTCTATGTTTGTATTTCTGTGGTCTCTGGTCTTTTGTATTTCTATGTCTGGTTTATTGGGGTTGGACTCTCAATTGGAGGCAGGTGTTTTCTCGTTGCCTCTGATTGAGAGTCCTATATATGGGTATGTGTTTGGTTTAGTGTTTGTGGGAGATTGTTTCTTGTTTTGCGTGTGTGAGCCTGACAAGACTGTTTTGTTGTTCGTGAGTTCTTCTTTTATTTTGGTGTTTTCTTGGTTTAAAATAAATACAAGATGAGCATCCACATTCCTGCTGCGTTTTGGTCCTCCATTCCAGACGACAACCGTTACAACCTGGTTTTAAATAAAGGTGAAATAAAATAACAAATAAATAAAATCTAAATTGTCATAGAATTTGGTGTTAATAAAAAAAAATATAGATTCTATGTGCAATGAAATGTGTTGTTTTACAGGGTCAGCCCTCGTATGGCACGCTTGGAGCAAATTAGGGTTAAGTGCCATTCTCAAGGGGCACAGACAGATTTTTCACCTTGTCGGCTTGGCTATTTGAGCCAGTGATCTTTCGGTTACTGGTTTAACAATCTAAGCGCTAGGCTACCTGCCACCCTAGTAAGTTAGTTCTCCTAACCAGCAATGTCAATTCTTCTTCTAATTCTCCTTTGTAACAACGCAACAAGCAGCCTGGTCTCAGAGAAAGATGTATAATATACACTACCGTTAAAGTTTGGGGTCACTTACAAATGTCCTTGTTTTTTAAAGAAAAGCTCATTTTTTTTATCCATTAAAATTACATCAAATTGATCAGAAATACAGTGTTGACATTGTTAATGTTGTAAATGACTATTGTAGCTGGAAAAATATTTTTTTATGGAATACCTGGTTTCAAAAAACAAAGCAACACCTCACGGCACAACGCCTCTCCCCCATCTGACCTACTTGTTTGTATGTACTGACATTTAACTGATAGATGCGCACACACGCACAGTACATGTTCATGTTTTTAAATGTACACTATCATTCAAAAGTTTGGGGTCACTTAGAAATGTCCTTGTTTTTGAAAGAAAAGCAACATTTTTTGTCCATTAAAATAACTTCAAATTGATCAGAAATACAGTGTAGGCATTGTTAATGTTGTAAATGACTATTTTAGCTGGAAACAGCTGATTTCTAATGGAATATCTACATAGGCATACAGAGGCCCATTATCAGCAAACATCACTCCTGTGTTTCAATGGCACATTGTGTTAGCTAATCCAAGTTTATAATTTTAAAAGGCTAATTGATCATTAGAAAACCCTTTTGCAATTATGTTAACACAGCTGAAAACTGTTGTTCTGATTAAAGAAGCAATAAAACTGTCCTTCTTTAGACTAGTTGAGTATCTGGAGCATTTGTGCGTTCCATTACAGGCTCAAAATGGCCAGAAACAAAGACCTTTCTTCTGAAACTCGTCAGTCTATTCTTGTTCTGAGAAATGAAGGCTATTCCATGCGAGAAATTGCCAAGAAACTGAAACTCTCATACAACTCTGTGTACTACTCCCTTCACAGAACAGCGCAAACGGTCTCTAACCAGAATAAGAAATAGAAATAGATGTCTCACAAGTCCTCAACTGGCAGCTTCATTAAATAGTACCTGCAAAAACAGTCTCAACGTCAACAGTGAAGAGGCGACCCCTGGGATGCTGGCCTTCTAGGCAGAGTTCCTCTGTCCAGTGTCTGTGTTCTTTTGCCCATCTTAATCTTTTCTTTTTATTGGCCAGTTTGAGATATGGCTTTTTCTTTGCAACTCTGCCTAGAAGGCCAGCATCCCGGAGTCGCCTCTTCACTGTTGACGTTGAGACTGGTGTTTTGTGGGTACTATTTAATGAAGCTGCCAGCTGTATTTCTGATCAATTTCATGTTATTTTAATGGACAAAAAAATTGGCTTTTCTTTCAAAAACAAGGACATTTTTAAGTGACTCCAAACTTTTGAACGGTAGCATATGTCCTCCAAGACTTACGATAAAGTTATGTCATCCAACTCATATGACATTGTAAGATTGGGTAAGTCATATATTGTCCAACCACTATTCCATTCATAACGTAAGCTAACGTATATCATACTAAATGGAGGGGAACAAATGTAAGTACCAAATCCTACGAATTGCCCTGAGGACAGGTTGATACTTTTGACAACCAGATATAGCACTAAAATGTCAAGATATGCTTAACTGAAATGGTGCAGAATATGTCCAAAGTGGACCAATATGTCAGAGAACTATGTCCCCTTTTCTGGAAATTCAACAATAATTTGGCACCCAACATCGATTTATCTTCTATAGAATGTCTACAGCAGATTAAAGATAAAAGTGTATTTCCAATAAATAATGTTACCCGTAGAAACAAAAATGCACATTTGAAGAAATTTGAGCACTCAAATGTTATGAATATCTGTGACTGTATAATAAAAAACACGATTCGGTTTTAATTTGACTTACTTTAATGCAGTTCTCTTTTAAATTGTACTCTTAAAAGAAGAGAAATAGCATCAGAATGCGACATTACTCTCCTCAACTACTAAAGCTATCCCAAAGTGAGAATCAGTAAATCTTCCTATAACTCTCTGCATGGAAAATATACAACCATCAAAGCACATTTCCTCTGTATCATTCACCATCATGACAGCTTACACACACACACACACACACACACACACACACACACACACACACACACACACACACACACACACACACACACACACACACACACACACACACACACACACACACACACACACACACACACACACACACACACACAACCCAGCTAGGCTATTAGCTTATTAGAATAAGGGTTTGTTTTCCCCCCATATATTCATGCATGTCCATTACGACTGATATGCCTCTCCTGTTGGGCCTTCCCTCGCCTCGCCACACACTCGCCCTGAAGATGAAAGGAGAAGAGTAGCTCCATTACCTGCATTACAGCAAGTTGCTCAGACCAATCGATGTCTACAACATGTCCCTGGAAAATATTTTTTCCCCCCATAGATGTGAGTGGCGTACTTACTTCCAACTTCATTTTTATAGACCCCTACCTATTTTCTTCCATTTCAACTCAGCAGCCAGGAGGGTATTTTATATCATCTTGCACCATCAATGTGGACAATATGCCTCTTTGCTGGAAGAAAAAACCCATCTTCATCAAATCCATCTTGCTTATGTCGGATTCATTTTGTTATGGAAAGCACACATGTATGTATGGGTTTAGGTAAGGAGCTCAGGGGCAGTATAAATTGGCAAGCTGGGGAAAGAGCACACAAAATGTTAAGAGGTTCATAACATTAATGCTTCCATGAGCAATTAAAAAAATATTATTTGACTGAGATTCACATTCACATGTCCATTACGATGCCATTGGCTTGTATGTCCTCTTGTTGTGCAGTCTGTTGGCTTGCCTCGCTCTGCCTAACACCACCAGCCATATATAGTGCCTTCAGAAAGAATTCATACCCCTTGACTTATTCCACATTTTGTTGTTACAGCCTCAATTTTTCTCACCCATCTACACACAATACCCTATAATGACAGGGAAAATGTGTTTTTAGAGAAAATTGCACATTTGTTGAAAATTAAATACAGAAATATTAATTTACATAAGTATTAACACCGCTGAGTCAATACTTTGTAGAAGCACCTTTGGCAGTGGTTGCAACTGTGAGTCTTCTGGGTAAGTGTCGAAGGATTGTGCAACATTTGCCCATTATTATTTAAAATAAAATTCAAGCTCTGTGAATTCATCTCTCAGTCTCTGGTGAAAAGCAGACTGAACCAGGTCAAATTTTTATCCTGAAAAACTGCAGCCACCACTATGCTTGATAATATGGAGAGTGGTACTCAGTAATGTGTTGTATTGGACTTTCCCCAAACATAACACTTTGTATTCAGGACAAAAAGTTAATAGCTTTGCCACATTTTTTGCATTATTACTTTAGTCCCATGTTGCAAAAAGGATGCATGTTTTGACAGAGGGAAAAGGAAATCTTTATAGAATCAAAATATTATTCTATACAGGCTTCTTTCTTTTCACCCTGTCAATTAGGTTAGTATTTTGTAATAACTACAACGTTGTTGATCCATCATCAGTTTTCTCCTATCACAGCCATTAAACTCTGTAACTGTATTAACATCACCATTGGCCTCTTGGTAATGTCCCTGAGCAGTTTCCTTCCTCTCCAGCAACTGTGTTGATACACCATCCAAAGTGTAATTATTAACTTCACCATGCTCAAAGGGATATTCAGGCTACAGAGATGAGGTAGTCATTCAAAAATCATGTCAAACACTATTATTGTGCAATGTATTATGTGATTTGTTAAGCATATTTTTACTCCTGAACTTATCGAGGCTTGCCATAACAAAGGGGTTGAATACTTATTGACTCCAGCTTTTCATTTTTAATAAATGTTGAAACATAAAAAAAAAACATAATTTCAATTTGTCATTATGGGGTATTGTGTGTAGGCCAGTGTCACAAAATCTAAATGTAATCAATTTTACATTCAGACTGTAGCACAACAAAATGTGGATAAGTCAAGGAGTGTGAATACTTTCTGAAGGCACTGTACTTCCCCGGTCTGACCATTCTGTCTGTCAATCATTGACCAGTGGCCATTATACTGGCACTTGACATTGAGCCTCCAAGCCACTGTGTTCACACAGGACTGGTCAGCATCAGTCCCATCCTCGAGACCCTTTTTTGTTTAATAGTGAATATAGATTTTGTGTAAGTTGGGATAACTTAATATTTTAAGTTCACAAAACAAAAAAAAACTAAAAAGATGATGCAGCACAAAACTTAAATTAGTTAGTTGAGACTACAAATCATTTTGTACAGTGAATCTACTTTGCATATATCAGATTTTATTTTTTATCTTCCAGATCATGACAACTACCGATAAACATGTTGCAGCATTTTTCATAACACTGCTCATAAAATGAAGGAAGTGGTACACAGGCACTGTTGATAAAAAAATTGGATGTTACATTGTTGTAAACTGAAAATGTATTCAGTGTTGGCCTATACAATTACCAGTTAAGGAATAAAACCTAATATTCTATTGTTATCAAATTGTGGCAATGATGATATTATTTTGACCTTATTATACAGAGGTGGGGATACATATTAAATGACTTAACCTCACTGTATTCACTGTCCTCACTTTGCATTGCACTCGCAAGATGACAAACCGTAAAACCCTTATGCTAGCCATGACCTCTAAAAGCTGTTGAATGCAGCTGGAAAAATGTTTCTGAATCCTTTAAGTTGCCAGCCGCATTCTGCCTAAATGCTTAAATCAACTCTTTAGAATTGGATTTTGAAGCCTTCGGATGGCTAATTTGGACGGCAAGTGCTTTCAGCGTCTTTCTTAGCATTTAAGCGGTGGCTTTAATCAAAAGAGCATGCAGACGACGCTCCCCCCACGCCTGCTAGACAGCATCACGGATGGGGAGAGAAACCCTTCCACTTAACCACTTAAATGAATATATCAAGAAACTAATTTGGCATTTTAATTGCGTGATTTAAGGAGACGCTGCTTCACTTTCCCTCTTCCATTTTGGTTTATTTCCAATGTGAGCGCACATTAGATTGATCTATGAAAGACTGCAGAAATCACAACACTTAAGTCTTTTCATTTCCCCCATAATGAAATAATTGTAATTCCTGTCACTGTCTGCACTTTAGCGGCACACAAACATTACACACACTGGAGGCGAATGGATCGTGAAAGGTTTTTGTTTTTCCTTTTTTCCCCCTGTTGCTTGTTTCCTTTTCTCCTTGCAAGAGCCAAAGATTCATTCCGTCTGTCAAACCCAGAAATAGCTCAGTGCTTGTCCATTTTGTCAACATTTGCTGGTCCCATTAAGTGATTGCTTGCAGAAATACGTTCCCTGAAACACCGCTGGCGGACATTAAGAAGACATTATTGGGTCCCATTTTCTCCCGACTACAAGGATATCCATTAGGGTGGGACACAGCCATATATTTTTCCATTTTCTCCCTCACCAAACTTGACTTTGTACATTATTACGGCCTCTGATTTGCAATTTGTGGTCGCAAATTATATGAGAGAAAAGCTATCTCGCTCCATGTTGCTCCTCTTCCCAGGGCTATTTGCCCACACTGATTCTGGAGTGTCAAAATGGGGACATCATTAGGCCTAATAATGATTGATGGGTGGGTGCCTTAAAAGTCCATCGAAGTTGGCCAACAGTGGAAAGTAATTTTTTTCCCTTTTAGTCTGGCTGACAAAAGACTGTTGCAAAGACTGACATTGTATTTTATGTCACCATGTTGCATTATGCTGGTTAATTGCTAAGCAGCCTCTAGTGATTGCTCCAATGTCAACATTTCACCTTTTTATTAACCCAATGAGGATGGTGCAAGGGATCGTTCAGCTCAATTTTTATGTATACTGAACACAAATATAAACACAACATGTAAAGTGTTGGTTCCATGTTTCATGAGCTGAAATAAAATAAATGTTCCATATACACAAAGTTTATTAAAGTTTATTTTGCTCAAATTCTGTGTACAAATTAGTTTTACATTCCTGTTAGTGAGCATTTCTCCTTTGCCAAGATAATCCATCCACCTGACAGGTGCGGCATATCAAGAAGCTGATTAAACAACATGATCATTACACAGGTGCACCTTGTGCTGGGGACAATTAAAGGCCACTCTAAAAGGTGCAGTTTTGTCACACAACACAATGCCACAGATGTCTCAAGTTTTGAGGGAGCGTGCAATTGGCATGCTGACTGCAGGAATGTTCACCAGAACTGTTGCCAGCTAATTGAATGTTCATTCTCTACCATAAGCCTCTACCATAAGTAATTTTAGAGAATTTGGCAGTATGTCCAACCGGCCTCACAACCACAGATCACGTGTAACCACGCCAGCCCAGGACCTCCACATCTGGCTTCTTCACCTGCGGTATCGTCTGAGACCAGCCACCCGAACAGCTGATGAAACTGAGTATAAACTGAGAATTTCTTTCTGTAATAAAGCCCTTTTGTGGGGGAAAAACTTATTCTGATTGGCTGGGCCTGGCTCCCCAGTGGGTGGGGCTGGCTCCCAAGTTGGTGGGCCTATGCTCTCCCAGGCCCTCCCATGGCTGCGTCCCTGCCCAGTCATGTGAAATCCAGAGATTAGGGCTTAATGAATTCATTTCAATTGACTGATTTCCTTGTATGGACTGTAATTCAGTAAAACTGTTGAAATTGTTGCGTGCTGCATTCAGGTTTTTGTTCAGTACATTTGTTTCCTTACCGTGAAAGAAGTAAAACCAAAGTGTGGATTGCTGTATCTCCTTGTCGGTAAACTGCTTTCAAGGTAAGGATCAAATTACATTTTGTAATTTGGCTGAACTATCCCTTTAAATGTGTGTAAACATATGGGCTGTGAATAAGGAGCCTTGAATATGGGAGTAAGCAGAAAATATAAAATGAGTTGAAGCGATGGCTTGGTTTTATTATTGTAGAATAAAGTAATTTTCGCTTACCTTTTGCATCTCCAAGTCATCTTAACTTAAAGCTTTTAGTGTAACAAAAACATATTTTGACTGACATAGTCTTTGCATTTTTATCTCACTAAAATCTCTATTATAAGATCCATTTAGAGAGCAGCAAACAGTGAGTAGACATTACTTTATTCTACAGTTATTTTATGTTCAGCTCCTGTGCTAAGATAGCTGTGCATAAAACACTCTCCTTTCATTGATAGCTTTACTACCTTTGAGTCATTTCAGAACAATATTACCAGAAGAATGTACTCTGTTTTGAACAAATGTTTTTATCATCTTCACACATCATACAGTATGACGTTCTTTTTCGGAAATGGGTGGTTGACACGTCATGTTTCCACTCCCTTTGACCTTTCAATACATAATGACCTATGAAAAAATATTGCAATCAGAGTGCAGTATAACTGCAGTACACTGTAACTGTAGTTAGAGTGCAGTATGTAGTGCATTCGGAAAGTATTCAGACCCCTTGTCACGTCCTGGCCAGTATAAGGGTTAATTGTTATTGTAGTTTGGTCAGGACGTGGCAGAGGGTATTTGTTTTATGTGGTTCGGGGTGGTGTTTTGGTAAAAGGGCGTTTGATTTAGTATTTCCGGGTTTTTGGTTTATGATCTATGTTTATGTAATTCTATGTTTAGTCTAGGTAGTCTGTTTCTATGTAGAGTTAATTGGGGTGGACTTCCAATTGAAGGCAGCTGTGTGGTGTTGCCTTTGATTGGAAGTCCTATATTAGTTGGGTGTGTTTGTCTGTGTGTTTGTGGGAGATTGTTTCTTGTTTTGCTGAGTGTGCCTTTCAAGACTGTTTCGGTGTTCGTAAGTTCGTTTTCGTTTTTGGTGTTCACTTAGTTGGTAAATAAATACACAAGATGAGCGTCAACATTCCTGCTGCGTTTTGGTCCTCCTTAACCGACGACAACCGTGACACCCCTTCACTTTTTCCACATTTTGTTATGTTACAGCTTTATTCTAAAATTGATTAAATAACTTTTAACTCAACAATATACAATACCCCATAATGACAAAGCAAAAACAAGTTTTAAGAAACGTACGCAAATTTATTAAAAATAAAAACAGAAATACCTTATTTACATAAGTATTCAGACCCTTTGCTATGAGACTCGAAATTGAGCTCAGGTGCATCCTGTTTCCATTGATCATCCAATTGACCCAGCGTTGTTAGGGTTTTGCCGGGATAGGCCGTCATAGTAAATAAGAATGTGTTCTAAACTGACTTGCCTAGTTAAATAAAGGTTACAACATAAAAAAAAATGTCAGAGCAAAAACCAAGCAATGAGGTTGAAGGAATTGTCCGTAGACAAGACACAGATCTTTGGAAGAGCACCAAAACATTTATGCAGCATTGAAGGTCCCCAAGAACACAGTGGCCTGCATCATTCTTAAATGGAATAAGTTTTGAACCACCAAGACTCTTCCTAGAGCTTGGCCACCTGGCCTAACTGAGCAATCAAGAGAGAAGGGCCTTGGTCAGGGAGGTGACAAAGCACCGATGGTCACTCTGACAGAGCTCCAGGGTTCCTCTGTGGAGATGGGAGAATCTTCCAGAACCTTCCAGAAGGACAACCATCTTTGCAGCACCGACATATATATGTATATATATGTATACAGTACCAGTCAAAAGAATAATAGTGAAGACATCAAAACATTCAAAATAGAGAGAATACCAAGAGTGTGCAAAGCTGTCATCAAGGCAAAGGGTGGCTACTTCGAATAATCTAATTTGTTGAACACTTTTTTGGTTACAACATGACATGATACTATATGTGCTATTTCATAGTTTCGATTTCTTCACATTCACTACAATGTAGAAAATAGTGTCCAAACCTTTGACTGGTACTCTATATATTGACTGGTATATATATATATATATATATATATATATATATATAGTGTGTGTATATATATATATATATATATATATATATATATATATATATATATATATATATATATATATACACACTACCATTCAAATCTTGTTTCTCATGGTCTGAGAGCCTTTAGGTGCCCTTTGGCAAACTCCAAGCGGTCTGTCATGTGCCTTATACTGAGGAGTGGCTTTCATCTGGCCACTCTACCATAAAGGCCTGATTGGTGGAGTGCTGCAGAGATGGTTGTCCTTCTGGAAGGTTCTCCCATCTACACAGAGGAACTCTGGAGCTCTGTCAGAGTGACAATTGGGTTCTTGTTCACCTCCCTGACCAAGGCCCTTCTCCCCTGATAGCTCAGTTTAATCCAGCGGCCAGCTCTAGGAAGAGTCTTGGTGGTTCCAAACTTCTTTCATTTAAGAATGATGGAGGCCACTGTGTTCTTGGGGACCTTCAATATTGCAGACATTTTTTGGTACCCTTCCCCAGATCTGTACCTCGACACAATCCTGTCTCGGAGCTCTACGGACAATTCCTTCGACCTCATAGCTTGGTTTTTGCTCTGAAATGCACTGTCAACTGTGGGACCTTATATAGACAGGTGTGTTCCTTTCCAACTGATGTCCAATCAATTGAAGTTACCACAGGTGGACTCCAATCAAGTTGTAGAAATATCTCAAGGATGTGCAATAGAAACAGGATGCACCTGAGCTCAATTTCTAGTCTCATAGTAAAAGGTCTGAATACTTATGTAAATAAGGTATTTCTGCTTATATTTTTAATACATTCGCAAAAATGTTCAAAAACCTATTTTCGCTTCGTCATTATTGTCACGTCCTGACTAGTAAAAGGGGTTATTTGTCATTGTAGTGTGGTCAGGGTGTGGCAGGGGGTGTTTGTTTTGTGTGTTTTGGTGTTTTTGGTTTAGGTTCTATGTTTTCTATTTCTATGTTTAAATCTAGTTTTCTATTTCTATGTTGGGTTTTTGGTAGGACCTCCAATTAGAGGCAGCTGGTTGTCGTTGTCTCTAATTGGAGGCCATATTTAGTTGAGGTTTATTTCACTTGTGTTTTGTGGGTGGTTATTTCCTGTATAGTCTGTGCACCTTATGGGACTGTTTCGTCGTTTGTTTCTTTTGTTTAAGTGTTATTTCTAATAAATTAAGAAGATGAGCACTTTACCCGCTGCGCGTTGGTCCTATCCTTATGACGCCCCTGACAATTATGGAGTATTATGTGTAGATTGATGAGATTTTTTATTTAATTAATCAATTTTATAATGAGGCTGTAACGTATCAAAATGTGTAAAAAGTCTAGGGGACTGATTTACCATCCGAATGCACACCTGTGGAAATGTGTATATGTGTATAAACATATATAAAATCAGCAAAAAAAGAAACCTCCCTTTTTCAGTACCCTGTCTTTCAAAGATAATTCGTAAAAATCCAAATAACTTCACAGATCTTCATTGTAAAGGGTTTAAACACTGTATCCCATGCTTGTTCAATGAACCATAAACAATTAATGAACATGCACCTGTGGAACGATTGTTAAGACACTAACAGCTTACAGATGGTAGGCAATTAAGGTCACAGTTATGAAAAGTTAAGACACTAAAGAGGCCTTTCTACTGACTCTGAAAAACACCAAAAGAAAGATGCCCAGGTTCCCTGCTCATCTGCGTGAATGTGCCTTAGGCATGCTGCAAGGAGGCATGAGGACTGCAGGTGTGGCCAGGGCAATAAACTGCAATGTCCGTACTGTGAGGCGCCTAAGACAGTGCTACAGGGAGACAGGACGGACAGATGATCGTCCTCGCAGTGGGTGACCACGTGTAACAACACCTGCACAGGATCGGTACATACAAACATCACACCTGCGGGACAGGTACAGGATGGCAACAACAACTGCCCGAGTTACACCAGGAACACACAATCCCTCCATCAGTGCTCAGACTGTCCGCAATAGGCTGAGAGAGGCAGGACTGAAGGCTTGTAGGCCTGTTGTAAGGCAGGTCCTCACCAGACATCACCGGCAACAACGTCACCTATGGGCACAAACCCACCGTTGCTGGACAAGACAGGACTGGCAAAAAGTGCTTCAATGATGAGTCACGGTTTTGTCTCACCAGGGGTGATGGTCAGATTCGCATTTATCGTTGAAGGAATGAGCGTTACACCGAGGCCTGTACTCTGGAGCGGGATCGATTTGGAGGTGGAGGGTCCGTCATGGTCTGAGGCGGTGTATCACAGCATCCTCGGACTGAGCTTGTTGTCATTGCAGGCAATCTCAACACTGTGCGTTACAGGGAAGAAATCCTCCTCCCTAATGTGGTACCCTTCCTGCAGGCTCATCCTGACATAACCCTCCAGCAAGACAATGCCACCAGCCATACTGCTCATTCTGTTCGTGATTTCCTGCAAGACAGGAAGGTCAGTGTTCTGCCATAGCCAGCGAAGAGCCTGGATCTCAATCCCGTTGAGCACGTCTGGGACCTGTTGGATCGGAGGGTGAGGGCTAGGGCCATTCCCCCCAGAAATGTCCGGGAACTTGCAGGTGCCTTGGTGGAAGAGTGGGGTAACATCTCACAGCAAGAACTGGCAAATCTGGTGCAGTTCATGAGGAGGAGATGCACTGCAGTACTTAATGCAGCTGGCCACACCAGATACTGACTGTTACTTTGATTTTGACCCCCCCTTTGTTCAGGGACACATTATTCCATTTCTGTTAGTCACATGTCTGTGGAACTTGTTAATATCTCAGTTGTTGAATCTTGTTATGTTCATACAAATATTTACACATGTTAAGTTTGCTGAAAATAAACGCAACTCAGAGGACTTTTCTTTTTTTGCTGAGTTTATATATAAATACATTACCGGTCAAAAGTTTTCGAATACCTACTCTGTCACACCCTGATCTGTTTCACCTGTCTTTGTGATTGTCTCCACCCCTCTCCAGGTGTCGCTCATCTTCCCCAATATTCCCTGTGTATTTATACCTGTGTTCTCTGTTTGTCTGTTGCTAGTTCGTCTTGTTCGTTCAAGTCAACCAGCGTTTTGTGTCTCAGCTCCTGCTTTTTCCAGTCTCTCTTTTTCACGCCCTCCTGGTTTTGACCCTTGCCTATCCTGACTCCGAGCCCGCCTGCCTGACCACTCTGCCTGCCCCTGACCCTGGGCCTGCCTGCCGTCCGGTACCGTTGCCCCACCTCTGGTTTACTGATCCCTACCTGCCTTGACCTGTCTATTGCCTGCCCCGTTGGAATATTAAACTATTGTTTATTCAACGTGGTCTGCATCTGGGTCTTACCTTCATACCTGATAGTACGAACTGGCCTTGACTGACCCAGCAGACCTAGACCAGCTGCAAAACGCCATCTCCTCCCGCAGAGCCTCCATTGGTAGGCACGAGGAAATGCTTCGTGGGCTGATGGAAGGGGTCCAAACGTTGGCTGAATCCGGAAGCACTGTTTGACATGTTCTTGCACGGCATCTCGGAGGAGGTTAAGGACGAGCTTGTGGCTCAGGAGTTACCCACAGATTTTGACTCCCTCATCTCTTTGGCCATCTGCATCGATGGGCGGTTGCGGGAATGACGGATGGAGAGGAAATTTGATTTCACTCGTACGTCCAGGGATTCCACCTCGCCTCCATCATCCCGGAAGTCCCCGACAGTCCCGTGGCCGCGAGCACCCAAGATTTCCCGATCTTCCTCGAGAGTCACGAGGAGGGCCGAGGCACTGTTTCCCGAGCCCATGCAACTAGGCAGGAATGGGCTGTCACCAGTGGAATGGCAACACCGGATCAGCACAAGGAGCTGTCTGTATTGTAGGACTTTGGTCATTTTGTGTCCTCTTGCCTGGTAAAGACCAGGCTCACAGGTAGGAGCGAGTACTCTGGTGGGCCATATGGGGAACTTTTCTGCTTCCCTTATTCGCACCCCTTTTCAGGTCATTCTGCCGAGGGGAAACCAGTCCAAATTTCTCCGTGTCCTCATTGACTCTGGGTCCGATGAGAGCTTTTTGGACGCCACGCTGGCTTCCGAGCTGAACATCCCCACTCAGCCCCTCTCCATTCCCGTGGATGTTAGAGCGTTGGATGGGCGGTCTATCGGTCGGGTCACCCATAACACCACTCCCATCATCCTATGGGTGTCAGGGAGTCGCAATGAGACCATTCAGTTCCTGCTCATCAAGTTCCCCCAGGTCCCTGTGGTTTTGGGATTCTCCTGGCTCCTGCGACACAACCCACTCATCAACCTGCCCCGGGACGTCTTCGGATCTCTCCACCATTCCCGCGGAGTACCAGGATCTCCGGGAGGTGTTCAGCAAGTCCCGGGCCTCTTCCCTTCCGCCGCACAGCCCCTATGACTGCGGGATTGACCTTCTCCCTAGCACCATACCGCCCTGGGGGTGTCTGTACTTGCTGTCGGGACCTGAAACCAAGCTATGGAGGACTACATTGGGGACTCCCTAGCTACTGGATTTATCCATCCCTCTTCCTCTCCCGCTGGCGCAGGGATCTTCTTTCTGGAGAAGAAGGACAAGACCCTGTGCCCATGCATTGACTACCGGGGTCTCAATGACATCACTGTTAACCTGTTTAGGATAGGAGGCAGTATTTTCACGGCCGGATAAAAAACGTACCCGATTTAATCTGGTTATTACTCCTGCCCAGAAACTAGAATATGCATATAATTATTTTATTTGGATAGAAAACACCCTATCGTTTCTAAAACTGTTTGAATGGTGTCTGTGAGTATAACAGAACTCATATGGCAGGCCAAAACCTGAGAAGATTCCATACAGGAAGTGCCCTCTCTGACCATTTCTTGGCCTTCTATAGCCTCTTTATGGAAAACAGAGGATCTCTGCTGTAACGTGACATTTTCTAAGGCTCCCACAGGCTCTCAGAAGGCGCCAGAATGGGGAATGATGACTCTGCAGTCCCTGGCCGGAAAACAGTAGGGGATTTGGATAGTGGTCGATCTGAGAACAATGACACGGGTGCGCGCGTGCACGTGAAGACACCATTTTCTTCTTTCAGTCTTTGAACAAAAACAACGTCTCCCGGTCGGAATATTATCGCTATTTTACGAGAAAAATCTCATAAAAATGGATTTTAAACAGCGTTTGACATGCTTCGAAGTACGGTAATGGAAAATTTAGAATTTGTTTGTCACGATATGCGCCGGCGCGTCACCCTTCGGATAGTGTCTTGAACGCAAGAACAAAACACCGCTATTTGGATATAACTATGGATTATTTGGAACCAAAACAACTTTGGGTGTTGAAGTAGAAGTCCTGGGAGTGCATTCTGACGAAGAACAGCAAAGATAATCCAATTTTTCTTATAGTAAATCTGAGTTTGGTGAGTGCCAAACTTGGTGGGTGTCTAAATAGCTAGCCATGATGGCAGGGCTATCTACTCAGATTATTGAAAAATGTGCTTTCACTGAAAAGCTATTTTAAAATCGGACACCGCGATTGCATAAAGGAGTTCTGTATCTATAATTCTTAAAATAATTGTTATGTTTTTTTGTGAACGTTTATCGTGAGTAATTTAGTAAATTCACCGGAAGTTTCGGTGGGTATGCTAGTTCTGAACAAAACATGCTAATGTAAAAAGCTGGTTTTTTATATAAATATGAACTTGATTGAACAAAACATGCATGTATTGTATAACATAATGACCTAGGAGTGTCATCTGATGAAGATCATCAAAGGTTAGTGCTGCATTTAGCTGTGGTTTTGGTTTTTGTGACATTATATGCTAGCTTGAAAAATGGGTGTCTGATTATTTCTGGCTGGGTACTCTCCTGACATAATCTAATGTTTTGCTTTCGTTGTAAAGCCTTTTTGAAATCGGACAATGTGGTTAGATAAAGGAGAGTCTTGTCTTTAAAATGGTGTAAAATAGTCATATGTTTGAAAAATGGAAGTTTTGGGATTTTTGAGGAGTTTGTAATTCGCGCCACGCTCTATCATTGGATATTGGCGAGGCGTTCCGCTAGCGGAACATCTAGATGTAAGAGGTTTAAGAACCGTTATCCGCTACCACTAATTTCCTCGGCCTTCGAGCCGCTCCAAGGGGCCACTTTGTTCTCCAAGCTGGATCTACATAACGCCTACCACCTGGTGCAGATACGAGAGGGGGATGAGTGGAAGACCACCTTCATTACGGCCAGCGGCCACTATGAATATCTGGTCATGCCCTTTGGCCACACCAATGCCCCTGCTGTGTTCCAGGCTTGGTCGATGACGTTCTACGTGACATGCTGAACTGGTTCGTCTTTGTCTACATTGATGACATCCTTGTCTTCTCCAGCTCCCCCCAAGAACACGTGCTCCATGTCTGGCAGGTTCTCCAGCGCCTTCTGGAGAACCAGTTGTTCGTTAAGGCGGAAAAGTGCGAGTTCCATTGCTCCACCATTCCCTTTCTGTGCTACATCATCTCTGCTGGGAGCGTCAAGATGGATCCTGAGAAGGTGAAAGCGGTGGTGGATTGGCCTCAGCCTACATCCAAGGTGCAGCTGCAACGCTTCCTGGGGTTCGCCAACTTTTAACACCTTTTTATCTGGGGTTACAGCACTCTGGCCTCCCCCATGTCTGCCCTCACCTCTACCAAGGTTTCCGTTCATGTGGTCCATGGCCGTGGCCCGGGTGTTCCGGGACCTTAAACATCGCTTCACCACGACTCCAATCCTGGTTCATCCGGACCCTTCCCGTCAGTTCGTGGTGGAGGCCGATGCTTCGGATGTCGGAGTGGGGGCTGTTCTGTCCCATCGTTCTGCCCTGGATCTTAAGCTGCATCCCTGCGCCTTCTTCTCACACCGCCCAACGCCACGGAGAGGAATTACGATGTGGGGAATCGGAAGCTTATCGCGGTGAAGATGGCATTGGAGGAATGGAGGCACTGGCTCGAAGGGGCGGAACATCCGTTCATTGTGTGGACTGACCACAAGAACCTCAACTCCTGGCAGGTGAGATGGGCCCTGCTGTTTACCCGATTCAACTTTTCCCTCTCGTACTGGCCGGGGTCCAAGAAGGTAAAGCCGGATGCCCTGTCTTTCCGCTATAACCCCACGGCTACCACCTCGGAGCCCAAGACCATCCTTCCCACCTTGTGCCTGGTGACGGCACTAAGCTGGGGTATCGGGAAACAGGTCCGGGAGGCGCAGTGGTCCCAGGCGAACCCCGGGGGGGCCCAGATAACCGAATGTTTGTGCCTGACGCTGTCTGCTCCGCGGTCCTGGAGTGGGCCCATTCCTCCAGGCTTGCCTGCCACCCGGGCTCCCGGCGGACCCTGGCCTTCGTGCGACAACGCATTTGGTAGCCTACTATGGTTCCGGACGTCACCACCTTTGTCGCCGCCTGCACAGTCTGTGTACAGAACAAGACCCCTCGACAAGCTCCGGCTGGCCTCCTCCAACCTCTGCCCATCCCTCATCGCCCTGGGTTTCACATCTCCCTGGACTTTGTTACGGTTCTACCCCCGTCTGATAGCAAAACCGCCATCCTGACTGTGGTGGATCACTTTTCCAAGGCTGCCCACTTCATTCCTCTCCCCAAGTTACCCTCTGCCAAGGAGACGGCCCAGCTCATGGTGCAGCACGTCTTCCGGATCCATGGATTTCCCGTGGACATGGTCTTCGACCATGGCCCTCAGTTCTCATCCCGGTTCTGGAAGGCGTTCTGCACTCTCATTGGGTCGTCGGCCAGCCTGTCCTCCAGGTCCCACCCTGAGTCTAACGGCCAGTCGGAGGGAGCCAACCAGGACCTCGAGACCACCCTGCACTGCCTGGTCTCTGCAAACCCCACCACCTGGAGCCAGCAGCTGGTGTGGGTGGAATATGCCTGCAACACCCTTCCCTGCTCTGCCATGGGTCTATCACCATTTGAGTGTTCCCTGGGGTATCAGCCCCCACTTTTCCCTGAGCAGGAAGAGGAGGTCCACCTTCTGACCAGATGTTTGTCCGCAGCTGTTGTCATACCTGGAGGAGAGCCCGGTCGGCCCTCCTCAAGACCACCTCCAGGTATCCATGACAAGTGGATTGCCATCGGATCCCCGGTATGGTCTCGGGCAGAAGGTATGCCTATCCACCCGGGATCCACCCCTCCGTGTGGAATCCCGCAAACTCCCAGGTTTATCGGCCCGTTCCCCACTTCCAAGATCCTTAGCCTCTCTGCTGTTCGTCTTCTGTTGCCCTGTACCCTTCGTATACATCCCACCTGGGTTATGGCCTGGAGGAGAGGTGCTGGGTTCCTGCCAGGGACATCCTGGACCTAGGCCTCATCGCGGATTTTCAGCACTGACACCCTGGTCAACCAGGTATGCGCCCAGGTAGGACGCAAGGTGGCACCCTAGAGGGGGCAGGGGGTACTGTCACACCCTGATCTGTTTCACCTGTCTTTGCGATTGTCTCCACCCCCTCCAGGTGTCGCTCATCTTCCCCATTATCCCCTGTGTATTTATACCTGTGTTCTCTGTTTGTCTGTTGCCAGTTCGTCTTGTTTGTTCAAGTCAACCAGCATTTTGTGTCTCAGCTCCTGCTTTTTCCAGTCTCTCTTTTCTCACCCTCCTGGTTTTGACCCTTGCCTATCCTGACTCTAAGCCCGCCTGCCTGACCACTCTGCCTGCCCTTGACCCTAAGCCTGCCTGCCGACCTGTACCTTTGTCCCACCTCTGGTTTATTGAACCCTGCCTGCCTTGACCTGTCTATTGCCTGCGCCGTTGGAATATTAAATAATTGTTTATTCGACGTGGTCTGCATTTGGGTCTTACCTTCATACCTGATATACTCATTCAAGGGTTTTTCTTTATTTGTACTATTTTCTACATTGTAGAATAGTAGCAAAGACAGTAAAACGTTGCACTCTCTTGGCATTCCCTCAACCAGCTTCACCTGGAATGCTTTTCCAACAGTCATAAAGGAGTTCCCACAAATGCTGAGCACTTGTTGGCTGCTTTTCCTTCACTCTGTTGTCCGACTCATCCCAAACCATCTCAATTTGGCTGAGGTCGGGGGATTGTGTAGGCCAGGTCATCTGATGCAGCACTCCATCACTCTCCTTCTTGGTAAAATAGCCCTTACAAAGCCTGGAGGTGTGATGGGACATTGTCCTGTTGAAAAACAAATGAAAGTCCCACTAAACGCAAACCAGATGGGATGGTGCATCGCTGCAGAATGCTGTGGTAGCCATGCTGATTAAGTGTTCCTTGAATTCTAAATAAATCACAGACAGTGTCACAAGCAACGCACCCCCACACCATAACATATCCTCCTTCATGCTTTACGGTGGGAAATACACATGCAGAGATCATCCGTTCACCCACACCGCGTCTCACAAAGACACGGCGGTTGGAACCAAAAATCTCCAATTTGGGCTCCAGACCAAAGGACAACTTTCCACCGATCTAATGTCCATTGCTTGTGTTTCTTGGCCTAAGCAAGTCTCTTCTTCTTATTGGTGTCCTTTAGTAGTGGTTTCTTTGCATCAGTTCGACCATGAAGGCCTGATTCACACATTCTCCTCTTAACAGTTGATGTTGAGATGTGTCTGTTACTTGAACTCTGTGAAGCATTTATTTGGGCTGCAATTTCTGATGCTGGTAACTCTAATGAACTCTGGGTCTTCCATTCCTGTGGCGATCCTCATGAGAGCCAGTTTCATCAAAAACAATTCCGTATTGACTGACCTTCATGTCTTAAAGTAATGATGGACTGTGGTTTCTCTTTGTTTATTTGAGTTCTTGCCATAATATGGACTTGGTCTTTTACCAAATAGGGCTATCTTCTGTATACCCTCCTACCTTGTCACAGCACAACTGATTGACTCAAACACATTAAGAAGGAAAGAAATTCCACAAATGAACTTTTAAGAAGGCACACCAGTCAATTGAAATGCATTCCTGAAGCTGGTTGAGAGAATGCCAAGAGTGTGCAAAGCTGTCATCGAGGCAAAGGGTGGCAATTTGAATAATCTTTTTTGGTTACTACATGATTCCATGTGTTATTTCAAAGTTTTGATGTCTCCACAATTATTCTACAATGCAGAAAATAGTAAAAAATTAAGAAAAACCCTTGAATGAGTAGGTGTGTCCAAACTTTTGACTGGTACTGTGAATATATACAGTTGAAGTCGGAAGTTTACATACACCGTAGCCAAATATATTTAAAATCAGTTTATCACAATTCCTGACATTTAATCCTAGTACAAATTCCCTGTCTTAGGTCAGTTAGGATCACCACTTTATTTTAAGAATGTGAAATATAATTTAAGAATGTGAAATTTATTTCAGCTTTTATTTCTTTCATCACTTTCCCAGTGGGTCAGAAGTTTAAATACACTCAATTAGTATTTGGTAGCATTGCCCTTAAATTGTTTAACTTGGTTAAAACGTTTCAGGTAGCCTTCCACAAGCTTCCCACAATAAGTTGGGTGAATTGTGGCCCATTCCTCCTGACAGAGCTGGTGTAACTGAGTCAGGTTTGTAGGCCTCCTTGCTTGCACACGCTTTTTCAGTTCTGCCCACAAATTTTCTATAGGATTGAGGTCAGGGCTTTGTGATGGCCACTCCAATACCTTGACTTTGTTGTCCTTAAGCCATTTTGCCACAACTTTGGAAGTATGCTTGGGGTCATTGTCCATTTGGAAGACAGATTTGCGACCAAGCTTTAACTTCCTGACTGATGTCTTGAGATGTTGCTTCAATTTATCCACATCATTTTCCTCCTAGATGATGCCATCTATTTTGTGAAGTGCACCAGCCCCTCCTGCAGCAAAGCACCCCCACAACATGATGCTGCCACCCCCGTGCTTCACGGTTGGGATGGTGTTCTTCGGCTTGCAAGCCTCCCCCTTTTTCCTCCAAACATAATGATGGTCATTATGGCCAAACAGTTCTATTTTTGTTTCATCAGACCAGAGGACATTTCTCCAAAAAGTACGATCTTTGTCCCCATGTGCAGTTGCAAACCGTAGTCTGGCTTTTTTATGGCAGTTTTGGAGCAGTGGCTTCTTCCTTGCTGAGCTGCCTTTCAGGTTATGTCGCTATAGGACTCGTTTTACTGTGGATATTGATACTTTTGTACCTGTTTCCTCCAGCATCTTCACAAGGTCCTTTGCTGTTATTCTGGGATTGATTTGCACTTTCGCACTGAAGTACGTTCATCTCTAGGAGAAAGAACTCCTTCCTGAGCGGTATGACGGATGTGTGGTCCCATGGTGTTTATACATGCGTACTATTGTTTGTACAGATGAACGTGGTAACTTCAGGCATTTGGAAATTGATCCCAAGGATGAACCAGACTTGTGGAGGTCTACAATTTATTTTCTGAGGTCTTGGCTGATTTCTCTCTCTCGCTCTCTCTCTCTCTCTCTCTCTCTATATATATATATATATATATATATATATATATATATATCACCACTTATACATATATACACATACATATACACACACACACAGTATATATTGCTCAGCATTTGTGTTTATTCTATACATTCTTTTCACTCATCTTTATCAAGGGTGTCAATAATTTGAGGTGACTGTACATGGTACCCTTTTTTACCTCACATGCCCACAGTGAGCAAACTAAATAGTAGTAGACATCTTGATACACTGTAGGTGTGTTCCTTGGACAGACTGAATAAAGATAAATAATTATTGTACTATGGAGTCTAGAATTAAACCAGCAAGGAACAAGCCATATGTTACATACACATATTCTCATGAACCTGGAGTAGTTATTTTCTTATTTTTTTAAATGACACTTTCAAAGATTGGGAGTGTGTTAATGCAACCACTTTCAGTTGTAACGGGTGTCGTAAGGATCAGACCAAAACGCAACGTGTATACTCATCTTTTTTTTAATGTGAAGAAGGAAAAACAAACAAATCACGTATACAAAACAAACGACCGACACTAAACAGTCCTATCAGGTGCTCAGACACTAAACAGGAGACAACTACCCACAAATCCCATAGAAAAAAAACACCCCTCTTAAATAAGAACTTCAATTAGAAGCAACGAGGAGCAGCTGCTTCCAATTGAAGGTCAACCCCATTAACTAAACATAGAAATAGAAAGACTAGACTGAACATAGAAATAAACTAACAAGAACATAGCCCAAAAACCCCGGAACACTCTAAACAAACACCTCTCTTACATAATAACATAACCCAACAAACCCCGAACCATATAAAACAAACACCCCCGCCGCGTCCTGACTACAATAACAAATAACCCCTTTACTGGTCAGAAGTGACATCAGTACTCTAGTTTAGATCAGTTTAGACCGAAGGCTGTGTAATCTACCTATGTACAATTTAGAAGATCACTTGGTCAGATAAACATTCTAATAGATGTTAATATTTTTTAATATTTTTTATATGGCGTTCTTATTATAGCATGGAAATCAATGAGATCACTCATATTTAACTACATTTGATCAAATACTATGTAACAATATTTGTATAATTCAAAAGATGACCTCGATATGCCAGGGTAAGCGACTAATGACCCAAACATAGCAATTGTAAACACAATAAAGCGACTTACGCATTCAAAACAAACAAGTAAACACAAACAAACAGGTCCAGCCTCATCAAAGCGCTCAGGGAGAGCGCCATCGTATCGGCGGTGGAGGCAGGCTCAAAGGCCACATACGCCCCCCGTGGCCCTGACATTCTCATTGCGCCTTGCCCATTAATTCCGCCATTATTGATTCCGCGGTCTCCTGGGGTCCTATTAAGGATTCAATAACTGCTGCTTAACCAAAGTCCACTGGCAATTACCCTCGCTCTCTGTGTTTGTCACTGGCTAGCGACTGGGCCAGCTGACAACACATGGGAGTACAGTGCAACTGCCCGTGCTGCAAGTCTTTTACTGGCACTATTAAAAAGGCATTATTAGCCTGTAATTGTGGGAGTCAAACCCAATTAAGCAAATCTGTGTTGGGGCAGATGCCACTCTCTCTCTATCTCCCTGTTGCTCTGCTTGACCATGCTGATCTCCGAGGCCTCCTGGAACAAGCCTCTGCATCGACCCCTGGCCGGGGGGGAGACATGTTGCTAATTGAGTTCTCTCTGGTCATTTGCTCCCCCTAAGTGAGCAAGAAGAAAAAGGAGGCTGGCACCTCATCTGGGGCAGTAAGGTGTTTCCCAGGTCCCGCAAGGGAGCGAGTGCCACTTAATCCACAGGGACAGGGAACGAGGAGAGAGAAGAGAGAGGGCTAAGGGCAGCTCACCGGCAGCCCCGTTTCACCCGAGGCGCCAGATAGCCACAGATCAACTCTTTCTGCTCACAAATTCTGTAGATTTGTTGTATAAGTGAAACAAAAACAGTTGTGGTTTGAGAAGTCCTGTGACCATCGTTCATTAGGCTGGTGTCTTATTCACCCAATCAAATGAGCAATCCAAATTGGATATGGTATTGATAGTCTAAGTATTATGATTGCCTCCAATGCAAACAACCTCAGAAATTGATGACATACCAGCTCTCCTAATATAGTGATACGAATAGCAACAATTATCCTAATCACTTGTTATATAGTCATCACGATATCCTCCCCATCACTTTATAGTAGTGGCAGGCACACAACCAGCATATTGTCAGTGTTCACCCCAGTGGAGTTCGAGTGAATGAGAGCACCCACCCAGTTGATTTAAATGTGTGTGATCTCATGCCTCTTTCAGTCCCACCTTTGTTGCCGTAGAATGGTGAGGTCGTCATGGGTCAGAGACATATCCATTGACGGGGGGCTGTTTTGTGTGTGACTCCGCCCCTACTGAGGGGATGGAGGTTGGTTGATCTCCCCCGGGATGTACAAGTGTATAAGCAACCACGCAAACATGCCCCCCCCAACCCTTTCCGTATTCACAACAAGAACAACCAGGATGACCAGGACCCAGGGTGGTACAAGGGCTCACATTGGGAGGATTACTCCCGAATTGTTGAGAGTGCCTGGGGGGGAAAGCCTGACTACACCACTCCTTCCTGCCTCCCGCCAGCACCTTCAGCTTAGCCTAAAGCCCCCTCACTCTATCCAGTCAGCAAACAGACTGGACAAATGGGGGGGTAAAGTGAAACAAGTGTTTTGCCACCAAGTGACCTTCAACATGTGTTCTGAGGATGCACCATTTGGGTCCCAGCGCACGGCACCTCTATATTGCCTTTGAAATGTAGCATACAGCTCAGTTTAAAAAATAACAATAATTACAGAAAATGTTAAAAGTTACCTTATGTCTGAAAGTATTGTTCACAATAATCGCTAATAATTACTCATTTTGTGTAATAAAACATGACAGTAAGTTACCATGTAGTTACCATATGGTTAACACATATGATCCAGATGCATAATAAATAAACGTTTCTCAAGAAAATTGAGTTTAACATTTATTCCTTGAAAATTGAATTGCAAAGCTATTATCAATGTTTTATGAAGCGGCTACAGTAGTAGCTTTTAAAGGCTCACTATTTGGCAGGAACTGAAATGCTGACTAATTCGGAGAGACCTCCATATTGTTTTGGCAGTCCTCGATATGAGAGGTTCTTTAGTGCCACTGCACTCTGACTTTTCCTTGTAAAATAGCTTAATCATCACCCACATTAATTACCAACTTGTTTCGCGTTAGTAAATGGAACCCGCAGTTAGTGCATAATTGAGTGTTCATTTACATTTTTTTTCTTTCCCGGCCCCCTCTCCTTGCTCCTCCGTCAATCATGAAATGATGGTGGCTAAAGAACAAATGTACCACTTTGGGGAGAATCGGGGCCAACAGTCAGTGCAGTAATTAGCCAGTTCATAAGGCAATCTTTTTAATTATTCCCTTCAGTGGCGATGGCATACACTGGACTTCCTGATTACATGCCTATTGACTCTGAATCCTATGACGAAATGTTCCGCACGTCAATCAACTTCCTAATGGAGTCTAAAAGAGGAGTCATTTACAAATGTCAGGCGGATATGTTAAAGCAGAGTGCCCACATAGGACCTTTAAAATGTTACCGCCAATGCAATTTAGCCAGTCATTTCAAGTAGGCTTTAGGGGTCACTTAAGCATCAACCAAGCATCAATGCAATTAGTGAGTCTACCTTTTAGCCCAAGCATAGTTGATGGTTGATTTTAAACATGTTACACACTTGTCTTTCAATCATTAGGCACATTTTCTTTCTGAGGTGGGATTTCTGGATATGAAAGATACATGTCAATCAGGCTGGTATTGTTTTTTGGATACTGTGTGGAGCTTTTTCTCTGAGTGGTTTTGTTTTCCATGAATATCATGGCAAGGGAATAGTAAACAGCATGGCTAGTCTATAGTTTAGATTCATTGGCAGGTTTGGTTACACAGCATGCCAATGATCATTCCAACTCACCTATTTTGTTTTACTGTGGGGTTTCTCTGTAGCCCAGCCTTCCCAGATTCACATAATGTGTGTGGCTTGTTGTGAGCACAAAAAAAGCTAATTGCTTTTGTTGCTTTTCCTTTTGAAATATATGTTTAGCAGGGGAACAAAGGGGAATGAGTTTGCATAATTATCATAAGCACAGAACCTGGATTAGGACACGTATATTATAAGTATGAATGTTTTTTTGACAAAACATTATTGGTTGAAACCACAACCATAATATCCACATTATGCTCAGTTTCCCCTCTTCGTCAATATTTCCACATTCAAGGTATAGTCATTTATAAAGGGTAATAGGTGTATATAGTATTCCTGTAAATGTGAAAAAAAATCTAAGCAACCACTCAGTAAACACTGCAAGTCATTGAAAGCTTCAATTGGTTTGAAATATAGGTATTAAACAATAAGTGCCCTCGGGCGCAGTAGCAACCTGAATGTACCTCTCTTCTCTAAAAACACACTATCACGTCAAAAGCAATTAAAAACAACTTACTAGTTAGTCCATTGTGAAGCAGCTAGACGAAATGCTAAATGCAGGCAGGGTGAAGTTTCTCGAAACCACATCGAGACACTCAGCGTGAATCTAAATGCAGATAATGAAGAAATGGAAAATGGAGCCCAAATTGACCCTTTCACAGCGTGTTAAGTCAGTTTGTATGGGTACCTGTGGAGGCCAACCCTTTTCCCATCAATAAAATTATTTAAGAACACAGTTCTTTAAAAGGCCTCATTTGTCTGACCAGGTGACTCCTAAATGACCTGTTGGATTAGAGACACCCTGCTTCAAGTATTTTTAAATCAGCACAAAATCAATATGACTTAGGCAACCATTGTGTTTGATTGAATATTAAAGAAAGAAAATGCTGGTTGAAATGTTTTATTTTGAATAAGAACATGGTCAATAAATAAATGGATGGATAGGGGCGTGTTAATACGGTGAGTGTGTGTGTAACAAACATTCTTCCCTGATAGGGCAGAGTCAATAGAGATATTAACTCGGTACATGGTAAGGAAACAGATCACGCTACAACAGAATTACAAAAATATAGTTTTTTACAAGATTATACATATGTTATTAGAGATGTAAATGAAAGGGGTAAGCACAAAAGGCTGAGGTAGTTCACAAATATCTTGTCATTACACAGAAGCTCACTTAATGTTTAAGTTACACACCAGATAAGTTAGATCATCATCACACCAAATGTTTAAATTATCTATCTGATCTAGGCTGTAATCATTAGTCCAGAGAGTTTATATTGGACAAATGCAGGTATGTTTATCCCTGTTTAGTTCTGCTTGCTTTAATGCTTTAAAAAAACATTTTTCAACAGAATCGGTGGAATGAATACACCCCTGATCACACATAAACACAGTTCACTTTCAGAGCAGCCACATACAAACAGCATGATCACTTTGCTCGTAAATTCCTTCTCGCATCAACATGCTCATCTCCTCTCACCTTTTCCCTTCGCTTGTGGACTTCAGCGCACAACACATCAGCTGTCTGTGACAAGGCAAAACATGTTTTACAAGCCAAACCCTCATATCATAATCGCTAACTGCTACACATTGTCTACATCGTTGTCATCATATTAGCTAATGTCATAGTCAACGTAACTCCTAGAACTAACACGTTAGTAAACTCGCTACAATCATTCAGTACAGTGTACAGTCAGCAAGCAGTTTAGCAGTTACAACAGCGGGCTCCGGTGGCAATAAATAAAACCAAAAGCATACCTTGATTTGGAAGAGTTCCAGAGTTGGATAGCCACAGCCAGCTAGCTAACAAGGCATCCCTCTCTGTTTGTGCAGGGTGTCTGAGTAGGATAAACTAGCTAGCTGCATTTGCTAGCTAAGTAAGTGGAAGAGAAAGTGAAAAGCTAGCTCTCTCTCACTTTTGCTTCTCCTTTATTTTTTATAAATTAATTTGTTCAACTATTGTCTTTCTCTCTCTTTGAGTCAACTCCTCACCACATTTTATGAACTCCAGTGCTAGCTAGCTGTAGCTTTCAGTACTAGATCCATTCTCTGATCATTTGATTGGGTGGACAACATGTCAGTTCATGCTGCAAGAGCTCTGATAGGTTCGAGGATGTCCTCCGGAAGTTGTCATAATTACTGTTTAAGTCTATGGTATGGGGGTGAGAACCATGAGCCTCTTAGGTTTTGTATTGAAGTCAATGTACCCAGAGGAGGACAGAAACTACCTGTCCTCTGGCTACACCATGGTGCTACCCTACAGGGTGCTGTTGAGGCTACTGTAAACCTTCATTGCAAAACAGTGTGTTTTAGTAAATTATTTGGTGACATGAATATATTTAGGATAACTTTTTTTAATGTTTCACAATTTTTATTTTTATGAAATTCACTGAGGAGGATGGTCCTCTCCATCCTCCTTTGAGGATCCTCCACTGCTTTAAGACCTGCCAAAGCGAAATAATGGAATCATTTGTGATGGTATACATTAGACGTTCCAAAGGCCTCCAATGTGCCGCGACCTGGCAATGTTACTGTTAAAGATATGGTGTACCCGAATGACAAAATGTACATATTTGTTTCTCTATGGAGAAAGACAGACAACAATCCAAGCTTTGTTTTTGTTTACCTGGCTGCTATCACACTTTAAATTATTAATTGAGCTAAACAATACATTTTCAGACATTTTGGGATATGTGTGGGGCTCAATATGGTTTATGGGGGATATTGACTTGCACTTGAGTGCTTTTTTCTTCTTACATATTCACATTTTATAAAGGCAAAGTATTTTTGTGAACATGTTATTTGCGCATATCACAAGTTAGCTCTATTTAGCTAGCTCTATTTGACTATTTCCAAACAAATACATATCCACGTCGCCACCTGTCTGGCGTTAAGTAGAACTCTGTGTTCCCTCGCCTGTTTCCCCGAGTGGAGCTCTTGGTGGCCAAACGAAGCAGTGATTTGGCATGTTAGCGGGTGTGTTGAGGCTAATAAGACAGAGGGGCCGCCGTAATGGACAGAATCTGGGCGGAATCACAGCCAGCCTAACCGCAGCAGGGAACCAGTAATACAACTAATTTCTCCTCTGTCTCGGTAACCGCACAGACAGAAATGGGGTCAACAAAGGTGCAGGCAGCACCAAATGAACAGCTGTTGTCTTCACACGACAGAGGAGCAGAAGAAGTGACACATACCAAAGCATAGAGACAAGACAATACCCCTCCCTTTCATTCCCCCCTTTTCTATAAATGGAAAAGTATCTATGTTCAAATTAAGGGCAGGACCTGTGCATATTTCCTTCATTCTTTGGTTAATCATTTTCCAAAACCTTCCCCATCACCCACAGTGTGTTTTTGAAACACTCAATATGGGGATGTGCAATGAAATGTAGGCAGGGGTCGTGGTAGATTGCTTGGCCATGGTTTGAATTGTTTGTTGGGATGTAGAAGCAATTGGTTATTACAAAGATGGCTCTCATAGGGAAATAAGGGACAAGAGTCTACACTGGAAACCCTTAAGGTGGCTACATGGAGTAGCATATAAGCCATGGTGGTAAGAAGCCGTACATACACTAATGAAACAATATACAGGTACATTTGTAGGGTTCTGAGTGAATACAGTGTATCTTGCTGTTTGATTGGATTTCATTGCACACATGAATATATGTATTTTTATTTTACATGGTGATTGCTACACTCAGAAAAAAAGGTGCTATCTAGAACCTAAAAGTGTTCTTCAGCTGTACCCATAGGATAACTCTTTGAAGAACACTTTTGGGTTCCATGTAGAACCCTTTCCACTCTTTCCCTTTTTTCTAAGAGTGAAAACGTTATTGAAATATTGGCAGCTGTATACTTAAATGCGTTGAGTATATACAATTATAGTGCTGTAGTCAATGACGTGTAGGCAGTGTTTACCATGTGATAATCTATTTAAGAAATCTGTTATGAACCCCCCCCCCCCCCCCAATAAATGATTTTTTTCTCAATGATTCTGGTGGTTTTTATGCTTAATCTCAACATTTTATAAAACCGCATGAAAACCTCAGGAAAGGCCCCAGGGTATTCATGCCTTTCTTTACAGCCATTTCAATCGTTATCAGTATAGGCATCGCTGCTTTGCCTAGCTTGAAGTAGCTTCATTCCTTTCATTGAGACAATTTCATATTTTGAAAACTTAAAGCTACTGTAGCTAACTAGCAAAACCAATCTGACAAATGGACACTATACTGCACGTCAAACATTTTCCAAGTTGGAATAATGTAACATGCCTTTGGAGGGTTCGAACAGTGGAACATCAACAATAATGAAAGTTAAGACATACAGGAGATCTACAAGTTGTGACATGCCAGGCATCCACAATCTCCCTCACTGCTAGCTGTTGGACAGGCAAACAGTGACTACTGAACTGTCCACTTGTTTGAAACGTCATTAATAGTGTTAGAGTATCGCGATACTCATTAGTATCGTGGGAAAAAAAAAAAACACGAAGTAGATTTAACTTCTTTAGGAAAACAGCCCTAATGTTGAAAAAAAAAACATAATTACGTTGTCATCCAGATTCATATAACAAACAAATCCAAGCTTTAACACAACATATTTTACATACAGCAGGTTTTTAAAGGACCAAAGAGTTTCGTCAGCTTGGTGTTTTCATTTTTACTAGGGAAAAAATAATGTGATACTGGTATCATCACAGTCCTAGTCATTACCAATTAATACCTTTATCCAGACTTTTACACATCTTGGACATTTACTTTTGCTTTGTGGATGTAATTGGAATGACTTATGTGTCAGTGTGAAAATGGAACCGAAGGAGGCCTTGGGGATGCGCCTCCCACAGCCGTGGGCCTGCTGTGTGCCTGCAGAATAAAATAATGGACATGGGGTTCTGCTGTGAACCTCTCAGTGACATTTCTACAACGCTGTCACTGAGAGGTTCACCAGACGAATGGACTTCATTTACAAGTATAGGTAGGCCTAAATGCATTTTCCTTTGCAATTTGCGGGCTAGGCTACTTTTGAATCATGAGAATAGACAACATCCCTTTGAAGGCATTTGATTTATCAAACTAGAATGTTGTTTTGATGAGACACTTTTTGAACTGCATTTTTCAGTCATTTCGACTGTTGATAATGGACATTTTGTTAGAACCTTATTTATCATATGTGTGTGTGTGTGTGTGTAAAATAATATTTCACATAATAATATTATTATTATTATATGTGTGTGTTTCTGTTTGCGCGTGCTGCGCATTGGAAGAATTGTAAATCTATTGTGAAAGGCTTTGGAGTTTGTGTCGCTAGTTATTCGGATGAGATGTGCACATATAGTGTCCATATAGTGTCCATATAGTGTCCATATATTGGTCTTTTAGTTCCACCTATCAGTTGTAACTGTGGATGCTCATGTCATTTTGTCGTATGAAATATGCCATCATCGGAGGCTATCGCTTGTGTATCTTGGCTACATTGGTATCACCCTGGTTGTTGGAGCCATCTGTTTTATGGTGAACTTGGCCTTCCTCAAGGTTTATTTGTGAGTGCCTACCCAGCCACTAACCTCACCGTGCGTCACTGGCTATAGTACTAGAGTACTTTCGCTTTTGAACATTTTTTACAGTAGAAGAAAATATTATATGAGTATTGATCACAATCACACTGCCAAGCTTGGAGATATCAATCAATACCAGAATCATAACATGACATAATAAATGGCATAAGATGGCATGACATATTGTGCCTACTGTCATAACAACGTGCCACCTGCCATAACAGTTTCCGATGCATGCCACATGACACAGTCTTGTCAATGTAGACATTCAGTGAAATAAGATGTACTGTCATGTTCCTTAACATTTGGTTGACATTTGGCTTATGACATTTTGTCATGTTTATGATATTATTATGACACTGTTATGACAAACAGTTCAAATAAAGTGTTACCCCCCCCCCCCCCAAAATGCTCAGCTAATTACTATGTAAGTCATTTCTATAGTAGCCTATACAATATTCCTATTTGTGTCATCAACACAGCCTGTCCCACAATAGATTTTCTGTAGCTTAACACAAACTTTTCCACTTAGGGCTGGAGACCAGGTGAACACTACAGGAATCAATTAAAGCTTGTTCATTCAGTCAGGATAGCACTTAATGCCGATGCAGCACTCTCATAGCAACCAATCACCAACCACCATTTCAGCCTGAAAGTGAGGGAGAGGGAGAAAGGGGGATGGAGGTGGAGGCACTGAAATGCAAATGGAATCTACACTGGCGATGCATTAGGCCCTCCCTGTCAGGAGCCTTAAATGGATTAAAGGCTGCAGTCGCTCCATAGTTTGCCAGTCAATGTTCTTTATTTTTTGCATGGTCCCCTTCCCCGTTCGTTCCATTGCTGTTGGAAAGAGTCGATTTGCCGTCAATTGCCATCTCAGCCAACTGCATTAACGCACATCCACAAAAGGATGACACCGCATTATCACCTCACTTGCTTTCCGGCGCAGCTTGTGACTGGTTAACACTATCAGTTATTTGTTGGGGATTGGCCCTAATACGGCGCCGTCTAAAGATTTCATCAGGCATTTGATGATGGAAATAATCCACTGCCCACAGGGAAATTGTTCTGATTAATGGAATTAGGCGTTGGAGGGGAATCAATAAGGACAGGGCCCGCTCACGTGGGGGACAAGCCTAGCTGCCAATCACGGCAGAGGGAGACGAGCGTGGCTGCTCCAGTCCAAGGAGCTCCGCCCAAGACCCATGACGGCCCACCAGCACATGGCCCACTCGGCTCTAATAGGGTTCAGGCTCCACCGTGTGCGCCTCAAAAAGCCAGGGATTAGCGCAGGGCCCCACGCCGCGGCGGCCACTAGCAGCCGGTTCCCTTTAAATGGCAGACCATATGGGTCCTTCTAGATGCGGATAATTTCAATACAATGCAATCCATCTCCCGAGCAAAAAAAGTACTGTAAAGCTTTTAAAGTAGGAGACAAACAAGCATAAAAAACGTGTGCCTATTACTCAGGCTTTGTACACGCGGGGCCCCAGGGCCCACCTCCACCCCTCTCTCTTCCCAGCATTCTTAGCCAGTTAAGTGCTCTCATGTTGGAGCCCTCCCTCTAATGCACCTCTGCCCCGACCCCCGACGCCCAAACAACCCCCTCACCCCGACCGGCTTTGTGTCCAATTCCGGTCCTTTGCATGAACTGCTGCTGGCGGGTGACTAGGCAGACAGGGGGAGTGACACTCTTTGTTCCTTCCCCCCCGTCTGTCCATATGATTCTCCCATTACTGAGTGGAAATCAGAAGAGGGAGGCATCGTGTCCATTGAAGGCCATACACTTGTAGCCCAACATTAGAATATGTGAATAGTTTGTTATGTTCCGTGAATATAGTCAGTCACAAAGAGGGTTGTTTTTAGAAGTACTTCTGCCGCAGTAAATTTACCAAATTTGTCTTTTGAAAACCGTTCTGGAAATTCACACAGATTGGGTTGATGCATGGGCGGTTCTCAGACGATAGATCAGTAAATAGTCGCTATCTAAATTAATAGGCTATACATACATTTCCACTTATATTTTCCATTTGCTGTTTTGTTTCATCACCCATGTTTTTCTTCCCACCACACAACCCATCAACATGAAAATTAACTCAATTAGATTTGTGTGAGGTTGTTTAGTAAATCATCAATCACAACGGATCATTGATACCATTCAAATGGTTTGCTTCTTTCGCTTTCAAAATTATTGAGTCACAACCCTCCCACCCCTTACCCCCCAAACACGGGCAAGATTTGGTTCGAGGTCACTTTCCTATTCCAGGTAGACAACCATGTTTGACAGGTGTTCTAAGACCTGTGTGATTGTCTGTAGAGATCTTTGATCATGAGGTTTGCATCTTACCTAAAAGTTATAGAAGTAACAAAAAACTTTGGATGACTGACAAGACTGTCTAGTGGGTTCACACAATACTAGTTTGGTTACAAGACTACAAGACTACAAGACTAAAAGACAACTACAGACGGTGACTCTCTGCTGTACCTGACTGGCACCATGTAAGCTTTCTCGAGAGACTATTCCCTGAGAGGGAATTCAGTTGTACCCTTGCCATTGTCTGCCATGCAAATATAATTCCTGCTCTTGTACATTTGCGAAAGGCATTTGAGTCAGTTGTACTTATTGAATGAGGTGTATTTGTGTTAATTATGTTTGATGAACTGCTATGACACCTCAGTTCAGGAGACCCACAGGGAGTGCAGGCTTTTACTTCCATTTTAGTACTTACACACTAACACAACTTGTCGACCAATCATCATGATCAAGCCCTTGGTTTATTAAGTCTGGTGTGTTAGTACTGGGCTGGAACATATCTGCAGCAGTAGCGCCCCCTGCGGTCTACTGTTTGTACTCACACAGTTTTAGCAATACCTGTTATTACATTGGCTCCAAAATGTTTGATAAAGGCCTACATACTGTACAACTAGCAGGTCTGTGTTGATATCAAAAGCTAGAAACAGAATGGATCCCAGAGGTGGAATAATTCAGAATCATGTATGATCGTTGATGCTGCTGAATTTGGTGACCTAGTGGAATAGTGTGAGTACCAAGAACACCCCTCATTATACTACAAAATGATTTGGTGGAAAACCCTAGGAAATCTTGATGATAAAATTATTCTGTTAAAAAATATCTTTAAAAGAACTGTAGCTATAGCCTACTGACCTTACCTTACTTATCCAATGAACAAAACGTCTTAGTAAGATAATACTTGGGAGACAATGAAAAGCTTTGGCCGCCCAGAAATGTACAAGAAGGATTTATTGACTTAGTTATGATTTACGGCGTTGAATTGGAAAATTACCAAGCCTTTACAAATACAGTAACAAGCCTAAAAAATGCAAAACATCTTAGGACCCTAGAGATCTACAGGTGAGCACACTACATGGAAAAAATGCTTTGTTTATGAAAATGGTTTAACGAACAACCATTTGTAGCAGAAGGACAAGACATCCATCTGTAAATCCCTTTAGTCAAGGTTACTCCGGAGTGACCTGCTTTTCTGCAGTATCCGGCTGAGGTCCAGTCTGCAGTCAACAGGACCTTTCACCCATTAACTCTACCCTGACTAAATTTAAACCCCAACCACCCTGCATTCTTTCAACTGGGGTGTATTCACTAGGAACCAAAAGGAAGCAAACAGGCAGAAACGGAGAGGGACTAACCTGAACTTGCTGTGCACTAATCAGGGCTGACATAGCGACATAGTCGGGGACCCCCGACCCAAAACAACACACACACACACACACACACACACACACACACACACACACACACACACACACACACACACACACACACACACACATATATATATATATATTTATTTAAACTCAGTCGGGGTCACAACTTACTGTTAAGAGTTAAAATAGAAGAATACACAAGATGCAATTCCGACATTTGGTTGTGCATCAGCAGTTTTCCTCTTGTTATGTCAATCACTGACAGCCACTCAAAATGTGTACAAATGCATGAAATTAGCTGTAAAACTGCACATTTCTTCTCTCCACCCAATGGGAAAATATGTAGAATTGCAGGAAATGAACTCTAAAATGTACAATTTCTCTCTGTCGTCAAGATGGGGGCCACTAAAATGTTTTGTTGGCAAGTTGGGCCAAAAAATTGCACCTAGAGCATCCAAAAGGCCCTGGCACTAATGAAGACACCCCAGCATTTCATTCTGTACCCAACTTTTCCAGAAGCCTCAAGGAGAAAGGATAGGGCTGAGGGAATCCACCAAGGTTTGCTAATCTGGAATTAATGGTGAAAATCTGCAGGGAACAGAGGATTGCATTGTGGGAGTTGCTGGCAGGTGCTTGGAAATGGCTGGAGGGAAAATCATCGCAGATGTGTTCCTCCTGGATTCATCCCTCCCTATAAAGATTAGACCCGTACAGTCAAATGAGTCCTACCGGCAACATGACACACAAACATATTGGACATGGATTTGACAAGAGGAATAAAAGAGAGATTTAGCTTTTGGCCTGTAGTGGTTAAAGTGAGACAATGTGAGAAATAATATCACTGACTGGGAGCCCCATGGCATTGTGTCTAAGCCCCTCATGGTGTATTCATCAAATGTATTAAAGTAATCCCATTGCCAATTTACACAGAGGCAAAACAACACATTTTGCCATTCTCAAAATATAAATGATGTCAAAGAGAAGTAGAAGACTCAGGTTTGATCCTGTTTCAACATGAAAGAACTAAAGCAAGTCACAAACAAAGGACCAAAATGAATACACTATTTACTTGAAATTGTAAATGTAAACTCAAAGCTCTTGGACTAACGAATGTTGTTCAATATTATATGTTGACAAACTGTCCACTCTATTGTAACAAACACCCCTCAGACCAGAGAAGTGTTGTATTAAGTATAGAGCTATACAGATGTATACAGATGTAGAAATAACCGGTCAATATATCCGTAAATGTAAGTGAGAGATGATGGCTCTACAAGATCTTACTCTCCAGGGAAATCAGTGTCATATCTGAGCATAGCGATAGTCTTCTGTCACAAAATAGCTTTCTCTGTTTGCCTTTACAAGGCCTTCCCATGATCCCAGACAGTGTATGAGACAGCCTGATCACTGACGGCGTTAAGACAGCCTACAGGGAGGAGATCAGAGACTTAGCAGTGTGGTGCCAGAACAAAAACCTCTCACTCAACGTCAGTAAGACCAAGGAGCCGATCGTGTACTATAGGCGAAAGAGGTTGAGAGCACGTCCCCATCCACAGACGGGGCTGTAGTGTAGGGGGTCGAGAGCTTCAAGATCCTTGGCGTCCACATCACTTAACATGGTCCAAATCAAATCACATCAAATCAAATGTATTTATATAGCCCTTCTTACGTCAGCTGATATCTCAAAGTGCTGTACAGAAACCCAGCCTAAAACCCCAAACAGCAAGCAATGCAGGTGTAGAAGCACGGTGGCTAGGAAAAACTCCCTAGAAAGGCCAAAACCTAGGAAGAAACCTAGAGGGACTAGGCTATGAGGGGTGGCCAGTCCTCTTCTGGCTGTGCCGGGTGGAGATTATAACAGCACATGGCCTAGATGTTCAAATATTCATAAATGACCAGCATGGTCAAATAATAATAATCATAGTAGTTGTCGAAGGTGCAACAAGTCAGTAACACAAGAGTAAGTGTCAGTTGGCTTTTTCATAGCCGATCTTTGAGAGTATCTCTACCGCTCCTGCTGTCTCTAGAGAGTTGAAAACAGCAGGTCTGGGACAGGTAGCACGTCCGGTGAATAGGTCAGGGTTCCAGCAGGTCTGGGACAGCAGGTCTGGGACAGGTAGCACGTCCGGTGAACAGGTCAGGGTTCCATAGCTGCGGGCAGAACAGTTGGAACTGGAGCAGCAGCACGGCCATGTGAACTGGGGACAGCAAGGAGTCATCAAGCCAGGTAGTCCTGAGGCATGGTCCTAGGGCTCAGGTCCTCCGAGAGAGAGAAAGAAAGAAAGAAAGAGAGAGAGAATTAGAGAGAGCATATTTCAATTCACACAGGACACCGGAAAAGACAAGAGAAATACTCCAGATGTGACAGACTGACCCTAGCCCCCCGACACATAAACTACTGCAGCATACACCCACACAGTCCTGAAGAGGGCATGGCAGTGCCTCTTCCCCCACAGGAGGCTGAAAAGATTTGGCGTGGGCCCTCGGATTCTTAAAGTTCTACAGCTGCACCATCGAGAGCATCTTGACTGGCTGCATTACTGCTTGGTATGGCAAATGCACCACCCTCGACCGCAAAGTGATACAGAAAGTGGTGCGGACAGCTTTCTGCCATCCAGGACCTCTATATAAGTCCGTGTCAGAGTAAGGCCCAAAACATTGCCAAAGACTCCAGGCAACCAAGCCATAGACTGTTCACTCTGTTATCGTCCAGAAAATGGTGCCGGAGCATCGGCTCTTGGACCAATGGGCTCCGAGATAGCTTTTACTCCCAAGCCTGCTAAATACCCATAAGACTGCTAAATAGCCATAACACTGCTAAATAGCCATGAGACTGCTAAATAGTAAATTAATTGTTACCCAAACTATCTGCACTAACTCTATCTTGCACTGACCCTATGCATACTCACTAGACTATATATACTGAGTGTACAAACATTAGGAACACCATCCTACTATTGAGTTGCACACCTAATGCCCTCAGAAAAGCCTCAATTCATTGCGGAATGGACTCTACAAGGTGTCAAAAGCGTTCCACAGGGATGCTGGCCCATGTTGTCTCCAATACTTCCCACAGTTGTGTCAAGTTGGCTGGATGTCTTTTGCGTGGTGGAACATTCTTGATACACACGGGAAACGGTTGAGTGGGAAAAACCCAGCAGCGTTGCAGTTCTTGACACACTCAAACCAGTGCACCTGGCACCGAACTACCATACCCCGTTCAAAGGCACTTAAATATTTAGTCTTGCCCATTCACCATTTGAATGACACATACACAATCTATGTCAGATTTGTCTTAAGGCTTAAAAATCCTTCTCTAACCTGTCTCCTCCCATTCATCTACACTGATTGAAGTGGATTTAATAAGTCACATCAGTAAGAGATCATAGCTTTCACTTTGTCATTCTGTCATGGAAAGAGCAGGCGTTCCTAATGTGGTAGAATGGTCAGATGCTATCTGGTCAAAAATAGTATGACATTGTTGACACCCATAGCATTGAATGCAAGGGAAGCCAGCAAGAATTTGGCCTCGCTTGATAATAAAATAAAATAAATAAATAAATTGCCAATCAGCGTGAGTGAGTGAGCTCAACTGTGAATGGTCCTGGCGCGGGAAGTGTGCAGGGAGGCCAGTTTGGATTTGGCTTCACACCAATCACATCACATTAGAAACCAAACGTCACTGACAGAAAACCTGAATTGTTGCATTTCATTGCGTTGTCCTGCGATGACTAGCTAGCTAACTAAAATCTTCCCTTTCCTAAATTAGCCATGGATGGAGATAGAGATTTGCACTTGTGGTTTTACTTAATTCTCTGTACAGGCCAATGTACTGGCCAACAGAGACAAAGTGGAGTTGCAATTCAATGGCTCAGACACGAGACGTACTGTATGTGGCAGGGTCTATAGACAATCACGGATTACAAAGGGAAAACCAGCCGGACACCAACGTCTTGCTCCCGGACAAGCTAAAGACCTTCTTCACCTGCTTTGAGGATAACACAGTGCCACCGACGCGGCCCGCTCCCAAGGACTGTGGGCTCTCGTTCTCCGACGTGAGTAAGACCTTTAAGCCTTTTAACCCTCGCAAGGCTTCCCTAGCCGCGTCCTCAGAGCATGCGCAGACCAGCTGGCTGGAGTGTTTACGGACATATTCAATCTCTCCTTAACCCATTCTGCTGTCCTCACTTGCCTCAAGATGTCCACCACTGTTCCTGTACCCAAGAAAGAAAAGGTAACTGAACTAAATGACTATTGCCCCGTAGCACTCACTTCTGTCATCATGAAGTGCTTTGAGAGACTATTCAAGGATCATATCACCTCTACCTTACCTGACACCCTAGACCCACTTCAATTTGCCTACCGCCCCAATAGATCCGCATACGATGCAACCGCCATCGCACTGCACACTGCCCTATCCTATCTGGACAAGAGGAATACATATGTAAGAATGCTGTTCATTGACTATAGCGCAGCCTTCAACAACATAGTACCCTCCAAGCTCATCATTAAGATCCCAGACATTTTCCATGCACAGAAAGCTTGTCTCTAAAATATTGTGCACAAATTTGTTTACATCCCTGTTAGTGAGCATTTATTTTTTGCCAAGATATTTCATCCACGTGACAGGTGTGACATATCAAGAAGCTGATTAAACATCATGATTATTACACAGGTACATATTAGGCTGGGGACAATAAAGGCCACTCTAAAATGTGCAGTTTTGTCACACAACATGATGCCACAGATGTCTCAAATTTTGAGGGAGCGTGCAATTGGAATGCTGACTGCAGGAATGTGCAACAGAGCTCTTGCCAGAGAAATTAATGTTCATTTCTCTACCATAAGCCGCCTCCAACGTGGTTTTAGAGAATTTGCAATAAAGCCCTTTTGTGGGGAAACATTTATTCTGATTGGTTGTGCCTGGCTCCCCAGTGGGTGGGCCTTGTTCCTAAGTGGGTGAGCATTTGCCCTCTCAGGCCCACCCATGGCTGAGCCCCTGCTCAGTCATGTGAAATCTATAAATTAGGGCTTAATGAATTTATTTCAACTGATTGATTTCCTTCTATGAACTATAACTGAGTAAAATCTTTGAAATTGTTACATGTTGCGTTTATATTTTTGTTAGTATAGCTTACGTTGATTGGACTAAATTGTTTTTGGTATCTTTTAGTTGTCACCGTATTAGACTAAGAATAGGTGATTAGATGATGTTGAAATGGTGCTGGAATAGTGTAGGCAGTGCCTGTTTTCTTTGCAACTTGCAGGACCTCTCCGTGGTTCTAAATCAATAGTTGTTTATTAGCTCAAAAATGTCTGAAACATTAACTTGCTTGACCATGCTGTAGGTCAGTGGTTCCCAACTCCAATCCTCGAGTACACCCAAGAGCACACATTTTTGTTGTAGCGCCGGACAAACATACCTGATTCAACTCATTGAGGGCCTGATGAGTCAGGTGTTGAATCAGGTGTGCTTGCTGGGACTACAATAAAAATGTGTACTGTTGGGGGTACTCGAGGACTGGAATTGGGAACCACTGCTGTAGGTCCAAGAACATCTGATCCAAGATGGCGTAGCAGTCAGACGTCTTTGTCCTCGTCTTGTTGTGTCCCATGTATATATCTTTTTATATATTTTTTCTTCGCATATATTAAAAAAACATTTTTCTTAACCTCAACTTCAACATACTCTCCTGCAATCCGTCTCACCCAATGTGGTATGGATCTGCTATTTTCTTTACTTTTGAACCGGAACCCCCAACAGAAGCTAGCCAGCTAACTAGCTACTAGCTAGTAGGCAGCTAGCCACAGCTAGCGGTCACCAGCTAACCTTTAGCCCGGACAACTCTCACCAGTCTGCACAGCGCGACTCAAACCAGAGCAAATCGGACTTATTTTTCTCCATATCTCCGGATTCCTACGGAAAGCTCTGAACCTTTTCACCTGGATCATCGCAGCTAGTTAGTTTCTATCCGAGTTGCCACTCCTGGTTAATGTCTCTGTCCCGAAGCAAGAACCAATTAGCCTGGAGCTAGCCTTTGGTAGGCCCATCTCCCGGCTAGCCGAAGAGGTCCATCAGCCTTGGGCTACAATACCTATTTTGCCAATTGGCCTGGATCCCTTTTACTGCCGACACAGAGCCCCTCCAATCCATCACGTCTTGACTACCGACGTAATCTACCCGAGGAGGTTTTTCAACTGGCTGCTCCGTTGCGACGTCCCCTGAATGCCTATCTGCTAGCCTGCTAGCCGCGGCCCGCTAGCTGTCTAGAGCATATCGGACTGTTAGCTGAAGAGGCCCATCGGACAAATTCTTTGGCCACTATACCTATTTTGCCAATTGGCCTGGACCCTTTTACCATACGGAGCCCTGCTGATCCATCACGACTAGTCTTCCCGACGTAACAGCACGAGGGGGCTACAACAGACTTCTTCCGTCGCGACGTCCATCTAAGGCCCTTCTACTAGCTTGCTAGCCCCGGCCTACTAGCTGTCTGACTCGCCGTGTCTCCAGCCCGCCGAGCTACTCACTGGACCCCTATGATCACTCGGCTATGCATGCCTCTCCCTAATGTCAATATACCTTGTCCATTGATATTTTGGTCAGTGATTATTGCCTTATTTCACTGTAGAGCCTCTAGTCCTGCTCAATACGCCTTAGCTAACCCTTTAGTTCCACCTCCCACACATGCGGTGACCTCACCTGGTTTAAATGATGTTTCTAGAGACAATATCTCTCTCATCGTTGCTCAATGCATAGGTTTACCTCCACTGTATTCACATCCTACCATACCTTTGTCTGTACATTATGCCTTGAATCTATTCTACCGTGCCCAGAGACAATATCTCTCTCATCGTTGCTCAATGCATAGGTTTACCTCCACTGTATTCACATCCTACCATACCTTTGTCTGTACATTATGCCTTGAATCTATTCTACCGTGCCCAGAAACAAACTCCTTTTACTCTCTGTTCCGAACGTACGAGACGACCAGTTCTTATAGCCTTTAGCCATACCCTTATCCCACTCCTCCTCTGTTCCTCTAGTGATGTAGATGTTAATCCAGGCCCTGCAATGCCTAGCTCCACTCCCATTCCCCAGGCGTTCTCATTTGTTGACTTCTGTAACCGTAAAAGCCTTGGTTTCATGCATGTTAACATTAGAAGCCTCCTCCCTAAGTTTGTTTTATTCACTGCTTTAGCACACTCTGCCAACCCGGATGTCCTAGTCGTGTCTGAATCCTGGCTTAGGAAGACCATCAAAAACCCTGAAATTTCCATCCCTAACTATAACATTTTCCGACAAGATAGAACTGCCAAAGGGGGCAGAGTTGCAATCTACTGCAGAGATAGCCTGCAGAGTTCTGTCTTACTATCCAGGTATGTGCCCAAACAATTTGAGCTTCTACTTTTAAAAATCCACCTTTCTAGAAACAAGTCTCTCACCGTTGCCGCTTGCTATAGACCACCTTCTGCCCCCAGCTGTGCCCTGGACACCATATGTGAATTGATTGCCCCCCCATCTATCTTCAGAGCTCATGCTGTTAGGTGACCTAAACTGGGACATGCTTAACACCCTGGCCATCCTACAATCTAAGCTTGATGCCCTCAATCTCACACAAATGATCAATGAACCTATCAGGTACAACCCCAAATCCGTAAACACGGGCACCCTCATAGATATCATCCTAACCAACCTGTCCTCCAAATACACCTCTGCTGTCTTCAACCAGGATCTCAGCGATCACTGCCTCATTGCCTGCGTCCGTAATGGGTCTGCGGTCAAACTACCACCCCTCATCACTGTCAAACGCTCCCTAAAACACTACAGTGAGCAGGTCTTTCTAATCAACCTGGCCCGGGTATCCTGGAAGGATATTGACCTCATTCCATCAGTAGAGGATGCCTGGTTATTCTTTAAAAGTGCTTTCCTCACCATCTTAAATAAGCATGCCCCATTCAAAAAATGTTGAACCAGGAACAGATATAGCCCTTGGTTCACTCCAGACCTGACTGCTCTTGACCAGCACAAAAACATCCTGTGGAGTTCTGCATTAGCATTGAATAGCCCCCATGATATGCAACTTTTCAGGGAAGTTAGGAACCAATATACACAGTCAGTTAGGAAAGCAAAGGCTAGCTTTTTCAAACAGAAATTTGCATCCTGTAGCACAAACTCCAAAAAGTTCTGGGACACTGTTAAGTCCATGGAGAATAAGAGCACTTCCTCCCAGCTGCCCACTGCACTGAGGCTAGGAAACACTGTCACCACCGATAAATCCACGGTAATTGAGAATTTCAATAAGCCTTTTTCCACGGCTGGCCATGCTTTCCACCTGGCTACCCCTACCCCGGTCAACAGCCCTGCACCCCCCACAGCAACTTGCCCAAGCTTCCCCCATTTCTCCTTCACCCAAATCCAGATAGCTGATGTTCTGAAAGAGCTGCAAAATCTGGACATTCATTCCATAAATCAAGATCTCTACAAATGCTCATTCCTGCCACTTCCACTCTGCCAGATCGTAATCTCTGCTCAGTCAGTCATTATCCTAGCCTTTTGTTAGTTCTCAAGATCCTGTTGCTCTGCTGTGCTTTTTCCCTGCCTTGCACCATTTTGACTTCTCTTGCAGTTACCGCTCTGTCTCTGGCTCCTGTCTCCTGTTCCACAACTAACTACCCAACCACCTTGCCCTGGATATCATTCACCACCACCACCTTGGATTCCCCTCAGGACATGTTTCCCTGTTCAACTCAGCCAACTCCAACCTCACTCTACACTTCTGTTTTTTCTGCAACTCATCTGAGATGCCCCGGTTCTGCACTCCATATTTCTCTGTGTTCAATAAACATTTTGGTTCATTCAACCCTCTTCTGAGTCTGCTCTTGGGTTCCCCCATTTTGCACCGCATAACACCACCGTACCTTCTCTGCTATGCAATCTGGTTTCCGAGTTGGTCATGGGTGCACCTTAGCCTTGCTCAAGGTCCTAAACGATATCATAACTGCCATCGATAAGAGACAATACTGTGCAGTTGTATTCATCAACCTGGCCAAGGCTTTCGACTCTGTCAATCACCACATTCTTACCGGCAGACTCAACAGCCTTGGTTTCTCAAATGACTGCCTCGCCTGGTTCACCAACTACTTCTCAGATAGAGTTCAGTGTGTCAAATTGTTGCCTGTTGTCCTGACCTCTGGCAGTCTCTATGGGGGTGTCACAGGGTTCAATTCTCGGACCGACTCTCTTCTCTGTATACATCAATGATGTCGCTCTTGCTGCTGGTGAAGCTCTGATCCACCTCTACACAGACGACACCATTCTGTATACTGTATACTTTGGACACTGTGTTAACTAACCTTCAGACGAGCTTCAATGCCATACAACTCTCCTTCCGTGGCCTCCAACTGCTCTTAAATGCAAGTAAAACTAAATGCATGCTCTTCACCCGATCGCTGCCCACACCTGCCTGCCCGTCCAGCATCACTACTCTGGACGGTTCTGACTTAGAATATGTGGACAACTACAAATACCTAGGTGTCTGTTTAGACCGAAAACTCTCCTTCCAGACTCACATTAAGCATCTCCAATCCAAAATTAAATCTAGAATCGGCTTCCTATTTTGCAACAAAACATCCTTCACTTATGCTGCCAAACCACCCTCGTAAAACTGACTATCCTACCCATCCTCGACTTCGGCGATGTCATTTACAAAATAGCCTCCAACACTCTACTCAGCAAATAGGATGCAGTCTATCACAGTGCCATCCGTTTTGTCACCAAAGCCCCATATACTACCCGCCACTACGACCTGTATGCTCTTGTTGGCTGGCCCTCACTTCATATTTGTCGCCAAACCCACTGGCTCCAGGTCATCTATAAGAGTTTGCTAGGTAAAGCCCCGCCTTATCTCAGCTCACTGGTCACCATAGCAGCACCCACCAGTAGCACGTCATCCAGCAGGTATATTTCACTGGTCACCTCCAAAGCCAATTCCTCCTTTGGCCGCCTTTCCTTCCAGTTCTCTGCTGCCAATGACTGGAACGAACTGCAAAAATCACTGAAGCGGGAGACTCATATCTCCCTCACTAACTTTAACCTGTTTGGGATAGGGGGCAGTATTTTCACGGCCGGATAAAAAACGGACCCGATTTAATCTGGTTACTACTCCTGCCCAGAAACTAGAATATGCATATAATTTGTAGACTTGGATAGAAAACACTCTAAAGTTTCTAAAACTGTTTGAATGGTGTCTGTGAGTATAACAGAACTCATATGGCAGGCCAAAACCTGAGAAGATTCCATACAGGTAGTGCCCTGTCTGACAATTTGTTCTCCTTCTAGGGCATCTCTATCAAAAATACAGCATCTCTGCTGTAACGTGACATTTTCTAAGGCTTCCATTGGCTCTAGGAAGGCGCCAGAAAGCGGAATGACGTCTCTGGGCGAAAAAAAGCAGGAGTTTTTGTGAGTGGTCAGGCAGGGAACAATGACAATGGAGTGCGCGTGCACGAGACGACTCCATGTTTTTCTTTCGGTCTATGAATGAATATAACGTCGCCCGGTTGGAATATTATTGCTATTTTACAAGAAAAATAGCATAAAAATAGATTTTAAACAGCGTTTGACATGCTTCGAAGTACGGTAATGGAATATTTTGACATTTTTTGTCACGAAATGCGCCCGCGCGTCACCCTTCGGATACTGACCTGAATGCAAGAACAAAACGGAGCTATTTGGATATAACTATGGATTATTTCGAACCAAAACAACATTTGCTGTTGAAGTAGAAATCCTGGGAGTGCATTCTGACGAAGAACCGCAAAGGTAATACAATTTTTCTTATAGTAAATCTGAGTTTGGTGAGGGCCAAACTTGGTGGGTGTCAAATTAGCTAGCCGTGATGGCCGGGCTATGTACTTAGAATATTGCAAAATGTGCTTTCACCGAAAAGCTATTTTAAAATCTGACACTGCGATTGCATAAAGGAGTTCTGTATCTATAATTCTTAAAATAATTGTTATGTTTTTTGTGAACGTTTATCGTGAGTAATTTAGTAAATTCACCGGAAGTTTGCGGTGGGTATGCTAGTTCTGAACATCACATGCTAATGTAAAAAGCTGGTTTTTGATATAAATATGAACTTGTTTGAACAAACCATGCATGTATTGTATAACATAATGTCCTAGGAGTATCATCTGATGAAGATCATCAAAGGTTAGTGCTGCATTTAGCTGTGGTTTTGGTTTTTGTGACATATATGCTTGCTTTGAAAATGGCTGTGTGATTATTTTTGGGAGGGTACTCTCCTGACATAATCTAATGTTTTGCTTTCGCTGTAAAGCCTTTTTGAAATCGGACAATGTGGTTAGATAAAGGAGAGTCTTGTCTTTAAAATGGTGTAAAATAGTCATATGTTTGAGAAATTGAGGTTATAGCATTTTTGAGGTATTTGTATTTCGCGCCACGCTCTACCATTGGATATTTGTGAGGCGTTCCGCTAGCGGAACGTCTGTCCCTAATTAAGCACCAGCTGTCAGAGCAGCTCACAGATCACTGCACCTGTACATAGCCCATCTGTCAATAGCCCATCTAACTACCTCATCCCCATACTGTTATTTATTTTGCTCCTTTGTACCCCAGTATCTCTACTTGCACACTCATCTTCTGCACATCTATCACTCCTGTGTTTAATTGCTATATTGTAATTATTTTGCCACTATACCTATTTATTGCCTTACCTCCCATATCTGACCTCATTTGCACACACTGTAAATAGACTTTTTCTATTGTATCATTGACTGTATGTTTGTTTATTCCATGTGAAACTCTGTGTAGTTGTTTGTGCCGCACTGCTTTGCTTTATCTTGGCCGGGTCCCAGTTGTAAATGAGAACTTGTTCTCAACTAGCCTACCTGGTTAAATAAAGGTGAAATAAAAAAATTATAATAAAAAAAGGTAATGTAACTTTTTGTTGCATGACTTACATGTATTTCATTGTTTACCAGCATTTGTAACTTGAGTCTGATAATTATCTGTACAAAACAGTTAATCTTAAAGTACTTGTGGAATATAAAAGTACTTGCTTGATATACAGTGGGGCAAAAAAGTATTTAGTCAGCCACCAATTGTGCAAGTCCTCCCACTTAAAAAGATGAGAGAGGCCTGTAATTTTCATCATAGGTACACTTCAACTATGACAGACAAAATGAGAAAAAAGAATCCAGAAAATCACATTGTAGGATTTTTAATGAATTTATTTGCAAATTATGGTGGAAAATAAGTATTTGGTAAATAACAAAAGTTTATCTCAATACTTTGTTATATACCCTTTGTTGGCAATGACACAGGTCAAACGTTTTCTGTAAGTCTTCACAAGGTTTTCACACACTGTTGCTGGTATTTTGGCCCATTCCTCCATGCAGATCTCCTCTAGAGCAGTGATGTTTTGGGGCTGTCGCTGGGCAACACGGACTTTCAACTCCCTCCAAAGATTTTCTATGGGGTTGAGATCTGGAGACTGGCTAGGCCACTCCAGGACCTTGAAATGCTTCTTACGAAGCCACTCCTTCGTTGCCCGGGCGGTGTGTTTGGGATCATTGTCATGCTGAAAGACCCAGCCACGTTTCATCTTCAATGCCCTTGCTGATGGAAGGAGGTTTTCACTCAAAATCTCACGATACATGGCCCCATTCATTCTTTCCTTTACATGGATCAGTCGTCCTGGTCCCTTTGCAGAAAAACAGCCCCAAAGCATGATGTTTCCACCCCCATGCTTCACAGTAGGTATGGTGTTCTTTGGATGCAACTCAGCATTCTTTGTCCTCCAAACACGACGAGTTGAGTTTTTACCAAAAAGTTATATTTTGGTTTCATCTGACCATATGACATTCTCCCAATCCTCTTCTGGATCATCCAAATACTCTCTAGCAAACTTCAGACGGCCTGGACATGTACTGGCTTAAGCAGGGGGACACGTCTGGCACTGCAGGATTTGAGTCCCTGGCGGCGTAGTGTGTTACTGATAGTAGGCTTTGTTACTTTGGTCCCAGCTCTCTGCAGGTCATTCACTAGGTCCCCCCGTGTGGTTCTGGGATTTTTTTCTCACTGTTCTTGTGATCATTTTGACCCCACGGGGAGAGATCTTGCGTGGAGCCCCAGATCAAGGGAGATTATCAGTGGTCTTGTATGTCTTCCATTTCCTAATAATTGCTCCCACAGTTGATTTCTTCAAACCAAGCTGCTTACCTATTGCAGATTCAGTCTTCCCAGCCTGGTGCAGGTCTACAATTTTGTTTCTGGTGTCCTTTGACAGCTCTTTGGTCTTGGCCATAGTGGAGTTTGGAGTGTGACTGTTTGAGGTTGTGGACAGGTGTCTTTTATACTGATAACAAGTTCAAACAGGTGCCATTAATACAGGTAACGAGTGGAGGACAGAGGAGCCTCTTAAAGAAGAAGTTACAGGTCTGTGAGAGCCATAAATCTTGCTTGTTTGTAGGTAACCAAATACTTATTTTCCACCATAATTTGCAAATAAATTCATAAAAAATCCTACAATGTGATTTTCTGTCATAGTTGACGTGTACCTATGATGAAAATTATAGGCCTCTCTCATCTTTTTAAGTGGGAGAACTTGCACAATTGGTGGCTGACTAAATACTTTTTTGCCCCACTGTATGTTTTCCAGTTTCCACTTTGCAAATGCAACTTATTTCTATGTGAAAACTGAAATGGTCTATTAATTCCTTTGACATTTTAGTAGACGTTCTTATCCAGAGAAATTTACAGTAGTGAGTGCAAACACTTTCATACTGGTCCCCTGTGGGAGTCAAACCCATACAAGCGCCATGGGAAGTCTACAGGTACAAATCTAGATGACAAGCCTATGCTGAATATAGTAATGTACATTAACATTAAGTGGTTTGTAAGGATGGTAAATTAATACTGCACAACAAGTGGTTGTTTTCCATGTTATTTGACCAAGAAATATATTTCATTTGATGTGGATGTTTTGTGTCTTTGCCCATAACTTTGCACCTTTTGATGTATATGTTTGAGGACAGGGTTTTGTTCTTTCTTGATTCCATTAGAAGCACAATCATGGAGAAAGGGACAGGACAACAACTCTTACAATTCCAACTATTGAATCCTGCAAGATACTGTTCTTAATTATACAACAACCTTTTTTGGCTGTGTAGATGCAGAATTGTTTTTTGTTTTTGTTTTTCTTCCTGCGCTACAGATGCCTATATCGGTCCGCTAATACAGGACTAGTAAAGGCCCAGGGCACTACTTTTGTCGAAAAATATATGTAATTATTAAAAAAATGTATTTATTCAGATTTTTCAACACCCTCAGCATTCCTACCCATCCATGGCTATGGCCGGCAGTGCCAAACGTGGACATTTTTTCCTCTCCCATTATTTTATTTCAAGTATGATAGCAGCCTACCCAATAAATAATGAATATTGATAACCATCTAGATGTCACCTTGAATATTCTACTCAATGGGGAGAGCATGAACTGCAACAACACCAGGAATGTGTCCTTCGCTCCCGTTTGCCAAGCACTGTTGTCCCGCAATGTTGTGGGAAGTACAGTAGCTACCAAGTGTAGCCAATCAGGGTCAGTCACAGTAAGCACACACATACAAGACATACAGTACACCCAACAGCCATCATCAGTAGCTTACTTTTAATAAAAAATAAACAATTGTCAGTTTTATTAACTGAAAAAGTAAATTATTTGTAAGAGTGAAATACCACTCAGACTCATCCAGGCTCCAAAACAGAAGTCCAACTTTGAGCTCTTCTTCGGGTGCTGAAAGCCAACAGCAGAGTCCCAACAGTAATCCAACACCTTACCACTGCTACACCTGGTTATCAGCAGAGCCTTGTCTGGCAGTGAAACAGTTCATTCAGCCTCATTTACTGCCTTTTAAAAAAACATAGCTGATATGGCTGACTTGCTTAAACAAATGTGGTTTCTACTGCCAATTGAGATGTACACTATGGCATTAGGGGATGACGAGTAGATAAGAGGCAATCCATAATTTTGATTAAGACATTCATGAGCGAGATAGGACAGATGTAGTCAATATAACTATTTGTTCAGCACTTTTGAAATGTACAGCGACAGAATTCAGAACATGGGCCGTTCTTACAGTGTTCTCCCTGTACACCAAGTCAGAACTGTAGGATAGATAAATGGGGCATATAAACAGACAATGAAAGCTCTTACAATATTCGATAATTACATTTCTCTAAAACAGGTTATCGGCTATTTGGGCACCACCAAGTTAGAACACGGATTCCCCCTGAACTGCTGCTCATTCGGTGCACCAGTTCCGGAGATCTACGTCACCGGCCTCTAGGCGTCACTGAACTGTCTCATTACGCACACCTGATTCCAATTCCCCTGATTAGTAATTGTATATATGTGACCTCTGTTCACCATTGTCTTGTTCGTTATTATTCCTATGTCTGTTGGTCTTGTGAGTACCTGTGCTTTGTTGTTTTGGCTTTTGTGCTGCATGTATTGTGTACTTGTTACTATGGGACTCGCAATTGTTATTACGAGTCTCGTCCTGTGCATTGTTATTGTGGGTCTCATCCCGTGTATTTATTGGAGGTTTAACCTCGCTCTTTTGTTTGGGTTACATCCCGGTGTTTTTGTATACGTGTTTTTTTTGGGCTTCTTCCCTGTGCCTTTTCATGACATGCTGTATTACATGACATGCCCCTATTACGAATTCCTGCACCTGTCTCCAATCATTTATACAACGTGACAGAATAACCATCCCTAAATGGAGACAGCGGGAATGGCCTGTCACGACGCTGCCGCAACTTCAGCAGCTGCAACTGGCCCGTCCGACACCGCTGCAACTGGCCCGTCTGACGCCGCCGCAACTTCAGCATGCTGCAACTGGCCGATCCGACGCCACTGCAATTGGCCCGTTCACCCGCTACCGCAACTTTAGCAGCTGCAACTGGCCCATCCGACGCCACCGCAACTTCGGCAGCTGGCCCTGACTGACCTGCACTGCGTTTCTGTGGTCGTCCTCGAGGCCGGTGTCATCCTGCTGCTGGTGCAGCACGTCAGGGGAGGGGTACGGCCCAGAGGAGAGATGCTGAGTTCCTGCGGTGGACATCTTGTACACTTCGCTGACCAGGGATTTTCACCATCGGCTCCCCGACCGACCCGCACAGCGTCCCTATGGTCGTGTGCTGAATTTGCACGTGCAAGCCAAGCACCACAACTACTATCAGTAGCACTGTCAAAAATGTACAAAAAAAGAAGCCAAACAAGCACACACCGTGCCACAAACGATGTGTTTACAATACCACATTGGTGAAAATAGACCAAATTATTAGGGTGAGGCACATGGGCTCCTAACAGCTTACTACACAACATACACTTAGTATTACTTTCTTAGCGATAGTATACATTTCTCCCTGGCATATTACATCATTTATGCAGCAGCATACAATACATGTTTGGACTCACCTTGTAAAGGTGGGGCAGCGGTCCTTTGTGGGCTAATTTTGTCATCAAACTTTGTCATTAAAGTCTGGCATTCTCTGGATTTATGGTGGGAACTCGGAAAAAAACACAGCCACTCCATTGAATAGCAGGCTAACGTTAGTGGTTGCTTTGCAATGCTTGCAGTTAGCCACTGATTCATTCTGAACGACTCATTGTTGAACTTGCGATTTCCAACTTATTGTGTAATCTTTATGGCCAGTGAGCACCGATATGTTTTATTTATAATTTATCTTCATTATTTCTCTTCATATGACAAGGATTAAAAAGGATTTGTCAGTAGATTGTTGACTTGATGATGACTGATGATGACTGCTAGCTAAGACTTTGAAAGTAAGACCGTAGAACGTGATTTGATGTCATTCTATCTGTGGCCAATGACCTTGAGCCTTCTTGGATGGGCATTTCTAATATAACTCTATGGCAGAACCCAAGGGGCAAACATTTTCGAGCACTAACCTTAAAATTGGGGATGACATACTGACCCCTGTGTGACAGAAAACTGAGCTAATCATGACAGAAAACTAAGCCAATCAGGCGCAACGCTCTGTATTTTCTGCTGGCTAGCCCCACCACCACAGAAAGCACTGAGCTAGGCTGAAACACCTGCATTTTGGAGCTGCCTTACTCAAGAAAGCAGAAAAGAGACCATGTTTTACATTGTTTGCTAACTGATATGTGACACATATTAATGCCAAAATAACAAGCAAAACAGGCAAGCCACCCCCCCAAAAAATAACTTTCATTTTTTTTAACCTTAAAGTGTGGTGCTCAAAACAGGCCCAGCAGGTCGCCACTGGGCCTACTCATTTATGATTTTTCACTGATTATGGATGGCAAGTGTGTCTGTCTGGGTGTATGTGTTGGGTTAGGTTGGTATCAGTGTTGATGACCAGTGACTGGCAGCATGCATGTTAAATCTAATGTAAGAAAATAAGAAATGTCCACCATTGCTTTGTGGCCATGTTGCCTTCCCTATGCTTTTAGTTTTCCTCAATCTAGTATTAGTGTTGTAGTATAGGCCTGTTTGTGATTTCAGATGACTTCATATTGAAATACTGCTACCTGTATCGTCTCAAGTAAGATGACAGAAATCCAGGAAAGCAGAACATTTCGAACACACCACATTCCCTGCCCTCAGGTGTCAAAAGACACGCAAAATAACCTGTGATCTATATTGACACATGCAGTCAAAGTCCAGTAGAGGGCACCATGTAGCTGCATAAAATACTTTTGTCTTGAGTAGACGTCTTAAATTCACCTATAGTATCAACCTCCATACTGTGAAAGAGATTTTGGCAGTAGAGAAGTTGTTAGTTGCTATGCTTAAAGCTGGAATCCTTAATGGTCAAACTGACACATCTGTTTGCAATATTACAACAAAGAAATGACTGCAAACAACGAACACTGTTTTTTTTCATTGCACACGTGATAGAACAGCAGAATATATACTGCATTTGTTTTTACCACCTTCCTGCGTGATGTTTTTCACCTCCACTTTGTCAACAAAAACAATAACAATGGCGGTGGGGCGGACATTGGCGCTGTTCACCTACTGCGTATTCCATCTTTAAAGTTTTGATTGATAGGCAGGAGGCAGGAGAGCAGTGTCACTGCTCTCCTGCTGGATTTCATCCCTGCTTTTTGACTAGACTGATTTCTAGGTCTGTGCGTTCTTCAGTTGACCAGTAAACTTGATTGGTCAATGCGGTGCCATGGAGAGAGAAACTGTCTGTATTGCGGAACTCGAGTTGCTAGAGTATGCTCTACTGCTGAATGGCTTGTTCCATGAAAAGCACGTGTCCCTTTGATATTTTAAGTACAAATTGTACACCAATATAGAATTTTAAGTCTGTTATATTAAATGAAGTGCCCTTTAATATAGGTCACATGGAGAATTTAATGAATACGATTTTTTTTAATATTAATCAATGCAAGCTAAAGGGCCAATATTCAGCATTATGACATATTCCTTCATCAACCCTGTGTCACTTCTGGGAAGATTTGAACCCTCTTAATCCCCAAATTTCTCAATTTCACCATCATTATAAAGTCCTAGTTATTTTGTTGTTTTGACAAAGTCATTTCTGAACAAGTAATGTTTATTAAATTAAATTGGGATTAATGATTAACGTAAGTCTGTCCCTCATAATTTAAGTCTGTACATTACGTAAACTGAACTCTCGTTTTAATATGGTCACACTATTCCTTTTTAAATATTTTTTTCTAAAGAAATATTAAACATTAATAATCAAATCATAGAGTAAAAGCAGGTGAGCTGGTTCTACTCTTTTGGCCATTTTCTGGTGTTTTGTGGTGGAAAACTGAGTAGGTCGAGCATAACACATCAACTCTGTTACCCATAGATAGACAGGCTCAGATCCGGCGGCAGGATAAAGTGACTAAGGGGGCAGTTGAAATCATACAGAGTTTTGCTTATCACACAACACCACAATAAACATACAGTTCAAATGCCGAGACTCTGACACCATTGATTGAGTGCTTTTGAAGTGACAGGTTGACGCAAAATCTCTGCTGCGCTGTATCAGCAAAATGGACAGTGCCCTAAACACAATAAACCAAGGTCATTTTGGTAATGAATATAGGCTACAAGATAGGGTAATTCACCTATTACAAACAGCTTAAATGCAGCCGTACACATAGATGTCTTACAAAAATAATGCTAACTTAATGCTGAAAGTAGTAGCATAGTTATTCATGCATGCAAACAAAAATACTGAATAGCAGTTTGGCTTAAAATACAGACTGCGAATGTGAACAAATTAATGGGAACAGAACAAAACAGCGGTACCAAGTAGGCCTGTCAGGGCTGGCTCAAGGAAGCAGGAGAGGTAGAGTCACGCGCAGGAGACAGTAAATTCCTGAACACACTTTAATCCGTATGCACAAAAATAAAGACAGTCCAAACACGGCAGGGCAGGGCGCCAAACAGATACCACGCTCCAAAACCCTGATAGACGTCAGAAATAGGGACGCAGCCCATAAATACTTCTGCGGTGATAAAACACAAAACAACCACAGGCAGAGGGAAAAAAACACACGTTCCTCAAGATACCACAAACCTGACAAGGAATTTAATCACGCACAAAACACAGACATACCTCGCTAAACTAAATAACCCCCCCTACTAATAACTAAACCAAAACAGGTGCGTGCCTACCTAGACCTAACCAACAGAAAGTGAAACAAAAAAGGATCGATGGCAGCTAGTAGGCCGGCGACGACGACCGTCGAGCGCCGCCCGGTCGAGGAGGGGCGCCACCCTCCGTCGGTGTCGTGACAAGGCCTAGTTAACAAAATATCAGATCGATAAAGGCATGCCACTATTTATATTTAGGCTAGTTATGTTAACAGTAAACAAATGCAGTAAATAAAAGGCAAATGGAGATCCAAATCATCAAAACACAGCCTACTACAGTGAGATACAGACTACTACAGTGAGATACAGACTACTACAGTGAGATACAGACTACTACAGTGAGATACAGCCTACTACAGTGAGAAACAACCTACTACAGTGAGATACAGCCTACTACAGTGAGATACAGACTACTACAGTGAGATACAGACTACTACAGTGAGAAACAACCTACTACAGTGAGATACAGCCTACTACAGTGAGATACAGACTACTACAGTGAGATACAGACTACTACAGTGAGATACAGACTACTACAGTGAGATGCAGCCTACTACAGTGAGATGCAGGCTACAGGCTACTACAGTGAGATACAGCCTACTACAGTGAGATACAGGCTACAGGCTACTACAGTGAGATACAGCCTACTACAGTGAGATCCAGCCTAAAGGCTACTACAGTGAGATCCAGCCTAAAGGCTATTACAGTGAGATCCAGCCTAAAGGCTACTACAGTGAGATGCAGCCTAAAGCCTACTACAGTGAGATACAGCCTACTACAGTGAGATGCAGCCTAAAGCCTATTACAGTGAGATACAGTCTACTACAGTGTGATGCAGCCTACAGCTACAACAGTGAGATACAGCCTACTACAGTGTGATGCAGCCTAAAGCCTACTACAGTGAGATACAGCCTACTACAGTGAGATGCAGCCTACAGCTACAACAGTGAGATACAGCCTACTACAGTGAGATGCAGCCTAAAGGCTACATGATTGAGATGCAGCCTACAGCCTACTACAGGCAGCCTACAGCCTACTACAGTGAGATGGAGCCTACATTTAAATAGGCCTATAGGCCTGCTTCAAACATGGAAAATCATGGCGCTTATGAGTTCAGCAACACATTGTGATATGACACAATACACTTCTGTGGATCAAATTTGACCTACCTAATTAATGAAACAATGCCAGCCAACCATAAACACATTTCCAATATGTACAGTTCCATTTACAACTACGAAAACAAATATATGCCACTGTACCAAGAAAACCATAATAGAATATATCTATTTCTATGGTGAAACATACCGATATGTAGCTATATTCAGGGGCATCATTTGGGTTCTTGCTTTGGAAATATATTGAATTCTGCTTATATCATGCTATACCACAATAAACATAAAAGTTCAAATGTCGAGACCATTGAGTGCTTTTGACCAAGACGTGACAGGTTGGCACGAAATCTCTGTTGCGCTCTATCAGCACCATGGACAGCGCCCTACACACTAAAGCAAGGCCGTTGAAAAACTAAGGGAGTAATTTTTCCGTTCCATGCCTTAGGTTTTGGCTGAAATGTCGCCAATGGCTGTACCACCAAGATTTTGACAAAAACCAACCAGCTGGATTGTTTCTTACCTTTTCAGAAGAGTTGCAGTCTCCTTGATGCTCTGTGGAACTTTCTGAGTAATTGATCATTCAATTCTCCAAGAAATCTCCTTGCAAGATCCCCCTCATATACCAGTTAGATTAGTTGATCTTTCCTCGGGTGTAGCATGCTTCTTTTGTGCTGACTGAACACATTTGTCAAAGTGGAAAATTAGTTCTCGCATGTACTGTAGGTGTGGACGCCATAAAAGTCGATCCGGCACGGTGAGGCACAGAAAATCGTTGCAGGACTTCAAGTGGGGACAATTAGTCCTCATTGGAGCCGGAGACGGCGATTTCAGTCTCCAAAAACTGGAGGCTGACACTAAACTCAGTTTCCACCAAATTTGTTTTGCTTTGATCCAGCAGTGGTTTCACCTTTTTCACATCTAGAAAGTCATGTCTCTCTGGGTCAAGGGCACATAGGGCCTCCACCAGTTGGCTGTTGCGTTCGCTCAATCGTATTTTACATTTCACCAATGACAGCATCCAAGAACAGCCTTTTACACTGAGTCTCTTCTCCTCTGTCCTGCTGGCCTACTGTACTATCTATTTCTGGAGATTTGTACTTCCATAAGTGCAAATGGAGCTAGTTAGCTTGGAGCTAGTTGTGCGTCAGTGCCCCTGGTACTGAACTGTTCTCAAAGGGCTTCGAACTCGCTGTCACACCTCAGCTTCTCGACGCACTCCAGCGTAATGTGGACCACTTTGACTCCAGTGTAAAGATCTGTTGCTTTTGCATGGTGTAATTTGTTTGGAGGATCGCGAAAACAGGACTCTGTGCACCATGGTGGCTATAAACTTAAAGCCGGGGTCACCGTCACCCCCTTCAACAGTCCTGTAGCCTCGTGTCTTACTACTGTGTTGTACGAACATGTGCATTTGATGTCAGAGAGGAACTTTATAATGCTGTCACAACTTTTAACAACCTCTGACACAGTAGCCAGGTGTCCCCTTCACCTTTGGCTTTGTTTGGGTACTTTGGGAAAACCAATTTCTGATATCCATCGTGGCAGTGGCTGGTTTGAGCTAGGTAAATAGGCTGAGGCTAATAACACTAATGCTTTTTAAAGCTAGCTAATTAGCAAACTAAACTCTGTAGTAGTGAGGCAGAGTTGAGTGAAGCAGCTTCAACAGTAAACTTGACCCCGCCCTTATAAATCAAAATCAAATATTACAGGCGAAGGCGTATCATGTTATTCACTAACCCTACCACAGAAACCCAAAGGAGTCATTCCTAACCGGCCCAGTTGCATTCCATAGCCCCCCTACACACTTCGGCGCGCTATATCCATTGTGCTGACACAGTGCAGTGGAGATACAGATTTTGCACCAACCTGTCACTCAATATTTGAACTTTTTTGCAAGTTTTATATAGGGGCATAAAACTAAACTGAGGGGGCATACGTTTCAGCTGAGGGGGCTAAGCCCCTTTTTGCCCCCTCGTGGAGCTGGACCCGGACAGGCTACAAATGTATATACTGTATATTGTGAAGCTTTCATTCAATTGCCACTCCTTGTTGCACACAATGAGAGCTTCCATTCCCCCTGTCACAAGGGACTTCATGGCTGATTTAAGATATTGCCAAATCTGTTACCTTATACCTTTACTATAGTTATTTCAGTGGTGTAAAGTACTTAAGTAAAAATACTTTTAAGTACTACTTAAGTCCTTGTTTGGGGTATCTGTATTTTACTATCTATATTTTTTGACAACTTTTACTTTTACTCCACAACATTCCTAAAGAAAATAATGTACTTTTTACTCCTTACATTTTTGCTGAAACCCAAAAGTACTCGTTACATTTTGAATGCTTAGCAGGTGTAACGCCCTGGCCATAGAGAGGGGTTTTTGTTCTTTATTTTGGTTAGGCCAGGGTGTTACATTGGGTGGGCGTTCTATGTTCATTTTTCTATGTTTTTGTATTTCTTTCTTTTCTTCTTTGTTTTGGGCGGTGTGGCTCCCAATCAGGCACAGCTGTAGTTCGTTGTTGCTGATTGGGAGTCACACAAGGAGCCTGTTTTTCCTTTGGGTTTTGTGGGGGGATTGTTTCTGTTTAGTGTCTTGCACCTGACAGTACTGTTTGGCTGTCGGTTTTCTTGTATAGTGTTCTTACGGTTATTAAAATTCAAGATGAACACTAACTCCGCTGCACCTTGGTCTACTCTTTCCACAGACAGCCGTTACAGAATCCCCCACCAACAACGGACCAAGCAGCGGAGGAAGGAGAAGCACAAGGAGCGACGGAACAATAATATGGACTATCGGGAGTCGTGGACCTGGGAGGAGATCAGAGCCGGAGTGGGTCCATGGAGGAAGGCAAAGGAGGACCGGGAAGATTACAGTGGAACGCCGATAGCGTTCCAACAGGAGAGGCACCCCCAATAATTTTTGTTTGGGGGGGCACATGGACAGATCGGCGGAGCCGAGGATGGAACCAGAGCCAGTCGGGGTAAAATTGGTGGGGAGCGAAGGAGAGACTGTTAAGGAGTTGATGGGTAAATTGGAGGAAAAGAATATGAGAGAGCTATTGTGTTGGTGTATTAGGCATGGCATTCGCCCTGCAGAGCTTGTCCTAGAAATAATGTAATCTGAGTTAGTACTTCATACTTGTCCTGAGGTGCGTGCTAGCCGTCTGGTAAAGACAGTACCAGGCCCACGCACCAGGCCTCCAGTGCGTCAGCCCAGTCCTACTCGTCCTATTCCTGCTCCTCGCACTAGCTCTGAGGTGCGTGTATCCAAACTGGCACTTCCAGTACCAGCACCACGCATCAGGCTTCCAGTGCGGCAGCCCAGTCCAACTCAGCCTGTTCCCGCTCCCCGCACTAACCCTGAGGTGCGTGTCCCCGAACTGGCACTTCCAGTACCAGCACCACGCATCAGGCCTCCTGTGGGTCTCTCCAGCCTGGTCTATCCTGTGCCTCCTCCCAGGACCAGGCCTCCAGTGGGTCTCCCCATCCTGGTCAGTCCTGTGCCTCCTCCTAGGACCAGGCCTCCAGTGGGTCTCCCCATCCTGGTCTATCCTGTGCCTGCGCCCAGAGCCAGGCCTCCTTCATGTCTCCCCAGCCTGGTGAGTCCTGGGCCAGAGCCGCCAGAGCCGCCCGCCAATCCGGAGCCGCCAGAGCCGCCCGCCAGTCCGGAGTCGCCAGAGCCGCCCACCAGTCCGGAGCCGCCAGAGCCGCCCGCCAGAGCCGCCCGCCAGTCCGGAGCCGCCAGAGTCGCCCGCCAGAGCCGCCCGCCAGTCCGGAGCCGCCAGAGCCGCCCGCCAGTCCGGAGCCGCCAGAGCTGCCCGCCAGTCTGGAGCCGCCAGAGCCGCCCACCTGTCCGGAGCCGCCCGCCTGTCCGGAGCCGCCCGCCTGTCCGGAGCCGCCGGAGCTGTCCGGAGCCGCCCGGAGCCGCCAGAGCTGTCCAGAACCGCCAGAGCCGCCCGCCTGTCCGGAGCCGCCAGAGCCACCCGCCGGTCCGGAGCCGCCAGAGCCACCCGCCAGCCTGGTGAGTCCTGTGCCTGCGCCCAGGGCCAGGCCTCCTTCATGTCTCCCCAGCCTGGTGAGTCCTGTGCCTGCGCCCAGGGCCAGGCCTCCTTCATGTCTCCCCAGCCTGGTGAATCCTGGGCCAGAGCCGCCGGAGCCGCCCGCCTGTCCAGAGCCACCAGAGCCGTCCGCCAGCCGGGCGCCGCCAGGGTCGCACACCAGTCCTCTGGCGCAGCCAGGGGCACCACCTAAGTGGGCGACACCGAGGGTGGAGCGGAGGCCACGTCCCGCACCTGAGCCACCGCCATAAGAAGGCCCACCCGGACCCTCCCCTTCAGAGTCAGGTTTTGCGGCCGGAGTCCGCACCTTTGGGGGGGGGGTACTGTAACGCCCTGGCCATAGAGAGGTTTTTTTTTTTTTTTTTTTGGTTAGGCCAGGGTGTTACATTGGGTGGGCATTCTATGTTCATTTTTCTATGTTTTTGTATTTCTTTGTTTTGGGCCGTGTGGCTCCCAATCAGGCACAGCTGTAGTTCGTTGTTGCTGATTGGGAGTCAAACATAAGGAGCCTGTTTTTCCTTTGGGTTTTGTGGGGGATTGTTTCTGTTTAGTGTCTTGCACCTGACAGGACTGTTCGGCTGTCAGTTTTCTTGTATAGTGTTCTTACGGTTATTCAAATTCAAGATGAACACTAACTCCGCTGCACCTTGGTCTACTCTTTCCACAGACAGCCGTTACAGCAGGACAGGAACATTGTCTAACTTATGCTCTTATCAAGAGAACATCCCTGGTCATCCCTACTGCCTCTGATTTGGCAGACTCACTAAACACAAATGCTTCATTTGTAAATTAGGTCTGAGTGTTGGACAGTGCCCCTGGCTATCCGTAAATAAAAAAAACAAGACAATTGTGTTGTCTGGCTTGCTTAATATAAGACATTTTAAATGATTTATACTTCTATTTTGATACTGCAGTACATTTAAAACCAAATACTTTTAGACTTTTACTCAAGTAGTATTTTACTGGGTGAGTTTCATTTTTACTTGAGTCATTTTCTTTCAAGCTATCTTTACTTTTACTGAAGTTACTTTTTCCACCACTGGTCATTTTTTTTCTAAGAGATGGGAAAACATGTTTTTTATTCAATTGAACATGTTATCTTTATGACAGAATGTTAAAATGAGGTGAAATCCAAGGTTTTTTTGATCAGGTTACATTTCTCAAAAAGGCACAGAATTGGTGGAAGAGTACCCATATTTACCTTTCTACCCAAGTCAGCAAAGGCTAGTGTAATGCAGTGCTCATCTTTTGTTTCATGGATGTAGATATGTATTGCTTTTCATTAGTACTCAGCAGTACAACTATTATGCACATTGTAATACTCTGTTCTAACAAAATCTTTTGTCAAGATCTATTGAGTAGCACCGTGTTCAACATGGAGGGGGAAGTTACTTATTGATGAGAAGGGATACAGTGTAAGTGGGACCACAATTTATGGCACTATAGGTTATATGAATAGTGAAGTGGAGCCACTGATCTGCTATGTTATAGGTATTTCACATCAGTGGAAAAGAGTCACAGTCATTCTGCATACAGGTAAAGTAATGTACAATGCATTAAATGTGTCACTTGATTAGGTACTGAAGGACGTGGCTCAGGGTTCATGTAATTGTATGTTGAGATATGCTTGCTCTTTTGGGGTTTTAGGCTGGGTTTCTGTACAGCACTTTGTGACATCGGCTGATGTAAAAAGGCTTTCTGAATAAATTTGATTGAATTTGATTGATGTCTGCTAACATTGTAGCCTCAGTAATGGGCCAGATTGTTGACTGCTTGATTTGACACCTGAGAACATACAGTACTTTCTATTCATCTTATTCATCAATGTCTCCAACCTAGAGAAACCCCAAGCCGATAGTTCTCATTCACCCAGGAGCTTTGAATCTCCATATTAAGTCGTGTTGCTCCTCTTTGTCCTTTATTTAAGTGGTTGTTTTATAATATATAGCATCTATTAGATGGCCCAAACAGAGTATCACACCAAAGAAGAAGGGTGCAACATTTGAGAAGGGTGCAATTGCAGCCCGCAATTCTGCAAGAACCCCTCTTTATACACATTTTTTTTTTTAACTAGGTCTCTGGTACATACAGTGGGGGAAAAAAGTATTTGTTCCCCTGCTGATTTTGTACGTGTGAGAGACAGAATAACAACAAAAAAATCAAAAATGTTATTAAATGATTTGCATTTTAATGAGGGAAATAAGTATTTGACCACTCTGCAAAACATGACTTAGTACTTGGTGGCAAAACCCTTGTTGGCAATCACAGAGGTCAGACGTTTCTTGTAGTTGGCCACCAGGTTTGCACACATCTCAGGAGGGATTTTGTCCCACTCCTCTTTGCAGATCTTCTCCAAGTCATTAAGGTTTCGAGGCTGACGTTTGGCAACTCGAACCTTCAGCTCCCTCCACAGATTTTCTATGGGATTAAGGTCTGGAGACTGGCTAGGCCACTCCAGGACTTTAATGTGCTTCTTCTTGAGCCACTCCTTTGTTGCCTTGGCCGTGTGTTTTGGGTCATTGTCATGCTGGAATACCCATCCACGAACCATTTTCAATGCCCTGGTTGAGGGAAGGAGGGTCTCACCCAAGATTTGACGGTACATGGCCCCGTCCATCGTCCCTTTGATGCGGTGAAGTTGTCCTGTCCCCTTAGCAGAAAAACACCTCCAAAGCATAATGTTTCCACCTCCATGTTTGACGGTGGAGATGGTGTTCTTGGGGTCATAGGCAGCATTTCTCCTCCTCCAAACATGGCGAGTTGAGTTGATGCCAAAGAGCTCAATTTTGGTCTCATCTGACCACAACACTTTCACCAGTTGTCCTCTGAATCATTCACTGTTCATTGGCAAACTTCAGGCGGGCATGTATATGTATTCTTGAGCAGGGGGACCTTGCGGGCGTGCAGGATTTCAGTCCTTCACGGCGTATTGTGTTACCAATTGCTTTCTTGGTGACTATGGTCCCAGCTGCCTTGAGATCATTGACAAGATCCTCTCGTGTAGTTCTGGGCTGATTCCTCACCGTTCTCATGATCATTGCAACCCCACGAGGTGAGATATTGCATGGAGCCCCAGGCCGAGGGATATTGACAGTTCTTTTGTGTTTCTTCCATTTGCGAATAATCGCACCAAATGTTGTCACCTTCTCACCAAGCTGCTTGGCGATGGTCTTGTAGCCCATTCCAGCTTTGTGTAGGTCTACAATCTTGTCCCTGACATCCTTGGAGAGCTCTTTGGTCTTGGCCATGGTGGAGAGTTTGGAATCTGATTGATTGCTTCTGTGGACAGGTGTCTTTTATACAGGTAAAAAGCTGCGGTTAGGAGCACTCCCTTTAAGAGTGTGCTCCTAATCTCAGCTCGTTACCTGTATAAAAGACACCTGGGAGCCAGAAATCTTTCTGATTGAGAGGGGGTCAAATACTTATTTCCCTCATTAAAATGCAAATCAATTTATAACATTTGTAACATGCGTTTTTCTGGGTATTTTTGTTGTTATTCTGTCTCTCACTGTTCATATAAACCTACCATTAAAATTATAGACTGATCCTTTCTTTATCAGTGGGAAAACGTACAAAATCAGCAGGGGATCAAATACTTTTTCCCCCCACTGTAGGTTGGAGGCTTGGGCTCTCCAGTACTGTAGGTGGTGGTAATGCACCATAACGTTGGATGCCAACCGTCGATAAACCCCACAGAAGAAGAGGCAGGGGCGACAACGGTAGCTAGCTTTAGCTAGTACACACTGGTAGACAGTGTCCTTCGCCCCCGCCTGTCAGGCATTGTTTTCCAGCAGTTCTGTTAACGATGGAAGGTGTTGGGCAGGCAGGGGCAAAGAACACTGTTTATGTGCTAGCTTAGCTAGCTAAACTCAGCAAAAAAAGAAACGTCCTCTCACTGTCAACTGCGTTTATTTTCAGCAAACTTAACATGTGTAAATATTTGTGTGAACATAACAAGATTCAACAACTGAGACATAAACTGAACAGGTTCCACAGACATGTGACTAACAGAATTAGAATGATGTGTCCCTGAACAAAGGGGGTCAAAATAACAGTAACAGTCAGTATCTGGTGTGGCCACCAGCTGCATTAAGTACTGCAGTGCATCTCCTCCTCATGGACTGCACCAGATTTGCCAGTACTTGCTGTGAGATGTTATCCCACTCTTCCACCAAGGCACCTGCAAGTTCTCAGACATTTCTGGGGGGAATGGCCCTAGCCCTCACCCTCTGATCCAACAGGTCCCAGACATGCTCAATGGGATTGAGATCCGGGCTCTTCGCTGGCCATGACAGAACACTGACATTCCTGTCTTGCAGGAAATCACGCACAGAACGAGCAGTATGGCTGGTGGCATTGTCATGCTAAAGAGTCATATCAATATGAGCCTGCAAGAAGGGTACCACATGAGGGAGGAGGATGTCTTCCCTGTAACGCACAGCATTGAAATTGCCTGCCCCAGACCATGAAGGACCCTCCACCTCCAAATCAATCCCGCTCCAGAGTACAGGCCTCGGTGTAATGCTCATTCCTTCGACAATAAACATGAATCCGACCATCACCCCTGGTGAGACAAAACCGCAACTTGTCAGTGAAAAGCACTTTTTGCCAGTACTGTGTTGTCCAGCGATGGTGGGTTTGTGCCTATTGTTGCCGGTGATGTCTGGTGAGGACCTGCCTTACAACAGGCCTACAAGCCCTCAGTCCAGCCTCTCTCAGCCTATTGCGGACAGTCTGAGCACTGATGGAGGGATTGTGCGTTCCTGGTGTAACTCGGGCAGTTGTTGTTGCCATCCTGTACCTGTCCCGCAGGTGTGATGTTTGGATGTACCGATCCTATGTTGTTACACGAGGTCTGCCACTGCGAGGATGATCAGCTGTCCGTCCTGTCTCGCTGTAGCGCTGTCTTAGGCGTCTCACAGTACGGACATTGCAATTTATTGCCCTGGCCACATCTGCAGTCCTCATGCCTCCTTGCAACATGCCTAAGGCACGTTCACGCAGATGAGCAGGGACCCTGGGCATCTTTTTTGGGGTGTTTTTCAGAGTCAGTAGATAGGCCTCTTTAGTGTCCTAAGCTTTCATAACTGTGACCTTAAAACCTGTTGGGGATAGGGGGCAGTATTTGCTCTGGTTACTACTCCTGCCCAGTAACTAGAATATGCATATAAGATATGCATATAGTAGATTTGGATAGAAAACACTCTAAAGTTTCTAAAACTGTTTGAATGGTGTCTGTGAGTATAACAGAACTCATATGGCAGGCAAAAACCTGAGAAGATTCCATGCAGGAAGTGGAAATCTGATTTTTGGAATCACCTTCAACACTTTGCCTATGAGACACATCGTGAGTTAGGATTCATTTAGCACTTCCTAAGGCTTCCACTAGATGTCAACAGTCTTTACAAAGTGGTTTAAGTCTTCTATGGTAGAAACTGACCGAAAGAGAGGCTTGGGAAGTTGGTCACAGGGGGAGGGCCATTACTACTATGACGCGGGCGCCCATGGGAACCCTTTTGTTCCGAAACGTTTAGTAAGACAATGCAATCGTCCGCCTTGAATATTATTGAAGCTCTGGTTGAAAAAGGCCCTAAAGATTTATGTTATACAATGTTTGACATGTTTGAACGAACGTAAATATATATTTTTTGCTCTTTCATGGCGACAAGTCCCGCGCGCTACAGTACATTATGAGTAGCCTTCGGAACGCGCTAACAAGAAGGAGCTATTGGGACATCAATTATTCACTTTTTCGAACAAAACTACATTTGTTGTGGACCTGGGATTCCTGGAAGTGCCTTCTGATGAAGATAATCAAAGGTAAGGGAATATTTACAATAGTATATTTGATTTTAGATGGTTCCAAGATGGCGCTAACATGTATCGCCTAGCCTATTTTTCTGAGCATCCACCTCGTTTATTGCAAAGTGTGATTTCCCAGTAAAGTTCTTTTTAAATCTGGCAATGCGGTTGCATTCACGAGATGTTAATCTATAATTCTTTGAATGACAATATTACATTTTAACAATGTTTTCGAATAGTAATTTTGTAAATTGTAGCGCTGATTCACCATTTGAGGGAAAATATTTTCTGAACGTCATGCGCCAATGTAAAATGCTGGTTTTATATATAAATTTGAACTTTATCGAACAAAAGAATGCATGCATTGTGTAACATGATGTCCTAGGAGTGTCATCTGATGAAGATTGTCAAAGGTTAGTGCTGCATTTAGCTGTGTTTTGGGTATTTCTGATGCATGCTAGTTGCTTTGAAAATGGCAGTGTGATTTGTTTTGGCAGGGTACTCTACTAACATAATCTAATGTTTTGCTTTTGCTGTAAAGCCTTTTTGAAATCGGACAACGTGGTTCGATTCAGGAGAGGTGTATCTATAAAATGGTGTAAAATAGTCATATGTTTCAGAAATTGAAGTTATAGCATTTATGAGGTATTTGTATTTCGCGCGACGCGATTCCACTGGCTGTTGACTAGGGTTCCCTGTAGCTCAGTTGGTAGAGCATGGTGTTTGCAACACCAGGGTTGTGGGTTCGATTCCCACGGGGGGCCAGCACAGAAAAAAAATGAAAAATGTATGAAATTGTATGAAATGTATGCATTCACTACTGTTAGTCGCTCTGGATAAGAGCGTCTGCTAAATGATGTAAATGTAAATGTAAATGGTTCCCAGCCAGGTTCCCAGAGAGGTTAATTGCCTACCGTCTGTAAGCTGTTAGTGTCTTAACGACCGTTCCACAGCTGCATGTTCATTCATTATTTATGGTTCATTGAACAAGCATGGGAAACAGTGTTTAAACCCTTTACAATGAAGATCTGTGAAGTTATTTGGATTTTTACGAATTATCTTTGAAAGACAGGGTTCTGAAAAAGGACGTTTCTTTTTTTGCTGAATTTAGTTCTAATGAGGACTCAGGTACACAGCAGGCGGGAGGCAACATTGTGTGCTAGCTAGCACATGGTGTCACCCATGCCTGCTGTGTACCAAAGTAGCTAGCTGTAGACAGTGTCCTCAACCCGCCTGTCGGGCAGGATTTTCTCCGGTACGCAGAAAAGAAGACATTGTGTGCTAGCAAGCTAGTTAGCTAGCACGTGGTGTTGCCCCAGCCTCCCGCCTGCTGTGCTAGTGGGAGGCTGGGGCGACCGGTAGACAGTGTCCTTCGCCCCCGCCTGTCGTGCACTCTTTCCCTGCAGTTCTGTAGTTCTGTTAACGGCGGTGAGGGCAGGTGCTCAGCCTGCCCTCACCGCCTCAGCCAGGTGTCTGCCCGCCTCCCGATAGCTAGCAAGGAGAACTCCGGTACACAGCAGGCGGGATGAGGGAGGTGGGGGCAAAAAACTCAAATAATACTTTTATTTCCCTTTTGACCCACATTCAAAACTGTCACACAAGCATAATCATTGTGTGATCGGCTTCTCAATTCCTTCTGCAATTCCATAACTCTCTCTTCCCAGTACAGTCCCATGTTCCCCGCTCTCTCATTTTCCACTCTCCTCCTGGAGGCTGCTGGCAAATCCCAATGTAGTTTCCAAGTGAAAGAACTGACACTGAAATGTAGATGTGAATTAATAAGAGTCTGGGTACTTTTGTATGCATTACAACGGTGCTCAGGATGAATGAGAATGCAAGGAAATTCCTGGTATTAAATATGAGTTTTTTCTCCCCGCAGGTCCCCAGAGTGGTGCCCCCTGGCATATTAATCTCTCTCTGTGTACAAGATCACCCAACTCCTCATCTGGTAGGCTTATAAATCTTCTCACTTCACTGTTTCCTGAATGGTGTTTGTATATGCTATCCATGTAATGCACTGGATTGTATTCTGAGAGTGCGTTGCAAGTTTCTTGACACGGTTTTCCCATTTGTGCGGATATATGCAAATGATTCTGTGGTGGAATATATCTGTTTTTTGGGGGATTCCCATACCCGTAGGGAAAGTGGAGGTCTACCACTTTTTCTTCTTTGCTTCAGATGCATAAGATAATATATCAGAATTTGACTGTCTCATCGCAGATGGGGGCAAGGTGAGGTATGTCATGACGTTGGCCTGTGGGTAAGGTTTATGACCCCCCCCCCCCATAAATACCTTTCTCTCTTCCCCTCTCTGAATCTACTGAAGGACGTGAATAGCCTGTGTTAAATATAGAGAGTCTGGGAACATCAAACAAATGGGGAAAGGTACCACATATTTTGTTAATAAAACCAGTTGGAAATATGCTTGGGAACGTAATGAGTATGTATGTCAGTTCGGTTGTCATCTGAGACATTATGACTGATGACAGGACAACATAAACTGTATCTGAGAAAGTATACACCCTCTAGTTATCAGAGTCACATGGAATTGTTATGCAATTGAAATGTTTGATATTGAAAATGTTTGTTAGGAGATGAAATGTAATTTTAGCTTCCGAATGAGAGATTTGGGTTTTCATAAGGAAAGTGCCCTGCTCGATCAGTGGCCAACCCTGTGAAGAGACAGGGGTTATAAACGATATAACACCTCCCTCCCCCTCTCCACTATATCAAATAAAATCAAATCAAATGTATTTTTATATAGCCCTTCGTACATCAGCTGATATCGCAAAGTGCTGTACAGAAACCCAGCCTAAAACCCCAAACAGCAAGCAAAGCATGTGAAAGAAGCACGGTGGCTAGGAAAAACTCCCTAGGAAAAACTCCCTAGAAAAGGCCAAAAACCTAGGAAGAAACCTAGAGAGGAACCAGGCTATGAGGGGTGGCCAGTCCTCTTCTGGCTGTGCAGGGTGGATATTATAACAGAACATGGTCAAGATGTTAAAATGTTAAAATGTTCATAAATGACCAGCATGGTCAAATAATAATAATCATAGTAGTTGTCGAGGGTGCAACAAGCACGTCCGGTGAACAGGTCAGGGTTCCATAGCCGCAGGCAGAACAGTTGAAACTGGAGCAGCAGCACGGCCAGGTGGACTGGGGACAGCAAGGAGTCATCATACCAGGTAGTCCTGAGGCATGGTCCTAGGGCTCAGGTCCTCCGAGAGAAAGACAGAAAGAGAGAAAGAGAGAATTAGAGAGAGCATATTTAAATTCACACAGGACACCGGATAAGACAAGAGAAATACTCCAGATGTAACAGACTGACCCTAGCCCCCCGACACATAAACTACTGCAGCATAAATACTGGAGGCTGAGACAGGAGGGATCAGAAGACACTGTGGCCCCATCCGATGATACCCCCGGACAGGGCCAAACAGGCAGGATATAACCCCACCCACTTTTCCAAAGCACAGCCCCCACACCACTAGAGGGATGTCTCCAACCACCAACTTACCGTCCTAAGACATGGCCGAGTATAGCCCACAACGATCTCCGCCATGGCACAACCCAAGGGGGGGCGCCAACCCAGACAGGAAGACCACGTCAGTGACTCAACCCACTCAAGTGACGCACCCCTCCCATGGACGGCATGGAAGAACACCAGTAAGCCAGTGACTCAGCCCCTGTAAAAGGGTTAGAGGAAGAGAATCCCAGTGGAAAGAGGGGAACCGGCAAGGCAGAGACAGCAAGGGCGGTTCGTTGCTCCAGCCTTTCCGTTCACCTTCACACTCCTGGGCCAGACTATACTTAATCATAGGACCTACTGAAGAGATAAGTCTTCAGTAAAGACTTAAAGGTTGAGACTGAGTCTGCGTCTCTCACATTGGTAGGCAGACCATTCCATAAAAATTGAGCTCTATAGGAGAAAGCCCTACCTCCAGCCGTTTGCTTAGAAATTCTAGGGACAATTAGGAGGCCTGCGTCTTGTGACCGTAGCGTACGTGTAGGTATGTACGGCAGGACCAAATCGGAAAGATAGGTAGGAGCAAGCCCATGTAATGCTTTGTAGGTTAGCAGTAAAACCTTGAAATCAGCCCTTGCCTTAACAGGAAGCCAGTGTAGGGAGGCTAGCACTGGAGTAATATGATCAAATTTTTTGGTTCTAGTCAGGATTCTAGCAGCCGTATTTAGCACTAACTGAAGTTTATTTAGTGCTTTATCCGGGTAGCCGGAAAGTAGAGCATTGCAGTAGTCCAGCCTAGAAGTAACAAAAGCATGGATAAATTTTTCTGCGTCATTTTTGGACAGAAAATTTCTGATTTTTGCAATGTTACGTAGATGGAAAAAAGCTGTCCTTGAAACAGTCTTGATATGTTCTTCAAAAGAGAGATCAGGGTCCAGAGTAACGCCGAGGTCCTTCACAGTTTTATTTGAGACGACTGTACAACCATCCAGATTAATTGTCAGATTCAACAGAAGATCTCTTTGTTTCTTGGGACCTAGAACAAGCATCTCTGTTTTGTCCGAGTTTAAAAGTAGAAAGTTTGCAGCCATCCACTTCTTTATGTCTGAAACACAGGCTTCTAGCGAGGGCAATTTTGGGGCTTCACCATGTTTCATTGAAATGTACAGCTGTGTGTCGTCCGCATAGCAGTGAAATTTAACATTATGTTTTCGAATGACATCCCCAAGAGGTAAAATATATAGTGAAAACAATAGTGGTCCTAAAACGGAACCTTGAGGAACACCGAAATTTACAATTGATTTGTCAGAGGACAAACCATTCACAGAGACAAACTGATATCTTTCCGACAGATAAGATCTAAACCAGGCCAGAACTTGTCCATGTAGACCAATTTGGGTTTCCAATCTCTCCAAAAGAATGTGGTGATCAATGGTATCAAAAGCGGCACTAAGATCTAGGAGCACGAGGACAGATGCAGAGCCTCGGTCTGACGTCATTAAAAGGTCATTTACCACCTTCACAAGTGCAGTCTCAGTGCTATGATGGGGTCTAAAACCAGACTGAAGCGTTTCGTATACATTGTTTGTCTTCAGGAAGGCAGTGAGTTGCTGTGCAACAGCTTTTTCTAAAATTTTTGAGAGGAATGGAAGATTCGATATAGGCCGAAAGTTTTTTATAATTTCTGGATCAAGATTCGGCTTTTTCAAGAGAGGCTTTATTACTGCCACTTTTAGTGAACTTGGTACACATCCGGTGGATAGAGAGCCGTTTATTATGTTCAACATAGGAGGGCCAAGCACAGGAAGCAGCTCTTTCAGTAGTTTAGTTGGAATAGGGTCCAGTATGCAGCTTGAGGGTTTGGAGGCCATGATTATTTTCATCATTGTGTCAAGAGATATAGTACTAAAACACTTTAGTATCTCCCTTGATCCTAGGTCCTGGCAGAGTTGTGTAGACTCAGGACAATGGAGCTTTGGAGGAATACCCAGATTTAAAGAGGAGTCTGTAATTTGCTTTCTAATGATCATGATCTTTTCCTCAAAGAAGTTCATAAATTTATTACTGCTGAAGTGAAAGCCATCCTCCATTTGCGAAGGCTGCTTTTTAGTTAGCTTTGCGACAGTATCAAAAAGAAATTTCGGATTGTTCTTATTTTCCTCAATTAAGTTGGAAAAATAGGATGATCGAGCAGCAGTGAGGGCTCTTCGATACTGCACGGTACTGTCTTTCCAAGCTAGTCGGAAGACTTCCAGTTTGGTGTGGCGCCATTTCCGTTCCAATTTTCTGGAAGCTTGCTTCAGAGCTCGTGTATTTTCTGTATACCAGGGAGCTAGTTTCTTATGACAGATGTTTTTAATTTTTAGGGGTGCAACTGCATCTAGGGTATTGCGCAAGGTTAAATTGAGTTCCTCGGTTAGGTGGTTAACTGATTTTTGTCCTCTGACGTCCTTGGGTAGGCAGAGGCAGTCTGGAAGGGCATCAAGGAATCTTTGGGTTGTCTGAGAATTTATAGCACGACTTTTAATGCTCCTTGGTTGGGGTCTGAGCAGATTATTTGTTGCAATTGCAAACGTAATAAAATGGTGGTCCGATAGTCCAGGATTATGAGGAAAAACATTAAGATCCACAACATTTATTCCTTGGGACAAAACTAGGTCCAGAGTATGACTGTGGCAGTGAGTAGGTCCAGAGACATGTTGGACAAAACCCACTGAGTCGATGATGGCTCCGAAAGCCTTTTGGAGTGGGTCTGTGGACTTTTCCATGTGAATGTTAAAGTCACCAAAAATTAGAATATTATCTGCTATGACTACAAGATCCGATAGGAATTCAGGGAACTCAGTGAGGAACACTGCATATGGCCCAGGAGGCCTGTAAACAGTAGCTATAAAAAGTGAGTGAGTAGGCTGCATAGATTTCATGACTAGAAGCTCAAAAGACGAAAACGTCATTGTTTTTTTTTTTGTAAATTGAAATTTGCTATCGTAAATGTTAGCAACACCTCCGCCTTTGCCGGATGCACGGGGGGTATGGTCACTAGTGTAACCAGGGGGTGAGGCCTCATTTAACCTCTATGGGCTAGGTGGGACGCTTGCGTCCCACCCGTGGTGCACTCCATCAACAGCAGGTGCATTTCAAGAGCGGCAAATTTGAATCCAAATAAATGTCAAAATTCAAATTTTTCAAACATACAACTATTTTACACCCTTTGAAAGATAAACATCTCCTTAATCTAACCACGTTTTACGATTTCAAAAAGGTTTTACGGCGAAAGCATAAATTTAGAGTATGTTAGGACAGTACATTTACAAGAGTTGTGTGTAATGTTGTGCCATTTCAAAGACAGGCGTCACCAAAACCATAAAATCAGCTAGAATTATGCACTAACCTTTTAAATCTCCAACAGATGACACTCCTAGGACATTATGTTAGACAATGCATGCATTTTTAGTTCTATCAAGTTCATATTTATATCCAAAAACAGCGTTTTACTGTGGCGTTGATGTTCAGGAAATCGTTTCCCTCCAATAACCGGCATTCAAGTCAGCACCACAAATTAAATAATTAAAATTAGAAAACATTGGTAAAATATTATATTGTCATTTAAAGAATTATAGATTTACATCTCTTGAACGCAATCAACTTGCCAGATTTAAAAATAACCTTACTCGGAAATCACACTTTGCAATAATCTGAGCACTGCGCCCAGAAAAATACGCGTTGCGATACAGACTAGCCGCCATGTTGGGGAGATCTAAAATCGAAAATACTATGTAAATAATCCATTACCTTTGATTCTCTTCATCAGATGTCACTTCCAGGTATCACAGGTCCATAACGAATGTAGTTTTGTTCAAAAAAGCTCATCATTTATGTCCAAAAATCTCCGTCTTGTTAGCACGTGATCTAAGCCCGCCGGACTTCACTTCATGAACGAGGGGAAAAAATATATTTACGTTCGTTCAAACATGTCAAACGTTGTATAGCATAAATCATTAGGGCCTTTTTTAACCAGAACATGAATAATATTCAAGGTGGACGAATGCATTCTCTTTTATAACGTATTGGAACGAGGGTACCCAACATGAACTCGCGCGCCAGGTGTCTAATGGGCCATCATCGTTCCATGGCTCTTGTTCGGTCAGATCTCCCTCCAGAAGACTCAAAACACTTTGTAAAGGCTGGTGACATCTAGTGGAAGCAATAGGAAGTGCCAAAATATTCCTCAGCCCCTGTGTTTTTCAATGGCATAGGTTTAAAGGTAATACAACACATCAGGTATCCACTTCCTGTCAGAATCTGTCTCAGGGTTTTGCCTGCCAAATGAGTTCTGTTATACTCACAGACACCATTCAAACAGTTTTAGAAACTTTAGGGTGTTTTCTATCCATATATAATAAGTATATGCATATTCTAGTTACTGGGTAGGATTAGTAACCAGATTAAATCGGGTACATTTTTTTATCCAGCCGTGCAAATACTGCCCCCTAGCCCTAACAGGTTAACACAGTAAATTCATCAGGCTTAAGCCATGTTTCAGTCAGGCCAATCACATCAAGATTATTATCAGTGATTAGTTCATTGACTATAACTGCCTTGGAAGTGAGGGATCTAACATTAAGTAACCCAATTTTGAGATGTGAGGTATCACAATCTCTTTCAATAATGGCAGGAATGGAGGAGGTCTTTATACTAGTGAGATTGCTAAAGCGAACACCGGCATTTTTAATTTTGCCCAACCTAGATCGAGGCACAGACACGGTCTCAATGGGGAAAGCTGAGCTGACTACGCTGACTGTGCTAGTGGCAGACTCCACTAAGCTGGCAGGCTGGCTAACAGCCTGCTGCCTGGCCTGCACCCTATTTCATTGTGGAGCTAGAGGAGTTAGAGCCCTGTAAATGTTCGTAGATACATAATCCTTTGACGAAAAGATAACAAGTGGTTCCAGTACGGGAGGTCTGCAGCCTCTACGTTAGAAGGACACACATGTCAAGTACAGAACTAAGCCAACCTCGACGTGAGCTCTGGTATGAACTGGTATGAACTTTGAGCTTATTCACTACAGAAGTGCTACTTCCTAGCCGTTGAGTTAGCAGCGGCCGCTGCTAACGTGGGTTAGGAAAGGACGGACGACGGATCCAGTCTAACAACCAGACGAAGATACCACCACGTATCCAATCGACCACCATTGACATTCTTCCGAAAACAGGGAGATCTGTTGGCCAACCCGGCCAGCATCTACGACCAATCTACCGAAGCGCAGCTCAGAGTAAATATTTATTGCATTTTCCTTTTCCAAATGGGCGGTAATTTAGAATGCATAAGACAATGTATTTACGATAGCATAGCTGCTGTTTCTCTGTTCCTAAATCTTCCCGCTCTTTCATTCAAGCCCAACCCCCTTTCCTTTGTGTAACCAGCTTTCATACAGGTTCCGTTCACCAGGGGTGAATTCTGTATGACATCATTGTATTCTGTGTATTTGTAATTCTGTGTGATTGGTTAGGTATTTAGTAAATAAATAATTAAACCCAATTTTACAGTGCCTTCTCCACTTGTTAGCAGAGTATACTCTGCTTCCTAAGAATTTAACATTGTTCAATGATCCGAAAAGCGTCTGAACAGACATTTTTGGCGCCCCCTGTGTGGACTCTAAAACTAGGCCGCACGTTTGGGTAATTTCGATAATATTGGAGCCCCCGTGCGAGGAATCTAAAATAGGATGAAGCTTTCATTTTGATTCAGCATATATAAAATTGAAAAGCAGATTACATAATATACCAAGTTGATTATATACATTATGGGAATTGTAGACTGGAATTATTGGTGCGTGTGTGTTCTGGAGAATAGCCTCCGTGTTGTGCTCTGACGTAGTCAGTGGGGAGCATAAACTATACATGTATGTATGATGGCTGATAAAGCTATCTGAGAAATAGCGCGGTTGGCCAAATGCTAAGTATTTCTGCCTCTCGCGTTTCAGACGCGTGTTGGCTAGGTCATTATTAATTTCTCGAGCGAGGACAAAGAGCCAGCCGATTGAAATTTAGGAGAGATTAGCTTGACCAGCGATAAGTATCTCTCTGTCTCTCGCGTTTCAATGCGAGTAGACCAAGGTGCATTTCGTTGTTTCCCGCGAGTTCCGGTTAAAACATCGTCAAATATCGCTGAAAAGTGTTTGAACATAATACGTTATAAGTAAAACCTTTCCCTTGCCAAGGGAATCCTATGTTGAGCACTTTTCAGGCATCAAGTAGCATTAGCTTGCTCGAGATGCTAAGCTAACAAAAGGTAAAACAGCCATTTTGTTTGTGCCACATTGTAATTCATCCGACTTGAGTTGGATTTCAGCGTGTGCCAGCAGGGACCTTCCTTCAAATAATTAGTCAGGTGACACTCAAGTCGTTACTCGTGATATCCAGACGGATATCGATGTCTTATTCAATTGAACTAATAAGTGAAATTGCCAGATTTACATTCTCAAGTTTAAATAATATCCAAATTGATGAGTTTTCCAAATGAGACATTGTAATCTTTTTTCCACATTAACCTAGATGATAAACCTCTCAGGTTAATTAAAGTTTAAATCCCATATAGCCTATACAGGTTTGATTTATCATTAAAATTGATCAATCAGTAAAATTTGGTTTTTGCAAAACCCATTCAGTAATCCAGTACTGACAGAAGTCCCGCCCCAGCGGGAATCCCATGTGGCTTCGGCCCAAGGAAGAAGTGTACCATAGTGGGGAGTGTTCCCAACATTTGATCTACTGTTTACACTTATGATATCCAATCAATGGAGATTGTATGGATTATCATCTCATTCAATTTAATAAGTTAAATTGTTGAACATACCTTAATGTTCTTGCAATCAAATGAGACACTTTTAAACTTCCCATATTAACCTGGATGAAGCAACCTCAGGTTAATTCAAGTTTAATACCCAGATAGCCTACCCAGGTAGGATTAATCATTGGCATTGATTAATTAATTCAATTTGCTTTTGCAAATTCATTCACTTCTAACTTCCACATTACTGGTACAGTACTGATGGTTCGTCAACATCTATAAATAGATTAAACTTGTCTTTGCAGCTTCCAATGAATTCCAAACCCAAACATAAAAAAAAAATAGGAACATTTTTCCTCTAAATTTTTCTAATAATGTGCAAGCTACCAAAGGAGGTGGTCACCACTCCTCCGCTAATTAGTGAACCTCCACCCATAAAAGGATTGATCTCTGACCTCAGCAGTGATACCAACCCTAATTATGCCATTAGAAAAACAACAGCCGAAATTGCGAACGCTCTCCAAAATCAACCATCAAATACAGGCTTTGTGACTGTTCTCTCCACTTTAGCACTTATGTATCGCCATCAAAGGTTGGCATCGGTCCAATACCACAGTGCACAGCTGAAGCACGTGCAAGACATGGCTAACATGAGGGCACAGGTGGAGAGAACTGAGCAACTATTGACAAAAGCAGGAAATGAAAACATTCTGCTAGTCGAGGAACTGCGTTTGAAATCGGAACAATTAAAAGTAATTGCAAATACTTATGACGATGAACGAGCACAAACTCTCCAACAAAATTGTCATCTGCAGGAACAACTCGATTTAGCCAAAACTAAATACGAGGTAGTCCACGCCAAACTAGATAAATCTGTTGAGTTATCTACAAACAGGAGCACGCAATTCGATAACATGCAGGCAGTTTTGTTGAACGTTACTCAAGGTAACAATGTTCTACTCCAAATTCTGCAGACCAAAGACGATCAGTTGATGAACACAATGACAAAGTTGGATGACAAATCAGCAGAACTTATTGAAGTCGCTGACCAAATGAATGATGAGAGAACTCAGGTGATGAGGATGGAAATATTGATTTCTAAGCAAGCAAAGGAAATCTCATCACTGAATCTCTCGCTCCGTACTCAAGACCTCTATCTGCAAACCATGACAGATAAGTTTGAGACCGAAAGGAGCAGGTGTGACACTCACGTGTCCAAAATTGGTACTCTAAGCGCTCAAGTGGACTCTGCAATGCAGCAGAAAACCACCCTTAGGTACCATCTGGAGGAAGTCCAGAATGGTCACGCTCTACAGCATGACTACCCATCCAAGCAACCGGAGTCCGGTACTCAAAGGAGTGAAGACGATAGGTTTCAGACATTGCCTCCATCATGTGTCCCTCAGTCTTCTCCTCTTGGCCATTCGGCACTGAGTAATATGGAGCCTCTTGGCCAACAAAGCCAAAGCTTGGCTTCTCCTCTTGGCCTGTCGGCCCCAATTTCTCCACAGGATGAAGCCAACCCTCTCCGCCCGCTTGGCGCGGAATACCTTGACAAACTCGTCAAGAATTTCCCCACCTTTGACCCCGTTCTAGGTCAGCCAAATGATACTGAGACGTTCCTAGCTGACATAGAGGACGCGTTGGGTGGCTACCCGAATGCTACGGGTTCTGACAGGGTTTACCTGTTGAAGCGAACGTCGAATAGACACGTGACGAGGTTCATTCGCCTACAACAGCAACACGTGCTAAATGACTACGCTAAACTTGCCACAGCTTTGAAATTAGAATTCAGTGGTTCTGCGACTCGCAAACACGATAGCTCACTGGCTAACACGGTCAAACAAGCTCTGAACGAACACCCACAAGCTTTCTATCATAGGCTTCGTTCAGCTTACTTTGGCCTACTCACGGAAACAGGAATGGAAGAGCTGTTACCATTCAAACAAATGTTTCTGTCGAACATGTATCCCACCTTCATTACCTACTTGGGCCCTGCAGCCCACGTTGGCTTGCCTATCTTACAACTCAGAGAGCTTGCAAGCAATGCTTTTGAGGCATCAAAAGCTCGTAACGCTAAGAGCCCTGACCACTCGGTTTTGAAGTTTAACCAGGAGCACTCACTCCAGTTAGAGGGTGCATTATCAGGTATTGGAGCGTCGAGAGATGACGCACAACAACAGTTTCTACCTCGAAACCATGATTCCAATAACCGCCGCGGTCGAAATAACTGTAAAGTACGTCGCCTTCAAAACGACTACCGCTACAATCGACCTATTCGCTACGTTCCTGCACCCAACCCACACAAAGTGTCAGAGCATAAGGGTAACAAAGGGTTGAAGGACGATCAAAACGTAGACCAATGTTCTCCAGAAGTCCCACTACGGGAAGAACTAAAGCGAGAACAATTTGAGAAAAGGGTAAAAGATAAGTCACAAGGACTAGACGGGGAATTACCGGACACCAGGTCCGCAGAAGTTAACACCCATAGCAAGGACGTTAAAGTTCAAATTTCTCCCGCTCTCATTCAAGACCCTATCCAGGGCCCGCTTGATCAAGAAACAAGCCCCCGGGCTCTGTCTATAGACTCTGATACAAAAGTTGCGAAGAAAAAGGTCAAACGCTTCGTTAAAGCCAAGCCCACTCAAAATCGGAAAAGTCAATCTGCTTCCACCTTGAACAGAAATGGCACATCACGTCGTTGCGAACAACCACTCCACTTTGTGGGGAATATGTCCACTAACCACGAATCTAAACGGCCATACCTGGAAACAGTCCTGGAGGACTGCTTAACTTGTCATGCGCTAATTGATTCGGGTGCGACAATATCACTCATCTCTCAAACATTGTTTGATGATCTCAAAAGGGCTTTGAAGCCAACTAAACGTTGGTTAAAAGTGGAACGATGCGACACTACACTTCGAGGGGTCACTCAGACTACCTCGCCTCTCACATTGAGAGTCATGCTGAAACTACACTTCCAGGACGTATCGCTCGTTCACCCTGCGTATGTTACCAGCCTCGAAACTGTAACCCTGCTACTTGGAGCAGACTTGATGGATCGGTTACTCCCATTGATGGATTGGAAAACCAACCAGGTATGGTCACAGGCCACAGTGCCTTCTCCACTGACCACACTGTCTTCCCCTAACGCTAGCTGCAATGCAGTCATTCACGAGGGGTATCTGTCGAAAGCACCCCTTTGGGAAAAGACGTTTAGAAACCTCTTGGTACAAAATCCGATCCAAGGAGATATTACGATATCTCGACATATTCCATCAGCCAATCTGATTGACCATTCTTTTCATGAGTTCGAGCCCGCTGTCTCTGTGAATGAGCAACTTCCCTCCTCCTTGCAGTCGTGCAATACGGTAGTTGAGATGAACTTCTCTTGCCCTTCGGACACTTCCACAAGCACTGCGGCCGTCTCAGCAAGAAAAACATTGATGCGCAGAGTACACTCTGCTTCCGATGATACACCTTCTGCTTTGTTGGGGACTGTCACCCCTTACAATGACACTAATGGCGTCAGTCCAGCAACTGACCCGATGACTCCCACTGGTGAAACACTTGGCGATATCACAGACCGATATCCTCGTCTCAGTTTGCAGGTACTGAAAAGGTTGCCACACGCGGACGCGGTGGTGACTGACAGACCTCAACAGCCACTGAGGGTGTTGAAGCACAAACACCAGGAGATTTGGTTGAAAGGTTACAGCCATTCTCATAATAACGCGGCCACTGACAACTCGTACATAGGGTCCGACCTTTTCGTTTGCGCCTCGGACACCAACACCACCCACTGGTGGGGGGGTCCCGAGACACAAAGGGGGGGAATAGTAGCCCAGACCCATGATGAGCCTCATCGAGGCCGGTGGGGGGGTCGAGCATACGGACAACACCGTACGAGGCCGCCAGAGCATAAATCAAATCTAGTTGTAAACTCCCCTATGAGAACAGTGAGGAGCAGACAGGCCCCTAGACGGGGATTATCTTAGAACACGTCTAAGATAGTACTGAGGTGTACCACACTGGTCGTAAAGGAAGTCCAATGGACTTGTCCACCTCCAAAACAAATGGCAACAATAATAATTCCTTGCCATGTGTAGGTTTAACTACAATACAACTAGTAATATGCTCCAATCATGTGTTCCGGTAGATAATATTTCAGAATAAATGGGTAGGACAACTGGACCCCTTGAATACCAGTACCAATACCGCAGTCAGTTCAGCAACACTCAGTAAGAGGATTAGTAACCTCACAAGTTAAATTGCTATTGATAATAGCGACATAGGAGTCACTCAGAGTGCAACACGGGGAAGGGAATCTCCATTGCACTCTTCCAATGGTTAACACATGCCACTAATAAATAGAACCCTCCGTCCAGGAGAAAATTATTAGAAGTCATGAACCATGATCACACCACGTACGACTGGTCTAATACTTAGAGTACTTCCGTCGTGAGGTTAGCTCCTCCGGGGATAACATAGCTATGAAATTGACTTCATACCTACTGCCACTACAATAGTGGAAGACACAGTGACTTGTAGAAAACTACTACAGACTCCCTTGACACCAATTCTGACTGACCTCCAGGCATTGACCTGAAAATTACCTGACTACGTCAGACTCATTCTGAACAAGTTGTAATCTGCCAGGATACTTGGTTTTCTTCCCTTGACATGCGCGATTGTGTAAGCATAAACGCACATGCACAACGGAACATCCAATTAGGATTTATGCTAGGATCACTTAAGGGTCCAAGCAAAATACCAGCCTTAGTAAAGTTGAACATTTACTTCTAGGCCTTTGACTCTACAGCACTCACCAGTTTTCTAACCAGAAGTCCATAGGTCATCCTGTAGACTGCCCAAAACTAGTGCCTTACAGCTGTAGACTTATCATATAGTTGTCAACTTAGGATAGTACCCTAAGCGCCACCCCGCAAATTAGGAAAGCCCTAGATATGACATTAGACAATGCCATGATAGGGTCATTTTGCCAAGACCATGGACGTAGATAGAATACAGTCCAATTAGATGATTAAGGTGGCATAACTATATTTTGTTTTGTTTATGCTTTCATTCATTTTGTTTCATTTTCTTCGGCACATAGAAAGTGATAGAGCCATAAACAACTCCCCCATACAACCATCAGTTAGTGCCACAACGCCGCTCATTTGGGAGGAAATGTAATGATATATTTCATGAGTGTGTGTGCGTTGTTAACATCTGCCTAAGTTACTGCCCAGATATTCCAATCTGGACGACCAGACGACGGGTCCGGAACGGCGATCCCAATCCGGACATCCGCTGCCGAGCCATGGAACGGACTTCTTCATTTGCAGAGACCGTATCCGGGTCGACCACCAGAGGGGGGACTGCAATAGCAACCACCAACTGGACATCTACTGCCCAGCCTTGGAGCGGATTTCTTCATTTGCAGACACCCTACCCGGGTCGACCGCCAGATGGGGACCACAACGATGATCCACAACTAGGACAACCCACGTTCATTTTTATGTTGGGTTATAACATGCAGGTTAATCGCAAGATTGAACCCAACCTGGGGGGACTGTCATGACGTTGGCCTGTGGGTAAGGTTTATGACCCCCCCCCATAAATACCTTTCTCTCTTCCCCTCTCTGAATCTACTGAAGGACGTGAATAGCCTGTGTTAAATATAGAGAGTCTGGGAACATCAAACAAATGGGGAAAGTTACCACATATTTTGTTAATAAAACCAGTTGGAAATATGCTTGGGAACGTAATGAGTATGTATGTCAGTTCGGTTGTCATCTGAGACATTATGACTGATGACAGGACGACATAAACTGTATCTGAGAAAGTATACACCCTCTAGTTATCAGAGTCACATGGAATTGTTATGCAATTGAAATGTTTGATATTGAAAATGTTTGTTAGGAGATGAAATGTAATTTTAGCTTCTGAATGAGAGATTTGGGTTTTCATAAGGAAAGTGCCCTGCTCGATCAGTGGCCAACCCTGTGAAGAGACAGGGGTTATAAACGATGAAACACCTCCCTCCCCCTCTCCACTATATAATCCTTTGACGAAAAGATAACAAGTTGTTCCAGTACGGGAGGTCTGCAGCCTCTACGTTAGAAGGACACACATGTCAAGAACAGAACTAAGCCAACCTCGGCGTGAGCTTTGGTGGCGAATGGTATGAACTTTGAGCTTATTCACTACAGAAGTGCTACTTCCTAGCCATTGAGTTAGCAGCGGCCGCTGCTTACGTGGGCTAGGAAAGGACGGACGACGGATCCAGTCTAACAGACGGACGAAGATACCACCACTTATCCAATTTACCACCAGAGACATTCTTAAGAGTTTACAGGAAGATCTGTTGGCCAACCCGGCCAGCATCTACGACCAATCTACCGAAGCGCAGCTCAGAGTAAATATTTATTGCATTTTCCTTTTCCAAATGGGCGGTAATTTAGAATGCATAAGATAATGTATTTACGATAGCATAGCTGCTGTTTCTCTGTTCCTAAATCTTCCCGCTCTTTCATTCAAGCCCAACCCCCTTTCCTTTGTGTAACCAGCTTTCATACAGGTTCCGTTCACCAGGGACGTTTTCTGTATGACATCATTGTATTCTGTGTATTTGTAATTCTGTGTGATTAGTTAGGTATTTAGTAAATAAATAATTAAACCCAATTTGGTATTGCTGATTCAACTTGTTAGCCAGGGTTCGTGAAGATAACCAAGAATTTACAACTTTCATTATGAGACTGAAAATAAGACAAGGGTTAAGATTGACTGCTATCGTTGTAAAATATTACAAAGTATTTTAAGAGTTTATTCGGAAGATAACAGTTCTATAAACGTTCTTCCGTGGTGCCCCGACTTTCTAGTTAATTACATTTACATGATTAGCTTAATCAGGTAATATTAATTACAGAGAAATCATTTTATAAGTTAGCATGTCATATCACTTAATCCGGCATAGCCAAAGACACGACAGGTATGTAATGCAAACTGGTGGGAGACAACTTGACATATCCATGAGGGACTGGGTGGTGTAGCCTAGTTCCCTGCCTGCCTGCCTGTCTCCTCGTATTCCCCTCATCATACAGTATATGGGCGAGTGGTGTGGCTCAAGCCATTGGAGGTAGAAATGAAATGAAATGAATGGATCACTGAGCCAAGAGGCGACTCTTGGGGCACGCTGCAGCCCCATTCTGCCACCGTCCTAGTTAACCTCCAAATCTGACTCACATTCCACCTGCAGTAGTAGAGATTGGAGCTCTCTTCTTAGCTCCTTTACTCTGAGTCCGTCTATTTCGTTTACATTGCACAGGGCCTTCACTGTTCTATCTCAGCTGCCCTAGACGTTCCTGCCTGTTACCAAGCTCTTCGGGCTGGCAGATTATTTGTGTCTGTAAATGTAAACAAATATAATAATAATCTATATGGCTTGCCTTGACGTGTGGCGCTAAGCAGGATTGTCAAATAATACATTTTGTCCGCATGCCTCATTTTCCGCCGCAGCAGCCCTGCCATGCCTATTGGGATATGGCTTCAGATTTTGACAATTGATCTTTGGGATTTCATTGACAATTGGACTTGACTGCAGTTGCACTTCGCTGAACCCGACTGGAGTCGCACTTGGCTGAGCTGGTTAATGATTTTTCCCGTTGGCATTAAAAACACATTTACTTCTGAGGCTCCCCTTTTGTTGAGGCTTAGACGAACAGGCAAGAAAATAAAATGTGTACAAGCAATGTCTGACAAACATTTCTGTTTTCTTTGCTAGCCCAAAAAAGCAAATTTTCCCTTTGTGCCCTGTAACCTGCTCTTAGTCCCTCAGGGCAGCCTGGCCTCAGAGCCAATACGAAACATACTTTACGTATTTCAGAGCACTTTCATGAAGTAAGATACCTACTAATGGTCTAGTTACTTTAGACAGAAGCAAATGTAGGAAGTTGGTCAGGGAGGATGGGTGGGCTTAATCCGCGACGGTCTAGCACTCCAAAAGTTGTGTGTTCGAGTCATGTTGGGGACAACTGTAGCATTTTAGCTAACCCTTCCCGAACCTTTATTCTGAACTTAAAATTCACCTAACCTTTGAAGTTTTAGTTCCCCTAACCCTTCACATAAATTATCCTAACCTTTGTCGTTAGTTCTCTTAACCACCAATGTAAATTCTCCCCGTAATTCTCCTTTGTTGTTACCACGTAACAAGCAGCCTCGTCTCATCCAATTGGTATGCTATTGTACAACCACGTAAGACGCATCATACTATACGTCCTCCAAGATATATGATAACTTACATAATCCAATTCATATGATATTGTACAACCACTATTCCAATCATAATGTAACTTAATGTAACGTATCATATCATACTAAATAGAGTGTCAGAGTTTTACATGCAGAATAATACTAATTGCCATGAGACCACGTTGATCAGGGACATCCCATGTAATGCTGGCTCCTCCACTTTTGCTATACCTAGAAAATTGCCCTGCAAATGATGGTGAAAACAATTAGAATCAAAGTGAATATGTTGGACAGTAACCATAGTTTAGTGAAATGGCACAGTTTTCAAAGCAAAATATCATTAGAGTGCATTAGCAATGCAGTTGATGGCCTCTTGAGCCAGCTGTTTGGTCATCAGAGTGGGGGAAACGGACTGTCAAGTTGCGAACATGGAATTATTTTCATGGCTTTTCACAGCAAATGGGCTCATTTAGGACAATTCTGTGTTCTGAGTCGGATCTGCTGAGTAGTGCTGATTTAATGTGTTACGTAATGTTGTGTTACGTTAGTCTTACATACATTCAACACACAAGGGTGTTGATGGGATTACACATCTCTTGATTGGGCAAATGTTTGATCCATGGCAAAGGAACTATACTTAATAATGCAATTTCACGATAACAGAAGACTAAGATGTTTCACTTTAAAATGTATGTCAAACAAAAACCAATGATTGCAAAGTGGTCCCAGTGGTCCCCACACTTGGTGCACAATAGAAAAGTGTATAGTAAGCATGTGTATGTTGACACTATAAATGTACTTGATGAAATCAATGCAGTAGCACTTTATTTTGCAATACTCTTCCCACTGGTATTACCTGTCTTTGATAGCAAATTATATAAATGGTTAGCAGTGGAGGCTGCTGAGAGAAGGACAGCTCATAGTAATGGCTGGAACAGAATACATAGACTTGTATCAAACACGTGGTTTCCATGTGTTTGATAACAATAACAATCCATTCACTCCATTCCAGACATTATTATGAGCCATATTTCCCTCAGCAGCTTACTTTTTTTGTTATTAATTCAACTCAATTGGACACCACCAAATGGTGCCTACTGGTGCTCGTTCCAAAGAAACAAAATCATTCACGTACAATTGTTTAATTGTCATACCTTGTCATTGATGCACTGTGAAGTGCTATTAAGGTGGGTCCCCTGCGGGACGTTGAGCTAACGTAGGCTAATGAGATTAGCATGAGGTTGTAAGTAACAAGAACATTTCCCAGGACATAGACATATCTGATATTGGCAGAAAGCTTACATTCTTGTTAACCTCTATGGGCTAGGTGGGACGTCCCACCTACTCAACAGCCAGTGTAATCCCGTGGCGCGTTATTCAAATACCTCAAAAATGCAAAAACTTAAATTTTTCAAACATATTACTATTTTACACCATTTTAAAGACAAGACTCTCGTTAATCTAACCACACTGTCTGATTACAAAAAGGCTTTACAACGAAAGCAAAACATTAGATTATGTCAGCAGAGTACCCAGCCAGAAATAATCAGACACCCATTTTTCAAGCTAGCATATAATGTCACATAAACCCAAACCACAGCTAAATGCAGCACTAACCTTTGATGTTCTTCATCAGATGACAACCCTAGGACATTATGTTATACAATACATGGATGTTTTGTTCAATCAAGTTCATATTTATATCAAAAACCAGCTTTTTACATTAGCATGTGACTAGCATGTGACTAGCATTCCCACCAAACACTGCCGGTGAATTTACTAAATTACTCACGATAAACGTTCACAAAAAACATAACAATTATTTTAAGAATTATAGATACAGAACTCCTCTATGCACTCGATATGTCCGATTTCAAAATAGCTTTTCGGTGAAAGCACATTTTGCAATATTCTCAGTAGATAGCCCGGCATCACAGGGCTAGCTATTTAGACACCCAGCAAGTTTGGCCTTCACCAAACTCCGATTTACTATTCGAAAAGTTTGATTACCTTTGGTGTTCTTCGTCAGAATGCACTCCCAGGACTGCTACTTCAATAACAAATGTTGGTTTGGTCCCAAATAATCCATTGTTATATCCAAACAGCGGCGTTTTGTTCATGTGTTCAAGACACTATCCGAAAGGGTAAATAAGGGTGGCGAGCATGGCGCATTTCGTGACAAAAAAATTCTAAATATTCCATTACCGTACTTCGAAGCATGTCAACCGCTGTTTAAAATAAATTTTTATGCCATTTTTCTCGTAAAAAAGCGATACTATTCCGACCGGGAAAGCCTGTATACATACAAAGAGAGAGAAAATAAATACATCTCGTGCCCTCGTGCACGAGCGTGAGTCTCAGATTACTCTGACCAGCCACTATCCAAACGCGATAATGTGTTTCAGCCAGAGGCTGCCTCGATATCGTTCAGCTTTTTCCCGGGTTCTGAGAGCCTATGGGAGCCGTAGGAAATGTCACGTTACGGCAAAGATCCTCAGACTTCAATAAAAAGAGCCAAGATGAACAGCAACTTGTCAGAGAGGGCGCTTCCTGTTTGGAATCTTCTCAGGTTTTTGCCTGCCATATGAGTTCTGTTATACTCACAGACACCATTCAAACAGTTTTAGAAACTTTAGGGTGTTTTCTATCCAAAGCCAATAATTATATGCATATTCTAGTTACTGGGCAGGAGTAGTAACCAGATTAAATCGGGTACGTTTTTATCTGGCCGTGTCAAAACTGCCCACTAGCCCTAACAGGTTAACCTGTTGGGGGTAGGGGGCAGTATTTACACGGCCAGATAAAAAACTTACCCGATTTAATCTGGTTATTACTACTGCCCAGAAACTAGAATATGCATATAATTATTGGCTTTGGATAGAAAACACCCTAAAGTTCCTAAAACTGTTTGAATGGTGTCTGTGAGTATAACAGAATTCATATGGCAGGCAAAAACCTGAGAAGATTCCTTACAGGAAGTGGCCTGTCTGACCATTCCTTGAGCTTCTTGCCTCTGTTTATTGAAGACTGAGGATCTTTGCTGTAACGTGACACTTCCTACGGCTCCCATAGACTCTCAGAAGGCGGGAAAAAGCTGAATGATGTAATTCCAGCCCCAGGCTGAAACACATTTGCGCTTTTGGCAAGTGGCCGATCAGAGGACAATGGGCTTAGGTGCGTGCACGAGTCGACCCCATGCTTTATTTTCTTTCGTCTTTTTACCTAAACGCAGATTCCCGGTCGGAATATTATCGCTTTTTTACGAGAAAAATTGCATAAAAATTGATTTTAAACAGCGGTTGACATGCTTCGAAGTACGGTAATGGAATATTTAGATTTTTTTTGTCACGAAATGCGTCGTGCTCGTCACCCTTCTTTACCCTTTCGGATAGTGTCTTGAACGCACGAACAAAACGCCGCTGTTTGGATATAACTATGGATTATTTGGGACCAAACCAACATTTGTTATTGAAGTAGAAGTCCTGGGAGTGCATTCTGACGAAGAACACCAAAGGTAATAACATTTTTCTTATAGTAAATCTGACTTTGGTGAGTGCTAAACTTGCTGGGTGTCTAAATAGCTAGCCCTGTGATGCCGGGCTATCTACTTAGAATATTGCAAAATGTGCTTTCACCGAAAAGCTATTTTAAAATCGGACATATCGAGTGCATAGAGGAGTTCTGTATCTATAATTCTTAAAATAATTGTTATGCTTTTTGTGAACGTTTATCGTGAGTAATTTAATAAATTTTTAGTAAATTCACCGGAAGTTTGCGGGGGGTATGCTAGTTCTGAACGTCACATGCTAATGTAAAAAGCTGTTTTTTGATATAAATATGAACTTGATTGAACAAAACATGCATGTATTGTATAACATAATGTCCTAGGTGTGTCATCTGATGAAGATCATCAAAGGTTAGTGCTGCATTTAGCTGTCTTCTGGGTTTTTGTGACATTATATGCTAGCTTGAAAAATGGGTGTCTGATTATTTCTTGCTGGGTACTCTGCTGACATAATGTAATGTTTTGCTTTCGTTGTAAAGCCTTTTTGAAATCGGACAGTGTGGTTAAATTAACGAGAGTCTTGTCTTTAAAATGGTGTAAAATAGTCATATGTTTGAGAAATTGAAGTAATAGCATTTCTAAGGTATTTGAATAACGCGCCACAGGATTCCACTGGCTGTTACGTAGGTGGGACGATTTCGTCCCACTGGCCCTAGAGAAGTTAATCTAACTGCTCTGTCCAATTTACAGTAGCTATTACAGAGAAATAATACCATTCTATTGTTTTAGGAGAGTGCACAGTTTTGAACATGAAAAGTTATTAATAAACCAATTAGGCACATTTGGGCAGTCTTGATACAAAATGTTGAACAGAAATGCAATGGTTCATTGGATCAGTCGAACACTTTGCACATGCACTGCTGCAATCTAGTGGCCAAAATCTAAATTGTAGCTGGGCTGGAATAATACATGATAGCCTTTGTCTTGCATTTCAAAGATGATGGTACAAAAAAATACAAAAGAACGGTTGTTTTTTTTCTTTGTATTATCTTTTACCAGATCTACTGTGTTATATTCTCCTACATTCCTTTCACATTTCCACAAACTTCAAAGTGTTTCCTTTCAAATGGTACCAAAAGTATGCATATCCTTGCTTCAGGGCCTAAGTTAAAGGCATTTAGATTTGGGTATGTCATTTTGGGCGAAAATTGAAAAAAAGGGTCTGATCCTGAAGAGTAGTTCATTCAGTAGTTCATTAGTGCAGGCCTGTGATTTTTTCATTGTTCACTTTGGATGTTTGTTTACGACTGCGAAAAGAAAAGATTGCAGCATCAGTCATGTAACGCCCTGGCCATAGAAAGGTTTTTTTTGTTCGTTATTTTGGTTAGGCCAGGGTGTTACATTGGGTGGGCGTTCTATGTTAATTTTTCTATGTTGGCTGGTTCCTTTTGTTTGGCCGTGTGTGGCTCCCAATCAGGCACAGCTGTAGTTCGTTGTTGCTGAATGCGAGTCACACATAAGTAGCCTGTTTTTTCCTTTGGGGTTTGTGGGTGATTGTTTTCTGTTTTGTTCATGTAGGACCAGACAGGACTGTTTGCTGTCGTTTCTGTCGAGTATTTTGTTTATAGTGGTTCATTTGATTAAATCTTTAAAATGAATACACATCCTCCGCTGCATCTTGGTTTTCTTACGACGACAGCCCTTACAAGTCATCCATTTACATCTTGTTTTCCACTAACACAAGTAAATTCAGGAAAAACTGTAGGGTTATAAGTAGGTCCATAATGCTGACTAAATATAATGCATGTGTCAAACGTCTCCTCTCATGCAATTCATTTACCCGTTGAGAAGTAGAATGCAGCGTAAGGGGAAAACATGGGAGCTGTCCAGCTGCTGAACTGAGGGCAGTTACACCAATTTATTTCATCTTGTTCTGCATTCTGGCATCGCAGAGACTGCTAAAGTGACAGGGCCCTTCAACATTGATTAATAGCCTTCGCTTGGCGACTTATGTGACCAGTGTTTTTGTGGAAGATGTGATGGTTGTTTATAACCGGAATTAGCCTACGTGGGCTGCAGTAAAGTATACTATATGGTAATAGAATGAAGCCTACTTTTGCCTCGTTAAGAGAACTGTATCTCTTTCTAAACGAGGCTAAAGTAGGCTACATTCTAAAAGTAGGCTATATAGTTACTTTTACTGCATTATATCCCCCTTTACGGACATTAAACTAGCAAAATGACAACTAAAATGTTACATTAGTCGTCTAAATAAGGCTACTTTAAATTGCTTTCTAAGTCTATATTTTCTAAGACCGAATACTAGCTAGGCTATCATATGGTTAACACGTTTTGAATAAAATACAAATCCGCCTGTCTAAACATCAGATAGGCCCACATTTCAAATACATTGCTTGTTTTTGAAATAGGATAACGTTTTGAACACGGTCGATATCGACCTACGCACGCACGCATAAAGCAAGACGCGGGAAAGGCGCACTGATACACACTTGGTTAGTGGGAATCACAGCGGGTTCCTGGACAGAAGTGTCTTTGTAAGCCACTGGAAGCCTATCCAAGCAGCCTCATACAAATTACGACCAATACCTTGGTAAAGGAGGGACTTGGTGCTGCTTGCGTTGGTGGCTGCTTTACAGTCAGATAGGGACCCGGGACGTAGCGGGAACTGCAGTCTGCTTTCTACACTTTTCCGAGGATTTGTGTTTGTAGCAGGCTATATCTGAGCGGCAACATACTCTTCTACAACTACACAGAGAAGCGATCGACCAGTCAAAACCACCATGAAGAATCCTATGTTCTGGGTTTTGCTGAGCGGGATGGCCATTCTTCTGATTCAACAAGGTGGGCAATAATTTTTTTTTTGCGGGGAGAAATGGCAGGTGACATAAGTGTTATACCTATTGCATTATGTACATTAGGTGAGTGCGCACTTATTCTACATATGCGCGCTCTTTCTATATAGGTACTGTATATTCCCTATTGCGTGGCTCCGAGATTTGACATCACATGCCAACAAAGTGACAGTTAAACCAGGCGATTAGTGTGAGACTCGACTGTCATGATGGTGGTGGTTGTCAAGGGATTTCAAGGTTTGCCTCACAAGTAGGCTACTGTTCCAAGTGATTGTAAACCCAAACTTAGGCTTCACTATGAACATGTCACCCTCTTAACTTTTGCCTTTATTTATACCCCAGTAATTCAAAGTTTTACATTTGTAGGTTTAAAAAATATTTGTTTAGCTTTATGGTAGATTATCATGTAGGCTAGCATTGCTTCTCTGATGGAGCAATTCGTGTGTGTCTCTCTGGCTCTTGATGCACGTTATGGCTTTTCCCCGCGAAGCTTTTTGACGCATTGTAAATGTCACTCCGGACAGCAGGTTTTTGAGTAAAGTTGATTAAGAATGACTGGTTAATCCGCATCGACAACGTGTTCAGGTCATCGAAGTTATTAAGCCGTGTTAACCCTCACAGGTAACTAAATTGATTGGAAATACAACATTTGCTTTTGAGGGAGTATCCTAGCCTACTTGATTCGTGACATGTGGCATGCTTCTAATGTTTCCTCTGTAGTCTTAAGTGTTGTGGACAGCTTCACTGAACGTTTTTCTATTAGCCAACAAGTTGCTTCGTCACATATTTCATAGCTTTTTTTGTTTAAATATTTGAGTAAATATATGTTATACAGTATATGTTATACATATACAGTATATGTTCTTATAGAATCTATTAATCGAATTACATTTCCTCTCTTATGTATTATGGATATGTCACTGTGACTTGCAGAAAAAGCATATTACCACACTGCTCATCCACTAGCCTGCATTACATTGCATATTGTAGCCCATTCTCACTTGCCTTGGCATTCTCACTATGGCACATAAGGGGGAGCCACGTAAAATGTGTAGAGGACAGGGTCATGTCCTTCATGGAAAACAGCCCTATGACAATGTCCCCCTCCAACCACTTGGCTCTGTATGTGGAGTGTTGAGTGGCAAGTGGCAATTTCCCCTCCCCTCCCTCTTCGCTCCTCCTCCCCCCTGAGCCTCTGTCTGGCTCTGAGGCAGCTCTGGCCGAGCGTTGCCAGGATGCAACACATATTCCTGTGGCGATCCGGCCAAGACCCTCGCAGGCTCTGTCTATTGTGCCCTCCAGTCCTTCCTTCCACCAGCCTGCCTCAGCCAAAGGCGAGAATTATTGGTGGTTAAATCGAAATTTGGAGCAGCAGCTGTTGTTCGACTTCCAACCGAGAGTGCAAGGGGTAAGCAGGAGGTGAAAACATTGTGAGGGGGGTAAGCTGCCCCTGTGAAAAGACATGAAGAACATTGCTGATGGGTAGAGTGTCCTTTCCTTAGGACAGCAAGGCTACAGTTACTCAATAAGGACCCCCAGGCCAAATATGGTATTTTAGAGAGCTGTCCTTGTGAAAGTGACACACTGCGCACCTCTCTTTGTACACAATGCACCTAATACCTTATAGAGCTTTTGAAAAATGAGTCAATAAGCATAACACACAACTGGAACAATATGACTGGCTAAATACAACTAATCTGCATTGAAAAGTGATATGTAAATATGATGAGGAAGAGGAACATGACCAATTCACATTAAAATGTGAGGGCGTGATACTGGCCTTGTCCGGATACCCATAGTCTGCTTGCGTCCTAAATAGTAGGCCAGTTGAGTAGGTGAAAAAATGTAGTTTAATAGTATGCGACATTTCAAAATGTTGCATACGTTTAAAGTTAAATTTTAATGCCCAGATGTCATACTCATTTCGGCTTTGACAAAAGCTGATCAATTACATATGGGAATGCATTACCGAAATCAACAAATAGCGGGAAACAACGCAATCAAGCATGATGCATTCTCAATATGCAAAAAATGTATGTTTTTGTCTTCAGTGCTTTTTAAATAGGATAGATATATGGTCTACTACGGTATAGGTCTAATATGATTGTCTGGCTATAAACCAGTCTGAGTAGGCCTATAACTCCATTCCTATTCTGTTCAGAGTTTAGATAAATTAATCAAATTGGAAATAAGCTATTATCAAGCTGTTTAATGCAGTGCATGTTAGTTTACATCCCTGTTAGTGAGCATTTCTCCTTTGCCAAGATAATCCATCCATCTGACAGGTGTGGCATATCAAGAAGCTGATTAAACAGCATGATCATTACATAGGTGCAACTTGTGCTGGGGACAATAAAAGGCCACTATAAAATGTGCAGTTTTCTCAAACAATACAATGTCACAGATGTCTAAAGTTATGAGGGAGCGTGCAATTGGCATGCTGACTGCATTAATGAACATCAGAGCTGTTGCACGATAAGTTAATGTTAATTTCTTTATCAAAAGCTGCATCCAACATCGTTTTAGAGAATTTGGCAGTACATCCACCCGGCCATACAACCACAGACCACATGTAACCACACCAGCCCAGGACCTCCACATCTGGCTACTTCACCTGCGGGATCGTCTGAGACCAGCTACCCGGACAGCTGATGAAACTGAGGAGTATTTCTGTCTGTAATAGAGCTATTTTGTGGGGAAAAACTCATTCTGATTGGCTGGGCCTTGCTCCACAGTGGGTGGACCAGTCTCCCATGGCTGCACCCCTGCCCAGTCATGTGAAATCCATAGATTAGGGCCTAATTTATTTATTTAAATTGACTGATTTCCTGATATGAACTGTAACCCAGTAAATTTGTTGAAATTGTTGCATGTTGCGTTTATGTTTTTGTTCAGTATAGTATGCAACAATGAGTAGATAGCATCACAGATTATCCATTATATTGACCAGATACTCTAGTGGCTGCTTTATCAATGAAATACATTTCTTCAAAAATGGAAGACAGTCAGGAGGAGGCAAGATCAGGTGGGACCATTGTAGCCAATATAAGGGCAACTCCGATATAAAGTTGCCAGGATGTCAATAGTCCTATTTAAATCTGTACACTAGTAACAACATAATCATTACGAAACTTCTATTTGATCAAATAAGCCACACGTAGCGAATAAGCCATTCCATTTTTGTTAACCAAATTCGAAACTCTCCATACAGAAACCGCCATACAAAAACTCCTTGCTTGTTTAGCGAAAAATAAAACGCCACCTGCTGGAGAAGACAGATTTTGGGCCCAGCTACCCCTCACACTTCGCCTCTTCCAAGTTGAACTATTAGGGTTAGGCTCATTTAAGAATAGAAAATGTTTTAACCAAAAATGCAAAAAAAAATATTTGAACACGGTATCCATGGTATCCACAAGTTCATCTGACTTTGGGGAAGTAGATAAAGGGCCTCATTGCCAAAATCCTGAAGTATCCCTTTAAGTTGTGCGATTTCTATGTAAGAAGGTACCCTCTCATTGGGTGTGGCCTTATTTTTTCCAAAGTGACACCACCCCTGTGCTTCCCAGCACGATATGTTATTAAGCAAATTAGGTGCAGATGATGACCGTGAATAATTGACATCGGTTACCACCCAGATGTGAAATTGCCACTTTGCCCATTTTATCAAAATAACAAGAGTGCTTGCTCATTTCCTGAAGGAGCAAATTATAAATGAGAGGATGTTTAGAGGTCATTGTTATCATATTGGCTCATTTGTCACTGTTGTTTGGAACAATTTGTCGCAGCATTACAGTATTACAGCATTACAGCACAGTATTTCAACACTCATACATGTTTGTAACTTGTTGATGTATTTGTGCTCTGTAGACACATTATAGTGATTTAAATCAAATCAAATCAAATGTTATTTGTCACATGCGCCGAATACAACAGGTGTAGACCTTACAGTGAAATCCTTACTTACAAGCCCTTAACCAACAATGCAGTTTTAAGAAAATACCCCCCAAAAAGTAAGAGATAAGAATAACAAATAATTAAAGAGCAGCAGTAAGTAACAATAGCGGGGCTATATACAGGGGGTACCGGTACAGAGTCAATGTACGTGGGCACCGGTATTGAGGTAATATGTACATGTAGGTGGAGTTATTCAAGTGACTATGCATAGATAATAACAGAGAGTAGCAGCAGCGTAGAAGAGGGTGGGGGGAGGGAGCAATGCAAATAGTCCGGGTTGCCAATTGATTAGCTGTTCAGGAGTCTTATGGCTTGCTTGGTGGTAAAAGCTGTTTAGAAGTCTCTTGGACCTAGACTTGGCACTCCGGTACCGCGCAGAGAGAACAGTCTATGACTAGGGTGGTTGGAGTATTTGACAAATTTTAGGGCCTTCCTCTGACACCGCCTGGTATAGAGGTCCTGGATGACAGGAAGCTTGACCCCTGTGATGTACTGGGCTGTACGCACTACCCTCAGTAGTGCCTTGTGGTCGGAGGCCGAGCAGTTGCCGTACCAGGCAGTGATGCAACCCGTCAGGATGCTCTCGATGGTGCAGCTGTAAAACCTTTTGAGGATCTGAGAATCTTTTCAGTCTCCTGAGGGGGAATACGTTTTGTCGTGCCCTCTTCATGACTGTCTTGGTGTGCTTGGACCATGTTAGTTTGTTGGGGATATGGACGCCAAGGAACTTAACGCTCTCAACCTGCTCCACTACAGCCCCATCGATGAGAATGGGGGCATGCTCAGTCCTCCTTTTCCTGTACTCCACAATCATCTCCTTTGTCTTGATCACGTTGAGGGAGAGGTTGTTGTCCTTGCGCCACAAGGTCAGGTTTCTGACCTCCTCCCTATAGGCTGTCTCATCGTTGTTGGTGATCAGGCCACTGTTGTGTCATCAGCAAACTTAAGGATGGTGTTGGAGTCGTGTCTGGCCGTGCAGTCATGAGTGAACAGGGAGTACAGCAGGGGACTGAGCATGCACCCCTGAGGGGCACCCATGTTGAGGATCAGCGTGGCGGACGTGTTGTTACCTACCCTTACCACCTGGGGGCGGCCCATCAGGAAGTCCAGGATCCAGTTGCAGAGGGAGGTGTTTAGTCCCAGGGTCCTTAGCTTAGTGATGAGCTTAGAGGGCACTATGTTGTTGAACGCTGAGCTCTAGTCAATTAATAGTATTCTCACATAGGTGTTCCTTTTGTCCAGGTGTGAAAGGGCAGTGTGGAGTGCAATAGAGATTGCATCATCTGTAGATCTGTTGGGGCGGTATGCAAACTGGAGTGGTCTAGGATGTCTGGGATAATGGTGTTGATGTGAGTCATGACCAGCCTTTCAAAGCATTTCATGGGTATAGACGTGAGTGCTACGGGTCGGTAGTCATTTAGGCAGGTTACCTTGGGCACAGGGACTATGGTGGTCTGCTTGAAACATGTTGGTATTACAGACTCAGACAGAGAGAGGTTGAAAATGTCAGTGAAGACACTTGCCAGTTGGTCAGCGCATGCTTGGAGTACACGTCCTGGTAATCCATCTGGCCCAGCGGCCTTGTGAATGTTGACTTGTTGAAAGGTCTTACATCGGCTGCGGAGAGCGTGATCACACAGTCGTCCAGAACAGCTGATGCTCCCATGCATGTTTCAGTGTTACTTGCCTCGAAGCGAGCATATAAGTTATTTACCTCGTCACGTAGGCTTGTGTCACTGGGCAGCTCTCGGCTGTGCTTCCAATCATACACTGAGTGTACAAAACATTAGGAAAACCGTCCCAATATTGAGTTGCACCGCCTTTTGCCCTCAGAACAGCCTCAATTCATTGGGCATGGACAAGGTATTAAAAGCATTCCACAGGGATGCTGGCCCATGTTGACTCTAATGCTTAACCACAGTTGTGTCAAGTTGTGAGGATGTCCTTCGGGTGGTGGACCAGTTGAGCATGAAAAACTCAGCAGCATTGCAGTTCTTGACACAAACCTGTGCACCTGGCACCTACTACCATACCCCATTCAAAGGCACTTAAATCGTTTTTCTTGCCCATTCACCCTCTGAATGGCACACATACACAATCCATGTCTCAATTGTCTCAAGGCTTAAAAATCCTATGTTAACCTGTCTCCTCACCTTCATCTACACTGATTAAAGTGGATTTAACAACTGACATCATTAAGGGATCATGGCTTTCACCTGGATTCACCTGGTCAGTCTGTCATGGAAATATATTGTGTTCCTAATGTTTTGTACACTCAGTGTCTGTCTGAGTGTCTATTGAAACACCATCAGGTATTTAACAGAGGTGGTTTGTAAACCCTGTTTGTGTGATGAGTAACCTTGTCTGAGACATGACTTGTCTTAGCTCCCTGAATGAATGCTTTAGCTCAGTGGACTAACACAGTCTTGTGGCACGCAGGAGACAAACCCTGATTGGTCACATATAGAATCGGATAATTGTCAGGAAAATGATTCATAATGCTTAGGTCTACCCTTTGGCATGACATTGACAATACTGCCATACCCAAGGGATTAAGAAGATACTATTTTCTCAGCAAAATAACCCTAAATATACTCACTATTCAAATGAGATGTCGGTATTTGATCAGTAAATAGCTCAGAAATACAATGCAGCTCATCCAAACTAAAGACATTTAATTTATTAACAAACCCTTTCGCCTCAAATCCATATTCATTTATAGTGTGCGCAAATTGCATTCTAAGGCCTTTGAGTGTGTCTTCCTGGGAATAATAACAATATCCTCGTTGTAGTTGGCTCTAACAGAAGAGGCTTTCTTTTCCTCACAAACTTAGCCAAGTTCCAGTGGAGTGGTCACGTGGCGTGTGGTACGGTTTAGTAAAGCAGGAAGAGTGATTAATAATCCGTGCAGAGGCCGACTTCAGAGCAAGCCATTCATGGGTTGTCATGTCAAAGGAATGCTGCTGCCTTCATCGCTCGCTGCTAGCGCTCCACCATAGAATTGGCTCTATGTAAGCAGCATTGCAAACAGAGACATTGGAAATACTTCTGTATACATGTTCCTTTGGGAGAGTCTGCCAGAAGCTGTTTACAGGGTGGCACAGAATCCTCAAAGCCCAAAAGTCGGCCACATTTCTGACTTTTGTCACAAAGACAGCATCTCTTTCAATAAGGTTGAGGATTCAAGCTTGGAAGGAAATGTCGATATACTTTGATTCCAAGATGTTAGTTGTGTTTTGTGTCCTCATTATTTCTAGTCATGTTTCATGAAACTGACAGTCAAAATAATGGATTTTAGACAGTCTTCTCCAGATTTTTTTCTCATTTGTCGTGACGTTGCAGTCCCATCTTCCTAGCTTGTTATCAATTCAAACATTGAATGAGGTTGAGTCTATCATACAGGATAAATGCCAACGTTAGGTGAGGATGCCATTTCAGGGGTGGCTGCTATTCTAGAATTATAATTTTTCTCAAAATGATCTGCAAGCCAATAGTTTGTGTTATTATATATGCACTGCGTTAATGTTGGGCAATATTTGGGAACAGCTCTTCTATGATATGCTACTCCAAATATCATGATATCTGATATAATCGTTTCGTGCCGTTAATATCTAAATCATTCCAGACTGTGCAATTTTTGTGCTTATTTACGATATATTCACATTTTCGATCAATTATTTTTGTATGGTGAAACAGTATGGCTTAGTTAATATATTTAGACTTCATTTTAAACTTATTGAACTGATAAAATTGCACAGTTTTGATTAGTAAAATTCGAATAGAGTATAGTCTTGCACGATATATCATCTTGCACTTCACAGTATATCAATCGCTGCCCGCACCCGCCCGCCCGTCTAGCATCACTACTCTGGACGGTTCTGACATAGAATATGTGGACAACTACAAATACCTAGGTGTCTGGTTAGACTGTAAACTCTCCTTCCAGACTCACATTAAGCATCTCCAATCCAATATTAAATCTAGAGTTGGCTTCCTATTTCGAGACAAAGCATCCTTCACTCATGCTGCCAAATATACCCTCGTAAAATTGACTATCCTACCGATCCTTGACTTCGGCGATGTCATTTACAAAATTGCCTCCAACACTCTACTCAACAAATTGGATGCAGTCTATCACAGTGCCATCTGTTTTGTCACCAAAGCCCCATATACTTCCCACCACTGCGACCTGTATGCTCTCGTTGGCTGGTCCTCGCTACATATTCGTCCCCACTGGCTCCAGGTCATCTATAAGTCTTTGCTAGGTAAAGCCCCGCCTTATCTCAGCTCTCTGGTCACCATAGCAGCACCCACCCGTAGTTCACGCTCCAGCAGGTATATTTCACTAGTCACCCCCAAAGCCAACTCCTCCTTTGGCTGCCTTTCCTTCCAGTTCTCTGCTGCCAATGACTGGAATGAATTGCAAAAATCACTGAAGCTGGAGACTTGTATCTCCCTCACTAACTTTAAGTATCGGCTGTCAGAGCAGCTTACCGATCATTGCACCTGTACATAATAGCCCATCCAACTGCTTCATCCCCATGTTATTTAAATTTTTTTGCTACTTTGCACCCCAGTATCTCTACTTGCACATTCACCTTCTGCACATCTATCAGTCCCGTGTTTAATTGATAAATTGTAATTATGTCGCCACTACAGTGAGGGAAAAAAGTATTTGATCCCCTGTTGATTTCGTACGTTTGCCCACTGACAAAGAAATGATCAGTCTATAATTTTAATGCTAGGTTTTTTTTAACAGTGAGAGACAGAATAACAACAAAAAAATCCTGAAAAACGCATGTCAAAAATGTTATAAAATGATTAGCATTTTAATGAGGGAATAAGTATTTGACTCCTCTGCAAAACATGACTTAGTACTTGGTGGCAAAACAGAGGTCAGACATTTCTTGTAGTTGGCCACCAGGTTTGCACACATCTCAGGAGGGATTTTGTCCCACTCCTCTTTGCAGATCTTCTCCAAGTCATTAAGGTTTCGAGGCTGACGTTTGGCAACTCAAACCTTCAGCTCCCTCCACAGATTTTCTATGGGATTAAGGTCTGGAGACTGGCTAGGCCACTCCAGGACCTTAATGTGCTTCTTCTTGAGCCACTCCTTTGTTGCCTTGGCTGTGTGTTTTGGGTCATTGTCATGCTGGAATACCCATCAACGACCCATTCTAAATGCCCTGGCTGAGGGAAGGAGGTTCTCACCCAAGATTTGAGGGTACATGGCCCCGTCCATCGTCCCTTTGATGCGGTGAAGTTGTCCTGTCCCCTTAGCAGAAAAACACCCCCAAAGCATAATGTTTCCACCTCCATGTTTGACGGTGGGGATGGTGTTCTTGGGTTCATAGGCAGCATTCCTTCTCCTCCATACACGGCGAGTTGAGTTGATGCCAAAGAGCTCCATTTTGGTCTCATCTGACCACAACACTTTCACCCAGTTGTCCTCTGAATCATTCAGATGTTCATTGGCAAACTTCAGATGGGCATGTATATGTGCTTTCTTGAGCAGGGGGACCTTGTGGGCACTGCAGGATTTCAGTCCTTCACGGTGTAGTGTGTTACCAATTGTTTTCTTGGTGATTATGGTCCCAGCTGCCTTGAGATCATTGACAAGATCCTCCCGTGTAGTTCTGGGCTGATTCCTCACCGTTCTCATGATCATTGCAACTCCACAAGGTAAGATCTTGCATGGAGCCCCAGGCCGAGGGAGATTGACAGTTCTTTTGTGTTTCTTCCATTTGCGAATAATCGCACCAACTGTTGTCACCTTCTCACCAAGCTACTTGGCGATGGTCTTGTAGCCCATTCCAGCTTTGTGTAGGTCTACAATCTTGTCCCTGACATCCTTGGAGAGCTCTTTGGTCTTGGCCATGGTGGAGAGTTTGGAATCTGATTGATTGATTGCTTCTGTGGACAGGTGTCTTTTATACAGGTAACAAGCTGAGATTAGGAGCACTCCCTTTAAGAGTGTGCTCCTAATCTCAGCTCGTTACCTGTATAAAAGACACCTGGGAGCCAGAAATCTTTCTGATTGAGAGGGGGTCAAGTACTTATTTCCCTCATTAAAATGCAAATCAATTTATAACATTTTTGACATGCGTTTTTCTGGATTCTTTTGTTGTTATTCTGTCTCTCACTGTTCAAATAAACCTACCATTAAAATTATAGACTGATCATTTATTTGTCAGTGGGCAAAAGTAGAAAATCAGCAGGGATCAAATACTTTTTTTCCCTCACTGTATGTCCTATTTATTGTCTTACCTCCCTAATCTTACTACATTTGCACACACTGTATATTGACTTTTCTATTGTGTTATTGACTGTATGTTTGTTTATCCCATGTGTAACTCTGTGTTGTTTGTGTCGCACTGCTTTGCTCTATCTTGGCCAGGTCGCAGTTGTAAATGAGAACTTGTTCTCAATTGGCCTACCTGGTTAAATAAAGGCGAATAAAAGAAGTAAAAGAAAGAAAGAAAAATCGTCAATGTAAAATATCACAATATTCGATTTAAACATATATCGGCTCAACCCTTCACTGCATAGCATGATGACCCATTTTTTGGGTGCATTGGAGTTGTCAAAAATGGCTTCCTCTTCTTATCCCCTGTCCTTCATCTGCACTGATCTGAAATAAGGGCATAGGTCAAACCAATAGGGTGGATGCCCATATTGAGCATTTGCTTTAATCTGTCCAGGTCTTTCAGATCAGTTTAGATGAAAGGGAGGAGATGCTCCCATATGTCTCCTCGGTCCTCATTCACCTTGACAGTTGGGTGTCTTCACTCAGTACTTTGCTCTGTCAGCCGAACAGCCCTAACTGCGGGAAAGTGCCTCTGCATTTGGATCTGGCCAAGTGAAGAGGAACTGTGGTGGTGGCTAGTGTTGTGGACCAGATGGCGGAGTTAGCCGTTTGCTACCTCATGGTCAGTGCAGTTAATCCCTATGTCTGTGATTACTGGGGGCCTTCCCAGCGCTGGTCTATTTGAGGTTAGGTGCAGGGAATTGGGATAGCGCCGACTTTTAATTTAGTGTTATCACTTACTGTGCTTGAAACCTCTTGGCAATCTGCGAGTGTCATTAGGAGGCTTTTAAGAAATTTTGGGCCATTTACTTCAACCACCTTGGAAAAGTGGTGTTTGCAAAGTTGTGAAATGATGACACTGATGCAAAACTTGAGAATGTGTCCTTTTTGGCAATCATCATTGCAATCTGTGCAGTGACGATTTTAACATGTAAATCTTGGTGGGGCAAAACAAATTATTGTGGGAAGCATGCCAGAAAAGCGACAACACAAAACTTAAAATACATGAATTGCACTATAACGGTGACAAACGGTACCCACAAACTATTAGGTGGTCTTTTGTGGGCACATTTTGGCATCGAACTTTGTCATCAAAGTCTGGCATTCTCTGGATTTATGGTGGGAACTCGGAAAAAAACATCACAGCCACTCCACTGAATAACAGGCTAGTGATTGCTTTGCAATGCTTGCAGTTAGCCACTGATTCCTTTCAAACGACTCATTGTTGAATTTGCGATTTCCAACTTGTTGTGTAATCTTTATGGCCAGTGAGCACCGATACGTTTTATCTATAATTTCTCTTCATTATTTCTATTCATATAACAAGGATTAAAACGGATTTGCCAGTAGATTGTCGACTTGATTCATGACAATGACTGCTAGCTAAGATTTTGAAATTAAGATGTTGACATGATCAGTCCAATCAAAGCTACTGTACGTATAACGTGATTTGACGTAATTTTATCAGTGGCCAATGACTTTGAGCCTTCTTGGAAGGGCTCTTCTAATGTAACTCTATGGCAGAACCCAAGGGGCTTAAATGTTCGACGTCTACTCTTACTGAGGACTTAGACTTGGCCTGTGACGTAGTGTCCCCATGAGTGACAGAACACTGAGCCAATCACGGCACAATGCTCCTGCAAAATAGGCAAGCCCCCTCCCCCCCAAAAAAATTATATATATTTTATAGATGCTAAAAATGTGAATGACGGGTCGACACTGCAACTATGGCAGTTTGGTTTACACATTTATATTTCAATTAATTTGTCATTGTCCATATAATAAACCTGAAGCTGACAGAACAATTTTTGTAAATGTATGTGTCCAGTTATGTTAGTCTTGGTAATGTATTTCTGACCGGTCAGGACAATCAACATAGTGTTTTGCAACCTTGAGACTTAGTTTATGTGATGTTGACAGATATGGATCTACTGCATAATGCAAAATGTGAGTTTATTGCTGAACAGAAATGTAGGAAGTTTAGACTGTGTGTGTTTGCGTGTGTGTACGTGTGTATGCACGTGTGAATACATATTTGTGTGTGGAGGGGCTGGTATCATGAAATGCTATTGATGTCACCAGGCAGGCCAAAACTCCATCCCACCAAAACAGGCTGAAATTTCAGGCAGATTTTTCAAAACAGCTCTTACACTAAAAGGGCATTATTATCATTTTCACAATGTCATAGTGTGGAAATATAAATATAAAACACAGGGAAATCACGTTTTTGACTGCACTGGGCCTTTAAAGGTGCTACACATATGATTCTTTAAAGAATTTTAGCATTGTAATTTCAGAGAATGTCCATTATATATCTGCAGTAATAGTAGAATGATAGTGTTTCACAGTATTAATCACCCACCAGTCTTGTGATTGGCTGTGATATTTGCTTATTGATTTCTCCCTCTGGAGCGGCTTCTGTTGTCAAAATGTGAAAGCTGTTCTGACTTTGTGGCTGTGTTATCTAGTGGAAATCGCTCCGTCATTTCTTGGTTGTTGAAATTGTACACACTTCGCTCAATTTCAGTTGATTCAAATATTGTTTTTACAGCTGTTTGAAGTTGTTGGACCAAAACCGCTGTTTGAAGCTAGCACCAAATTCAAACAGTTGTAAAAACTGTATTTTTAGTTATTTTGTTATTTTTGCATTTCACAGTGATTTACATGGTACAATTATTCCCTACACTGTTCAGTGCTTGTTTTCTCACATAAACTGAAATAAAGCAAACAGTATAGTATAGCAAACAGTACAGAATTTTAGCAACCAAGAAATGAGAGCAATTTCCAATAGACAACACAGCCACAAAGTCAGAACAGCTTTTGATGCAGAACAGCAACAGATGCCGCACAATCAATAGGTGAATATCACAGCACATATCACAACACTGTGAAACATTATCATTCCACTATTAGCTCCAGATATATTATGGATTTAAAAAAAAAAATTGATTCCCAAAATGTGAAAATCATCTATGTGTAACACATTTAAAAGTAATATAAATTCTTATCGCTGTATCATATCATATCAACATCTTTCATAGACGATCCCCAATAACATTTAGAATCATGATTAGGCTGTATGTGGGGAGCCTTATATGAATGTGCTGTTGATCTGTATTGGTTGCCTCAGCAGGCATCTCTGCGCTCTCCTAAGCTAACACTGTGATCTTATGTTGTCAGCTGATGGCTATTGTTTGAATTAAATGGGTTTTAGGTTCACTGGAAGGGGGACATTGTCCCAATATTGGTATAGTATGTGCTGTGCATGAATGGCTTTAGCAATTCAAGTGATAGGTTTAGGCCAGTAACCGAAAGGTCACTGGTTGGAATCCCTAAGCTGACTAGGTGAAAAATCTGTTGGTGTGCCCTTGAGCAAGGCACGTAACCCTAATTGCTCCTCTAAATCACTCTAGATAAGAGCGTCTGCTAAATGATGTGAATGTAATAAGGTGGTTGCGTGATCTCTTGATATGAATAGGCAATTGTCAGAGGTGGCCACTCTCAATAATCAGCTGTATTTAATGGTGGGCCTCCTGTGGTAAAAGGGTCATTGTGGGTGCTGAGTTAATAAAGATTGGCTTGTTGTCTATGGTTTCACGTTAGTGAGACTGAACTAATCTGTATTCAGTCCTTGGAAGTCTTTCTCAAACTTCTGTTTTATTTGCAATTTTGTAATACTGTATCTCTATAGAACTAGTAGGCCTAATACTGAAACATATATATATATATATATATATATATATATATATATATATATATATATATACTGCTCAAAAAAATAAAGGGAACACTTAAACAACACATCCTAGATCTGAATGAAATAAATAATCTTATTAAATACTTTTTTCTTTACATAGTTGAATGTGCTGACAACAAAATCACACAAAAATAATCACTAGAAATCCAATTTATCAACCCATGGAGGTCTGGATTTGGAGTCACACTCAAAATTAAAGTGGAAAACCACACTACAGGCTGATCCAACTTTGATGTAATGTCCTTAAAACAAGTAAAAATGAGGCTCAGTAGTGTGTGTGGCCTCCACGTGCCTGTATGACCTCCCTACAACGCCTGGGCATGCTCCTGATGAGGTGGCGGATGATCTCCTGAGGGATCTCCTCCCAGACCTGGACTAAAGCATCCGCCAACTCCTGGACAGTCTGTGGTGCAACGTGGCGTTGGTGGATGGAGCGAGACATGATGTCCCAGATGTGCTCAATTGGATTCAGGTCTGGGGAACGGGCGGGCCAGTCCATAGCATCAATGCCTTCCTCTTGCAGGAACTGCTGACACACTCCAGCCACATGAGGTCTAGCATTGTCTTGCATTAGGAGGAACCCAGGGCCAACCGCACCAGCATATGGTCTCACAAGGGGTCTGAGGATCTCATCTCGGTACCTAATGGCAGTCAGGCTACCTCTGGTGAGCACATGGAGGACTGTGCGGCCCCCCAAAGAAATGCCACCCCACACCATGACTGACCCACCGCCAAACCGGTCATGCTGGAGGATGTTGCAGGCAGCAGAACGTTCTCCACGGCGTCTCCATACCCTGTCACGTCTGTCACGTGCTCAGTGTGAACCTGCTTTCATCTGTGAAGAGCACAGGGCGCCAGTGGCGAATTTGCCAATCTTGGTGTTCTCTGGCAAATGCCAAACGTCCTGCAAGGTGTTGGGCTGTCAGCTCCACCCCCACCTGTGGACGTCGGGCCCTCATACCACCCTCATGAAGTCTGTTTCTGACCGTTTGAGCAGACACATGCACATTTGTGGCCTGCTGGAGGTCATTTTGCATGGCTCTGGCAGTGCTTCTCCTGCTCCTCCTTGCACAAAGGCGGAGGTAGCAGTCCTGCTGCTGGGTTGTTGCCCTCCTACGGCCTCCTCCACGTCTCCTGATGTACTGGCCTGTCTCCTGGTAGCGCCTCCATGCTCTGGACACTTCGCTGACAGACACAGCAAACATTCTTGCCACAGCTCGCATTGATGTGCCATCCTGGATGAGCTGCACTACCTGAGCCACTTGTGTGGGTTGTAGACTCCGTCTCATGCTACCACTAGAGTGAAAGCACCGCCAGCATTCAAAAGTGACCAAAACATCAACCAGGAAGCATAGGAACTGAGAAGTGGTCTGTGGTCCCCACCTGCAGAACCACTCCTTTATTGGGGGTGTCTTGCTAATTGCCTATAATTTCCACCTGTTGTCTATTCCATTTGCACAACAGCATGTGGAATTTATTGTCAATCAGTGTTGCTTCCTAAGTGTACAGTTTGATTTCACAGAAGTGTGATTGACTTGGAGTTACATTGTGTTGTTTAAGTGTTCCCTTTATTTTTTTGAGCAGTGTATATATATATATATATATCATTAGTAAGTGTGTATATTGAAAACAAACTAACAATTAAAGTTTAATGTGGATGTTGACTCAGCACCTCATTTGCATCAGAACTTCTACCCAGACCTCTTTGCGTGACTTCAGACTTTGAAATGCTCATTGAATTTCATGGAAGCTTATGAGGGCCCTCGTAATTAATGTTCAACGCTTGAGTGGCAATCTTAATGGCCTTTTGAGGTCAATATAAAAATGAATGTTTCTCATTAATCACAATCCCATTGTTGTGCTTTCTCCGAAATCGTTTTCTTAGGTAAGTTAAACACATCATTCAAATAGGCCACAAAGAAATCACTGTGCATTGTGCAATCTGAAATGTACAAAGCTTTGTTGTTTTTTTAACAGGTCTCATTTTGAGAAAGTGAAAGACAATTAGAAAAATAATTGTTTTCATTAAAAGGCTTAGGTTGATTTTCATGTGCAAATGTCTTTTAATGATAAGCACTCACCAAAAGGGCTGGCAACACGTTTCAGTTTTGCCGACTGAAGCCGCTGGGATGTCACCCATCCCAAGTGAGGGGACAATTAAAGCCATTACACCATTGGCCACATATTTCCCCCCTCTGCCATTATAGTGATGATACTACAGTAGTCCTGACTCAAATTCTGGAGGTTTTATGAGCAAAATGCTCATTCTTCTACGACAACAGATGCGTGTCTGAAAAACACAACGTGAACGACAGCCCAAACTGAAGATGAGGGCCGTTAAAGGTCCCTCTGGGTTTTTACACTTGATTATCCAAGGTAGTTGGAGAAAATTTGCCAGTCAGTTAATCAGTTCACAATACAAAGGGATGGATTTGAATGGACTTGACATGTTTCTCTGGCCTTCATACAGAGTCAGTGGTAGGATAAGTAGTTATCAGTCAAGTTAAGCAATTGCAGTTGGTCATTCTGCAGGCTACTCATACACCAAAGGGCTTTCAGGAGGCAAAATTTGATAAAATCCCATGCAAGATCCTTGACTAACCATTAAACAAATGTAAGGTCACGGTTGAACAATGAATGGCCTTTTGTGTTTTTATAAAAATATGTTTTCAGGATTCGATGTTCTAAACATATTGTTCACCATATATATGTCTGCTGCAGAGGGACAAGAGAGACAATTAGAGTCATGAAAATAAAAGTGCTGAAAACAAATTGGCTTCCTATTTAAAAATAAGATGTAGAACAAGCTATGAAGAAACAATACTGGCGTTTTGGTGCAGGTACAACCAACTAACACAATAATAATATTGCAATATTGTCAAAACAATATGATATATCGTCAAAAATAATATCCCGATATGTAACTGTATCGATTATTTTCCCTCATAGCTACATACGCCCACACATAACACATGACATGCGCACACATGCATACTGAGGCCACAAACACACAAACACACACACTTTCACACTCACCACATACAGTACACTGCTGTTAGTGTCTATTATCTATTCTGTTGCCTAGTCTCTTTACTCTTACCTACAGTATATGTACATAGCTACCTCAATTACCTCGTACCCCTGTACATCGACTAGGTACTTGTACTCCCTGTATTTAGCCATGTTATTTTTACTCGTTATTGTTATTTGTTATTCAGTGTGTATTTATTCCTGTTGTCACTATTTCTATTTGAACTTTATCTTTAACTCTGCATTGTTGAAAAGGACCCGGAAGTAAGTATTTCACTGTTAGTTTACACCTCTTGTTTACGAACCATGTGACAAAAAAATGATAATTTGAGTCTATAATTCATATGTATAACATTGCCCTGAGACCCTCGGTATGCTAAATATGTAATATATTCCCCCATTCCTTTTAATCACAGCAGATTGCACTTGGCCTCATACTAACTAATCTCATTAAAAGTTGACACATAAGTGACAGATGTTTGAAACGCACTCATTTCCATGTCCCCAATGGATTCTGCAGTGGTGGTTGAACATTTTAAATTGGATTGAAAACGGATGTCAGCTCTTCACTGTCCAGGAGAAAGGATGGCAATACATAGAAAATGTGTGTTTTTTGTCTTTGTTTTTTTTTATACATGAATGTACAAATTGTATATAAGGGCTTGAGAGCACTGAGAGAGTAAGGGGAAATATGGTCTGTGTTTTTACCACAATCATCAGAAAATGGATCCTTTTCTCTGCAGGTGTTGCTGGAAAGGCTCATTCTATTCTGTGACAATTTTTTGTGACCAGGGTGTAAGTGTGTTGAATGTCTTTCATGCGAGAGACATCAAACATGCAGTCTATATAGAAGACTTGAATACAATGATAACCGGAACAATGTAAGTTGTCTTGAGTTGGTTTGTCAATATCAACACCAGATTCTATTGAACTTCCATCCTCAAATGTCAGCATCCAACCTCAAAACGTCAAACCTGTTGGCATACATGTTTAGCTTACCCATAAGCCATCTGGATTTCTAAATGAGCAGTCTTTGTTGACAGTCTTATCTTTCATCTCATCTGTACTGTATGTTATTCGTAGAATTTAAATAGAATAGGCCTACTCTGGTGCTATGACGCAATGGCGAGAATAAGATAATATGACATTGGGCGCTCTGCTGCCGTACATGTCAAAGCTCTTTTGATCATAAATCTCACTTCTTCATCTCCTGCTTTCCTAGATTTTAGTATCTCTTTACCGGTGCACAATGAGATCTGTGTAGAACAAGATGAATTGAGATGTAATAAAGACCCCAGCTTTAGGTTCACTGTATAATTTCAATGAGCTAACACGTCGCTAATAAAAGTGTCATGGTATGAACCCGTGTGCTGAGATGTGCTGGGGTTTAAAGGAAGCTAAGGCTGGAAACATGAAGGACTGTCGAAACAGACTTTCACATCCAACTTCAGACTGCAGATCTTGGCAGGTAAAGTGCCGCCATCAGCAATAAATCCTCCCTTCCTGTTTTCACATCACTTTCTTGCCGCTCGTCTTTTGTTACGCCGCCAGTCGCAGAGCCTAGCTTTGACAAGAGAACCACCTCTCCCATACATATGAGGAGCTGACTTCTCTAAGACTCTTAGCAGACTCTTTAAGACGTTCATAAAGTAAAAGGAACTTATATTCAACCATAGGTTTTAGGGGAAAGAGGTTGGTGACTTTTTAAGTGAAACACGGCAGTGTAATTAGATTTGAACTTTGGACATATTGGGATGGTTATATCCTGAAGGCAAGCCAGCGGCCATGCTGAAGGGCATGCATTGGTAATGCCTTCTGGGGGAGAGAGGCTTTCACTGTTGGGTTCCTCCTTCCTCTTTTTATGGTTCCCGGGCTCCAAGGAAGTGGGAAGAGGATACACAGTCTTCTTTTTGTCTGCCCACCTAGCTCAATATTGGAGAATGACAGTGACCTGTTTGCTCGGGGATAACAGCTGTGGCGATTGCTGCTAAGGGGAGTTTATTTAGTTTATTGGCTAGTAGCTATCATAGCATCTGCTGCTTTCCTTCAATAAGTAGTCCCACGTCTCCATATCACCACTGTTAGCCACAACCCCATTGAGACCAGACACGCAGTCTTATCATAAATGTGTGAAATGATTTCTCAGGACGGTATGTTTTGTGTATCCACTCCCACGCAGAGCAGATACACCGGGTATAGTTCATTGGTATGTACACGGAGCTGCACTAAAGTCAAGCCCACACTGGATCATCAATAGTCTGAAACACTGTTGTGGTGATGGTGGGGCACTGGGGTTAAAACAATATCTAAATCAGGAAATCCGGGGAGCCGAGACTGAAATGAATCACTCCTCTCTCTTAGCATATTTTAATGCACTCTTCTTTGAAACCCCAACACACTGTATCTCTCTCTCCAGATGGTGCGCCTCTTAGAAGTTTTTTGCTTTGCCACTTGGTACTGTGTGTGCGCATGGAAGAAATAATATGGCTATTAGTATGCAAAAGGATGTTTAGCCATTTTTCTCTCTATAACTTGGGCCTATTTACTTTGTAACTCATTGTTGGATTTTGCTCAAACAAAATGTGTAATTCAAATGAGATCTTGGTATTGAGCAGAAATGTTATATTTAAATCAATATTGTATTATATCAGCAATATGTGGCTGTTATTGTGTCACTAGTGTTTGCGTGGGGGTAAAATACCCCAGAGATTCAGTTCAAAAGTTGCTGATGGATGACAGCCAGTGTGTACAAAATAACAGGGATTGGGGGCCTAGGTAGGTTGCGTAGGATGCAATTCAAATCCACACATTTAAATGCATGACTTTGCATTGAAACTCACATCAGTCTTTAAGTGGATTTTTCCTTGTGTTTTAACTTTTTGCGGATTATTTCCGATGAAAGTACCCCTTCTTCCATTGCACAGGCCCAAAATACGCCATGGGATCATTGACCAGTGCCCCCCACCTGCGTCCCCTTCTACACAACAAATTATGAGCCATTGTGTAAAGCAATTTGTGCAATCACTTTGACAGATGCTGCATTTCCCTGCATAAAACCTGATTGATTTTTCCAGTCTGCTCCTGGCACGGGGGCATGATTATCACTGAGAGAGATTCTCTGTCAAATTCCTGGATTTATTTGCCACGTCGCATGATTCATGGTCTGATCACCCCGATTTAATTAAGAAATGCATCAGAGTCCCCAGTGTTAGGCAGAGCTTTACGGGGGATGGCAGGTTAGGGCACAGCTAGGCCCTCTAGGCTTAACAACAAACAATGTACTCTAGCTAGCCTAGCTAACACTGCTGGCCTTGCTCACTCTAATCTCATGTTGCTGATGCTCTAGGCTTTTTTCCTTCCCAATCACTCCGAGCATTCAGCGAGATATCAAACCAAGACTAATGGGTGCAACGAAAAAAGGAGTCTCCCTTTGGGGGAACCTAGAAATTGCACTCATGTTTTATACATTGCTTGTGTAGGTTGAAAGTAAACATGCTAGTTTCCAATCTTGGCTGTATAGCTTTCCAGGCTTGTGAATTTAAGCTTATATACCTCTGTATTTCTTTGTCAATGTTATAGTTAAGTCCCAGAAGACTGTTGCTTTTGGTTAAAAAGGTAAGTTCCAGTGTGTGAGAACAGTGTAATTGTGTCCCGGCTCTGTCTCAGAAGATGAATGGTAAAACATTAGGGTGAAAGTAGCGGCAATGAATGTGTTTGTTTGGCGGAACCGGGAAACAAAATGAGCTCCCCCTGGGTGTCTCCAACACTCCCTTAACTGAAAGGAGGTAGAGAATGAAGCCATTTCTAGAATAATGGAGAAGGAAATATCTAATGGGAGCTCGAGAGAAGTACCTGCAAAGGAGTGGATTATTAAAGGCACAATTTGTCATCTCAACGGTATGACCCTGTCGCTTTGTTTGTTTGAGAGACGATGCGGAAGAAATGGAACTGAGATCAACATGATAGTTTTAAACGGCTTCCGGTATCCTTGTCACAATGTGTTTCCTCGGTAACAAAAGTTTTCTTTCTAAGAACAATTTTTTTTCATAATGGACAGAGGTCTGGACTAAACTGACATAACTCCAACAAATATCCTTCCCCTTTTGCCTACATCACATTTAATGGCTTTCAATGACATTTTTGGACACTGTTAAAATGTGTGGGACCTTTGTTACTGATTTACAACTTAATAAAGCATCATATCCATCTTGCGGAGCACGAACAATAGCTCAGCAGTACTTGGACTGTAATTTAAAAAGATTGATAATGTACGCTAGTTTTCCTTCAGAATTGAATGGAAACTGACCTTCAGTTTTGTGATTACTTGGCATTCAAGACCATCTGATTATAGGAATAGACTTGGTCTGACACGCCATAACCTATTTCTCCCTCATTTCGCTCAGAAAAAAACAAGTAATTAAGGCATCAAGGTTGATAACCAAGCGAAAAAAGTATATTTTAATATATTGCAAGTATACTTAAATATACTACCCTTTCAAATAATATACTTCAAACACGAGATGCACCTTTCTTGAATATCTTAAGTATATTATAAATATACTATCATTATACTTCAATGCATTTATTAAAATTGTACTTTAAATTCATTGTTTTTCAGTCGTTTAGTATGCTATATATTCACTGTCATTACACTTTAATATACCATATTCATTCAAAATACACTTTTTGAAACTCTGCTCATAAATGATCAAGTACACAATAAGTATAGCTTCAACCTATGCCATTAAATGTGAGTTTCAAAATACTTAAAAAATTCCTCTTCAGAAGAGTGCAGACAAAGACAAAGTTGACAATGATAATGATGGTTTATTCCACATCTAAGGAACATGCACAGTTCAACTTTATGCCACGTAATTTCGGTAACATTTCATGTCTTTTCTTTTTCACTGTAGACTACAACTTTGGGTAATTAGGCCAGCCAGGTACCTTTAACACTTCCTTAGTCTCTGTCCAAACTGTTTGGAATAGGAATAACAAACTCTTTGTTTCTTTAACTCAATGACAACACACTTTCTTTTGAAATGATGGGCATGGACTGCAATTATGTTGTCTGACTCTGAAATTACATGTACAAATGTGGAGGATATATTAAACTGAGAGTCTCTGCACAATACCCTTCTTGTATTGACAAGTTCACTAACCAACACACAGCACATAACAATACATGAACATGTAGGTGAATTGTCATGTGAACATTGTGTGGTTTGATAGCTACAAGGCTACGGATTTTATACAGCATTCCATTTCTCAACTCCACATTGAGTTGTTTCTTTTTTGTAGCTGGTTTACTTCTGAATTACATAATATGCCTTTAACAATGAACCAATTGTAATAACTGCATTTACTTACTCTTAGACATAGTAATTCTTCAATTGCAAGCATATGCTGAACAAATAGATTGCCAAAAACCCTTACATTTTCAGTTAGGCGTTCAGATTTATCAGTTGATCTGTTGCTATTTTGTAGCTGGGAGAACAACTGTTGTACACCCTCATTAGCATCTTTCATGCAAGTTGCAGCCCTTTGTGATAGACTCATCCACTTTAAATTCCTCTTTACTATTTGCACAGAGACATAAGTGGTTCCATTAAAGTACTTAAGATGTGTCCCATTGAAAGACTCACATGAGAATGTGGAGGTTGCCCAAAGGGGGCTGCAGTTTCATACACTATCTGTAAGGTGTGTTAACAAGTACACATTGAGTGATACATTGGCAGTGCCATTCAGCCTCTGGAAATCGATCACAAACTTCTTCATTGTCAGTTCTGCCAAGTTCACATCTCTGAGATTGACCTTTTCTTTGAGGAGAACATACATTATATATACAAACGTATGTGGACACCCCTTCAAATGAGTGGATTTGGCTATTTCAGTCACACCCGTTGCTGACAGATGTATAAAATCGAGCACACTGCCATGCAATCTCCATAGACAAACATTGGCAGTAGAATGGCCTTACTGAAGAGCTCAGCAACTTTCAACGTGGCACTGTCATAGGATGGCACCTTTCCAACAAGTCAGTTCAAATGTCTACCCTGCTAGAGCTGCCCTGGTCAACTGTAAGGGCTGTTATTGTGAAGTGGAAAAGTCAAGGAGTAACCATGGCTCAGCCGCGAAGTGGTAGGCCACACAAGCTCACAGAATGGGACCGCCAAGTGCTGAAGCGCATAGTGCACACAAATCGTCTGTCCTCGATTGCAATACTCACTACCGAGTTCCAAACTGTCTCTGGAAGCAACATCAGCACAATAAGTGTTTTTCGGGAGCTTCATGAAATGGGTTTCCATGGCCGAGCAGCCACACACAAGCCTAAGATCACCATGCGCAATGCCAAGCATCGGCTGGAGTGTTGGAAAGCTTGCCGCCATCTGGAGCAGTGGAAACGCGTTCGCTGGAGTGATGAATCATGCTTCACAATCTGGCAGTCCGACGGACAAATCTGGGTTTGGCGGATGACAGGAGAATGCTACCTGCCCGAATGCATAGTGCCAACTGTAACGTTTGGTGAAGGAGGAATAATGGTCTGGGGCTGTTTTTCATGGTTCGGGCTAGGCCCCTTAGTTGCAGTGAAGGGAAATCTTAACGCTACAGCATACAATTACATTGTAGATGATTCTGTGTTTCCAACTTTATGGCAAAAGTTTGGGGAAGGACCTTTCCTGTTTCAGCATGACAATGCCCTGTGCACAAAGCGAGGTCCATACAGAAATGGTTTGTCGAGATTGGTGTGGAAGAACTTGACTGGCCTGCACAGAGCCCTGACCTCAACCCCATCGAACACCTTTGAGATTAATTGGAACGCTGACTGCGAACCAGGCCTAATCGCCCAACATCAGTGTCCGACCTCACTAATGCTCTTGTGGCTGAATGGAAGCAAGTCCCCACAGCAATGTTCCAACATCTAGTGGAAAGCCTTCCCAGAAGAGTGGAGGCTGTTATAGCAGCAAATGGGGACCAACTCCATATTAATGCCTATAATTTTGGAATGAGATGTTCGACGAGCAGTATGCCCACACACTTTTGATCATGTAGTGTAGATACCAAACACTAACAGAAAAAGATGATTCCAGTATTTCTTCAGAAGAACCCCATTCAACACAGGTAGTGCGTAAAACAAAAGGAAGGCCCTATACTCTGGCTTTCCAGAACTTTCTTTCTGCACTGGTTGTGGTGTTCTCCTGTCCTCTACAGGGGGCTGGATAGTAGTCAGCTCTTTGTCAACAATATCAGTTTTATTCCCAATGTACTATTCTTGTTCATGGTTTGATGAATCAAACCACAGAGCAGAGAACTATGCTGGTACTCTGGAATGAATCCCTTCATCATTTGAAACTTTTCTACAGTAGATTCATTAATAGCGACGGCCCTTTGAATCCCATGCCAGGCTCTAGAGGAGTTCCTGCCATGGCTTGTTTGCAATGGTCTTCCTCAGTTCTTGGAGCAGGCTCTGGTCTGGAGTAAGGATATGGCCCTCCACCTTTATCACAACAGAAATCCCATCCATAAAACCCATTGAACTGTTTTACGTTCCTCAGTAGAGGATGTGCAACTGAATCAGAACTACATACTATCAGTGCTGTACTCTCGAAAAATGCTCTCTGTCCATTTGATGCCATCTTTCTCCAGTAATGGCACTTCTGCCACAAATGGAGTCAACAGGATTAACATATTGGGTTTCTTATCTCCAAACCACAGACAGGGTACAAGAATGTTAGCCTTTAGGCTCCAGTTCAATTACCTGGCACTGAATTGGCCGTATCTAGTACTTGGAACTATAAAACACAGGTATTCCATCCCAATTCCATATCAAACTCAGATCACCATCTCCAAATTCCCCACTCTGTAAAAGCTTTATGTACTCAGTTCCACTTTGTACATCAGTGAGAACCCCTTCTGATGTTATCTTTCTTTGCAAAACCACGTTTGGATTTTCAAGCAGTAGCTTAATTTGTGAGGATACCAGGATTACTGTCAGCATCAAAATCTGATTTACATCTAGCGCAATGTGTTGGGCGGCTACTCAGTCTGGTTCCTATGTCGTTAGAGCAAGAGGAACAGTATAAATGAGGTTCATAATGGCAAAACTCTCCACCAAGATACGTTGTCATTGGCACCAGTCACTGAACAACTTAAGATGTTCTAGAACGATTTCTGTTTGATTGAGTCTGAGGATGAAGGACATCATTAAGAGTAGTGTCCTTTGGTCAGTGGCGCACCAGGGTAGAGAGGATCATCCCCATCTGTTTTCTCTGTTGTTTCCATCTACAAATGAGAAATAAACACACACATGTTTTAGATATCATATCACACTTCGACACATACTCAACCTCATGTCACGTTGAATAGGCTTATCCTACTTCAGAAATGTGTCATCATAGAATGTACACAACTAACCTGTAATGTCCATTTCTGTACTTTCCCTTGAAGGGAGACTCCAACCACACCAATTAAGGCAACGTGCGGCAGAGAAGTTTAACACACAAAAACTGGGGGCACTTGTTCCTCGTCCACGCACGCGCTCCATTGCGATAAAACTTCCGAAGTTGACTTTAACCATCTCTAGTGAGCTGTCGCCCCGCTCTTCAGGAGCTAACATCGTACAATTGAGTCTCCCATTATAATGCAGTTACCATAGAGTGGAAGGTTGGTTTGCACAGTGTATACATTGAATTGCGCAACAATCACATAATGCCAGGGCAAGATGAGGAATGCATGCTGAGCAAGCCACTGTACAAATAGCATTGGTTTTACAGAGATGCTGGACGTTTCTTTGAAACAGATTCATGTCCCATTTTCCCATTTATCTCATATCCATTTGCAAAACAAATGGGCACAGCCAACCTAATGTATTAGTAGTAGTGCACGCTATCTGTATTATAACATTGGCTCATACTGTTCAATGTTATGAGGCAAAAACCTAAAAGTATCAACCAAGCAATGCCCTCACATATATCAACTTTTGGTATAATGCAGCGGCACATAGAAAAAGCTAGTTTTGACGTTAACTGTAGTCAATGATGGCAATGACCTTTCCGTTTGAATAAGTTGTGTTGTCCTCCCGCACGTTTCCACTGTAAGTGGTTATGCTCCAACCAGCACCAGACAACTCTGAGGGAGAGACACTTTGAGCTGAAAGGTCATTTTCTCTTTGTCCACAGGGCTGCAGAGAACTGACTGACTCTCCGAGAAATGATCTGTGCTCTTGTTTTTTATTATTTTATTTAACCTTTATTTAACTAGGCAAGTCAGTTAACAACAAATTCTTACTTACAATGACGGCCTACCATGAGGCAGAAGGCCTCCTGTGGGGACGGGGGCTGGGATTACAAAAACAAATGTAGGACCAAACACACATCACGACAAGAGAAACACCACAACACTACATGAAAAGAGACCTTAGACATCATGGCAGCAACACAACATGACAACAACACTAGCAACACAACATGGCAGCAGCACAACATGGTAGTGGCACAAAACATGGTACAAACATTGTTGGGCACAGACAACTGCACAAAAGGCCTATGATCGAGCCTTGGGGTACTCCCTTGGTGACAGGCAGTGGCTGGACAGCAGATATTCTGACTTTATACACTGCACTCTTTGAGAGAAGTAGTTAGCAAACCAGATCAAAGACCCCTCAGAGACAAATACTCCTTAGCCGACCCACAAGAATGTAATGGTCTCCCGTATCAAAAGCTTTGGCTAAGTCAACATTGCTTAGAATCAATGATAATTTAGGACCTGGAGGCGAGCGACAGCTCGGGAGAGAAGGGGGAGTGTGGCGGGGGTACCAGTTCCAGACAGGAGAGACAGGCCAGGGCAGACGCGTAGCAGATTGCTGGGTGGGATCCAAGCAGCAGTGCAGCAGTTAGCAGGAGTAGGTGTCACATACACTTGGGAGAGGCTTTTTTCGGTAGGCTGAGTAGGAGAGGAGTCGGTCAACTTTACCAGACAGGTGCTCGGTAGAGCAGATAATAATGTCTGAAGTAAACATTTTGGTGAAAGAGTTAATAAAGTTGGCTTTAATTTTGATATTCGCCAGACGTTCTGACCTTCAAACTTTAATAGCTTGCAGACGATTTCCTGAGATGTGGATATTCTACACTCAACAGACCGAAGACTGTTGCGTGTATCAATTGTAATATAGGGCTGTTGAAGCGCAGTACAATGAGACCCTAGTCTAGGAGGACAATTAGTCCAGACTGTCACTGAGCAATTGGACTGAACAGTGGGACAGATGTAGGCTCAATACATGGTCGGACAGTAGGACGCAGATACTTTTAATATGTGGAAATGTAAACGTGTGACTTTCCAGTTTTTCTAACTGCATGTAATACATTGTGTTGTGTTTGTGTATTTGTATTTGTATGCTGACGTCTTCTGTCTTTCTCCATATCCCCTGGAGGGAGGGTCCTGGAGAGCTACAGTGTGTGCAGGTGTAATCATTTGTTGAACTTAAGCAAATGAGTGAAGAAACCTATTTCATGTTTTGGCTGTCAGTAGGACTGTTTTTGTTATGGTGGTTAATCAGACAATATGCACTTGGTTGTGAGGTTCATTAGTGAGAACTGTGGGGTGGGGGCACGACTACAAATCCTCCCAACATCCCACAGCTAGCCAGAGGGAAGGCATGTACTTTGTGATATCGGTTAAGTGGCTCACCACCTGCATGTCCTCATGAATCAATTCATAATTTGCTTTCACTCGCCCCCATCATCAGGGACAAGCTTTGCAGGGGAGGTTAGGTCTTTATAAGAGGAACACATTTTAAGCAAAAGCTTAAAGTAAATCCTCCCGCTAGGTTTTTTCAACACTTGCTCCGTTGAGGGATGTTATTGGACAAGCCAGGGCCGTTTGTGGCGAATTTGTAAAGTGATTTCCGGCCTCCATCAAGAGTATAAACCCAGGGACTGTCCAAGTTCATTGGCAGTCAGTCTGGCGCTTGTTTGTTCCCAGCCAAAGTCACAGGTAACAGTCAGTCAGGCCGTCAATATTCAATTAGTTTACCCAGGACATCTTTGCATGGGCAAGCAAGGGTGTGGGCACTCCTCCTTATACTCCACCACTCTCTTTCTTTCCACACTTGCTCATTTCAGCCTTGGCTGGATGACTGGACTGGCTTTATTGAATAAACAGGGAAGGAGGCTTGAGTGACGAAGGGCCCTCCTGGATCTTATCTCTTTACTCGCTGGGCCCTCCATCATTACAACCAGTTTACAACCCGAACCGGGCTGTCATGATGTCATTTCGTCACTTTCACCTGCTGGGAGATGGGCAGGGCGAGGCTCCTTCTTGGAAGCCCCGGGTGGTCATCTTGGGTGGTTTGTTTTAAAAGTCTTAAGTGGTGTGGGAGGATCAGAGGCTGCTACAGACAGGTCAAGGGGAAAAAATGGGCGGAGAAGAGAGATTATCTTGTTTAGAGGTAGCTAAACAGGGAAGGGAAGGAGTGAGGGAGGTAGTAGAGACCGTGAGACAGTTTGGAGGGAGAACGAGAGAAAGCAAGGTTGTTCTCTTTTCTAATTACAATCTCAGCATCAGATCGACCTTGGTACCCTCAATGTTCTGAAAGGGGTTTTTAAAAAGCTTTCACACTCGTGCTGCAAAGCTGGTTAGAAGGTGCAGGCACTACAGAACCTTTGTTTTGTTATGTGATTAGATTACAGTACTATTTAAGAACATTCACAAGGTCACGTTATCACGCCAAACTGTTTGATTATGAGACACAAAATCACCCCAAGGCTAACATTTCTTGAGAAAAGGAACACACCTGCATTCAATATTCAAACTATAGACAACACTTCAACCTCTCTCTCTCTGTATCTCCCAGAAAAGGAGAGACAGAGAGGTGATAAAAGAAGCCACAGAAACATATATTCTCTTTGAACCGCGGCGATAACAGAGCTCATTGTGGAGAAACAGGGAGGGGGGAAATGAAGTGAGACAAGGCAAAGATGATTGTTTAAGTTACACTCAGCAAGATGACGTTGCATGCCCAAAGTAAAAACAGTAGTGGGTCAATTTCCGCAAGAACTCAAAGCATTGAAGCGTGAGGCTAAACTGCTCTGCCGATTTGGTCCCATAGCCACCACGTTGTAACAGCGTGAAGGAAGCCGTGCACATGTGCAGATACTCTGTATGACTGAAGTATTGCATCGCGCTCATGTCAATAGTCTACATGTCAACATAAACACCATGCCTTTTGATGGAAGAGAGCTATCAGCTTGATTTCTCCATCTCTTCCGTAGCCTGCATATAGAGCGGCAGCAGGCTTTGACCTCCCTTTTGTGCACTTGAAGAGCTGGAGGGGCCAGAGTGTATAACAGAGTAGTGTAGCGTGTTTGTGGTGCCTTTTGAAATGCTGAGTGTTAACTTTGCCCCTCCACACACACACCCATCCCCCTTCCCCTGAGGTCAGACAACAGCTTAAGAGCATGTTTAAGTCACTCCCTCTGTATTTGTAATGGAAAAGGTTGGCAAATGAGATTCTGGTTGCCATATATAGGCTACCCACACAGCATTTTTTTCTAGCCACCCAAACAAAGCACTTGATTTGTAATATCTGCTACCAGATTTGAGCCACACTGATTAATTAACGTAAACGCCTTCTACAAAGAAAACATACATCTTTAAAGAGCACCTGTCAGTATTCTGTCCTGAGGTGTAGGTTGACGCTTTGTCTGGTGCACTCAAACTAGACAGCTCCCGTGAAGGTGTTCATGTTTAAGATGCATTATGGCTCCTATAAAGAAGTGGCAACACAGTGGTCTACTACCCATTAAAGATACATGAGAGTTTAACTATGCCCCATCAACTTGTGACCAGTAAACCCATAGCAGAGGCTGGAAGAAATGATTTATTTAATGCTCAGTGCCCGCAGTGGACGTGTGGAGCCTACACCCACGCAGAGACACCGCCTGACTTCGTTGGGACGCTTCCTTCACCACCGACACATTGGGAAAACTGCTGATGGTGGAGTTTGAAACGCCTCCATCCTGAAAGCAGTGGAAAAACAAATACCTTCCCTCACCCATTCCTTGTGTTAGCATTAAAATTAGCCTCGCAAACCAATAGAGCATCTGTCTGTGGCGGGAGGTAGCAGCCTAATCCTATTACAGGACACATAGATGAGCAGACTTCTGCCTGCACAAATCTAATCTGGTTCAGCTCCCAGCGTAAGCACTTTTCCCCTGAGCAATCTTTAGCTCGAAGGAGCATTTAGGTGCTTGTCGACAGCATTTTCTTTCTCTCCTCCGTAGAGAAAGATCATACAAATTAGTTCAATCTTGTTTTTCGATTTTCTTTTTTCTCTGTTGCTTATGCCGCGTGCTGGTGTTTTTTTTTAAGTGACCCGCAATGCCAAAAGCAGGGCCAGAGTTCCTCCCTGAAAAGCTTTGTCTGCTGTATATGCTCTGTCAACAGCACTTCGATTCAGGGGGGTCGGATAGCCCCTTGAATGATTTCCTTCAGTAGGACAGACTGATTAGACTAGGGTGAGATACCTGAAGCCTGATACACAGTCCCACTGGACACGGGGATGTCAAATGGATTACACACAAAGTAGCTTTAAAATTCAAAATGGATTAGTGGTGAACTATGCCTGTGGATTGCACATTGCTTTATAATGTTGGGAGCTCAAGGACTACCGGTGCCCCAGGTCTGGCGATGGGATTTGTGTACTGCATATTTCTTAATACTATTGAAATCCTTCTTCGCTTTGGCTTTGCCGAATTAAGTGTTCAAAATGTAAGCATGCATTAGTATGCACTGTGTATCTTTCTGCAATAGGCAATGTCTATGCACCAACTCTTAAAGAGAAAACTGCACAGAAGTCAATCATAGACCCCCTTTTATCCATATGTGGATCTCTTGTCACTATCTGGAATACGATCTTAATTCATGACTTGTCTGCATGCTGACTATCGGCTCACCGTTTGGGAAAACATAATTATGGCGGATTAGTTGTGCAAATGTAGAGGGGACATTTGCTCTCTCCTACCTGCAAGAGAGGGGGACCTTTTGGATGTTGACATTTCATTGTCAGTACATTTGGAATGCGTAGAAGCCATTTGGAAAGCCTAATGAATAGAACATGCTGTCTCTTTTTTTCTCCTTCCCTCTGGTTTGATGATAATAGATCGCCAGTGTTAGTCTGAGGCAACAGATTCCCGCCAAAACGGCAAACACACTTTTGCAGCCTTGCATCGCAATGCAGAGTTTATCAACCTGTTCTTAAGTCCCCCAACCACTTCCCACCCCACCTGAATCCACGGGAAGTCATTGTTACAGGCCAACGGGCTCTGAGTGCCTGTCAGCAAATGGAATATTAAAACTGTGCGTGGGACACTGTGGCGACTCGACGATAACGGGGCGCCACGCTGATGGGAGAGGCAGATTTCCTCGCACTCCGACATTTTTAATATTGTGGGGTTGCTAATGGCAGTAGGGGGATTTTCGACTTTCTCGCTCTCTCGCTCTCTCGCTCTCTCTCTCAGGAATGACACATTCAAGACACATTTGTAGGGAGCGCAGGGGGGAGGCGAGGGGAGATGGTACATTCATAGCGGGTGTTAGGCAAGTGGAACCTGATTTGTGTGGCCCGTGAAGGGTGGCGGAAGAGCTTAAGCTTCTCAGTGCTTATGACATTTTCTGGGACCTGCATTCTCCTGGAGAGGCCTAGAAAACATGACCGTGGAGCACTCCCTGCTGAATGATGAGTGAAGAGACGGGATGTCGGTGGCATATTCAGAAGCTGTACTCAACCTTACAGAACGCTCAAGATAGAAGCGGACAACCTAGAAAAGACACAGTTCTCTTATCTGGATGAGTAAACTACATTTCCTGCCAAGTCCAGAAGTATTATATAGCATTTTCTATCTGTGCATTTTTGTAAAACTACGTCAACCGTATTTGTCTCCCGGTTCAGTTGGTGTGACCTTGGCTGAATTGATTTGAATTTACCTGATCTTTCATTTGATTCTAATTTCCCAAAGCCTTCATCTGATTCTGTTTATTGCTTCATTTGTACTATTTTGCCTGCAAATAACAAATTAAAATGGAATGGATTAGCCTCAATCATAAGCACAGCTCACGCTAAATGATTCATATTATAATTCAAGTGTATACTCAGAAAGCACCTGTTTGTAATTTGTAAAACAGTGAATATCTAACAACAGGAGATGTCCTAGCTGGATTTGGACCCGCTTTTCTATGATGAATAAACAACAACAATAACACAATGCTATACAACAGCAGTGGAAAACATTTGATGAATATACTTTATATGATTTCAGGGTAATTGACTGTGAGCTTATGAACCATTCTTCGAGTCTAAAACCAACATACTCTTTATTGTATTGTGTATATACATCTGATTTTCAAAAATGATTTTAGTTCTCATACTAAACCAGTCAATCCAGTTAGTGGTGTGTGTGTGTGTGTGTGTGTGTGTGTGTGTGTGTGTGTGTGTGTGTGTGTGTGTGTGTGTGTGTGTGTGTGTGTGTGTGTGTGTGTGTGTGTGTGGAGGGAAAATGGCTTCCTGTAGACAGTTTGCCCTCCACAGAGACCTGCACACGCCAAGCTAATTCACTTTGAGTGTACAGATGGATCGGAGCACCCGCTAAACACTTGATAAACTGGTAAATAGCAATCGCCATGCACTTGGCAAGCTATCATGGCTGCAAGAGCTCTGCCGGGGTGCCATGTTTCCCAGGGGAGAGGTGAGAGTGGTGGATCAGGGCCTCCATTTTAACCTTGGGACTGATGGAGAAGAGGCAGCCATTTCTGTCACATCTCAGTGATGTGTGTAGTCAGGTAATGGGCAGGTAGAAAGAGTGAAATATGTGTTATGTGATGTTATGGCTGGACATGATCTGGGGATGGATATCTTGCAACCTGCTCTGATATCATCTCTGTCATGCCATAGATATGAGATGACCGTTAAGAAGACGGACATTTAGACATCATTAAATGGCTAGAACTCACACCAACTTCGACCATGATCGGAGTGTAAGGAGCGATTTCACTATTTTAATTCAATATATTAGAATTTAGATATTGCATTTGAATTCAATATTTGTGCATTTGTGATGCACAAATTGAATAATTGAATTCATAAATGTAACTTGTTTTCATGATTTGAAACTGAATTTAATGAATATTGCATTACATATTTCAATTCAATATTTATATATTCAGTTTCAATATGATAGATATTGCATTCATTGTTTATGAATCAAGTTTACAAACTATCATTTCAAGTTTAGCACAGTTTCATATATTACACTTCTCGGATGCATTAAGTGTAACACAGGTGGTTCGGGGACCACACTTTCCTGATGAGTAACCCTGAAAAGTTACATTGTCTGGCACACAAGAGACCTGGGTTAGAACCCCAGTAAAATTACACATGTCTTCAGGTCTCAGGCAAGGTTGCTCATCACATGCATGGATCACCAAACCACCTCTGTTGCACTCATTAAAAAGGGTGCACTGATCCTTCTGCTTCTGTTTCCCGCAGAATGTGTTGTTGTTGTGCAGTAGGCTTGAGTTCGAACACAGTCAGTTATATTGGTGCCGTGATCTCTGAGTATGAGGTCAAAGGGGGGTGAAATGTAACCAAGGTCCACACTTTTTGATTAGTAACCTTGCTAGAGACTTGAAGACTTGTATTCCTGAACTCATCCCAATGGGCTTTAGCTAAGTGGGCTAACACAGTCTTGTGACATGCAGGAGACCTGGTTGAAACCTAGTTAGTCACAAGAGCAAGATTAAATAGGGAGTGGAAAAGATATCCTTAGAAGGGCTATGGTGGATATTCAACTATATTCTTATGGGGGCCAAATTACGTTTTTTTGTCACACTCCCTTCTAACGTGTCCTGTGAGCATCATAGAGCGGAACAGAAGTCACGACCATCTTCCAGAGAGTCTTAGCTTTAATTTAGGAATGGGGTCATAATAGCTTACAGCCCAGACGTTTCAAATGCTAGAGCCAAATTCATAGGAAAAAACATTGGCTTCAGAAACCGCCAGAAACCTGTTTAACACAGTGATTGTTTAATCTGTTCACTTCTTCCATTCGTTGCTGGTAAAGTCCCAGGATGTTGTCTCTGGTTTTGAATCTGAATTTAGATGTCATGACTTCCGCCGAAGTCGGCTCCTCTCTTTGTTCGGGCGGCGTTTGGCGGTCGACGTCACCGGTCTTCTAGCCATCGCCGCTCCACTTTTCATTGTTCCATTTGTTTTGTCTTGTTTCTCCGTACACCTGGTTTACATTCCCTAATCACACTACATGTTCCCCCCATGTCTTTGTATGGAAACGTTTTTGTTATGTGTTTTGTGTGACGCGCCAGGCTGGTTTTTCCCAGGGTACCGTTTTCAACCCGTAGTATGTTTAATTGTTAAACGTTTTGCATCATTGTGCCTTTGTCGCGCTTTTCACTTTTGCCTTTGGCTGCAGGTTTGTTTGACGCAGTTGCGTCCGTCTGTTGTTTGCTTCTGCCAAATAAAGTGTGCGCCTGATCACAACTCTCTGCTCTCCTGCACCTGACTTCTACACCAGTAGCGCACCACCTGACATTAGAGAACTGAATTTGAAAACGGAATCTGAATGTGATCTGAGAAGTTGAATATATGAGACTTTGATATACTTGAAATTATAGTTTGTAAACTTAATACACAGACAATGAATGCAATATCTACCATATTGAAACTGAATACTTAAATATTGAATATTCAATTAAATTGAAATGAAATGTTAAAACTTATTGCAATATTCAGTCAATTCAGTTTCAAATCATGAAATGTTAAATTTATGAATTCAATGATTAAATTTGTGCATTAATCTAAATACAAATTCTAAAATATTTAATTCAAATACAGTTTCTGTTGGTACTGAAATCGCTTCATAGCAGTGCCTGCTTTTCAGGTTAGATAGTGTTACTATATGAAACCATGTCTTATACTTGAGATCCGGTCACATTAAAAATCGCTACTGAAGACGCAGGTGTAAGTAGTCTCTTCTACTGAAGCCTAATGCCTCGCTAGCAAAGCCACAAAGTCATCTCTCTGCTTTGATATAGAATTGGCCCCATAAAATAAGGAGTAATGACTGAAAGGTCATAAGTAATATCCTGGTGGAGCTGCCATTTGTTTCTTAATGCCTCTGAAACGCTGAACATTATTGATCTCTGGCGCTGCATGACTTTGCGAAGTAATTAACAGGTTATATGATGGCATTTCGTTCCCCAAAGGATACTTTTATTACTACAATATTACCTCCTCAAAGAAATACCTCTTGCATTCCATACAGCATTATCTTTTTGTGTGCAAAAGAGATTAAGTCATGAGTACAATTTATATTTGCAATTTAATATAGAGGTTTGGAAAATAGGAGAATTTCCCCCGTCAAAATCCCCCCTGTAATATTTATTCACATTAAATAGTGTCCCTTCGTATCAGACGTGATCATTCTTTTCTCCATGCGGCATCTCACACGCAGGAAAGCAAACCTCTTATTCATAAAGAAAATAAAGCCAATTTTTATTTAGCTGTTTTGGACTTGGAAGTGAGGGAAGATGGAGAGAGCGGCATACAGGCCTGGCCTTGGGGGGGAAGAGAGTGTTCTGATTATTGTGCTCTATGGTGTTGCGCATGGCTCCTCTCACCAATAGCCCGTAGCGGGCTGGCTCTCACTCGGTCTGCCAACCAACCAAAGGTGGAAATCAGTATTCCTTTGAGGCGTTTCCGCCTTTCTTCCCCTCCAACTCTGATGTCGTCCATACAGGAAACGCATTTGGTTGTGTGAATAATTTTTCTTCAAGAATAGGAGCAAGATCCAATCCGATGCTCAAACCAATTGAAATCCAAATACATTTCCATTATCCTATAGTGTCAGTAATATACATTTATAGTTAGCATGACAACCCCTGGGAGCTAAAGAAAATATCATGGTGTTGTAATAAACAGAATTGTAGCATTTTCTGTTTTAGTCTGACTTAAGACCAGCTGCTGATAGCGAGTTAATATGGGCAGCAAGCTTGCCCAGACCCATGCAGGAGCCCAAAGCAAAGTCACTAATTGCCGTACTGCAAATTCTCAGGAAACATTAATTTTGTATAGGGAAGGTTCCATCGTTATGGGAGGCTTGAACTCACAATTCGCAATTATGCATGAGGCTCCCCCAAATAGCATTCAACAGCATGGAGGAGGATAGTACGAATACAAAATTCAAGCCCATATTAATCATCCTCTGCACAGTCTGCATAAACTTTTATTTAGCCAAGTCAAGGCAAATGTATAAAGTGCCTTCCGAAAGTATTCACACCACTTGACTTTTCCACATTTTGTTGTGTTACAGCATGAATTCAGGTCTTCCCTGTAGCTCAGTTGGTAGAGCATGGTGTGTGCAACGCCAGGGTTGTGGGTTCGATTCCCATGGGGGGCCAGTACAAAATAAAAATGTGTGAAACGTATGCATTCACTACTGTAAGTTGCTCTGGATAAGAGCGTCTGCTAAAATGTAAATTTCAAATGGATAAAATGTACATGTTTTGTCACTAGCCTATACAAAATACCCCATAATGTCAAAGTGGAATTATGTTTTTCAAATTTTTACAAATTAATTAAAAATGAAAAGCTGAAATATATTGAGTCTAAGTATTCAACTCCTTTGTTATGACAAGCCTAAATATGTTCACAAGTAAAAATGTGCTTAACAAGTCACATAATAAGTTGCATGAACTCACTGTGTGTGCAATAATAGTGTTTAACATGATTTTTGAATGACTACCTCATCTCTGTAGCCCACACATACAATTATCTGTAAGGTCCCTCAGTCGAGCAGAGAATTTCAAACACAGATTCAACCACAAAAACCAAGGAGGTTTTCCAATGCCTCACAAAGAAGGGCACCTATTGATAAATGGGTTAAAAAAAAAAGCAGACATTGAATATCCCTTTGAGCATAGTGAAGTTATTAATTACACTTTGGATGGTGTATCAATACACCCAGTCACTACAAAGATACAGGCTTCCTTCCTAACTCATTTGCCAGAGAGGAAGGAAACTGTTCAGGGACATTACCATGAGGCCAATGGTGATGTTAAAACAGTTACATAGTTTAATGGCTGTGATAGGAGGAAACTGAGAATTGATCAACAACATTTTTGTTATTCCACAATACTAATCCAATTGACAGAGTGAAAAGAAGGAAGTCTGTAAAGAATTTAAAAAATCCAAAACATGCATTCTGTTTGCAATAAGCCACTAAAGTAAAACTGCAAAAAAAATGTAGCAAATAAGTGAACTTTATGTCCTGAATACAAAGCGTTATGTTTGGGGCAAACACAACACATTACTGAATACCACTCTTCATATTTTCAAGCATGGTGGTGGCTGCATCATGTTATGGGTATGCTTGTCATTGGCTAGGACTAGGGAGTTAAAATAAAAAGAAACAGAATAGAGCTAAGCACTGGCAAAATCATAGAGGAAAACCTGGTTCAGTTTACTTTTCAACAGACACTTGGAGACAAATTCACCTTTCAGCAGAACAATAACCTAAAACACAAGGCCAAATATACACTGGAGTTGCTTACCAAGGCGACATCGAATGTTTCTGCGTGGCCTAGTTACCATTTTTAGTCAAATCGACTTGAAAATCTATGGCAAGACCTGAAAATGGCTTGACAGAGCTTGAAGAATTGAAAAAAGACTAATGTGCAAATATTGTACAATCCAATTCTGCAAAGCTCTTAAAGACTTACCCAGAAAGACTCACAGTTGTAATTGCTGCCAAAGGTGATTCTAACATATATTGACTCAGGGGTGTGAATACTTATATAAATGAGTTATTTCTGTATTTCTTTTTCAATACATTTGCACAAATGTGCATTCAGAAAGTATTCAGACCCCTTGACTTTTTCCACATTTTGTTACTTTACAGCCTTATTCTAAAATGGACAAAAACACATTTTCTCATCAATTTACACACAATACCCCATAATGACAAAGCAAAAACTGTTTTTTAGACATTTTTGCAAAAACTGAAATATCTAATTTCCGTATGTATTCAGACCCTTTACTCAGTACTTTGTTGAAGCACCTTTGGCAGTGATTACAGCCTCGCATCTTATTGGGTATGACGCTACACGCTACACGCTTGGCACACCTGTATTTAGGGAATTTTATTTCTAATTGTCTGAGAGTCCTTTTGGTGCTTTTTGGCAAACTCCAAGCGGGCTGTCATGTGCCTTTCACTGAGGAGTGGCTTCCGTCTGGCCACTCTACCAAAAAGGCCTGATTGGTAGAGTGCTGCAGAGATGGTTGTCCTTCTGGAATGTTCTCCTATCTCCACAGAGGAACTCTAGAGCTCTGTCAGAGTGCCCATCGGGTTATTGGTCACCTCCCTGACCAAGGCCCTTCTCCCCCAATTGCTCAGTTTGGCTGGGCTCTAGGAAGAGTCTTGGTGGTTCTAAACTTTTCCATTTAAGAATGATGGAGGCCACTGTGTTCTTGGGGACCTTTAATGCTGCAGAAATGTTTTGGTACCCTTCCCCAGATCTGTGTATCGACACAATCCCGTCTCTAGAGCTCGAGGGACAATTCCTCCGACGTCATGGGACCTTACATAGACAGGTGTGTATCTTTCCAAATCATGTCCAATAAATGTAATTTACCACTGGTGGACTCCAATCAAGTTGTAGAAACATCTCAAGGATGATCAATGGATAGAGGATGCACCTCAGCTCAATTTCGAGTCTCATAGCAAAGGGTCTGAATACTTATGTAAATAATATACTGTATTTATGCTTTTTTATTTTTTATAAATTAGCTACAATTTCAAAAAAACTGTTTTCGCTTTGTCATTATGGGGTAGAGTGTGTAGAATGATGAAAAAAGAATAATATTTCATCCATTTTGAATAAGGCTGTAACGTAACAAAATGTGAAAAAAGTCAAGGGATCTGGAACATTTCCGAATGCACTGTATGTTTAATAGGAAAGCCCAATCAGAAGCCTAATCTAGTACTAGACCGCAAACAACCATCAGTTGTGACTAAACACCAGTACTTACATAACACCGTATATACAGAACTCCTCACATGTGGTGTAGTGTCCAAACTGTAGTTGGGTTGGCTCTTTGTTGCTCTCATTGGTGAGGACAGGGGCTTATTAATCCTGTATCATTTGTTACACTGCCAAGCTGAACAGCAAAGGGCCTGAGCATTAATCAGTAGTGTCGGAGAGTGGGTGCAGTAATAGCACATCTTCAAAACAAAGAGTGCCCTCCCAGAGCTGGCATTTATCAGACGATGGCTGATGACTAGGAAATGGGCTTCAAGTGGGGGTGGGGGAGGGAGCCTCTTGCCTTTATGACTGTGGAGTGATCATTGAGCAATACATTAAATTAGGGGAAAGAGGTGCTTGGAGTGACAGGAGGTAATCACACTGACTGGAGGATTTGTTTTCTTCATTCTAATTACATGGAAAGAAAACATTGGTCTATGATGATTAGCCAGGAGAGAACAACGTTTTTAGGCGGAAAATTGGAATACTCTGGAGAGATGCGGCCTAATCTTCATAGGTGTATGTTACAGTGTGAAAGTGAATCATTGGAGTGATGTGGATATATACACAGTACCAGTCAAAAGTTTGGACACACCTACTCATTCAAGTTTTTCTTTTCTTTTTACTATTTTCTACATTGTAAATAAAGAAAAACCCTTGAATGAGTAGGTGTGTCTAAACTTTTAACTATATATATGTACACTACCGTATACACTAAAAGTTTGGGGTCAGTTCGAAATGTCCTTGTTTTTGAAAGAAAAGCTATTTTTTTGTCCATTAAAATAACATCAAATTGATCACAAATACAGTCTAGACATTGTTAATGTTGTAAATGACTATTGTAGCTGGAAACGGCAGATTTTTTATGGAATATCTACATCGGCGTACAGAGGCCCATTATCAGCAACCATCACTCCTGTGTTCCAATGGCACGTTGTGTTAGCTAATCCAAATGTATCATTTTAAAAGGCTAATTGATCATTAGAAAACCCTTTTGCAATTATGTTAGCACAGCTGAAAACTGTTGTTCTGATTAAAGAAGCAATAAAACTGTCCTTTAGACTAGTTGAATATCTGGAGCATCACCATTTGTGCGTTCGATTACAGGCTCAAAATGGCTAGAAACAAAGCACTTTCTTCTGAAACTCGTCAGTCTATTCTTGTTCTGAGAAATGAAGGCTATTCCATGCAAGAAATTGCCAAGAAACTGAAGATCTCGTACAACGCTGTGTACTACTCCCTTCACAGAACAGCGCAAACTGGCTCTAACCAGAATAGAAAGAGGAGTGGAAGGCCCCGGTGCACAACTGAGCAAGAGGACAAGTACATTAGAGTGTCTAGTTTGAGAAACAGACGCCTCACAAGTCCTCAACTGGCAGCTTCATTAAATAGTACCTGCAAAACAACAGTTTCAACGTCAACAGTGAAGTCAACAGGCGACTCCGGAATGCTGGCCTTCTAGGCAGAGTTGCAAAGAAAAAACCATATCTCAGACTGGCCAATAAAGAGAAAAGATTAAGATGGGCGATAGAACACAGACACTGGACAGAGGAACTCTGCATAAAAACCACGCCATGCGGTCGAAGGAATTGTCCGTAGAGCTCTGAGACAGGATTGTGTCGAGGCACAGATGTCTGCAGCATTAAAGGTCTCCAAGAACACAGTGGCCTCCATCATTCTTAAAGGGAAGAAGTTTTGAACCACCAAGACTCTTCCTAGAGCTGGCCTTGGTCGGAGAGGTGACCAAGAACCCGTTGGTCACTCTGACAGAGCTCCAGAGCTCCTCTGTGGAGATGGCAGAACCTCCCAGAAGGACAACCAGATTCTCTGGTCTGATGAAACAAAGATTGAACCTCTTGGGCTAAATGCCAAGCGTCACATCTGGAGTAAACCTGGCACCATCCCCTGTGAGGCATGGTGGTGGCAACATCATGTTGTGGGGATGTTTTTCAGCGGCAGGGACTGGAAGACTAGTCAGAATCGAGGGAAAGATGAACTGTGATATTTCAGTTTTTTATTGTTATTACATTTGCAAAAAAATCTAAACTGTTTTTGCTTTCTCATTATGAGGTATTGTGTTTAAATCGATGAGGAAAACAAACCACTTCCATTTTAAAATAAGACTGTAAATTAACAAAATGTGGAAAAAGTCTAGGGGTCTGAATACTTTCCGAATGCACTGTACACATGCTCTATTGGATTCTTAGGGGAAGAATTCTACACTCAGTTGTAGGCGTTCGTTGGCATCCAGCGTCAGCATGGTAATGATTGAAGAAAAGTACTTTTTTCTAATGGTAAAGATGGGTTTCTGCCAAGTGAATCCATTCTATCAGCCATGTAGCTAAACCTAAAGGGGCAGTAGGCAGAAATCACTCCGCCTTTTCCTGGTTGCTAAAATTCTTATAGATTGCCTGATTTCAGTTTATGTGACAAAACAAGCAAGCATAGTGTAGAGAATCATTATACCATCTAAACCGCTGTGAATTTTTTTTTGGTAACGAAAAATATAGTATTTTCAGGTGTTTGAAACTGGTGTACGCAAATACGGAACTTGAGAACGGGAAGCATAGACTTTATTTATTTTATTTTATTTCACCTTTATTTAACCAGGTAGGCCAGTTGAGAACAAGTTCTCATTTACAACTGCGACCTGGCCAAGATTAAGCAAAGCAGTGCGCCAAAAACAACAACACAGAGTTACACATAAACAAACGTACAGTCAATAACACAATAGAATAGAAAAATCTATGTACAGTGTGTGCAAATGTAGAAGAGTAGGGAGGTAGGCAATAAATAGGCCATAGAGGCAAAATAATTACAATTTAGCATTAACACTGGAGTGATAGATGTGCAGATGATGATGTGCAAGTAGAGATACTGGGGTGCAAAAGAGCAAGAGTGTAAGTAATAATATGGGGATGAGGTAAGGTAGTTGGGTGTGCTATTGACAGACTGGCTGTGTACAGGTACAGTGATCGGTAAGCTGCTCTGACGGCTGATGCTTAAAGTTAGAGAGAGAGATATAAGACTCCAGCTTCAGTGATTTTTGCAATTCGTTCCAGTCATTGGCAGCAGAGAACTGGAAGGAAAGGCAGCCAAAGGAAGTGTTGGCTTTGGGGATGACCAGTGCAATATACCAGTGCACCAGTGCATTTGACATACTGAACTCGATCTGAGAAGTAGTTGGTGAACCAGACGAGGCAGTCATTTGAGAAGCCAAGGCTATTGAGTCTGCTAATAAGAATTCGGTGATTGACAGAGTCGAAGGCCTTGGCCAGGTCGATGAAGATGGCTGCACAGTACTGTCTTTTATCGATGGCGGTTATGATATTGTTTAGGACCTTGAGCGTGGCTGAGGTGCACCCATGACCAGAATTAGCACACATAGGACAGATTTAGTGCTTCTTGCTTTCAGTGAGAATGACAGATCCATAACTAACATTTCTATGTGAATTTGGTTGGGTTGCCCTAAAAGTTAGATATTGCTGCTTCAAATATCCAAATGGGAGAGTTTGGAATTTTGTCAATGAGGCCCTTTATCTACTTCCCTAAAGTCAGATGAACTCGTGGATACCATTTTTTATGTATCTGCGTCCAGTATGAAGGAAGTTACGCTGCTTTTCGACTGTAACACCAGTGTTGCACTAGTGTATACACCCCTATGTTATACTAGGGAAATTGTGTTTCCATTGCTAGGGCTGACAGTGAAGAGCAGAATCAACAACGTCTGCATAATCAAAACAGTTGCTTTGTGAGGTGTTAAAGTTCACGTAATCTATTGTTATGTAAATGAGAGCTGAAAAGTACCAGTGGCCTGGCTTTGCCCCCAAGTGAGGGCCGGTCTACCAGGGCCCTGACCCAGTGAGACACGAATACCAGCCTATTGTCTGAGCCTTTTGGGTTAAACACTGTATGGAAATGCGCCATAAGAGGTAGTTTTGCGAGCCAATGCTAACTAGCGTTAGCCCAATGACTGGAAGTCTACAGGAGCAGCTAACATGCTAGGTATTCCCATAAACTTCCAGTCATTGCGCTAACACTAGTTAACTTTTTTTAAACTTTTTTTTTTCCAAGATGGCGTAGCAGTTCAGACGTCCTCTACCCTCCTCTTGTCGTGTCCCGTGTATATATATATTTACATTTTTTTTTTCTTCACTTATCTTTATATATATATATATATATATATATATATATATATATATATATATATTTTTTTTTAAATTCTAAATACTCAACCTCAAAGCACTCTCCTGCAACCCGCCTCACCAATTTAAAAAAGAAAGTATTATTTACCTCATCTGAATTCCACAACAGAAGCTAGCAAGTGTTTAGCCATTTTCACTGGCTAACGTTGAAGTTCAGCTAGCCACGGTTAGCTGTCCTCAGCTATCCATTAGCTCGAAAAGCTATCGCCAGTTTTTGTACAGCGCGACTCAGACCAGAGCATACCGGACCTATTCTCTCTCCTTTCCCCGATTTCTACCGCAGGCTCTGGACATTTACACCTGGATCTTGCAGCTAACTAGCTGCTACCTGAGTGACTATTGGCAACGTCGGTCACGGAATTAACACACATTATTACGGAGCTAGCCAGCTAGCCAGCTGAAGAGTTCCGTCAGCCACTCCTGGGCTATTCCTGAGCTAGCCAGCTGAAGTGTCTCCTGGGCTACAACTCACCTATCCTGACCCGTTTTACTGCCGATGCGGAGCCCCATCGGGTCTTCACAACTGGACCACCGACGTTATCTGCCCGAGGGAGTTATCCAACTGGCCCCTCCGTCGCGACGTAACCTGATCGCCCATCTGCGGCCCGCTAATCATTAGCTGTCTTTTCGGCTGCGATCTGAATAGGTCTATCGGACACTTTTCTTGGGCCACTATAACTAACTATTTTGCCAACTTGGACTGGTCCCCCCTTCCACACGGAACCCCACTAACCCACAGACGGAAACGCACGAGGTGGCTAAAAACAGACCTCCCTCCCATCTTCCACCAGCTTGCTACCTATGGCCCGGCTAGCTGTCTGAATCTCACTGGACCCTTTGATCACTCGGCTAAGCATGCCTCTCCTTAATGTCAAATGCCTTCTCCATTGCTGTTCTGGTTAGTGTTTATTGGCTTATTTCACTGTAGAGCCTCTAGCCCTGCTCATTATACCTTATCCAACCTCTCAGTTCCTCCACCCACACATGCTATGACATCTTCTGGTTTCAATGATGTTTCTAGAGACAATATCTCTATCATAATCACTAAATGCCTAGGTTTACCTCCTCTGTACTCACATCCCACCATACCTTTGTCTGTACATTATACCTTGAAGCTATTTTATCGCCCCCAGAAACCTGCTCCTTTTTCTCTCTATTCTGGACGTCACAGACGACCAATTCTTATAGCTTTTAGCCGTACCCTCATACTTATTCTTCTCTGCTCCTCTGGGGATGTAGAGGTGAATCCAGGCCCTGCAGTGCCTGGCTCCACTCCTACTCCCCAGGCGCTCTCTTTTGATGACTTCTGTAACCGTAATAACCTTGGTTTCATGCATGTTAACATTAGAAGCCTCCTCCCTAAGTTTGTTTTATTCACTGCTTTAGCACACTCTGCCAACCCGGATGTCCTAGCTGTGTCTGAATCTTGGCTTAGGAAGTCCACCAAAAACTCTGAAATCTTCATCCCTAACTACAACGTTTTCAGACAAGATAGAACGACCAAAGGGGGCGGTGTTGCAATCTACTGCAGAGATAGCCTGCAGAGTTCTGTCCTGCTATCCAGGTCTGTACCCAAACAATTTGAACTTCTACTTTTAAAAATCCACCTCTCCAAAAACAAGTCTCTCACCGTTGCCGCCTGCTATAGACCCCCCTCGGCCCCTAGTTGTGCTCTGGACACCATATGTGAACTGATTGCCCCCCATCTATCTTCAGAGCTCGTGCTACTAGGTGACCTAAACTGGGACATGCTTAACACCCGAGCCATCCTACAATCCAAGCTTGATGCCCTCAATCTCACACAAATTATTAATGAACCCACCAGGTACAACCCCAAAGCCGCAAACACTGGCACCCTCATAGATATCATCCTAACCAACGTGCCCTCTAAATACACCTCTGCTGTTTTCAACCAAGATCTCAGCGATCACTGCCTCATTGCCTGCACCCGTAATGGGTCAGCGGTCAAACGACCTCCACTCATCACTGTCAAACGCTCCCTGAAACATTTCAACGAGCAAGCCTTTCTATTCGACCTGGCCCTGGTATCCTGGAAGGATATTGACCTCATCCCGTCAGTAGAGGATGCCTGGTTATTTTTAAAAAATGCCTTCCTCTCCATCTTAAATAAGCATGCCCCTTTCAAGAAATTTAGAACCAGGAACAGATATAGCCCTTGGTTCTCCCCAGACCTGACTGCCCTTAACCAACACAAAAATATCATGTGGCGTTCTGCATTAGCATCGAACTGCCCCCGCGATATGCAACTTTTTAGGGAAGTTAGAAACCAATACACACAGGCAGTTAGAAACGCCAAGGCTAGCTTTTTCAAACAGAAATTCGCTTCGTGCAACTCCAACTCTAAAAAGTTCTGGGACATTGTAAAGTCCATGGAGAATAAGAACACCTCCTCCCAACTGCCCACTGCACTGAGGATAGGAAACTCTGTCACCACCGATAAGCCCACTATAATTGAGAATTTCAATAAGCATTTTTCTACGGCTGGCCATGCTTTCCACCTAACTACCCCTACTGCATTCAACAGCACTGCACCCCCCACAGCTACTCGCCCAAGCCTCCCCCATTTCTCCTTCTCCCAAATCCATTCAGCTGATGTTCTGAAAGAGCTGCAAAATCTGGACCCCTACAAATCAGCTGGGCTTGACAATCTGGACCCTTTCTTTCTAAAATTATCTGCCGAAATTATTGCAACCCCTATTACTAGCCTGTTCAACCTCTCTTTCGTGTCGTCTGAGATTCCCATAGATTGGAAAGCAGCTGCTGTCATCCCCCTCTTCAAAGGAGGTGACACTCTTGACCCAAATTGCTACAGACCTATATCCATCCTACCCTGCCTTTCTAAGGTCTTCGAAAGCCAAGTCAACAAACAGATTACAGACCATTTCGAATCCCACCGCACCCTCTCCGCTATGCAATCTGGTTTCAGAGCTGGTCATGGGTGCACCTCAGCCACGCTCAAGGTCCTAAACGACATCGTAACCGCCATCGATAAGAAACAATACTGGCCAAAGCTTTTGACTCTGTTAATCACCACATCCTCATCGGCAGACTCAGTAGCCTTGGTTTCTCAAACGATTGCGTCGCCTGGTTCACCAACTACTTCTCTGACAGAGTTCAGTGTGTCAAATCGGAGGGCCTACTGTCTGGACCTCTGGCAGTCTCTATGGGGGTACCACAGGGTTCAATTCTTGGGCCAACTCTTTTCTCTGTATACATAAATGATGTCGCTCTTGCTGCTGGTGAATCTCTGATCCACCTCTACGCAGACGACACCATTCTGTACACTTCTGGCCATTCTTTGGACACTGTGTTAACAACCCTCCAGACGAGCTTCAATGCCATTCAACTCTCCTTCCGTGGTCTCCAACTGCTCCTAAACACAAGTAAAACTAAATGCATGCTCTTCAACCGATCGCTGCCTGCACCTGCCCGCCTGTCCAGCATCACTTCTCTGGACGGTTCTAACTTAGAATTTGTGGACAACTACAAATACCTAGGTGTCTGGTTAGACTGTAAACTCTCCTTCCAGACTCACATCAATCATCTCCAATCCAAAGTGAAATCTCGAATTGGCTTCCTATTTTACAACAAAGCATCCTTCACTCATGCTGCCAAACATACCCTCGTAAAACTGACCATCCTACCAATCCTCGACTTCGGCGATGTCATTTACAAAATAGCTTCCAATACCCTACTCAACAAGCTGGATGCAGTCTATCACAGTGCCATCCGTTTTGTCACCAAAGCCCCATATACTACCCACCACTGCGACCTGTACGCTCTCGTTGGCTGGCCTTCGCTTCATAATCGTCGCCAAACACATTGGCTCCATGTCATCTACAAGACCCTGCTAGGTAAAGTCCCCCCTTATCTCTGCTCACTGGTCACCATAGCAGCACCCACCTGTAGCACGCGCTCCAGCAGGTATATCTCTCTGGTCACCCCTAAAGCCAACTCCTCCTTTGGTCGTCTCTCCTTCCAGTTCTCTGCTGCCAATGACTGGAACGAACTACAAAAATCTCTGAAACTGGAAACACTTATCTCCCTCACTAGCTTTAAGCACCAGCTGTCAGAGCAGCTCACAGATCACTGCACCTGTACATAGCCCATCTATAATTTAGCCCAAACTACTACCTCTTCCCCTACTGTATTTATTTATTTTGCTCCTTTGCACCATATTATTTATATTTTATCTCTGAACTTTCTTCAAACTACAAATCTACCATTCCAGTGTTTTTCTTGCTATACTTTATTTACTTTGCCACCATGGCATTTTTTTTGCCTTTACCTCCCTTATCTCACATCATTTGCTCACATTGTATATAGTCTTATTTTTTTATTTATTTTTTATTTTTTCTACTGCATCATTGATTGTATGTTGTTTTACTCCATGTGTAACTCTGTGTTTTTGTATGTTGTCGAACTGCTTTGCTTTATCTTGGCCAGGTCGCAATTGTAAATGAGAACTTGTTCTCAACTTGCCTACCTGGTTAAATAAAGGTGAAAAAAAATAAAATAATAATAATAATAATAATAATACTATTGTGCAAATGCTATGTGGCAACTAACTGCACACAGAGACATAAAAATGGTATTGTTGAGGTTCGTTCCTTGTTCCTTGTCAATCATTGGCTCATTGGTGAAATCAGCAATTAGACAATATCTTTATGTAAATCAATCAAAAACCTTTATTAACCTCTTACATCTAGACGTTCCGCTAGCGGAACACCTGCTCCAATATCCAATGATAGGCGTGGCGCGAATTACAAATTTCTCAAAAATACAAAAACTTCAATTTTTCAAACATATGACTATTTCACAGCATTTTAAAGACAAGACTCTCCTTTATCTAACCACACTGTCCGATTTCAAAAAGGCTTTACAGCGAAAGCAAAACATTAGATTATGTCAGCAGAGTACCAAGCCAGAAATAATCAGACACCCATTTTTCAAGCTAGCATATAATGTCACAAAAAACAAAACCACAGCTAAATGCAGCACTAACCTTTGATGATCTTCATCAGATGACAACCCTAGGACATTATGTTATACAATGCATGCATGTTTTGTTCAATCAAGTTCATATTTATATCAAAAACCAGCTTTTTACATTAGCATGTGACGTTCAGAACTACCATACCCCCGCAAACATCCGGTGAATTTACTAAATTACTCACGATAAACGTTCACAAAAAACATAACAATTATTTTAAGAATTATAGATACAGAACTCCTCTATGCACTCGATATGTCCGATTTTAAAATAGCTTTTCGGTGAAAGCACATTTTGCAATATTCTCAGTAGATAGCCCAGCCATCACGGCTAGCCATTTAGACACCGACCAAGTTTAGCCCTGATCAAACTCCGATTTACTATTACAAAAGTTTCATTACCTTTGTTGTCTTCGTCAGAATGCACTCCCAGGACTGCTACTTCAATAACAAATGTTGGTTTGGTCCCAAATAATCCATAGTTATATCCGAATACCGGCGTTTTGTTCGTGCGTTCCAGACACTATCCGAAATGGTAAAGAAGGGTTGCGCGCATGGCGCAATTCGTGACAAAAAAATTCTAAATATTCCATTACCGTACTTCGAAGCATGTCAACCGCTGTTTAAAATCAATTTTTATGCCATTTTTCTCGTAGAAAAGCGATAATATTCCGACCGGGAATCTCCTTTTCGGCAAACAGAGGAAAAAATCACAAAGACGGGGGCGGTCAGGTCACGTGCCTAAGCCCAGAGTACCTTGATCGGCCACTTGAGAAAGGCGATAATGTGTTTCAGCCTGGGGCTGGGATGACGAAATTCAGGTTTTTCCCGGGCTCTGAGCGCCTATGGACGACGTAGGAAGTGTCACGTTAGAGCAGAGATCCTTAGTAAAAGATAGAGATGGCAAAGAAGTTCCAGAAATGGTCAGACAGGCCACTTCCTGTAAAGGAATCTCTCAGGTTTTGACCTGCCATTTGAGTTCTGTTATACTCACAGACAGCATTCAAACAGTTTTAGAAACTTTAGGGTGTTTTCTATCCATATATAATAAGTATATGCATATTCTAGTTACTGGGTAGGATTAGTAACCAGATTAAATCGGGTACGGTTTTTATCCAGCCGTGAAAATACTGCCCCCTAGCCATAAGAGGTTAATGCAATTGCAGACAGAAGTTGACAACAGGTACATAGCAAGCATGTTTCCGAGTAAGTTCTGCAAAATAGAAAAGTGTCCAAGTTGTTTTATTATGCCTGCAGTCATATATTCGGGAATAATTGATGTCACTGCCTATGTCATTACCTTCTACTCATGAGACCAAACCCATGCCTAAACAGCTATACAAACAAGAGTTTCAGTTTTATCTAAAGACTCAGCAGTAAATGTCCACTCCCGAAGTTGATTTATAGTGGAATGTCTGACTAGTCTCTTATCTATTTCACTCCCCTGCAGAGTTCTGTGTCTCTGCATCTCTTTTATCTTTGAGGCTCTTTCTCACAGACACCCTGTTTTGACTGCCATAACTCACACATCTCTCAGACCGTTTTTTATAAGAAGCAGAGACTAGAAAAGTACTGTGGAACAATGTTAAACCTTATAATGTATATATATTTTGTTAATCTGTAGGCTAGGACCCTATAAAAGTAAAGGGGAGGGGTCTTATAACCCTTCCCCTTCTATTAATACAACATAAGCATAATCAATTATTATAATACATCAATAATTTGGTACAGCCCCTATCATGACCCCAAGGTGAACCCAACAGTATCCACAAGTTCATCTGACTCTTGGGGGCCTCATTGCCAAAATCCTGAACTATCCCTTTAAGCTTATGCCATACCACCTGTATAATTACCTACACGATTATACAGACAGTAGTGGTCTGTATAATTGAAAATACGTATGAATAATCTCTTGTCATATGTAAATGTATGGCACACCAGCGAAATACCTTGCGGTCAATTAGACTGTAAAAAGCTGAAGCTGGACCCTAATGTAATGAAGAGATATAGGCTTGTATGGAATGACTTTCATCGCAGCGGTGTTCAGGACAAAAACGACACGCCTCGTCAGCAAGTACAAGGGTTGGTAATATGTGAAGGTTAATTTCATGCACGCAAAGTGGAGAGGAAATCTACATTTCATCCACAAATGGACGTCCTTTGAAAGACTCCCGGCGGGAACAATGTTTTTACATGCCGTGACATTCCTTCTGTCTATTCTGATGATTTTTGGAGGGACTGGCTGCTCATTGTCAGTGCTGTCAGGATATTGGGGACATGGCAGGTGTTGAATATCATGTCAGCGAGAAAATTGGATTACATTGGCCAACAGGAGTAGGTTAGATATTGGTATGCCACCTCCCGAGCAGAGGTCCCAAAAGATAAACAAACACGATTGCCGGTATTTTGCTGCCTTGGTGTATAGCACAGTTCAATTGATGTTTGGCATCATGACCTTAGTGTACAATGCATGCAGTGAATGTATTCAGGTGATTCTACAGTAAAACACTGTCTACATAATATTTATACAACAGGTGGCTCTAATCCCGGATGCTAATTGGTTAAATCCGCATTCCAGCCGGTGTCTATTCCACAAGATCCACAAATGCCTATTTACTCTATTCCATCTGACTGCTCAATCCACTGTCTCGTCAACCCAGCCAGGCAATTTATATACTATATATCAGTGGTCCCAAACTTTTTATAGTCCCGAACCCTTTCAAACATTCAACCTCCAGCTGCGTAACCCCCCTAGCACCAGGGTCAGCGCACTCTCAAATTTTGTTTTTTGCCATCATTGTAAGCTTGCCACACACACACACTATACGATACATTTATTAAACATAAGAATGAGTGTGAGTTTGTCACAACCCGGCTCGTGAGAAGTGACAAAGAGCTCTTATAGGACCAGGGCACAAATAATAATCTAATAATAATCAATAATTTTGCTCTTTACTTAGCCATCTTACATATAAAACCTTATTTGTTCATCAAAAATTGTTAATAACTCACCACAGGTTAATGAGAAGGGTGTGCTTTAAAGGATGCACATAACTCTGCAATTTTGGGTTGTATTGGAGAGAGTCTGTCTTTTTCAACACACACTCTGTGCCTGTCTTTAGTTTTCATGCTAGTGAAGGCCGAGAATCCACTCTCACATAGGTACATGGTTGGAAAGGCATCAGAGTCTTAACAGCGCAATTTGCCAAGGCAGGATACTTTGAGCGCAGCCCAATCCAGAAATCTGGCAGTGGCTTCTGATTAAATTGAATTTTCACAGAACTGCTTGTTGCAATTTCGATGAGGCTCTCTTGTTCAGATATCGGTAAGTGGACTGGAGGCATGGCATGAAAGGGATAGCGAATCCAGTTGTTTGTGTCATCCGTTTCGGGAAAGTACCTGCATAATTGCACACCAAACTCACTCAGGTGCTTCGCTATGTCACATTTGACATTGTCCGTAAGCTTGAGTTCATTTGCACACAAAAAATCATACAAGGATGGAAAGACCTGTGTGTTGTCCTTGTTAATGCAGACAGAGAAGAGCACCAACTTCTTAATTATAGCCTCAATTTTGTCCCGCACATTGAATATAGTTGCGGAGAGTCCCTGTAATGCTAGATTCAGATCATTCAGGCAAGAAAAAACATCACCCAGATAGGCCAGTCGTGAGAGAAACTCGTCATCATGCAAGCGGTCAGACAAGTGAAAATGATGGTCAGTAAAGAAAACTTTAAGCTCTTCTCTCAATTCAAAAAAACGTGTCAAAACTTTGCCCCTTGATAACCAGCGCACTTCTGTATGTTGTAAAAGCGTAACATGGTCGCTGCCCATATCATTGCATAGTGCAGAAAATACACGAGAGTTTAGGGGCTTTGTTTTAACAAAACGTACTGGACAGCTTTGTGACATCAAATGGACTTTGGTGATCAAGATGTGTTGGTATCTGTACCGATGGCGCAAAAGCCATGGCAGGGAGACATAGTGGAGTGGTAATGCGCGTGCAAGCAGTAGCTCCCGACGCCACTTGGGTACACTGCAGCATCCACCGAGAGGCTCTTGCTGCAAGGGAATGCCTGACAGCTTGTCAGCAAGAGCCTCTTCGTGGATGCTGCCGTGTACCCAAGTGGTGTTGGGAGCAACTGCTTGCACGCGTGTTACCACTCCACTATGTCTCCCTGCCATGGCTTTTGTGCCATCAGTACAGATACCAACACATCTTGACCACCAAAGTCCATTTGATGTCACAAAGCTGTCCAGTAATTTAAAAATATCCTCTCCTGTTGTCCTGGTTTCCATTGGTTTGCAGAAGAGGATGTCTTCCTTAATTGACCCCCTTAAATGTAACGGACATATACCAGGAGCTGTGCCAGGCCCGCCACGTCTGTTGACTCATCCAGCTGTAATGCATAGAATTCACTGGCTTGTATGCAAAGCAGTAATTGTTTCAAAACATCTCCTGCCATGTCAATGATGCGTCGTGAAACAGTGTTGTTTGATGAATAAATTGTCTGTATAGTTTTTTTGTCCTTTCCCCCAGCATTGTCCCAGCCATATCCGCGGCATAGCAGGAAGAATTAAGTCCTCCACAATAGTATGGGGCTTGCCTGTCCTAGCCACTCGGTAGCTCACTGTCATGACGTGGCCCTTTCTGGGTGTAGATCATGGCTTCCCCCTCTCTCACTCTCTCCTACTCCCAGGCTCTGTTATCTCAGGTCGTAGATTCCTGGTGGAGACTCTCTCTCCCTGGCCATGCAGAAAGACAGAATACAGAGAAAGAACAAAGGATTTCACGTGGCCGAACTCCTAAATCCCCAAAATGTGAAAATGAAACTATATGTCCACTTGTGAGAATGTGGGAAAGGTCCGTGGACACTTAAGGGACAGTTATGTTGAGTGTGTTTCATTTGGTGACCTCACGAAGGACAGGAAACACACATAACTATATCCCCGAATGTGTACATTTCTCAATTATGGTGTTTACATCTAATTCTTGTATAAAATGAATGAGTAAAGATGAAACTATTTGTGAAATGATGTAAAGTAATGATAATCTTTAATTTTGAGATAATTGTATTCCCTGTAATGTTTAACTAGTCAGCGGCCACGCCCCCGTGAGCACAGACATGATCTGGCGTCATGGAACCGCCCTTTTCTATTGTTACGAATAAAACCCCCTCCTGAGGAAATCCTCTTCAGACCACGCATACCTCGGTGTAAGCTGAAGTGGAACAGGTTTGAGTACCAAGACTAAGAAAACCCACAGCGGGTGCTGTGATTGCGAATAGTTGAGTACCAAAACTATAAACCATACCACATGGAGCATTGGCTACACAGCTGGAAATGGTTAAACTCTGAGACTATTGATCCCTACAGAATAAGAGCACATCTTAGATACTAATTACTAGTCTGCAGCTAGAAATTATGTAAACCTGGGATGCGAATACCGACAACCGCCGAAACATCTACTCTAAGAACAATGAATGCCTGACGTATCCATTACAACAGACACTATCAGGAGCCGCCGATAGAGCTACCACCATGAGTAACCAGAGAATCTCTGATGAACTGACTCTCCCGCAGACGGACCGACGATTCCGGAGAAGACCACAACGACATATGGGCGTAAATATATTGATTGCAATTATTCCCGAATGAGCGAGCGTTCATGTGCAAAGGATTAGCATTTCAAATAACATAATTATCCACTGTGTGTAGTGATCCATTTTGTCTTTCCCGCTCCTTATCGGTCCACATCCCCTTTTCTTTGTATACCAAGCCGTCATATCAGTTTAGCCCACTAGGGGATCTTCCCTATCATTGTTAGTAACCAATATCTACTGTTTGTTTGTTATGCATTTCTGTGATTATTTAGTTACTTAGTAAATACATGATTAAGCCAATTGGTGTATGGAGGATTCATAGTTTAGACTGGGTTCGTACAGATAATAACCAATAATTCTATGATGTTTGAAATGAGACTGACGTAAGGTAAGAATAATTCATTAATAGAAGACTAATTGATTAGATATTCAAATATCTGAAGTTATATTCAGAAAATTATAACTTTGTAATCTGAAGATTTTCCATGGTGCCCTGACTTCCTAGTTAATTACATTTACATGATTAGTTTAATCATGTAATAATAATTACAGAAAATTGATTTGATAAAATAACAGTCTTCACTTTTAATGATGTCAAAGACACAACATCACCATATAAGACGCTTCTAGCCCTTCTTATTAATGGTATCTGTTGCTTTTATACATATCTTACAACTTGAAAGTCGTCTTAATTCTCACTCAAAAAACTCCTGTGGCTTATTTTTCAAATTGGCATGTTTTGTTTCTAAATGTCTGCGCAAGAGTGAAGGTTTCATTGAGTAGTGAGATAGTACTTTTGCAAATATAACACACTGTGGCTGAGGAAAGGCACTACTCCCAATATAAGTGAACCCCAAATCGATGGAGTTCTCATCATATTTGCGCCTCTTCGATGGTCCAACATCCCTGTCTGTTGTTCGGTGCTTTCCCGGGTAAGGGGGCAGTAGCTCTTCGGCTGCATCAGATTCACAACTGTCAGTGTCCATGCTAGCTGGGCTAACAACAAATGTAGAATTACTGATGCTAGCATTGGATGTGCTCGTGGAAGCAGAACAACTTGTCATTGACAGGTGCAGGTGTAGTACTGCTGGTAGTAGCAGTACTACCAGTAGAGCTGGTATGTGTCTCTATGGACACAGGCCTTTCTTTTTTAACCATTTATCAATTTTCGAGCAAATGGAATGAGCAGCAGCTACGTTTGGCTACATACGGACTGTTAGTGGAATTCCCGTGAGAGAGTACCGGTTAATTATTGGATGTTAATTATTTGACTACGCTACCTGTACTTGACATTGTGTTGTTATTTCGCTGAACACTAGATGGTTTCATTTTATTTATGGCAGTGAAACGAGGCTGCTCAGGCAAGAAACAAACCTCACCTAAATGTATAGCCCCATTGGAAATTATAAATGGACTGTTTGAAAATGTGAAAAAAATTATATACAGTGGGGCAAAAAAGTATTTATTCAGCCACCAATTGTTCAAGTTCTCCCACTTAAAAAGATGAGAGAGGCCTGTAATTTTCATCATAGGTACACTTCAACTATGACAGACCAAATGAGAAAAGAAATTCCAGAAAATCACATTGTAGGATTTTTTATGAATTTATTTGCAAATTATGGTGGAAAATAAGTATTTGGTCACCTACAAACAAGCAAGATTTCTGGCTCTCAAGGACCTGTAACTTCTTCTTTAAGAGGCTCCTCTGTCCTCCACTCGTTACCTGTATTAATGGCACCTGTTTGAACTTGTTATCAGTATAAAAGACACCTGTCCACAACCTCAAACAGTCACACTCCAAACTCCACTATGGCCAAGACCAAAGAGCTGTCAAAGGACACCAGAAACAAAATTGATTAGGTTGCGTCCATAGATTTAGAACAAAAATACTTAATGACCAGGTCGCGTCTCTGGCAACCGAACCGGCTTGGGTAGCAACCCAAGATTTTTGTCGGGACTATATTTTTGTGTAAGGATGAAATAGTATGAATAAATTCATTAAAAAAAAAAATAAAAAAAAATATGGCAATCATTATTTTTATATGTTGGCAGAACATTGTATAAAAGTGATAATGCCCTCGAAGCCTGTGTTTGGAGGATATATTGGCACAGTTTGCCGACCTTCGACAAACAACACCGATGCCAATATATCCTCCAAACACCGGCCTCTGGCATTATCACTTAAATCTTATCTAGTTCAAAATAACTTGTTATATAAGGGGCAATCTGCTAATGGTAAAACAATTTTGGGACTTTTAAATGTCCAGTTAAGGGTTGCCTAGGGTAACTTGGTTAAAAAAAAACGTTTGATTTTATTTCTCCTGCCCCAAACCTCAGTTGTTTACCAAACAGTGGCGGGTGCAGCTTTGGTTTTGTTTGAACTGCTGATTGCTCCTTTAAGTCGTTCATGGAAAACCATGGAAGTGTTTTTCTACTAGTACAAGATGCTGCCTGCAAGTTACGCAACTAGACACACAATTCATTAATGCTTGCTTTGCTATAAACTGAATTAGATGACAAATCTGATAAATTCGTCTCAGAATGTCATTCATCAGTGAACACGTCAACAGTAAAACCTCTAATCTCAGCACCTGCATCTATTTTTCATCCCTATTTCTTCCTCTTTAGTATCCCTTATTTGTCGTACGTTTCATGTGTCTGGCAAGGATTACTGGGCTTGGGGGAGATCTTTGGGGAATGGCTACTTTTCTCACTCACCCCTCTCACTAGACTAGAGCAACAGCTCAAGCTGCTGTACACTGAATCTGAGAGCTTTCCAGATTGTACATTCCGAGCCTGCACTGAAGGCTGTTATTAATGGAAAGGTCAAAGCAGGTGGGGTGTTTGATAGTGGCATGTAGATACTGCCAGCTCTCTCTCCTTAACGCCCCACGTTGCCAAGTAATCTGTGAGAATCTAAGGACTGAGCTCATGGAGGTATTACAGAAGAAGCTCACTTAACTCACAAGTCTGAAAGGTTTGCTTTTGCAGCCGCCTTTAAATTGTAATTCTAGACATGTCGGACAGATTTTGTCCATATCATTCTAATTGCAATCATAACTCACTGGAGTGGACATCTTCTGACCTCATCTTCTGTCCTTTTTTTGGTATTGTGCAGCAAGATTGAGATATTAACATCCCTCAAATTTCTCAAACTCCCAACACAGACCAATCCGTTTGCGTATTTTAAACTATTATCCATCCCCATTAAAGCCAGTTGTAAGGCTACTAATTAGTTCTTGGATTTGAATATCAGACTATTCTCTAGGGAACTAATGGAAATGAATGGGCAGATCTCTGGTCTGTTTAATTTGGCAAAAGTGGAAAAAGACAAGACAATGAAATCCTCAGCCCTTATCACTTTTATTTGCTCCAATATTTGAACTACTGATGTCAGCAATTATACCACAGAAAGATAGGACAAGGACCTCTTCAAGTCATTTTGTTGTAGGGGTTATTTTAAATGTGTAGGGGTTATTATATGTGGTCCTTTATCTTGTCCATTTGTATAATTACAAGAAGTCAAGTCCCATTGATGAGGTATCTACTAACATATAGAGTAGGGCTGTGGCAATTATGGAATTTTGGGTAATGATTAATTGTCATGCAAATTGACAATTTTTATACTGTATATACAGTATAATGTCTATAGTATTCTCTCTGGTATGCAATCTGGTTTCCGCTCAGGTTATGGATGTGTAACTGCAATCTTAACCTGTTAGGGCTAGGGGGCAGCATTTGCACGTCTGGATAAAAAAAATGTACCCAATTTAATCTGGTTACTAATCCTACCCAGTAACTAGAATATGCATATACTTATTATAAATGGATAGAAAACACTCTAAAGTTTCTAAAACTGTTTGAATGGTGTCTGTGAGTATAACAGAACTCATTTGGCAGGCAAAACCCTGAGACATTTTCTGACAGGAAGTGGATACCTGATGTGTTGTATTGACTTTAAACCTATCCCATTGAAAAACACAGGGGCTGAGGAATATTTTGGCACTTCCTATTGCTTCCACTAGATGTCACCAGCCTTTACAAAGTGTTTTGAGTCTTCTGGAGGGAGATCTGACCGAACAAGAGCCATGGAACGATGATGTCCCATTAGACACCTGGCGCGCGAGTTCATGTTGGGTACCCTCGTTCCAATACGTTATAAAAGAGTATGCATTCGTCCACCTTGAATATTATTCATGTTCTGGTTAAAAAAGGCCCTAATGATTTATGCTATACAACGTTTGACATGTTTGAACGAACGGAAATATATTTTTTCCCCTCGTTCATGACGAGAAGTCCGGCTGGCTTAGATCATGCGCTAACAAGACGGAGATTTTTGGACATAAATGATGAGCTTTTTTGAACAAAACTACATTCGTTATGGACCTGTGATACCTGGAAGTGACATCTGATGAAGAGAATCAAAGGTAATGGATTATTTACATAGTATTTTCGATTTTAGATCTCCCCAACATGACGTCTAGTCTGTATCGCAACGCGTATTTTTCTGGGCGCAGTGCTCAGATTATTGCAAAGTGTGATTTCCCAGTAAGGTTATTTTTAAATCTGGCAAGTTGATTGCGTTCAAGAGATGTAAATCTCTAATTCTTTAAATGACAATATAATATTTTACCAATGTTTTCTAATTTTTATTATTTAATTTGTGACGCTGACTTGACTGCCGGTTATTGGAGGGAAACGATTTCCTCAACATCAATGCCATAGTAAAACGCTGTTTTTGGATATAAATATGAACTTGATAGAACTAAAAATGCATGCATTGTCTAACATAATGTCCTAGGAGTGTCATCTGATGGAGATTGTAAAAGGTTAGTGCATCATTTTAGCTGGTTTTATGGTTTTGGTGACCCTGTCTTTGACTTGACAAAACATTACACACAACTCTTGTAAATGTACTGTCCTAACATACTCTAAATTTATGCTTTCGCCGTAAAACCTTTTTGAAATCGTAAAACGTGGTTAGATTAAGGAGATGTTTATCTTTCAAATGGTGTAAAATAGTTGTATTTTTGAAAAATTTGAATTTTGACATTTATTTGGATTCAAATTTGCCGCTCTTGAAATGCACCTGCTGTTGATGGAGTGCACCACGGGTGGCACGCTAGCGTCCCACCTAGCCCATAGAGGTTAAAGGTCCTCAATGATGTCACCATTGCCCTTGATTCTAAGCAATGTTGTGCTGCTATTTCTATTGACTTGGCCAAATCTTTTGATACTGTATACCATTACATTCTTCTGGGCCGGCTAAGGAGTATTGGTGTCTCTGAGGGGTCTTTGGCCTGGTTTACTAACTACCTGTCTCAAAGAGTGCAGTGTATAAAGTCAGAACATCTGTTTTCTCAGACACTGCCTGTCACCAAGGGAGTACCCCAAGGCTCGATCCTAGGCCCCATGCTCTTCTCAATTTACATGAACAACATAGCTCAGGCAGTAGGTAGCTCTCATCCATTTATATGCAGATGATACAGTCTCATACTCAGCTGGCCCCTCCCCAGATTTTGTGTTAAATGCTCTATAACAAAGCTTTCTTAGTGTCCAACATGCTTTCTCTGCGCTTAACCTTGTTCAGAACACCTCCAAAACAAAGGTAATGTGGTTTGGTAAGAAGAATGACCCTCTCCCCACAGGTGTGATTACTAACTCTGAAGGTTTAGAGCTTGAGGTAGTCACTTCATACAAGTACTTGGGAGTATGGCTAGACAGTACACTGTCCTTTTCTCAGCACATATCAAAGCTGCAGGCTAAAGTTAAATCTAGACTTGGTTTCTTCTATTGTAATCGCTCCTCTTTCACCCCAGCTGCCAAACTAACCTTGATTCAGATGACCATCCTACCCATGCTAGATTACGTAGACGTCATTTATAGATCGGCAGGTAAGGGTGCTCTTGAGCGGCTAGATGTTCTTTACCATTCGGCCATCAGATTTGCCACCAATGCTGCTTATAGGACACATCACTGCACTCTATACTCCTCTGTAAACTGGTCATCTCTGTATACCCGTCGTAAGACCCACTGGTTGATGCTTATTTATAAAACCTTCTTAGGCCCCCCCTCCTCCCTACCTATCTACTGCAGCCCACATCCTCCACGTACAACACCCGTTATGCCAGTCACATTCTGTTAAAGGTCCCCAAAGCACACACAACCCTGGGTCGCTCGTCTTTTCAGTTCGCTGCAGCTCAAGACGGAACGAGCTGTAAAACAACACTCAAACTGGACAGTTTTATCTCAGTTTTATACTTGGACTCCCTGTATTTATCTATCGCCACAACATCTTCCAACTTCTTGTTTCTTGGGACATTTATCCTTGTTTGCTTCTGTCTTCCTTCCTTTCTTCATTCCTTCCTCCTACACTTCCTGCATCCTCCTTTTTCACACCTTGGTGTGTATGTTCTGGGTCAAACCCGTTAATTGGTCTCCAACATATTTGCATCTGAAAAGTCAAATAGGCAGGAAATCTTTATTTGAAGAGCTTTTCCATTGTGTTATAATAATATATGTATTTTGTATAGCTCTTTTCATTACAAGTAGAATCTCAAAGTCGCTTTTAAAACAAAATAAACAAACTAGGGTTCTGGCTGTTCTTGTGCGATGGTCTTCCACATCTGTAGATGATAGGCATTTCAGAAAGGTAATATAAGTGGGAGCAAAGATAGTACAGCCAGACAGGGAGGTAGAGACATCTGACAGCTCCTCTTTGGGCGACTCGTTGTCTTTGATGTTCACAGCTCCTCCTCTGTAGATCAGGCTGGATCGTCCACTACTGAAATGTAGCACCCACCTGGGTGATGCTTCGGCAACTGTAAAAGCACCAGTAAGACTACCACACCTCTGTCAGCAGTATTCCTGAAAAGCCCCCTACAATGCGAGCCTCTGCATCTCCTCACACCACAGTCCACTTGTGTTGCTGCATTATTCAAATCCTTTTAGAAAGCTAGCTAGCTTGTCAAGAAACATATAAACTTGCTTGCCATAATCAGTCCTGCAATTCTGTGGGATACCACGAGATATTTCAGTTAATCTATCAACAAGTTATTAAAAACCAAGAAAGTTGATAAAAAATAAAAAACATGTACAATATTTACAGAGCTTTTTGCCTAGGCAAACTCACAGTGGCATGGCAACCATGGACTCTGTTTGGCCCTGACACTTGTTTAATACTCGTTTCTGATTGGCATGAAGGGCATTCTAGAGCGTGTATTATTTCCCAATAACGCACGGTATACTATATCAGCACGGTAGAATTCAATGGCTACAGTTCTTCTTACATGTTCTATGTTTGAGCTGCTTTGGAAAGCAGAAGTCGAATTTAAAACATTATTGCCATTGTTGAATTACATTTTCATAATAGCATGCTAGGTCTGATGGTTTGGTTAGCTAAACTAGCAAGTCTGTTTGTTTGATTACCAATGCAACTACTGTAGCTTTTTAGTAGATGTTGAACACATTTCTACCTGCAAATGAAAAAAATGTAAGCGGCAATTGTGTTAAATTATAGCCATGGTATAAAAGGGATAATCAGCTCTATGTGTTCTCTGGAAAATAATGGAACTCCGTGGAAGGTTAGTTCCACTCTGTTAGCGAGTCATGGAACACACGTTCCACGTCATTCATTATTTTCCATAAAGAACGCATAGCCCCTCCTTGATTATCCCTTGCATATTAAGAGGCCCTATTTGATCACAAGGGTTCGGCTATAATGTATGTTGAAAGCATGAAACACTTGATGAGAGCATGATGCCAGGTTCTTAGCTATTAGTGTCTAAGGTACTTTAGTCACAAGTCACTCAAGGAATACCAAGTTCATCGAATTCTTGAGGCATCTCTTTGGACATTTTGAAATATACAAACATATTTTTTAATTTCAAAGCCATAGGCCTATGCTGAAATAAAACTGTCCAAAATATGCCTCATTGGTGGTAAAAGCTCTCTGCTGTGTCTTTCCCAAATCATCAACAAATTGCTCTCTCTATGCCTGTACATTGGTAATCATATTAGGGATGCAGATTATATCTCGGCATGAATGCATAACATTTTCATGATATTGTAATTTTTAACTCAAACTTTGAAGTAAACACCCTCCTAACCTCTGAAATGTAAATACTTTTATGCTTTATATCTTTAAATTATGTAATTGGGTCAAGTTGATCTTTCAAAGAGACAATAATTAATTAAACACACTTATTCAAGTGCGTGTTTACATTCATGTTCAATAAAATAATCATTTCTTTGTGGTTACTCCACATTTGCCACGTATGTTGCTGCTTCATGAAGATTATTAGCAACAGCCGGCAGCTCTCAGAACCCCTCAAATCAGGTGTTCCAGTTGTGAATGCGTTCCACTCAGGGAAAGCAAAACTGATTCCATAAAGCTTGCTGGGGGCAGGCAGGCTACTGCTGGACAGATAAGCCTAGTCATGTTGACATACATTACAGAACCGCTTTCCAGCACTTTCTGCCACAGACTGTGACCAAACTGTAAACAACACGTTTGTTCCATATAGTATGTGTAGTTGTACAGTGCCACTTTTATGGATGATGGCATGAGCATGGAAAAGGGCCCCCATGCAACCTCGTAATAGAGACAAAAAGGGAACCATATAGAAGGTGCTGAGTTTATTAAATCATAAATCACGCTTGGACAGTATAGCACTGATGGATGTGTCACACTGGGCAAAGGTCTTAGGGTCGTGCATGTGGATTTGAGCTTTTGGTGGAAACCCAACTGTTTTTATTGCGTTGGCAATATATGCCCACATCCCTCATTCATCTAATATCCATTAGGGCTGGGAATCACCAGGTATTTCATGAGGAGGAGCCATAAGCTATTATTATTAATGCTGATAACATGAAGTTGTATAGAAAGTCTTATAATACACTAGGCATACTTTCTACACTGTTGGTTCCAGATGATCAGCAGCTCATTTGATATAACTCAGTTAGTCTCTTTTTTCCTGCTTAGGGACTGAGCCTATGAGACAAGCATGTTAGAGGGAGCTGCACACAACAGCAGTACAGAGAACCCTGTGCCAAGTACAGCCAGACACCCACTGAAATGAAGATTTCCATCCCCTGGACAGGACGCTAGTCCAATCTATCTCCTGTTTCTGTAGCGTGAGGCAGCTTGATGTACAAGTACATCCCCTGGACAGGACACTAGTCCAATCTATCTCCTTAATGCTGAGTGTCAAGCAGAGACGCATCGGGTCCCAGGGATCGAACTCCCAACCTTCCAGTCTCAGGACGGACACTAACCACAATGCTTGTAAAGAGCAGGATGTGGATATTAGAAACGTCTCTTTCTTTATTTGAATAAATACTATAATATTGAAATTTGAGTTGATAGATGACCTCTCTTGGACACAGGTATGTACACTCAATGGTCATTTGTTAGAACTGGTTTCTTTATGTCCTGTGTAAGCTTGAGCAGTTGCTAACTATCCATATTCATTTCCAATCCTTGAAGCCCACGGAATACGCCAAGTGTTTGTCTTTTTATTTGTATTTATTAAGGATCACCATTAGGATCACTGCCAAGGCAGCAGCTACTCTTCCTGGGGTCCAGCAACATTAAGGCAGTTTATACAATTTAAAAACATTATAATACATTCACAGACTGTGTGCCCTCAGGCCCCTACTCCACCACTACCACATACATACAGTACAAAATCCATGTGTACGTGTGTGTATAGTGCATTGTGTTATCTAAATGTGCATCAATAAGGGACTATCATAGATGCACAATACTCATTCATCTTTTACCCCATTTGAATGTTTCCACCTACGTCGGACTGCATGAGGGTTACCCCAATGAGGGTAATGAACAATGGAAATAGGCTAAGGAAGCAAACTGCTGCAGCTGTCAATGTACGTTAGCAATTTTCATTTCAACCATAAGAATGGTCCTCTGGCAGACAGTTGCCAAGTAAACATGTTAACCAAATAATTAATGGTTAATTGTCATGCAAGGTGCCACTTTGGTGCTGTTGCAAAGAGTGGAGGCAGCTGCAGTTGGAGGATTGGCGGCACGTCTCACAAGGTGCACTACACAAGCCACTGCCTTAGGAGAGTTTGAAATTGTGGTGCCAACCGAGGCAAGGATCATAAAAGCGGCCGAGGTAATGTTTCTTCACCTTAAGAACAGGCAGTTCCGCACCCTTGCGGCTGGTTACAATGTTCATTCATCATACAGAATATCAGCTGCTCAGCTCTTCCTCTTTTCTTTGCTAAGAAAGTGTGTTTTAGAGAGTGCCACAGGGAATCATGGACTGGCCTTGTTTCTTGGTGGAATTTGCTTTTCAGTGCACCGAAGAGCCAAATAACTTGGGAGAACTTGATAGATGTAAGGTTCCACTCACAACTCTAAAGTTACAACACATTTTATGTGGAGGACCAAAAGGGCTCCAAAACATTGGATGACTTATCTGGTGTATGTGACAATAAAATTTCATTTTTTTGAATGTCTTGTATGATGCCGTGAGCATGCTTTATGACTAGCTAGCTGTCGTTGAACTGCCTGAAGGATAAAGACATCTGAACAGCAATCCCATTGAGAGCATGTCGACCTTTCTCTAATGGCCCACTGCAAGATCAGCACAAAATAAAATGCCCTTCCCCAACAATACAGAAAGTCCTACTTCCCCATCTTGTCCCATCACTAGTAACGTGTTGCTGCTCTGCTGAAAAAATGGCAAGTTTTAAAATAACCTTTTTCAATGCTTTGCCCAATCAATTATTCATTAAATAAGTCAAATTGAAAAAGCTCATTCTGCATATATTAAGTCGGACCCCTGTGGAATTGAAATGGGTGAAAAAAAGAGAACGAATGCTGTTACATTTTAAATTATACATTAAAGGAGGCATGTTAAATGTAAATGTCCCATCTTTGTTTTAGTTATTCCGTTTATTGGTGACAACTGACGGTCTAGTAGCAAAACACAGCTGTTCTTATCAATGCTACTCAGGGTCACTTAAGGATGTGGGTATTTCTCACCAACTGTTGACAAATGACAGGACACAGGGAGTGGTTGTTTTCACCAATTTACCATCTAAAATTGTGCCTGAATTATACCAAAAATGAGCCTTGCCAGAATTATATTAGTCTTGTTCTGTAATGACATGGCAGTTGACAATCTATGTCTTAAGGATCCGGTCACTCACAAAACCATCCACTGTAAAAGTACAACCCTGTTGGGTTCACAGAGGATGGAATCAAGAATCAGGCAGTGTCAATCAGGGTCAAACTACAGGGAGGAATGTGTCAGGGCTTACCCCTGTCTCCACATGAAGACCGACAGGCCTGGTATAGATCCTTATCCATCGGTTTGCAAACGGCCAATCCAATTCACAATGAGATCCCTCCGGACTAAGTCCGAGCCCAAACAATTGGCCTAGCTGAGCCTGTAATTGATATTTGTCAGAGTAAAGGGTTGATCCGTGTCAGCTCAGAGACTGTTCTGGCACATTTTGAATGGGAACACAAGGGTAGAAGAAGCCTGCAATGATGGAAGTATCTGCCCATTAGATGTGCCATCCGCAAGACTATTATGAAATGGGGGAAAAGTCAGGGCCAAGTGACAAGCAGAGTTTTCAAACTCAATATAATAGTACCACTGTCTTTTGAAAGTCTTCCTATAGGGTAAAGTGCTAAACACTTGACTTTACTGTCACTGTTCTATGTTAGAAAATATAATTTTCTTGTTATGAGTCATCTGTCATTTTGTCCCAAAGGACCAGGCCCCCTCTGAAAAGGGAGCTAGACACGCTATAACTGACTGAAACCAGTGGGGAAAAGTGCACTGGGAACACGACAGCTAGCTGAGTGTTTGAGAACAGTCGTCATGGTTTCTCCTCTGTTTTCGAAGCCCTAGTTATTTCCTTAACTGTTGACCTTGTAGAAATTGGTGGTTGCTCCCTGGGCCCCTCCTGTTCCAGGTCACAGCAGACTGCATCTCATCCTGCGGGAAAGCCTCCTCTCAGCTCGGCTGTGTGAAATGCCGTCAGTACAGTAGCTAGTACTCAACAGATCTCTCACTGACAGGACCCAAGTGATCATTACAATAAGTTACTATCCATCGAGACAAGTAGATGGCAATGTCAATTTTTACACATCAGAGAAGAATGAGCACAACAGAGTTTCATGTGTTATTAGCAGTTCAGATGTTCTTAAAATTATTACGCCACCCCGGTAGATATTCAGGTAATGCTTTTGGGTCTTTCTATAGGACAATGTGTGACATTGGGATCAACATTTCAAAATAGTTTGAACGATTTATATGCAGTTCCACATGTGTACTTACAGGAATAAAAGTGAATATATGCCAAGACGGCTATACCCGCAATAACATCTGCTGAACATGTGTATGTGACAAATAAAATTTGATTTGATTTGATGACTCCAGCTGAAAATAACACATAGATCTAGGACAAAATATAATTTAATATTTCAGGTTTTTGTCATTTCATAACCTGATCACCAGATCATTTTGTGAATAAGCCCACTATGCTACTCTATTACATTTTTGTCATTCTAAATATCCAGAATGATGGAAAATACAATTGCGTTGGGTGTTGCGCAATAGCCTATCCAAAAGGCACACATTATGGGCAAGTTAATGTGACTCTTTCGGTTAGAAGCATTCGGATGTGCAACTCAAATTATGTGGATTTCACAGCGTGACATAAGAAGATAGGAAAAGTAATGTAGAGATTTCCGAATTCTGTCTGCGTACAAAAAAGACATCAAGACACTAACCATGGGAACGAATTTCTGCAGGTTTTAAATCAACTCGTACATTTTATGTATACAGTACCAGTCAAAAGTTTGGACACACCTAATCATTCAAGGGTTTTTCTTTATTTGTACTATTTTCTATATTGTAGAATAATAGTGAAGACATCAAAACTATGAAATAACGCATATGGAATCATGTAGTAACAAAAAAGTGTTAAACAAATCAAAATATATTTCATATTTTATATTCTTCAAAGTAGCCACCCTTTGCCTTGATGACAGCTTTGCACACGCTTGGCATTCTCTCAACCAGTTTCATGAGGTAGTCACCTGGAATGCATTTCAATCAACAGATGTGCCTTGTTAAAAGTTAATTTGTGGAATTTCTTTCATTCTTGTCACGTCCTGACCAGTATAAGGGTTATTTGTTATTGTAGTTTGGTCAGGACGTGGCAGAGGGTATTTTGTTTGTGTTTCGGGGTGATGGTTTATGTAGTAGGGTGTTAGATTTATTATTTCCGGGTTTTGGTTTATGTTCTGTTTTTTGTATTTCTATGTTCTTTCTGGTTTGTGGTATTTCTATGTGTAGGTTAATGGGGGGTTGGACTCTCAATTGGAGGCACGTGCTTTCTCGTTGCCTCTGATTGAGAGTCCTATATATGGGTAATTGTTTGGTGTAGTGTTGTGGGAGATTGTTTCTTGTTTTGCCTGTGTGAGCCTGACAAGACTGTTTTGTTGTTCGTGCGTTTTTCGGTTTGTTATTTTGGTGTTCTCTTCATTTAAAAAATAAATATCAAGATGAGCATCCACATTCCTGCTGCGTTTTGGTCCTCTATTCCCGACGACAACCGTTACAATTCTTAATGCATTTGAGCCAATCATTTGTGTTGTGACAACAGCATTCTACAGCGATACGCCATCCCATCTGGCATGCGTTTAGTGGAACTATCATATGTTTTTCAACAGGACAATGAGCCAACACACCTCCACATCAGATGACCTGGCCTCACAATCACCCAACCTTTTCCCCAATTGAGATGGTTTGGGATGAGTTGGACCGCAGAGTGAAGGAAAAACAGCCAACAAGTGCTCAGCATATGTGGGAACTCCTTCAAGACTGTTGGAAAAGCATTCCTCTGTGTCTTCCTTTCCTGTGGCGGTCCTCATGAGAGCCAGTTTTGTCGTAGCGCTTGATGGTTTTTGCGACTGCGCTTTGTAGAAACTTTCAAAGTTCTTGACATTTTCCGGATTGACTGACCTTCATGTCTTAAAGTATTTGAGCTGTTCTTGCCATAATTTGGACTTGGTCTTTTACCAAATAGGACTATCTTCTGCATACCACCCTTACCTTGTCACAACACAAATGATTGTCTCAAACACATTAAGAAGGAAAGAAATTCCACAAATGAACTTTTAATAAGGCACACCTATGTGTGAAAATCTGTCATCAAGGCAAAGGGTGGCTACTTTGAAGAATCTAAAATCTCAAATATATTTTGATTTGTTTAACACTTTTTTGGTTACTGCATGATTCCATATGTGTTATTTCATAGTGTTGATGTCTTCACTATTATTCTACAATGTAGAAAATAGTACAAATAAAGAAAAACCCTTGAATGAGTAGGTGTGTCCACAATTTTGACTGGTACTGTATATGTCCCCCCCTTTCATTTTTATGTAATAACATGAAAAACAATTGGCAGATTTTTTATTCAATGATTTATAAACAGTTCTAACAAGTTGTCCTCCAAACAAAATCCTCACTGGCACCCTAATTAATAGAAATAGCCTTTTGTAGCTGTAGCTAAAGCTATGGAATGTGCAACGACTCTCCGGTTTAACGAGCCATCCGTCTTTTACTCTCTTTGAGAACGTAGACTTTACAGCTAAGATTTAGAGGGTTTTTCTGAATATAATCTCCTGGATTCTGACCTGTCTGTGTCCTGGCTCTACCCTGATGGAGATTTTAATGGAAGAGAGTCTGGAAAATGATAGAGCTGAGGGAAACTCGGGTGTCAGAATGTGAGATTGTGATCACCTGTGTTATGAATAGGCTTGTCTGAGGGGAGCCTTAAAGATGGCGGAAAGCGACCTTGAGGCACGAGGCGCGATAGATATAAATGTTATGACAGTGGCAATCTCTCTCGGGCTTTTATTCTCTCCTGTCATAATTAGAACAGGAGATACCATCAGGGGCAGGTAGAGGAGAGGAGATGGTGAGGCTCTACAGTGCAGCTCACACTCTTTTGTTTTTCTGTTGTAGGCTTTGGGAACTGACAAGGGTCCCCCTTAGCATTTGTTTAAAGGTGCAATCTGCACTGTCAGTTTTGGTAAAACAAATAAATGTTTTTGACCCAGTAGAATTAAGGGGGAGGGTCTTTGAGAGAGTACTGTGTGCTGATTGGATTACATGGAACTAGGGGTGTGTGCGTGCACGTGTATGTGCTTGTGTGTGCTTGAGCATATAGCCACAATGAGACATTACAGATGGCACCTTAACTTCTTGGTGACAGGGGGCAGTATTCGGAAATTCAGATGAATAACGTGCCCGTATTAAACTGCCTGCTACTCGGGCCCAGAAGTTAGGATATGCAAATTATTAGTAGATTTGGATAGAAAACACTCTGAAGTTTCTAAAACTGTTTGAATGATGTCTGTGAGTATAACAGAAATCATATGGCAGGAAAAAAACCTGAGAAAAGATCCAACCAGGAAGTGGTTTGTAGTTTTTCAAGTGATTGCCTATCCAAACTACAGTGTCTGTGGGGTCATTTTGCAGTTCCTAAGGCTTCCACTAGATGTCAACAGTCTTTAGAACCTTGTTTCATGCTTCTACTGTTACTGGGGAGAGAATAAGAGCTGTGGACTGCCTGAGACCAATGAGTTGTTTACTGCACGGTCACGCAGGTGCGCCGTTCCTTCTTTTTCCTCTGTAATGAATACGCTATTGTCCGGTTGGAATATTATCGAATATTTATGACAAAAAGACCCTAAGAATTGATTGTAAACATCGTTTGACATGTTTCTACGAACGGTAATAGAACTTTTTGACTTTTCATCACGGGTTTTGCGCTCACGCATTATGCCTTTGGAATAGTGATCTGGACGCGCGAACAAAAGGTATTTGGACATAAATATGGAGTTTATCGAACAAAACAAAAATTTCTTGTTGAAGTGGGAGTGCTGGGAGTGCATTCCAAAGAAGATCAGCAAAGGTAAGTTAAGATTTATAATACTATTTCTGATATTTGTTGACTCCAGAACTTGGTGGGTAACTGTATAGCTTGCTTTGATGGCTGAGCTCTGTACTCAGAATATTGAACAATGTGCTTTCGCCGTAAAGCTATTTTGAAATCTGACACAGCGGTTGCATTAAGGAGAAGTGTATCTATAATTCTTTCAATAACTGTTGTAAATTTTATCAACGTTTATGATGAGTATTTTTGTAAATTGATGTGCTCATTCACCGGAAGTTTTGGGAGGCAAAACCTTTTCTGAACATCACGTTTCAATGTAAAATGGGGTTTTTGGATATAAATATGAATTTTATCGAACAAAACATACATGTATTGTGTAACATTTGAGTCCTGGGAGTGTCATCTGATGAAGATCGTCAAAGGTTAGTGATTCATTTTAGCTGTATTTCTGGTTTTTGTGACGCCTCTCCTTGCTTGGAAAATGGCTGTGTGGTTTTTCTTGTCTCGGCGCTGTCCTAACATAATCTAATGTTATGCTTTCACCGTAAAGCCTTTTTGAAATCGGACAATGTGGTTGGATTAACGAGAAGTGTATCTTTAAAATGGAATATAATAGTTGTATGTTTGAGAAATTTGAATTATGAGATTTTTGTTGTTTTGAATTTGCCGCCCTGCTATTTCACTGGCTGTTGAATAGTGTGTCCCGTCCCAGAGAGGTTAAAGGAAAATAAATTGATCACTGGGAGCCAGTCAACTTCAATTTGACTTTGGACCAACGTAAAGGCATGTGTGGAGCATCTCAGTAATGCCTGTATGCAACACCTCCTCTCAGAGGCCCAAGGTACCGGAGACTTGAAGAAGTGTGTTAAACACGCCTTATTGTTCCCAGTCAGGCAGGCACTACATTAATGGTTGCCTAGAGTGGTATTAAAAATGTATCAGTCACCCGGTGCTAACAGGGTGCTGCTGTTCATGAGCTTGCTGCTACAGCTCTATAAAGGCTTTCCAAGAACAGATGTGAGAGGTATTTAGCCCTCAAACAAAACACAGAGGCTTCAAAAATGATGATCCTTTGGGAAGGGACTCCTAGCTCTGAACCTGAGTCTGTAAGCAGCACAAAGTCTTGGACCAAAAGGTTCCTTAACAGCTTCTACCCCCAAGCCATAAGTGCTGAACAATTAATCAAATGGCCACCAGGACTATTTACATTGACCCCCAAATCCCCCCCCCCCCCCAAGACCCCGTTTCTGCCTGAATACAGCATATCTGTAAAGCGTCTGTGTGTAGCTGGTGAGATGAGTCAGGCGCAGGACAGCAGATAAGAGTAAAGAAAGCAATTTTACTCAAAACATATCACAATACACGTCGTAAATACAAGGCCACACAATACGGACCACAATACAATAAACAATTACTCACAAACAAACATGGGGGAACAGAGGGTAAATAATGAACAAGTAATTGGGGGATTGAAACCAGGTGTGTAAGACAAAGACAAAACAAATGGAAAATGAAAAGTGGATCGGCGATGGCTAGAAGGCCGGTGACGTCGACCGCCGAACGCCGCCTGAACAAGGAGAGGGACCGACTTCGGCAGAAGAGAAGTCGTGATAATATCTCACAGCAGGAGGAAGCCAGGGGCTAGACATAGCTGCCATTACGATTATAGTGCCAGTTTTATTTACTTTTCTCTGCAAAGAAAATCAAATGGCATTCCTTTTCGTCTCTCTCTTTCCAAGCCCTGGAAGTAATTTCATTTCAGCACTGTTTTTATGTATTGGCGGTGATGTCTACACCCAGAGTCCAATACCGATATTAAATAACATGCTGGCTGCTTTTGCTGTGCATACTAACTGCTTGTGAGACTATAAAAAACAATTCACCAGAGGGAGCCATGTTGGGGCCTTACCAGCACTTAGTGGAATCTGTTGCCTACGGGCTATCAGATGCCCTGTGACACTGATGCCTTAAACAAGACTGATTATCAACAAATAGGAATAAAAATTGCACATGTTACAAGTGAACAGCTTCTCAGTGCAGGGAAAACGCCAGTTTCTGTCTCACACAGAACCTTAAAACGTTTTGAGACATTGAGGTTAGAATCAACAAAATCATTGGTTAGAAGCACACTGCCTCAAGTTAAAATGGTAAGAAATTCCCATGTGAATGTGTTTCTTTTAACAAGCCATTACGTTGTGCAGACTGCAGGTGATTTTTTGGCCAATATGCATCATCATGTCCTTTCCATTCCAAGACTAGAAGGTTAAAAGCATTGTGGCATATTACAGGCAGTTTTCGTAATGTCACAACAGAATGATGTATTGATATTTTTGCACCATGTGTGGAACATGAAAAAAGACAATTTCTGCTTAATTTAGAGTATTCCCCATGTGTGGGAGTAGAAAATGCCTGGTTTGAAAAGCAGTTAATGGTTCTTAACCCTCTGCAAGGGGTGTCTGGAGAGGGTTAGGGGGAACTAGAGGCCAAATTCAGGGGGCACAGATGGGACTCCTGGCCTAATTTGATATCTTTGAATTAATGCTGCGTAAAATGGACTACAACTTGTAATTTCAATGCTAAATATGGATAAAATTCATTTCAATGGGCATGACAGCTTAGACTCTCTCCAATACATCACATTGATTGTTGAGTTTCCTCTTATGACATACGGCACATTAATATTCTTGTTCTATATTACCATATGTGATTGTATTGAAATAATGGGTATATTTTGAGAGACTAACCTTGCATTGCCTCGTTATATCCACCAAAATAAAAAATAAAATATGGAACTTTTATTTATTCAAGGGAACCCAATTGAGACCACGGTCTCATTCTCAATCGTGCCCTGAGAACAAATAATTCACAAATCAACATTGTAAAGGATTGTAAATGATTCCAAACGCGTTAAAACTAAAGGCTGATTTACCTACAGTGCCTTCAAAAAGTATTCACACCCCTTGACTTTTTCCACATTTAGTTGTGTTACAAAGTGGTATAAAAATTGATTGAATTGTCCTTTTTTGTCAATGATCTACACATAACTCTGTCAAAGTGGAAGAAAAATGCTAATATTTGTAACAAATATACAGTACCAGTCAAAAGTTTGGACACACCTACTCATTCCAGGGTTTTTCTTTATTTTTACGATTTTCTACATTGTAGAATAATAGTGAAGACATCAAAACTATGAGAACATATGGAATCATGTAGTAACCAAAAAAGTGTTAAACAATCAAAATATATTTTAGATTTTAGATTCTTCAAAGTAGCTACCCTTTGCTTTGAGGACAGCTTTGCACATGCTTGGCATTCTCTCAACCAGCTTCATGAGGTAGTCATCTGGAATGCATTTCAATTAAAAGTTAATTTGTGGAATTTTGAGCCAATCAGTTGTGTTGTGACATGGTAAGGGTGGTATACAGAAGTCCATATTATGGCAAGAATAGCTCAAATAAGCAAAGAGAAAGTTTCTTCAAGTGCAGTCGCGAAAACCATCAAGCGCTATGATGAAACTGGCTCTCATGAGGACCACCACAGGAAAAGAAGACCCAGAGTTACCTCTGCTGCTAAGGATAAGCTTATTAGAGTTAACTGCATCAGACATTTCAGCCCAAATAAATGCTTCCCAGAGTTCAAGTAACAGACACATTTCAACAACTGTTCAGAGGACACTTTGGAAATCAGGCCTTCATGGTCAAATTGCTGCAAAGACACCACTCTAAAAGGACACCAATAAGAAGAAAAGACTTGCTTTAGCCAAGAAACACGAGCAATTGACATTAGACTGGTGGAAATCTGTCCTTTGGTCTGATGAGTCCAAATGTGGGATTTTTGGTTCCAACCGCCGTGTTACTGTGTGATGCAGAGTACGTGAACGGATGATCTCTGCATGTGTGGTTCCCACCGTGAAGCATGGAGGAGGTGTGATGGTGTGGGGGTGCTTTGCTGGTGACACTGTCAGTGATTTATTTAGAATTCAAGGCACACTTAACCAGCATGGCTACCACAGCATTCTGCAGCGATACGCCATCCCATCTGGTTTGAGCTTAGTGGGAATGTCATTTCTTTTTTAACAGGACAATGACCCAACACACCTCCAGGCTGTGTAAGGGCTATTTGACCAAGAAGGTGAGTGACTGAGTGCTGCATCAGATGACCTGGCCTCCACAATCACCCGACGTCAACCCAATTGAGATGGTTTGGGATGAGTTGGACCGCAGAGTGAAGTAAAAGTAGCCAACATGTGCTTAGCATATGTGGGAACTCTTTCAAGACTGTTGGAAAAGCATTCCTCTGGGTCTTCCTTTCCTGTGGCAGTCCTCATGAGAGCCAGTTTCGTCATAGCGCTTCATGGTTTTTGCGACTGCACTTGAAGAAACTTTTAAAGTTCTTGAAATTTTCCGGATTGACTGACTCCTTCAAGACTGTTGGAAAATCATTCCAGGTGAAGCTGGTTGAGAGAATGCCAAGATTGTGCAAAGCTGTCATCAAGGCAAAGGGTGGATACTTTGAAGAGTCTAAAATCTAAAGTATATTTAGATTTGTTTAACACTTTTTTAGTTACTACATGATTACATATGTGTTATTTCATCGGTTTGATGTCTTCACTATTATTCTACAATGTAGAAAATAGTTCAAATAAAGAAAAATCCTTGAATGAGTAGGTGTGTCCAAACTTTGACTGGTACTGTATATATATATTTATTATTATACGGTATCTTGATTAAATAATTATTCAAGCGCTAGAATCACCTTTGACAGTGCTCTGTCTTTCTGGGTAGATCTCTAAGAGCTTTTTAAAACATGGATTGTGCAACATTTGCCCATTATTATTTTCAAAGTTCTTCAAGCTCTGTCAAATTGGTTGTTGGTCATTCCTAGAAAACCATTTTCAATTCTTGCCATAGATTTTCAAGCAGATTTATGTCAAAATGGTAACTAGGCCACTCAGGAACATTCAATGTCATCTTGGTAAGCAACTCCAGGCCTTGTGTTTTAGGTTATTGTTCTGCTGAAAGGTGAATTCATCTCCCAGTGTCTGGTGGAAAGCAGACTGAACCAGGTTTTTCTCTAGGATTTTGCCTGTGCTTAGCTCCATTCTGTTTCTTTTTTATCCTGTGACGCGCACTGCCCATATGCGCATGGAACAAGAGTAACCTAATATGCTTTTGGAGCCTGTATACTTCGAATTTAGGAACATAAAAATAATGCTTTTCAAATGTCGTTGTATTTGATGAATAACCAAGCATAGGCTCCCCTCCTCTCAATGAAGGATTTTTTTGTCTGCCCAATGCAATCGTAAAGTAGTCAAGACTCGCTTAAGGGTTTGGCTCCTGAGACCGCTTGGATTTTAAAAAATTTATTTTAAAATGTTACAAAATTAAAATATCAAGTTTGAGAGGAGTAAAACAGTGATCTAACATTCTCTTTTTATCTATGCATTGTAGGCAGGCCCACATTATTTTATCCATGCAGGTCCCGTTTTGGATGTGCGTAAAACTCTCTATAGTCTCTGTTGTTTTAATATTCTAAGCCCATGGAGAGAAATGATGGTGCCTGTAAGTGGGACATTGCCTATGTGAAACAAGTTGTTTCGTTTTGTTAAGAATTTGATTCAGATTATTTGTTCTCTTTTTAGACCTTATTAATAATCAATTTAATCTAGTTTATTGACAATGTTTGGCATGTCTATGAACAGCAATAATGCAGTTTACAGTAGGCCTGGCCCCTATATCAGTGTGAGTGCTATTGAAGCCATGCAATTACTTAGAACAATGTGGACCTCAAAACGGTTCAAGTTAACCTATTTAGCAAAGATGGGATAGGTCTATAGTTTGTCATTTCTTGTCTGTAAGCCATTTAACAAACTATTATGGACTAACATTGGAATTGGAGTTGATTCCAAGGCAGTAGATAAAAGACCGTAAATACACAACCTGAAGCAATCACATCTTTCACCTTGGAGCACGTTCTGATTGGTCAGTGAGGAGCCAAGCCTAGGCACACCCACAACTTGTTTATTCATCAAAACCAAGGCCTTTCACACCAATACCAGCAAGTGTGCCTATAATTGTGATAGTGAAAATAGCAAAAATATTTCTGACACACCCCTGAACCTATAGTGCTACTGCCTGCGCTTAGATTTACCATTGCATTAGGTTTGTTAATATAGAGCCCTGGTTGCTCAAAGGGACATTCAATGTCTGCTTTCTTTTACCCATTTACCAATAGGTGCCCTTCTTTGTGAGGCACTAGAAAGCCTGGGGTCTTTGTGGTTGAATCTGTGTTTGAAATTCTCTGCCCGACTGAGGGAGCTTACAGATAATGAATTATATGTGTGGGGTACAGAGATGAGGTAGTCATTCAAAAACCATGTTAAACACTATTATTGTATACAGAGTGAGTCCATGCAACTTATTATGTGACTTTTTAAGCACATTTTTACTTCTGAACTTATTTAGGCTTCCCATAACAAAGAGTTAAATACTTATTGACTCAAGATATTTCATCTTTTCATTTTTAATTAATAAAAAAAAAAATCTAAAACCATGAATTCCACTTGGACATTATGGGGTATTGTGTGCAGGTCAGATGACAACACATCTCAATTTAATCCATTTTAAATTCAGGCTGTAACACAACAAAATGTGGAAAAAGTTAAGGGATGTGAATACTTTCTGAAGGCACTGTAGGTTGTTAGAGACATGACGGGACCTCAAGAGTTAACCAACCCTTTCTACTTTAACAGAGAAGTGAGATATGATGGAAACTTGTGCAGCAGAGCGTTGTAAACAAAAAGGGAGAAATTAAGTGATCTACAAGAATTTAGAGAGGTCCAGCCAACCTTCTGATAAAGGATGCAGTGATGAGTATTAAACCTGTCACCTGTGATAAAGCAAAGCGCACTATGGTGCCCTGCATCCAAGGGATTTAGAGTAGTAGCTGCTGCATTCTGATAAATGGTGTCACCATAATCAAGAGCTGGCAGGAAGGTTGCCTGTACAACCTGCTTCCTGCTGTTTAGGGAGAGGCATGATCTATTACTGTAAAAGAAGCCTACTTTAAATCTCAGCTTAACTAGCTCATCCGTATGTTTTTTGAACATCACATATTTGTCAATCCAAAAGCCCAGATATAATAGGCGGGAACCTGCTCGATGAGAGAACCATCCAATACATAAAACCATCTGAAATATTTCTATGAGAATTAGAAAACAACAGGTCATGGCTTTTCTTGGGAAAAAGTTGCACTACTTCCTGGTGCAAAAAATGATACATCAGTGCCCTAGAAAAAAGTATTATCTACGGGAGGAGAATCCCAGAGAGAAATCTAATCTCGCTAGCATAGCAGCAGGCCCTCGGAATCTGCCTCTACCTTTCAAAAACCCAGGAAGCAAATTGGGATGGTGAGACCGGTGTGCCATATGGGGAAACCATTGTAATCAGACACATTTCAGACTCTAAAGATGTCTTTGGTGTATGTTGTTATTTTGATGGGTGTCTTTCAGTCTGAAGTGCTGAGCACACAATACGCCGAGGCGGCACCAACATTGATGCTGACTGTTATCTATTCATACATCCAAAGATGGTATTTCTTATTATACATATCCCATGAATGACACAAGTGTTTTGAAGTTCTAAGGGCTTAATTGCGTCCTATTCGGACTTGTGACAGTGCCTGTTCTTTTATGTTAAATGGCGACAGATTCCAGCAAAGTAAAATGATTCTTCATGTTCCTTCGAAGTAATGTCTACAAATGAGGAGGCCTCTGTACGATGAAGCTGTAGAATAGAGCTGTAGGCTGCACTGCATTACACAGATGGAGCCGTGTATGGTGTTCCTCATGGGGTTCATAATGGTTTAGTTGTTGAGCTCTAGATGGTCTTTGTTTGCTTATGGTGTTCTGGAGACCGGCCAGACCTACCAATTACAGTACTTTCATCTATCTACCAACTACAGTACTTTCATCTATCTACCAATTACAGTACTTTCATCTATCTACCAACTACAGTACTTTCATCTATCTACCAATTACAGTACTTTCATCTATCTACCAACTACAGTACTTTCATCTATCTACCAACTACAGTACTTTAATCTATCTACCAACTACAGTACTTTCATCTATCTACCAACTACAGTACTTTCATCAGGAATGGGTTGGAATCATGTTTTGTACCCTTTAGATTAGGGTTCCCCAGCTGGTTTTATTTGGCCACCCAAGTTTTCTGAGCAAAAAAAAATATATATATTTTTTTGAATTTTCATTGTTGGACATGAAAGAATGTAAAAACACCAGCAAATCAGCTCCAAGTGATTTTAATTTTGGAAATCTGTTCCCAAGTATTCCCATGCATGATAGAGAGATGATCATATACAAAAGTAAGCAAGGTTCGAAATGGTTATGTTTTAGTCAGATATTATATCTGTTTCTTGCGGTCAATTTGCAGTCTACAAATGATTTGCGTTTGTGTTCCGGCCCCCTGACCATCCACTCAAGAAAAAAATCGGCCTACAGCTGAATCTAGTTGAGCATCCCTGTAGATCCTCAAAGTATATTATAATTCTGGGCAGGTCATATAGTGCTTGAAAATGTAGTTTAGGATTACAGAAAAAATGGAACTTTTATTCTGCATATAGGAGCTTCTGTTAGCGGCTGAGCTACGTGTGCTGTAGGCCTATCGTGTTGATATTCCAGACATGTCCTTGACACCTCCCAGATGTTAATTTTATCAGATGCTGGGATTTGAAAACTACCATCTGTGTCCCCATTTACTCAGATGTGTTAGAGAGGTGTTCTTTTTTTCTGCAGCTGTCAAACTACACCCTTTCAGCCCTGTGTTAATATAACTTGTATAACACCTAACCGTACAGTATACTTGTGCATTGTTTTTAGTGGAGCTCCAGACAGAATCAGGCGTTAGTGCCATACTCTGTTGATGATACACTTTGGTCAGTAAATTAGGGTCACTTTCCCTTGGTTTTATTTTGGTATCCTTTTCCTGGTCGTGGGAAGCATCTGTGTGTGTGTGTGTGTGTGTGTGTGTGTGTGTGTGTGTGTGTGTGTGTGTGTGTGTGTGTGTGTGTGTGTGCGTGGTGTGTGTGTGTTTGTATTGGCTGTGGTCTTTTTCACCATTCGTTTGTCCAGTTAGGCCTGTGCCTCTTTTCCATTAAGGATATAACGCTCCCCATAATAACAACAGACTCTAACTACTCATTATTTCGGTGGTGATCCAACATTGATGATCAAAACTGCGTAGTTGTAAAAAGGAAGACAGGCCTGCTGATCAAGTTTTGCATGAGAAGCGTATCTCAATGATAAATAATGTTGCTCTTGTGTTGAACACGTGTTTTTTTGTTGAACAAGTGCCTACTGTAACTATTTTATTACTGACACTTAGCGTATGTTTTACCTGTTCGAATGTTGAGATGTGACCATGTAACCTCAACAAGATGATGATTTTGGGCTAGACGCTAAATACAAACACAGCACACACTATAAATAACAGAATAGGATTCTGTACATTAACTCTCAGTGCATGAATGCGCAGAACTCGGCTATATCCCATATTACTTATTGTACTGTTCTTTGGTGTAATGATGCTTCCTTCAGGGAGGTTTTAAGTCCTAATGTTTGTTGCATATTATATTCATAATTAACTTATATTTCAACCGGATATTATTTACGTCGTAAATACGTATTTCAAATTAGATTTTGTTTTGTAAAGAACTTTGTTTTTCAGCTTGAAATAAAAGAATCAGCCAAGCGTAAAGGGGAGGAATCATGAACTGTTAAATAAGATAAACTAAATTTGATTTGCCTCAAAGAGATCTCCTCAATGTTTATCTGTTCATGTATATCAAGCTGTGAGCAAACGCTGTACTGAATTAAAAATTATATTCCTTGAATCTGACAATGTTGTTCTCTGAAAGGGTTACAGCTATCTGTGATATGGAGGACAAAAGTCTCACAACAACGCTGATGTTATCGTGTTATTACAGGGCTAATGTCCTTTTGGGGGCGGCAGGTAGCCTAGTGGTTAGAGCGTTGGGCCAGTAACCGAAAGGTTGTTGGATCAAATCCCCGAGCTGACAACCTGTCATTCTGCCCCTGAACAAGACAATTAACCCACTGTTCCCCGGTAGGCCATCATTGTAAATAAGAATTTGTTCTTAGCTGACTTGCCTAGTTAAATAAAGGTTAAATGTATTTTTTTTTTAAACATTTGTCTGCTGGAGTTAGTTTGCTACCAGGAGTAGCACTTCAGTTAACAAATACATGTCCATATATTCTCTATGCTCCTCTCCTATGGTCTTGGTTAAGGGAATTATTTTGGCATATTAAAATCATACATCATATCAAGCTTGGGGGTTGAACGCATCATTAATATGCTGATTCCAAAGAACTCTATGAACTACTTTTTTTATTATGCTTCATCACCGTTTATTATTTCAGAAACTCTTGAGAACTTGTTTGTGGACTTGGGGTGCATAACTGCTATTGTGTTTTATTAGAATAGTTTTGTATAATGACTTCCCGAGTGGCACATCGGTCTGAGGCATCACTACAGACCCGGGTTCGATCCCGGGTTCTATCACAACCGGCCGTGATCGGGAGTCCCCTAGGGCGACGCACAATTGGCCCAGCATGGTCCGGGTTAGGGGAGGGTTTGGCCAGGGGAGCTTTACTTGGCTCATCGTGCTCTAGCGACTCCTTCTGGTGGGCGCCTGCAGGCTGACCTCGGTAGTCAGTTGAACGGTGTTTCCTTCGACACATTGGTGCGGCTGGTTTCCAGGTTATTAAGAAGCGCGGTTTGGCGGGTCATGTTTCAGAGTACACATGATGCAACCTTTGCCTCCTGAGCCCGTTGGGGAGTTGCAGCGATGAGACAAAATGGAAATTGGGGAGAAAAAGGGGGTAAAATACCCCCATAAATTATAGTTTTGTATAGCCATTGCTATTATGTGTTTTGATCAGAGGATGTGATCTTTTTGGGGGGGAGTGTTGGCCTTCTCTGCTGCTCCAATTTCGCTCCAGTACCGCTCAGTCTCTGCCCAGCATTTTTAATTTCCTTCATCACTGCTTTTTTTAATTAGGCCTATTCTGTTGCTTTTATTTAGCTTACCCCAACACTAATGTACAGAGATTTTGATAGTCGACCAAGAAATGCGTCACACAGCCTGCAGCAGCACCAGAGACGTTTAGATTTCTATAAAGGCTATTGTTAAAATAAGAGGAGTCTTGACTTTGTAACAGTGCTAAAGTTGTCTATCAACTGTAAAATGTGAGCGCAACAGAGACAGTTACAAATTAAGCATCTGATCATCAATAGATTAGAGAAAAAGCCGTTTGTTTTATAACAGCGGCCGCATATCAAAAAAGTCCTTATTTAATATGACATGTTGTTTAAATGTTTAAGCTTCTTAGGATGGCCTACTTCAAAACCAAGTGGCACACAGTCACAAAAGTAAATGGGGTGTTTGTTGAGCAATCTTTTTAAATAAAAAAATGAATGGAGTGAATTTGGAGCAGCAGTTTGATTTCCTGTGATTTTTAGTGAAGCAGGGGAAAGGACGTTGAGTGCCGGAGTGGTAAGTGGGATTTCTAACCGCTCAACTCTGCTCACAAACTCTGTTTTTGATACAAATTGAAAAAGTCTACTGCTGTATTACGGACGAGCAGTAAAAGTCAAGTACATCCGCAGAAAGCTCCACACAAGCCTTTGGAATACTTGACTTTTATCAGATGGACACAATATGGAACAAGACATTTTCCCAGAAAAGTCGAGAGGTCTATCTGACTGGGTAAGATGTGAAATCATTTTAGGATGCGTAGCTAGTTCTCTGAATGCTCTCGCATAACACCAATTACAGTTAATTCTCCGGGTCAGTGGGGCTTGTCAAATTTATACAGACCTGCCTCTCTGCTTATGTAGATTTCAAGTTGATTAGCAATATTTGCGCCTTTCCCTCATTTGTTTGCAGAGTATGAAACCAGCCAGGTTCAGGGTACAAAGGTAGGTCAGACAGAATAGAAGTCTATTGAGGGAAAGAGTACAATAACCTCAGTATTTCAAAAAAAATATTGGTGAGAAGAGAAATGTTTTTTGAAAATGTATGTATTATGTTCCCCCTTTGCTGTTGTTTCAGTTCCTAACAATCTCTCTCTAATATCGGAAAAAGTGAAGCTTCTTAAAATACTGATTATTGATGTAGAAGCTCATATGGATTAATGAACAAACACTGACTATATTGATGAGGTTGTGCTCTGCTCTAGATAGAGAAATGCATGCATATGATGTGAAGAAGTATGACGAGTTTTGACAGGTGTTTATCTGAATGGAAATGTCAACGGTTAGTCTCTCGGCTTAGCGTTTTCATTTACTTGGTCGGCGACTATGCCAAGTTCTTACTTATCCATACTGAGAGCGTCCTCACTTCTAATCATCAAACAGTCTGTGGCACCATTGCCTTACTTTCAAACAGCATTAAAATAGATCTGAGCCCAACCATTAGCTGTGGAATGGTAAAGATCTTATGTTGGGGGTTGAGTTAGAAAGAAAGTCAGTTTCAGTTTCACTACACTTTCTCTCTTTGGTCTTTTCCATTAATCTGTCAAAGGAAGAGCATGCATATTTCTCAAAGAAATGAGGCCTGGTTTTTAGTACCTTGATAATAGGCAGGGCTCCCCATAGACATCTTTGGTATTTATGAAGAGATGTTGCATTAAGCCAAGCAGATGCTTACAAGACCATTGCTTTGTGCCATTGCTTTCAGACGTGCCTCCAAATGCCATTTTACTTTGGAAAGATGAAGAATGACACGTCTGTCTTCTATACAATGGTCTGCTTATTTTTCTTACAGAATATCTCATTGAGGCTCTCCTTTGAGTGTCATTTCTTGCTTGTCCTCAATTCATATTGCACCATAGCAACCATTTGAAGGGAAATCGGCAAATTCTGTTTCAAAGGAAAGGCCTAGAGTATAATTAAAGAACGATCAGAAAATAAAAAGGCATCTATGATGACACATCAATCCTCATGATATAAACATTATCTTTCAGACTTTATTTGAGGCATTACTTTTTCAGTACAGTTAAAACTTTTCACTGGATCTGAAGTGCTCCAAGGTGGATATCAAATCGCTGGCTGTGAATCAGTAGGAGAATGTACAGTAGGTGAGATGAATTGCTGAGATCTGTACTGAACTTAGGTATTAGCATTTGCGAAGGATATGGGGCCACACTACTGTCTGGGATCATCAACGCATTCAATGCAACAGGGACATTAATTATACTTCAGTGACACGTCTGAATAGGTTTCTCATCCCATAAATGTATGTTCTGATGTAAAAGAAGTGAGACACCTTTTCCACAGAAGCCCTTCAGTCTGGGAGCAACGGAACGACGTGGCAACAAAGAAAATAGTAGAAAGAGAGCCTTATAGGCAGCACTGATATGATTTGAGGCTAATTGGCTTGAATGACGGCGAAAAATCGGGCGCCCCGTAGGATAAAAGCATGTCACTTAACGAGCTATGAGGAGAAATTCACCGTTGAGTTTATTCCAGGGTGAGTTCCCGGCATTCTCGCTTCTGTCAATGCCAACAGATGTTTATTAGACAGTCCAGGTCGCTCCTCTTTCATGATATTGCTAAGCGCTGTGTAGCCTTATTACCATTGATTCTTCCAGAAGATTCTCAATTCTCTCTTTGTTTGCTTTGATAATGGCAGTGCATGAAAGACCCTGAGAGATTCAAGTGGCAATGTTTTTCCACTGTTGGGGGGGCTGTTGTCTGGAAGAGGGGCTAGGGTGATGGAAAGTGAATGTTCTACTGTTTAGCTCAGCAATACCTGGCTGAGCTGGTTTCTTCTCAGGTTTCTTGTTCTTTAGCATATACCACTCAACTGAAATGCTAATATTTAGTGATGTTGTCCATATTACAGGTTAAAGATTTGTATTAATCATCATCAGTAACTCATTTGGTAGAAATATGTGAATGGAATATTGTAGACTGTAAATCAAAGATGTGTGACATAACCATAATCTACCCAAACACTATGAGGTGTCATTTGTTTTGTTGAATAGATGTTCACACAGTGATAAGGATACTCTGAAAATATCAGATAATCCTTGTAGATTGGATTAAATTTAGACAAAGATGATTGTGCTGTCAGATTGAATAGCATTACAGTGTCTTATCAGAGACAGGGTGACACATTGTTATCCGTGGAGAGGGAATTATTGTTATTAAGTTAAATGGATTCCTTGTTCTCAATATCATGTGTTTGAAAGTGGTGCTGAGGGTTGACATTTTGACTGGTTGCCTCGCCTCTAAATGGATAAATCAATTTAATCTCCCCTTGACTTAAAGAAAATAAATGAAGGTTAAATAAAAAGTACTAATGTACATAAAGCATTCAGACAATTTGAGAAATGAAGGCTGAATTATGGCTTGTTACAACAAAATCAAAGTTCTCTCAACATACAGTAGGACCACTTCAGAGGTCTAAAAATGGCTGACTAACTTGATTTTGGAGTGTAACTTCCCTTTAAGCCTTCTTCAGGGTCCACTATTGGATGAGATCAATAGAATATATTTTAGGTTGTACAGTTAAAGGCAATATTCTTCAGATTGCACACACTAATTGAAAGGTTCTCACAGTGTCACAAATAGTCTAAATTCTTCCTCACAGACCAGTTACAAATGGAACAACAGACTTTTGGCACCGGCACTCAAAGTGAAACATGTCATTAAAAATTACAGTCTGCCCACTCTACAGTAAAACATATCTGGTGGCCTACAATCTGCCGGTCAGATCCAGAGAAGGAAAAGGAAATCAAAAAGCATGCACAGATCTCCAGAGATATTCTCCTCGACACGCTTAACGAAGTGGGGGAACGTTAAAGCATGCTCGGTAATCAGACATCTCAACTCAATGAAAGGACAGAGAGAGAGAAACAGAAAATAGAGAGAGAGAATGAGAGTTCAGAGAGAATGAGAGTGCAGAGAATGAAAGAAGAGAGGGTAGAGAGAGAGAGGGTAGAGAGAGAGAGTTTAGAGAGAGAGAGGGATAGAGAGTAGAAAGAGACGGTAGAGAGAGAGAGAAAGGGTAGAGAGACAGAACGAGGGTAGAGGGTGAGAGAGAGAGAGAGAGATGAATATGAATATGAGCTGGCACATTGTTGTCATCTTCATTAATGTCATCATGACCTGCAGCTCTGATGAACTTCCCGCCGATGATGTCATTCACCGGCCGAGAGGAAATCAATGCAAATGGAAGGGAAGCCATCAGTCTTATGGGCTGGGGAGATAAGGATTCCAAAATGCAGGAAGAGAAAGGAGGTAAAGTGGTTGTGAGGGGATTGAAGATTCGATAAGGGACATATGGTATAGATGACTCAGTAATGGGAGCGACTTCTGTGGAGCCTTCTCAAGTCTACATAATAATAATGGGACCAAAACGATAGAGAGAAACAAAGTGAGTGTGTGAGTGAGGAAAGTGGCTGCTGCAGCCCCTCGCTTTCTCAGTCTCTGTCCTCTGTTATTCCACCCAGTGGGGCTCTTATTGCAGAAGCACTGGCCAGACCCCAGAGAGTACCCCTGGGAGCACGGCCGGTAGAGAGGACAAACACACACACACTGATGCACACACACACTCACCGGTGCACACAGACATACACACCATCGCACACACATCGCAGAGCAAATGAAGGTGTCCTGGAGGCTCGCTCACACATGACAGGTGACAGGACTCCCCGGGGCTCTGGCTGTGACATTATCTCTTTTGTTACTGCCCAAGCCAGTGATTGGGAGAGAGGCACAGAGATTTAGAGCCACTAGATACAAAGAAACTCACAACCAGATGTATGCTTATATGGAAGGAGAGATCTCTCAATGTAGAACATGTTTATCTGTTTTGTCAATGGGTTTCACAAAAAAAAGTTACTCATTGCACTTTCATATGTCTGATATCAAATCCAAAAAACATCTACACCCAAACATTCACACTGATGAAAAAACAGGAGAGAAGAGTGCTCGCACCTGTAATAACTTTCTGTGTGTGATTCACTCCCAGCATTACATTTTTCCCATACAGTCCCTGACTGTTCCTTTGACAGTTCCACTTTAGACCCAATTTACAAATGGTGAGAGAAGCTCCAGCCTTATTTTTCATATAAGTCAATCGTTATGATGCTTTTGAATATCAGCGGGATGAAAGCTTCGCTACAGTTAAGTGAGACAATCACCACACAGATCAACTCCAGATACTGCTGTGCGTATCCCATCGGTAGAAGTCCTTAGATACACAACAGCAGTCTACCTGTAATTTATTTGTCTAATGAACACATTTTTGAAACTAAGCTCAAATATTACTTGAAGCTGTGCTTCAATAAAGAGCTTGGGGTGTAAACTAAAGGGGATTTAAAAGGCTTGAATGCATATGAAATCAGAGTCATAGCTTGACAAGCAACAGCAAAAAAAATAATTGCCTTATAAATTAAACATTTGACTATTGAACAGATCGGTTTCAACATGACTATAACCAGGAAGTCCTGTTGGAAGGACAACACTCTTTTTTAAAACCAGGAGAGCATGATCTGTCTCTCTCGTTCAATTTAAGTATGACACATAATTATACAAGAAATATTGGCAAAATAAAACAGAAATCTGGGTCCGAGCGCACGCGCACACACACACACACACACACACACACACACACACACACACACACACACACACACACACACAAACTAAATGCATACACACACACACACACACACACACACACACACACACACACACACACACGCACAGAAACTAAATGCATGCACGCGCACACACACACACACACACACACACACACACACACACACACACACACACACACACACACACACACACAGAAACTAAATGCATACACACACACACACACACAGAAACTAAATGCATGCACGCGCACACACACACACACACACACACACAGAAACTAAATGCATGCACGCGCACACACACACACACACACACACACACACACACACACACACACACACAGAAACTAAATGCATGCACGCGCACACACACACACACACACACACACACACACACACACACACAGAAACTAAATGCATACACACACACACACACAGAAACTAAATGCATGCACGCGCGCACACACACACACACACACACAGAAACTAAATGCATGCACGCGCACACACACACACACACACACACACACACACACACACACACACACACACACACACACACACACACACACAGAAACTAAATGCATGCGCGCACACACACACACACACACACACAGAAACTAAATGCATACACACACACACACACACACACACACACACACACACACACACACACACACACACACACAGAGACTAAATGCATGCACGCACACACACACACACACACACACACACACACACACACAGAAACTAAATGCATGCACGCACACACACACACCGCATGACCCGAGGCAGCCGCCAAAGTCTTAGCTCAGTGCAGCCATATCATCGTTTATGTATTATTCTAGTCAAATCATGTCATGTCCTTGGTCCCATGTGCTGGCATTATCACTATGTGTCACGTCCTGACCGGCAGATGGAGCTGGTGTAGTAGTTTGGGGGTCAGGACGTGGCAGTCTGGTGTGTGTCTTGTGACTCCTGATCAGGAACAGCTGGGAATCGTTGTTCCTGATTGGGAGTCACATATGTAGGAGTTGTTTGTCACTGGGGTTTGTGGGTAATTGTTTCTGTTTGAGTATTTTCCTCACAGGACTGTTTGCTGTCGGTTTTTTGTTCATTTTTGTAGTGTTCTCTTGTTTATTTGAATTAAAACTCTAATGATGAACACATCCTCTGCTGCACCTTGGTTCCCTCTTCAAGACAGTCGTTACAGAATTACCCACCAACAAAGGACCAAGCAGCGGAAGAAGGCTGGCGAGGTAAGGGAAACCGGGAGGCACCCCCAATAATTTTTTAGGGGGGGGCACAAGGGGAGTTTTGCAGGGCAAGAATGGAGCCCCAGGCCAGCTCCCCGCACTAGCATGGAGGTGCGTGTTCGCAATCTGGTACGCCCAGCACCACGCACCAGGAGTCTAGTGTGTCAACCCAGCCTCGCCAGTCAACAGTCGTCATCAGAGCTGCCCGCCAGTCAACAGTCGTCAGAGCTGCCCGCCAGTCAACAGTCGCCAGAGAGGCCAGACTGCGCCGAACTGCCGGAGTGGCCAGACTGCGCCGAACTGCCGGAGTGACGAGACTGCGCCGAACTGCCGGAGTGGCCAGACTGCGCCGAACTGCCGGAGTGGCCAGACTGCGCCGAACTGCCGGAGTGGCCAGACTGCGCCGAACTGCCGGAGTGGCCAGACTGCGCCGAACTGCCGGAGTGGCCAGACTGCGCCGAACTGCCGGAGTGGCCAGACTGCGCCGAACTGCCGGAGTGGCCAGACTGCGCCGACTGCCCCGAGCGGCCAGACTGCGCCGACTGCCCCGAGCTGCCAGACTGCGCCGACTGCCCCGAGCTGCCAGACTGCCCCGACTGCCCCGACTGCCCCGACTGCCCCGACTGCCCCGAGCTGCCCCGACTGCCCCGACTGCCCCGAGCTGCCAGACTGCCCCGACTGCCCCGAGCTGCCAGACTGCCCCGAGCGCCCAGACTGCCCCGACTGCCCCGAGCTGCCACACTGCCCCGACTGCCCCGAGCTGCCAGACTGCCCCGAGCTGCCAGACTGCCCCGACTGCCCCGAGCTGCCAGACTGCCCCGACTGCCCCGAGCTGCCAGACTGCCCCGACGGCCCCGAGCTGCCAGACTGTCCCGACTGCCTGGAACGGCCAGAGCCTGAGCCGCCTCCAGGATAGGTGGGTTGGGGAGGGAGGGTGTAGCACAGTGCCGTCGTTGACGGCAGCCACCCTCCCTTCCCTCCCTTATTGTTTAGGGTTACTGTTTAAGGGTTTTGTTGGGGATTTTGTTTGTTGGTGGTTTTTTGTTGTTGTGGTTAGGTGCATTCCGGGGTCTGCACCTTGAGGGGGGGGGGGTACTGTCACGTCCTGACCAGCAGATGGAGCTGGTGTAGTAGTTTGGGGGTCAGGATGTGGCAGTCTGGTGTGTGTCTTGTGACTCCTGATCAGGAACAGCTGGGAATCGTTGTTCCTGATTGGGAGTCACATATGTAGGAGTTGTTTGTCACTGGGGTTTGTGGGTAATTGTTTCTGTTTGAGTATTTTCCTCACAGGACTGTTTGCTGTCGTTTTTTTGTTCATTTTTGTAGTGTTCTCTTGTTTATTTGAATTAAAACTCAAATGATGAACACATCCTCTGCTGCACCTTGGTTCCCTCTTCAAGACAGTCGTTACACTATGTGGATCTTCCCTGTCAATCAGCGATTAGAATCAGCCATGTTTCCTGAAAACCCACCGCACCGAGAGTCAAGAGTCTAGTAAAATATTTACTATATCTATCTCTTAAGTGATATTTGCCTACTTCATTTAGAAAAACTGCTGAATTCACTCTTTCATTGACAATGCAATGGCTAGACAGGGCCATTTATGTTCCAACTAGTCTACCAACCAGTGTTCTCCTGCTGGAGGTCTGGAGTGTGTGTGGGCGTCTGTCCCAGTCTCACACTTCAACACCTGGTTCAACCTAATCAATTAATCATCAAGACCTTGATTGACCTGTAACAGGCTGTTCAGGCTGTTCAGTGTTAATGCTGAATTGGGACAAATGCCCACACACACTTGCCCCCCCCCCTCCCCCCCTCCACACACACACACACACGCTGCCCACCTGGACCAGGGACAAGGAACACTCATCTAGACTAAACTCTCTATGGAGCCTTGTAGCTTTCAGACTGATCAATCGAGCTCCACTTCGTGAGGTTTGTGAATTCTAACCTGCTCCGGCTGAATGTGACATTTTAAACAGATATGAGTCATTGACAAAGTAGAGGTCACTTTGAAGGGTACAGCACGGGCAAAACGCCTCTCGTTGGTTCTTGCCAACAGCAGCAGGCTCGCTGAATCATTACTGTCATATACCCCACTGTCTTTCTGTGTCAGGCCATAAAGAACAGCTCGCCCATCACTTACATTAGCCAGGGATGCCAAACTGCCATGGTAAGGGACATGCGGCACTTGGTAAAGTTGTTAAATCTATTTAATATAGTTGGTTAAAGAAGAGTGATGACGTTGGCTACTCTTCAGACCTCACTCTCACACACGCGTAATCTCCCAACTTTTGGTTTTGTGAAAGGGACTTTTAAAAGTGTAATTTCTCTGATATCAACAAAATAAGGAAGATTATCTATGCAGTCGTTCCTCTAGCCAGCATTTTCCTACAATAATGACTTTCGTCTAAATGTGTAAATGACTAAATAATCAACAGAGGATGGCAGTGCATCCACCCCACCTCCCTCTACATGGAAGATTCATGAATGGGTTACAAATCAAAGGGCCCAGTTGGACAAAGAAGCCAATGAGCCTGGGAGATATAAAGCCCAAAACATACAAAGGATTAAATATTGTGAATGGATTCGACCCTCCTTAACCTTCTATGATAAGAAACATGCTATCCGCCCATCAGTCTGCCTATCTGCGTCTGTCTCTGCGTTTGTCTGTCAATTCCCCCCCCCCACCCCTGAAACATTTTTTTAATTGAAAATTAAGAACTAACACCCTTGCGTTTCGTGAACTAACACTCGTACTTGACTTTTTTTCCCTACTAACACTGACTTCGCTGATAACTACTTTATTGAGTAAAAATGCATTATGACTGAGATATGTGGTTGTCCCAGCTACAGTAGCTATCTAAAGATGAATGCACTAACTGTAAGTCACTCTGGATAAGAACATCTGCTAGATGACTCAAATGTACATTTATCTCAGTTTATCTCAATCTATTTCAATCGTTAAATCTCAATCAACCTAACAACCAACCAATAAATCTATCCATATATTTATCACCGATTTGCATAGCCCAAATAGACAGTTCATCAATGGCAGCAAGATTTTAAAAATCAGCGTTCAAGGAGGACATGTTTACTTGTGGTACTACCGATTAATGGTGGTGCTGATTACTTCTCATATTCACACATCTCTCAAGTGTAAACCAGTATCCTGTTTCTGACGCACATTAGGGCTCACTTGAAGCCGAGCTGGAGTCAGTCTTTATTAACTCTGGATCAGCGTCCCTCTGAGAGCTGCCAGCTGGGGGGCTCCAGATTTGGCAGGGTTATCAGTTGGCGGCCGGCTGTGCTTTCAGCAAGTTCCTCAGATAACTTTGGCTATGACAAATGAAATGCGGCAGAGTCGGTGCACAGAGGGGAGGGAGAGAGAGTTAATGTATTTGTGTGTGTGTGTGTGTCTACAGTGCCTTTAGAAAGTATTCATACCCCTTGACTTATTCCACATTGTGTTGTTACAGCCTCGATTCAAAATGGATTAAAAACATTTTTCTCACCCATCTACACACAATACTGACAAAGTGAATACATGTTTTTAGAAATATTTGCAAATGTATTGAAAATGAAATACAGAAAGATCTAATTTACATAAGTATTCACACCCCTTTTGCCTATGCTTAGCTATATTCCATTTCTTTTTTATCCTGAAAAAGTCCCCGGTCCTTTAAGATTACAAGCATACCCATAACATGATGCAGCCACTACTACTGTATGCTTTAAAATATGGAGAGTGGTACTCAGTAATGTGTTGTATTGGATTTTCCCCAAACATAACACTTTGTATTCAGGACAAAAAGTGAATTGCTTTGCCACATTTTTTGCAGTAGTACTTTAGTGCCTTGTTGCAAGCAGGATACCTGTTTTGGAATATTTGTATTCTGTACAGGCTTTCTCCTTTTCACTCGTCATTTAGGTTAGTATTGTGGAGTAACTACAATGTTGTTGATCCATCCTCAGTTTTCTCCTATCACAACCATTAAACTCTAACTGTTTTAAAGTCACTATTGGCCTCATGGTGAAATCCCTGAGTGGTTTCCTTCTTCTACGGCAACTGAGTTAGGAAGGATGCCTGTATTTTTGTAGTGACTGGGTGTATTGATACACCATCCAAAGTGTAATTAATAACTTCACCATGCTCAAAGGGATATTCAAAGTCTTTTTTTAGTTTTTTTTACCCATCTGCCAATAGGTGCCCTTCTTTGCGAGGCATTGGAAAACCTCCCTGGTCTTTGTGGTTGAATCTGTGTTTGAAATTCACTGCTCTACTGAGGGACCTTGCAAGTTATTATGTGACTTGTTAAGCACATTGTTACTCCTGAACTTAATTAGGCTTGCCATAGCAAAGGGTTTGAATACTTAATGACTGAAGACATTTCAGATTATTATGTTTCATTTCGACAAACACAATTCCACTTTGACATTATGGGGTATTGTGTGTAGAACACTGACAACAAACCTCAATTTAATATATTTTAAATTCAGGCGGTAACACAAAAAAAGTAGAAAAAGTCAAGGGGTGTGAATGCTTTCTGAAGGCACTGTAAGTGTGTGTGTGTGTGCGTACGTACGAGTGTATGCAAAAGAGGGAACGTACCTGCAGCCCGCGGCGCCGCACGTGCACAGCAGCAAGTCTCTGCCTCGGCTCCAATAAATCACTCCTGTACATTCATTTCATATGCCACAGACTACACGCTGTGAAACACAGGCTGGCACCAAGTTGTCAGTGTGATCACTGCTCAGATGTGTTTGAAGATCAAACTGTGAGATTAGATTTCCATACAAAAGAGGGGGAGGGGAGAACGGTAGGGAGGTGGGGGGGAGTAGAAGTCGCAGTGTGGTTTGCATGTTGGACATTTTGATTTTGATTACCTCTTTTTAAGAACTGAGGCAGTGTGTGGGGGGAGGGGTATGGGAAGCTTGTTAAAATTCCATAAATACATAGCATTGTAACACGGTGAAAGCGTCAGAGAGAGGCTTGAGGTTTATATTTTTGTTGTCATCGTGTGTTGCTTGTTTTCAGGCTGGACCCCTGGTGTTGAGCAGTGGAGGGTGATCTTTCATATGTGGATTATGATGCCATCCATCTTGGCGGTGACAGCGCGGCACACCTCGCCACAAAGCCCGTCGGACCCGTCTCTTTATATTGCGTTACATGACACCATGAGCTTGTCCCGTCCCACATTGCCGTTGATTGATAGGTGCCCCTTCTAGCCCTTTGCTTGTTGTCCCCTTTGTAGATGTGCATCTCCTTATGCCAGCCCTTCTCATTTATCTAACGCTCGCCCTCCCTGGCACCAGGATCTGCATGTTGACAGTGTATCACTAACTGATGGTATACTAATCACAATGCAGAGATTGATCTGCTATCTGAATGATGATGGGTGTAAGAGAGGGGAGGGACGGAGGAGGTGTGGGGTACTAAACATCTAGTGGAGGGAAGTGGAGGGACGGAGGAGGTGTGGGGTACTAAACATCTAGTGAATGGTGGGAAATGGAGGCAGGGAGGAGGTGTGGGGTACTACACATCTAGTGAATGGTGGGAAGTGGAGGGACGGAGGAGGTGTGGGGTACTAAACATCTAGTGGAGGGAAGTGGAGGGACGGAGGAGGTGTGGGGTACTAAACATCTAGTGGAGGGAAGTGGAGGGACGGAGGAGGTGTGGGGTACTAAACATCTAGTGGAGGGAAGTGGAGGTAGGGAGGAGGTGTGGGGTACTAAACATCTAGTGAATGGTGGGAAATGGAGGGAGGGAGGAGGTGTGGGGTACTAAACATCTAGTGAATGGTGGGAAATGGAGGCAGGGAGGAGGTGTGGGGTACTAAACATCTAGTGAATGGTGGGAAATGGAGGCAGGGAGGAGGTGTGGGGTACTAAACATCTAGTGGAGGGAAGTGGAGGGAGGGAGGAGGTGTGGGGTACTAAACATCTAGTGGAGGGAGGGAGGTGGTGTGGGGTATTAAACATCTAGTGGAGGGAAGTGTAGGGAGGGAGGAGGTGTGGGGTACTAAACATCTAGTGGAGGGAGGAGGTGTGGGGTACTAAACACCTAGTGGAGGGAGGAGGTGTGGGGTACTAAACATCTAGTGGAGGGAGGAGGTGTGGGGTACTAAACATCTAGTGGAGGGAGGAGGTGTGGGGTACTAAACATCTAGTGGAGGGAGGAGGTGTGGGGTACTAAACATCTAGTGGAGGGAGGAGGTGTGGGGTACTAAACATCTAGTGGAGGGAGGAGGTGTGGGGTACTAAACATCTAGTGGAGGGAGGAGGTGTGGGGTACTAAACACCTAGTGGAGGGAGGAGGTGTGGGGTACTAAACATCTAGTGGAGGGAGGAGGTGTGGGGTACTAAACACCTAGTGGAGGGAGGAGGTGTGGGGTACTAAACATCTAGTGAATGGCTCTACATGGTCCCTCTCTGGGGACAGCTGGGACGGCCTGCTTGTTATGAGAGATTAGCCCCGAGAAGCTTAAATCAGGGGATAATGGGATGGTTATGGAGCTGTTCGAGTGATACATCTGGCTTCCCGTGCAGATCCATGAGTCATATCATCTGTTCCAATCCACTCTGTGTAGCCTAAATTGGTACCGCGACAGCCAATTTAGAGCTGTAGTTACTACTACCTATGACACCTCGGTGGAGGTGTAAGGGCCTAAGGATAGAGACTGGTAAATTTACAACCTGGGTCTAATCAAGCAGCAGAAGCAGCAGTAACAGCCAATGCCCATCTCGCCCGCAGTTTGTCGCCACGATACTTGTGCACCCTTGCACGTTCATGGCTTTCTGGGGAAGGGTGTTGGTCATGGGCCAGAGAGCGAGTCTTCTCTCAATGAGTTTCTCAGTCTGCTAAATATTGAACCAGCGTTGGCCACAGTCTATAAATGCCAAATGGGCCTAGTATGTGAGGTGGTGTCTCACCCATGCAAAGCAGCATTGGCCTGGGGAGGCTTAGTTGGATGGCAAACAACTGTGTGGCTGAACATTTACTACCGTGTCAGCCGGCCTTTGTATTTTTCAGCAATCCAAATCAATTAAACCACAACGAGGGTGGTAAACATAGCTGACTTGGAGCCACTCAGATCCCCATTACAGTAGCCTTTGTTAAAGGCTGACCTTCAGGCTTTTCATTGACTAACAGTTAAACATATCAGCACGCAGCATGAATATATTATCAGCCTTTGTCAAATGCATAAAAGCAATCTCAACAAAGAGATACAGGTATGTTTGACTGTGCCTCTCATGACTATTGGTGACATTACACCATGAGCAACAGAATGGCAGTTCGAAGTGAACTTTAACAGAATCTTTGAAAAGGTCATTAAAATGAAAATCTGTCTTTTCTTTGACTACTGGGCAGACCAAACCTCTATCCTGTCATTTTCCTCGGCAGGTTTCAAATAAGATGTCTCTGTGTTTCCAGGTTAATAATCCCCTTCAGGATGATGTAAGCTGTTAATCACTGCATATTTTTAGCGTCCTTAATCTCACCGGCGATATCCCATTGTGATAGACTGGCTATTTGAGGCTGCTATCCATGCGCTAAGTAGTCCAATGTGACAGTGTCCAATATCTGATGGGTGATTCCAAGAAGCAGACAAGAAAGGAATAGTATAAGCCTATTGTTCTAATCCTTCTGAGGATGCAAATGTATCCAGTCTTATTCCTTGAACTATAAAAATAAAGAGATTGGGTAATTGTTTGGCATCACTGTGCCTTCTTCAAAATAACAAAACCTACTGAGTGTAATGAAGCTGTGTTATTCGTTTTTTGACGTTTATCTAGAATAGGGATATGAATTCATGCTATTGTACCCAAGGTTGTAATGGCCAAACACAGCATTATTTAAACTGCAACTTACTTTCATATTTTAGACATTTCGTTGCAGGCCCCCCATACATACAACATTGTAGTTTAGAAAGTATAAAAATGTGCCTTTGAGTAAAACTTATTTTTAGACCAGGATGAGAGTGAACAATGTGTTATATGTTTACATGTGGTGTGTTCTGTTGTTTGGTTAGTGGGATCAAATCAAATGTTATTCGTCACATGCGCCGATTACAACAGGTGTAGTCCTTGCAATGAAATGCTTACCTAAAATAGAAAAACCTAAAAAAAAGATTAATAAAAGTAAGAGATAAGAATAACAAATAATTAAAGAGCAGCAGTAAATAACAATAGCGGAGCTTTATACAGGGGGTACCGGTACAGAGCCAATGTGTGCGGACACCGATGTGGGGTATGTGTTGTAAATAAATAATAAAAAAATCACTGCAACTTACTGTATTAATCAGTGATTTCTGTTTTGGCACTTTTAAAAGTGTAGCCTTGAACTGTGCAAGGCTAATGAAATGACACTGCCTCTGTTCAAGCCTGAGTGAACTTGGCTCCCGTTCTCTACAGCTGACAGAGGATGAAAAGAACAGAACACACAATACTGAAGGCCACAGTGTTGCATTTGTTGTGAAGACGTCTATAGCAAAACAGGAACGCTGACTTGAACCGTGATTAAGTGCGCACATCACAAAAAGGAGTCCGAAAATAATATTAAAGGAGGGGAAGACGGAAGCATTGAGCTAGAGGTCAATTAGGTATGGTAAATAGGCTGGGAACCAGTAAACTCCCGGCTGACGTCATGTTTTCCGAGCCAGCATCTCCCGCTGATCTCCCGCTGATCTCCAACGTAATATTACCTGGGGTGTCTGGGGGTATTGTGTGTGTTTAAAAATATATCCTCCTCCTCAGTTAAATGAGGAGAAAACAATATTCCTCCATGTTAGTGCTCTTCAATGGACTGCCGCATCTAGTGGCATGTGTAGAAAATATATTGAAGAGAGCTCAAATGGGATGAAGAGAAAGGTCAGCCCGTGTCATGCAGTCAATCTATTAGACAACCGAGAGGTGCTTGTTCAATCCCACTGCTACACCCGTCGCATTCTTATTCTGGCCCCACAGAAGAAAGAAATCGCTTAAACAAGTGAGCATGATTTCCCATTACTCTGTCCAGTCACTTTGATGGGGTGTTTTACACCGAGTCCAAGCAATGTCGGCAGAGATCCATAGGTGCTAGTTTTGACTGTATTGTTCTGCTGGTTCAGAGGGGTAAAACTGCTTGGTCTGGGAAGATGCGACCGAAAATCCTTAATCAAAGACCAATCGTTTAGAGTGGTGATAGTATACAAATCAGGTTTCTATGTGGACGATTACTATATTGCTGACGAGCAGGAATAATCATCAAAGTTGCTTTACTATACGAGCAGATAGAGACAGTAACTATAGAAAACTGAATAAGTGCTGTAAATATCCCGATTGGCCATACTAGATGGTTATAAAAGGGTTCATAATCACTGAATCAGACCTAAAATAGCAAACCTAATGCTTACATTTCTATCAGGGAATGGACAATACAGCATGTATTCCTAACCCACCAAATCTTTTAGATTGATGATGTAATCATCCATCAACTCGATGCCTGTATCTTCCCACCACCATGGTGAACTGGGCTAAGGGGAGAAATTAGCCATTACCTTGTTTTCCATATTCAATTTTTTCATAAATCAGTGATGCAATATTCTCAAGTTTGGGGAATCGTCTTCAATTTAGAGCAATTTAGCCAAGTGAGGGGCGTAATTTGTTTACCGCATCAACTTGCCGTTTGGATTTAAATTCATCATTACCAGACATGTTTTCTCTAGATTTCCCCAGATCGTAGGTGTCAGTATTCTCTGTTGACTTGAATGCGATAGGCCCTATTATAAGATGTGCCTAACGATTCACAGCTTGCTGGTGCTGAGATAAAACTAAGGTGCCTTTTTTGGGGGGGAGGGGCTTTCAGCACACAATTTCCCTTGGGGACAGGTAGGAAACATTGGAGATGGATGACTGTCAGAATGCCAGGGCACTATCATTCACAGCAATGGACTGTGAGATGAAGAGCGGCGTGAGATTTTACAGAAAACAACAGCGTAACACAGAGACTACGCCAGCTGAGACAACCTCCCACCAGTAACATCAGAGACATAGCACTGTGGGTTTTGATGGACAAGGTAACCCGCACTGCCCTCATGAGAACCACAATGTGGTGGGAAGTTTTACAACTCAATTGAAAGTAAAGGCATACAGAAAGTCTGTACACAACAAATAATGTCAACTATGCAACATCAGCTACTGGAGCAATATAAGGGTTTTCAATGGAAGCCTAGAAATGACATGTCAAGGGAAATGTAGAATTAATTATAGGAGTTATGATGTCATTATCATGTAGATATGTCTTTGTTTCGAGTACTCTGATTAATTTCTCATCTTTGACTTGTTATGCTAGACAGATATATTATGAAGGATGAAAGGGCAAGTAAAGAGGCATTGATTTTCATAGATTGCGTTTCGACTCAGTTCATAAATATTCACTTTTACAAGTCCCCATTTTGTTGCATTTGATATTCTCCAGCATTTCATATTGAGTGTGCCAGAGACTGAACTATTTCAGTTTAAGGCTGATATAACCAGATTGGGACGGTGCCCATGTGTTCCACCACACTCAGTGTGATGTAACTCATTGTAATCGGAACTCAAGTCATGGAGGAGGTGGGGAAAGAAAAATGAGCCAGCATACAGGTAGGCAAACTAAGATTCTGCTCAATTCAGGCCCGGAAATGTGCTACCAAAAAAGACATGATGTATGTGCTAAAAAAATAAGGGGCTTAGTAGTTCTTTGAGGACTGTCCCCAAGTATTCAAGCAACTTCCAGAAGCTATTCACCATCATACACACAATCCATTTTTTACACAACTTGAAATTTCCATTGGAGAAAAGTATTGCATCAAAAGTCCGGAACAAGTAATTTCTTGGAACCTATTTAACATAATGAGATTATGAAATGATCGAAGTGGCAAAGAGGATCCAGTGGAATCTGTCTCCCAGGCAAAGTGAAGAATTAGTTGCCGGAGCCATGTCCATCCATCTACCACCAACAAAGCTCAGTCCATTATGTTATGTAACTTAGTATCTGCAACAGGCAGAATCAAATTCTACAATTTAAAGATCTAATCAATATAAGAAAAATTGGCTGTGCTTACAACAAATGGGTCTTGATTCAATTTGAGGCTGATAAGTTCTAGAAGCTTGGCCGCATCAATGAAATCAAACATAGTAATTGGGCCAAAGCATGCTTATTCACATCCTTCCTTTGAAAAGGACGTGCAGTGTAATGATATATGAGTGTTTTCCCAAATGGGAAACAACGTGGAAACTGCACAGGAGAACTCATTTCTGTGTTATCACTGATAAGACCAGCACAGCTCTCTGTTCTCTCTCCCTAGCCTACTGTATCTTCAGAGTGAAAATATGAATTTCTCAAAACATGAGTATCAATTCTTATTGTTTCAGGTCTCTAGCAGTTGCACTTTGTCGGTAGATGAAGCCAAGTCTCCCCTGGAGATGGAATATATAGCTGTCCATGACATTTCACATTCATCCATATGGAAAGTCTAACAAATGAACCATTGAAATATTGTTACAAAGAGGTTTACACTGACAATGTCTGATAACGAGATATTAATAGGTCCGTTGTTAAGGAATCAAGGAGTTAAATCATACTGAACATACAGTAATCACTCAGAATAAATAACATTGTCAAAGTGGGATCTTTCTTTTCCTTCATATAAAAGGACTGCTTTCGTCATTTCTGTTGCTCACTGACTCAGATAATGTTCTTTTTTCAATTCTAAAGACGTATCTATGTGTGCATCACTTAAACATTGACATTTCACAGTCAAAAGTGCTGTGTGTGTGCATTTGCGGTAAGGAAATTAGATTTGAATATGCCCTTTCTTGGTATTTTCCATTTTAATACTGCTGTTGTACTATGATATTAAAATATACCACTTTCACCTACCATGCTATTACAGGAGGACAGTTAGTAGCTATTACAGGAGGACAGTTAGTAGCTATTACAGGAGGACAGTTAGTAGCTATTACAGGAGGACAGTTAGTAGCCTAATAACATTTCACATCCACAGCTTTATATTTAAATGGGTGCCCATCACAGCCTGTTCCTTATTTAGGTAACTGTGAATGAAATCTGTCGGAATCTCTGAGCTGGTGTCTAAAAATGCAGTACGAAGGGTGGTGGTGGTGATGGTGTGTGTGTGCTCGCGTTCGTGGCAGTGTGTGGTTGGAGGTACTTAAAGTGTAGTTAGTGATCAAACCCTCTTGGGTAACTGGAACGATATTGTTTCTGTCCCGGGAAATACATCAATCACAGCAGTTGGAGACTGAAGGGAACAAAATAGTCTGTCTTCTCTTGATCAAGATCATTCCTTTACGCATCGCAATCAGGTAGACTATGCATGTAGCTACGTAGGCGTTGAATATCAGTGTATTCTTATGTAGGGAAAGGATGAAGAAAAGGGGAAGAAGCAGCTTCTGATGAAAATCAACTCTGAAAATGTCTGTCATTTTGGTGGTCTGCTGAGTCTTTTAGCTGTGTAGAGGAGGGAACCTTTACCCGCGATTAGCACTTCATTGCAGCCAATTTTTCACAAGCCCTTGAATGAAAACATCACAGTTCAACGATACAAGATAATCTTCCATAAACGGCTATTTAGCCCATAAATTTAGCAGGACCGCATGCGCTGCATAAATGTATGCATCACACAGAACACTATAGTATATCCCATACATAACTCTACAGTACAGTCCCAAAGAAATAATCCATTCAGCCCCCTCCTTAATACTCCTCATCCAGTCCAATGCTAAAGACAAGGGGACTTATATTGTCCCTGAGGATGCAGAGCTCGCTCACTGGCACACCTTTTGTCATTTATCTTCTCTTGTTTGTAGTTGTGGTGGGACTCATTTTTCACAACTTTTTTCCCCAAAAGTTTATTTTTTTGTGCAAGTTCCTGGAACTCATCAAAAATCTTGACTCCTGGAGAGCCACATCAATCATGGGTCCCTGCTGTTCTGCCAGGAGGGTGGAAATTGCTCCACTGCTCCACAAGTAGGGGGAATGGTGGTACTAGGAGGAGAGATCTCTACTGTATTCATCTCAGAGAGGAGAGGGATAGAGACAGGGCTTTGGGTTTACGGTGGGGAGTTGATGGGAAAGGGGGGGGGGGTTATGGGTTCATGTTGTCAAGTCTCAAAGGCTGTATTATCAGTGTGCTGCAGATTATGTGCTAGAAAGCTAGCGAGATAATGTGTGAGATGGTGTGGCCCACCACAGTCGATTAACTGGAGAGCGCTCTCCAAGAACTACAGCGCCAAGGTGGGGGAAGAGGGCTGGAGTGTCGATGAGAATATATGGGAAAACACAACAGCCAGTGTTATGGCCCAAACAGATTCTCTGTTATTTCTGTTCATATGTGTAGACTGTGATTTCTTTCGAACAACAACACATGTCATCACGTAGGCTTATGGTCTCTGGATATTTTCAGTCATGGAGTGAACATGAACATGAGCAAAAACAAAGCAATTAATGGTGAACATTGATTATTGCCTCTGCTTTGTTGAATTAGTCTTAAATGGGTACACGGCAACCATGACAGCCTATGTAGCGCTGATGCTGGTGGTGGGAGTGATGCTGGTGGTGGGAGCATCTATACCTTGAAGAATAACACTCTTCACACCTCTATTTATACCCCTCCAAGATGAGCTCCACAACCCTACGATTGCTGCTAAGATCTCTCTCTGACTTCAAACATAACTGGGTACCAGTGTTTGTTAGAGCACAAGATTAATCTGTCATTGTTTCCAGGGAGTAAAATGGCATAACCCTAAATAAAGCAGTGTTTGTATGTTTGTATGTACTTATTTGCCACCCCCTTGCAGACACTACTGGGTGCCAACTCTCTTCTCCAGGGGTTCAGGAAATCCATTGAAGGATCCCTTGGGTGTTACAAATTAACTCTGCAGTTACCAAACTCTCTACAAAAGCTCAAGGACAGACAAATTGCAACTGTCTTTGATTTCGATTTTTTCATTTCTTTGTGTGTTCATTTTTATTTTCGGCTGTTTTGTTCTGGGCCCTAATTAAACTCTGGAAGTACCTACTGGAGATATGTGAGACAGGTTGACATCAGTTTTCGTCTTAAGATGAATCTCTCTCTTTCAAATGGCATAGGGGTAAAAAGGCAGTCCACACACATCAAATCTTAGTCTGAGTAACAATCTCTTTAGCTAACATTCCACTCCTTGCCACTCCTTGTCATTGGCACATGACATGGTGTACAGAGAGTGGATTAGCTAAAGAGACTGTTACTCAGACTAAGTTTTGATGTGTGTGGACTGCCTTTTTACCCTTATGCCATCTATCTTTTGAGAATGTTTTTGAAGTTTTTGTAATTCCCACGAAAATCGAATTGAGCGCAAGTCCCTGAGTTACTGAGGCACTTATAAAAAAGCGTAATTGACTGAGTTAAAAAAGCATCTCCTCAATAATTAACAAGGAAGTCCCATTGAGGTCAGAAGACCTATTTTACAAGGGAGACCTGGCCAAGAAGGGCAACTCAATAATAAACACAGATCATTTACCAAGTACAGTGCATAGACAGAAAAAAACATAAATATCAATAAATACCGACATAAAAGATGTGTAGTCATCAATACCAGAAACTATTGCACACCTGCTCAAAATAATACATTACCTATTACTTCTTTGAACAGTAATTCATTATTTTTCTTATTACTCCCTGGGATATGTCATTAATTGCACTACTCTTTATATTACTTTTGCGTTACACCCCAAAACATTACATGTCCTCACTCAATGTAAACAATGTCAATGTTACGTTACGTAGGCCTATACACCAACACAAGTAGCCTAATAATGACAGATACACAATCTTGTTTAGCTCTCCCTGGGTTAAAACCTCCCTCCGGAACGATTAAAATCAAGCCTTTGATGTTTGGATGAGGTAGTGCTACAGTTATCTACAGCAGCAGTGGTCAGGCCTCAGGGGTCTTTCACTACGAGTTTTGTCTTGGCGTGTTGCTTTTGCAGGTTCTTCATGAGATTGGAAATTGTGTTTCCAGCAGTGGGGAGGTGTTTCTCTTCTGGACACAGTTTACATTTTACAGTTATATTCTTGTCATCTTGTGATCCTACCAAATCAAAGTAATGGGAGTACTTCCACGCTGAGAAACTCCATTTATTAGACTCCATTTTTCATCTCCCTCAGGACCATTTTTTTTATATTGCGCCAACGGAGATGGAATAACAATCATCACATATTTATTTGGATCAATAACTATAAAAGGAAAGGAATGATAACAGAAGTAACGACCACCTATCTTTGATCAGTAACTAATATTATTACTCAAATTGGAACAGTACTCCGTTATATTACTCGTTATCATTACTGGAACCCCAACACTGTTGTCTGGTACCTTCACCTTGTCATGCTGAATATTCACAAATGCCTTGCCAAGGGCATTCCCAAGGCAACAAGCCAAATCAATGTCAATATATTTGCTGCGGGTTCAACAGGCATTAAAGCAGTCATCCAACACTAAATACTGTTACTTACCCAGATGGACTCTTAGACACATTCTCCCACTGTTTTCAGTCAATGCTGCCATTGAACAATCCAGACAGTGGCCATTTTGTCGAGTCACACCGCATGACTCTTATATTTTTGCAATATGTCATTTTGTGAAAGTGTTGGGATATGAGGCATTTCTCCAGAGGCACGGATTAAATTGGTGTCTTACACCGCACCTATGGTTGACTGCTGGAAATATACATTTTTCTTTAGCTGCAACATGTCTGACCAAAGGAATGCTTTACAGTAATGGGAAAAGAATGGGAAAAAACATACTTTTGTAAAGCATCTGCATTGGATGACAGATGTCTGAGGTTGGTCTGATGGTGGTGGTGCACCTGGACACCGGGTTTTGATCCTGATTAGTCCTGGACTAAAAAGCACTTTTAATGGAGAATAACCATTCATCATGCTTTTAGTCCAGGGCAAGGCTTAATCTGTGTCCAGGAAACTGCCCCCAAATATTTAACAGATAGATATCCTGTATGAAGTTAGGTTTCACCACTTAAAGATAAGAGGAACTACTGAAAAGATTAGTGAAATACTGTTCACGATACTGACCTTATTTTGCTCTTCAGTCTTCCTTCCAAGCATTCATTAACTGAAAAAGAAGAAATTGATTGAAGACATTGGCACGAGCACCCTTTCTACTCTGAACATAAATAAATATGTGTCGGTGGCAAGGCTAGTGGTTTAGTCTGTGTTACCTCTGCCCACTTTAGTCTTCATCCGAATAGGATAGACTACAGTCTCTAAAGCGAATGGTGTTGTTCACTGGCAATGAGACTGAAATGAGTCTGATTGTTGATTCCGTAAAAAAATTGACAAACTGTTAGATGAGTTCAATACAAGGCAAATAAAGCTTTTGTCCAACCCTTAATTGGTATTCGTTGTGAACACATTTGTACAGTGTGTGTCCTTCACCCTCCATTCTCTCCCTCTGCCTCCGCTAGGGAACTGTACAGCAATGAATATGTTTTATGTGTTATCCCAGTGCACAAAGGCAGGGAGGAGTCATTGAACTATCATGGTGAAGAATATCTTACATTCTGCTGCCCTCCGACTAAGGGGCATAGTTCAGTGGGCTAACTGTAAGTTATTCAGTATGGTGATGCATTTTAAAATCACAACGTTATTAGGTACAGACATATGTTCAAATATAGTAGGCCTATTTGCTTTTTGATCAAATACTTTGAGCATTTGATTGAGCCTGCCTGTAGTGTGAGACAGGCAGGGTTTGCACTTTTGGGACGATTCTATTAGTTCCATTGATTTAACTATTTGAACCCAGGTCTGATTAGGAACCGATATGTAGCCTATGCCACCAGTCAGTCTTCAACTGTGTTTATTCAAATTTAGCTAACCCTTCAGGCAAAAATTCCAACAACAACAAAAAACTCCAACATTGTAACTTTCCTAAATCACAAAATACACTAAGGGCCAAAACCGTGTGTCTGGGGTATAAGAAAGACACATTTCTATTCTGCTAGCTGGGCGAATGGCTGCACTTTTGGAGGATCCACATAATCAGTATGGATAATATCTGATGTCTGAAACCAAATGAAACCGCATATTGATACCAGTACACTGTATGTAGACAAACAATATTTATTTTTCCATACCCTCCCGGGAAACTCTAGATGGATAGTTTTATAATATTGTCTAAAATTAAGGGAATAATTTTCTGTTCTCACAATAACTGCTCCTGGTCCTCCGACATCAGCTTAGCAGCAGCGATTACACAGCGCTTCCCAGAATTACAATGAATAATTTAACAGGCAAACAAAATGGATTATTAGCTAAGCATTGTATTCTCAACCAACAGTAACTTTGTTAGATTAGTGCCCATTTTCCTGGGTAGGGATTATAGCATTAGCTGTGTCCTAGACAATGGCTGTTGTGCTTGGCAGCAGCACAGGTGAGCCTTGGCACACACACGTGTGTCTGTGTATTTGTGTGTGTCTTTTCAGTGTTTTCTATGTTTCTATATTTCTAGGTGTGTATGTTTGTATGTGTATAGGTTAATGTGTGTGTGTGTGTGTGTGTGTGTGTGTGTCTGTGTGTGCCATTTTGCTGGCGCTAAGCGTCCCTAACCTTTGTCACGATATGCCACATTCTCTGGGAGACTGTACTCTATGACACATTCTCAGGTAACTAGCTCCCTCCCCATATTGCAGTACACTGTATGTAGACTAAATCAATATCTGCAGTCTATAGTAGCGACAGGGGACACCAGGAGACATACTGCAGTCTATAGTAGAGTCAGGGGACACCAGGAGACATACTGCAGTCTATAGTAGAGTCAGGGGACACCAGGAGACATACTGCAGTCTATAGTAGCGACAGGGGACATCAGGAGACATACTGCAGTCTATAGTAGAGTCAGGGGACACCAGGAGACATACTGCAGTCTATAGTAGCGTCAGAGGACACCAGGAGACATACTCCAGTCTATAGTAGCGACAGGGGACACCAGGACACATACCGCAGTCTATAGTAGAGTCAGGGGACACCAGGAGACATACTTCAGTCTATAGTAGCGACAGGGGACACCAGGACACATACTGCAGTCTATAGTAGCGACAGGGGACACCAGGACACATACTGCAGTCTATAGTAGCGACAGGGGACACCAGGACACATACTGCAGTCTACAGTAGTGACAGGGGACTCCAGGACACACACTGCAGTCTACAGTAGTGACAGGGGACTCCAGGACACACACTGCAGTCTATAGTAGTGACAGGGGACACCAGGAGACACACTGCAGTCTATAGTAGCGACAGGGGACACCAGGAGACATACTGCAGTCTATAGTAGAGTCAGGGGACACCAGGAGACATACTGCAGTCTATAGTAGAGTCAGGGGACACCAGGAGACATACTGCAGTCTATAGTAGAGTCAGGGGACACCAGGACACATACTGCAGTCTATAGTAGAGTCAGGGGACACCAGGAGACATACTGCAGTCTATAGTAGAGTCAGGGGACACCAGGAGACATACTGCAGTCTATAGTAGAGTCAGGGGACACCAGGACACATACTGCAGTCTATAGTAGCGACAGGGGACACCAGGAGACATACTGCAGTCTATAGTAGAGTCAGGGGACACCAGGAGACATACTGCAGTCTATAGTAGCGACAGGGGACACCAGGACACATACTGCAGTCTATAGTAGAGTCAGGGGACACCAGGACACACACTGCAGTCTATAGTAGCGACAGGGGACACCAGGAGACATACTGCAGTCTATAGTAGTGACAGGGGACACCAGGAGACATACTGCAGTCTATAGTAGAGTCAGGGGACACCAGGAGACATACTGCAGTCTATAGTAGAGTCAGGGGACACCAGGAGACATACTGCAGTCTATAGTAGTGACAGGGGACACCAGGAGACATACTGCAGTCTATAGTAGAGTCAGGGGACACCAGGAGACATACTGCAGTCTATAGTAGAGTCAGGGGACACCAGGAGACATACTGCAGTCTATAGTAGTGACAGGGGACACCATGAGACATACTGCAGTCAATAGTAGAGTCAGGGGACACCAGGAGACATACTGCAGTCTATAGTAGAGTCAGGGGACACCAGGAGACATACTGCAGTCTATAGTAGAGTCAGGGGACACCAGGAGACATACTGCAGTCTATAGTAGCGACAGGGGACACCAGGACACATACTGCAGTCTATAGTAGCGACAGGGGACACCAGGAGACATACTGCAGTCTATAGTAGAGTCAGGGGACACCAGGAGACATACTACAGTCTATAGTAGAGTCAGGGGACACCAGGAGACATACTGCAGTCTATAGTAGAGTCAGGGGACACCAGGAGACATACTGCAGTCTATAGTAGAGTCAGGGGACACCAGGAGACATACTGCAGTCTATAGTAGAGTCAGGGGACACCAGGACACATACTGCAGTCTATAGTAGCGACAGGGGACACCAGGAGACATACTTCAGTCTATAGTAGCGACAGGGGACACCAGGACACATACTGCAGTCTATAGTAGCGACAGGGGACACCAGGACACATACTGCAGTCTATAGTAGCGACAGGGGACTCCAGGACACACACTGCAGTCTACAGTAGTGACAGGGGACACCAGGACACATACTGCAGTCTATAGTAGTGACAGGGGACACCAGGACACATACTGCAGTCTATAGTAGCGACAGGGGACACCAGGAGACATACTGCAGTCTATGGTAGTGATAGGGGACACCAGGACACATACTATACTGTACTGTAGTCAGCACAGTCCTTCATTTCATGCATTCACGCTAGAGGTTGAGTGTGCTTCTATTTATCCTCATACTTGTATTTGAATCGCTATTTCTTGGTGGTCTATATTAATTCACCCCAGTTCAATATCGAGACGATTGACATTCATGTTTATTATGAGCCTATATAAACTCAGCAATAAAAGAAACATCCCTTTTTCAGGACCCTGTCTTTCAAAGATAATTCGTAAAAATCCAAGTAACTTCACAGATCTTCATTGTAAAGGGTTTAAACACTGTTTCCCATGCTTGTTCAATGAACCATAAACAATGAATGTACATGCACCTGTGCACCGGTCATTAAGACACTAACAGCTTACAGACGGTAGGCAATTGAGGTCACAGTTATGAAAACTTAGGACACTAAAGAGGCCTTTCTACTGACTCTGAAAAACACCAAAAGAAAGATGCCAGGGTCCCTGCTGATCTGCGTAAACGTGCCTTAGTCATGCTGCAAGGAAGCATGAGGACTGCAGATGTGGCCAGGGCAATAAATTGCAATGTCCGTACTGTGAGGCGCCTAAGACAGCCCTACAGGGAGACAGGACGGACAGCTGATCGTCCTCGCAGTGGCAGACCACATGTACCAACACCTGCACAGGATCGGTACCTCCGAACATCACACCTGCGGGACAGGTACAGGATGGCAACAACAACTGCCCGAGTTACACTAGGAACGCACAATCCCTCCATCAGTGCTCAGACTATCCGCAATAGGCTGAGAGATGCTGGACTGAGGGCTTGTAGGCCTGTTGTAAGGCACGTCCTCACCAGACATCACCGGCAACAGTGTCGCCTATGGGCACAAACCCACCGTCGCTGGACCACATGGGACTGGTGCTATTCACTGTGCTCTTCACTGATGAGTTGTGGTTTTGTCTCACCAGGGGTGATGGTCGGATTTGCCTTTATCGTCGAAGGAATGAGAGTTACACCGAGGCCTGTACTCTGGAGTGGGATCGATTTGGAGGTGGAGTGTCTGTCATGGTCTGGGACATTGTTGTACACCATCATCGGACTGAGCTTGTTGTCATTGCATCTCAACGCTGTGCGTTACAGGGAAGACATCCTCCTCCCTCATGTGGTACCCTTCCTGCAGGCTCATCCTGACATGACCTAGGGATTATATGACAGATGATGATGTGCAAGTAGAAATACTGGTGTGCAAAAGAGCTAATAAAAACAATATGGGGATGAGGTAGGTAGTTGGATGGGCTATTTACAGATGGGCTATGTACAGCTGCAGCGATCAGTAAGCTGCTCAGATAGCTGATGCTTAAAGTTAGTGAGGGAGTTATAAGTCTCCAACTTCAGCGATTATTGCAATTTGTTCCAGTCATTGGCAGCAGAGAACTGGAAGGAAAGGCGGCCAAAGCAGGTGTTGGCTTTGGGGATGACCAGTTAGATATGACCAGTGAGCTGAGATAAGGCGGAGCTTTACCTATCAAAGACTTATAGATGACCTGGAGCCAGTGGGTCTGGCGACGAATATGTAGCGAGGGCCAGCCAACGAGAGCATATAGGTCGCAGTGGTGGGTGGTATATGGGGCTTTGGTGACAAAAATGATGGCACTGTGATAGACTGCATCCAGTTTGCAGAGTAGAGTGTTGGAGGCTATTTTGTAAATGACATCGCCGAAGTCGAGGATCGGTAGGATAGTCAGTTTTAGGAAGGTATGTTTGGCAGCGTGAGTGAAGGAGGCTTTGTTGCGAAATAGGAAGCTGATTGTAGATTTAATTTTGGATTTGAGATGCTTAATATGAGTCTGAAAGGAGAGTTTACAGTCTAACCAGACACCTAGGTATTTGTAGTTGTCCACATATTCTAAGTCAGAACTGTGCAGAGTAGTGACGCTAGACGGGCGGGCGGGTGGGGACAACAATCGGTTGAAGAGCATGCATTTAGTTTTACTAGCGTTTAAGAGCAATTGGAGGCCACGGAAGGAGTGTTGTAATGAAGCTCGTTTGGAGGTTTGTTAACACAATGTCCAAAGAAGGGCCAGATGTATACAGAATGGTGTCATCTGCGTAGAGATGGATCAAGGAATCACCAGCAGCAAGAGCAACATCATTGATATTTACAGAGAAAAGAGTCGGCCCGAGAATTTAACCCTGCGGTACCCCCATAGAGACTGCCAGAGGTCCGGAAAACAGCCCCTCCGATTTGACACACTGAACTCTATCTGACAAGTAGTTGGTGAACCAGGCAAGGCAGTCATTTGAGAAACCAAGGCTGTTGAGTCGAAAGGTGATTGACAGAGCCGAAAGCCTTGGCCAGGTCGATGAAGACGGCTGCACAGTACTGTCTTTTATCGACGGCGGTATTGATATCGTTTAGTACCATGAGCGTGGCTGAGGTGCACCCGTGACCAGCTCGGAAACCGGATTGCACAAAGGAGAATGTACGGTGGGATTCGAAAATGGTCAGTGATTTGTTTGTTAACTTGGCTTTCGAAGATTTTAGAAAGGCAGGGCAGGATGGATATAGGTCTGTAACAGACAATGCCACCAGTCATACTGCTCGTTCTGTGCGTGATTTCCTACAAGACAGGAATGCCAGTGTTCTGCCATGGCCAGTGAAGAGCCCGGATCTCAATCCCATTGAGCACGTCTGGGACTTGTTGGATCGGAGGGTGAGGGCTAGGGCTCTTCCCCCCGGAAATGTCCGTGAACTCGCAGGTGCCTTGTGGAAGAGTGGGGTAACATCTCACAGCAAGAACTGGCAAATCTGGTGCAGTCCATGAGGAGGAGATGCACTGCAGTACTTAATGCAGCTGGCGGCCACACCAGATACTGACTGTTACTTTTGATTTTGACCCCCTTTGTTCAGGGACACATTATTCCATTTCTGTTGGTCACATGTCTGTGGAACTTGTTCAGTTCATGTCTCAGTTGTTGAATCTTGTTATGTTCATACAAATATTTACACATGTTAAGTTTGCTGAAAATAAACGCAGTTGATAGTGAGAGGATGTTTCTTTTTTTGTTGAGTTTATATTTATCAATACACGCTTCGTGGATGTCTTACTTGAGTAAATACAGGAAATGAGAAGACCCAAAGCCACTATCGCTCTCTACGGAACGGCAGCAATCTGATAGGGGGACTATGCTCCAGCCCAGCATGTCACAGCATAGTCAACGTAGTCTCCTTATCTCTCTCTCTCTGTTTGGGCTTTTCTAACACCATGGCCGCTGGGCGCAGTGCATGCCTCTCTCAGCCCGACCACGCCGAAACCTGCATCCTGCAACAGCATGTTTCATTACTCCAGCTCCTTTTGCCCTGTGTCTCACCTCCCTGCATGGTCTGTGCCCTCAAACCCAAACCTAGACCCCTACTGTAGGACATCAGTGTCCTCTGGGCCCGTGTAGATTTCTGCAGATGTCCAGACACGCACACAAATACACACTCACACAACCACACGCACACATGCACACACACACTCTACTCTCAGCTTCTCTCTGGCTGCTATCGTGGTGCAGTGGCTTCATATGAGAAATGTAGCAGGATGATGGTGGTGAGGAGGAGGAGGCTTTCCTCTGTGGCTGGGCCTTGTCATATTGATTGATGAGAAAGGCAAGCTGTGTTCTGGGCAGGCTGGGGGTTCATCCTCTGGTTGTGTCTGATATACTTATCTGGGTATAAGGGGGAAATGCCATGTTTTAGCCGCAGTGTTAAAAAGGGGGATTAGCGCAGTGCGCATCACGCAGACGTGACAGGGACCCGAGTGAAACACAATCTAGGCAACAGAAGAAAAAGCGTAGACCGGGCTCAGTGACAGAACAGCCTCTGGTTTGAGCGGGTGTTGGAGGGAGAGAAGGGGGGAGTGAAACCCTATGTTTTCTGTCTCGCTTGTCAATGGGTTTGAAGAAAACATGGCGATATCAACTGGGTGACAGAGGAGCCGAGAGGGAGAAACAGTGACAGTGTAACTGGTTTGGGGATTTGCTGGCGATTGATGTGATCCCGTGTGAAATTCTGACTGAAAATACTCTGGTCCCTCCGGTAAATTTTATTACCATCTTTGTGGTTGTGACAATTGCTTTCTTCCCATCTTTTCTGGTCGTGTTTTTCCCGGCAAATTCAGCGTAACATGCCTCCCGGGCTTCAAAAGAACAAAGCAGCTTGTTGCCATGTCACAGATGTCAGTCACTGTAGTAGTCACAGCAACGACTTGCTTAACTACAGGCCTACAGATGTTATTGCATCAACTTTCGTAGCAGAGAGGATCGTCGACAAGTCAAGAAATTAGCTTACCGTATTCCTAGTTTGATATACATGTGTGGTTGGTAATCATGATGAAATGCGGAATTACTTGGGAGTAACACGACCATGCAGAGCAAACCACATTTATCTGGTACTTTTTTTGTTTCGTTTTTTGTTTGCAGTGATCTATTTCTTTTTGTCTCAATGCTATTTCTGTATTCCACTGTGACTGCTTTTATAAAAAACTATGGTTTGTCTCATGCAGAGAAGCTTTGATATTCTGTCTGTAAACAATGGAGATTTGTAAGTCCTTAGTGCACAGGATCAAAGCAAGAACTGTTTGGTTCAGTGATGTCTCTCTGCGCTTGCTTGCGTGAACACAGGTGCAGGCACACGCAAAAACACACATGCATGTACACGTACGCACATTTACACGTACATATAGATGATGTAAGACATTCATGTTCATATGCTGCAGTTCATATACTGTAACATGGCTAAGGGAGGGGGAAGTGTTCAATTGAACCAGTCAGAAGAAGAGAGACAGAGAAAAAAAACTAATCCGGGGAACATAATCTACAGCAGAATCATACAGGCCATTGCATCACCATAGAGACCACCCAGAAAACATGATCCATTGGCTCTATGTGGGTATTAGCTGGGCAAGATAGGCATGGGCTGGCCCACAGCAATCCCAAAACAGCCCAACACAGGCTAGCCCACACCAGACCAACACAGGCTAGCCCACACCAGACCAACACAAATTAGCCCACACCAGACCAACACAGGCTAGCCCACACCAGACCAACACAGGCTAGCCCACACCAGATCAACACAGGCTAGCCCACACCAGACCAACACAGGCTAGCCCACACCAGACCAACACAGGCTAGCCCACACCAGATCAACACAGGCTAGCCCACACCAGACCAACACAGGCTAGCCCACACCAGACCAACACAGGCTAGCCCACACCAGATCAACACAGGCTAGCCCACACCAGACCAACACAGGCTAGCCCACACCAGACCAACACAGGCTAACCCACACCAGACCAACACAAGTTAGCCCACACCAGACCAACACAGGCTAGCCCACACCAGACCAACACAGGCTAGCCCACACCAGACCAACACAGGCTAACCCACACCAGACCAACTCAAGTTAGCCCACACCAGACCAACACAGGCTAGCCCACACCAGACCAACACAGGCTAGCCCACACCAGACCAACACAAGCTAGCCCCCACCAAGCCCAGCAAGGCTAGCCCACACCAGACCAACACAGGCTAACCCACACCAGACCAACACAGGCTAACCCACACCAGACCAACACAGGCTAGCCCACATCAAGCCCAGCAAGGCTAGCCCACACCAGCCCAACACAAACTAGCCCACACCAGACCAACACAAGCTAGCCCCCACCAAGCCCAGCAAGGCTAGCCCACACCAGCCCAACATGGGCTAGCCCACATCAAGCCCAGCAAGGCTAGCCCACACCAGCCCAACATGGGCTTGCCCACACCAGCCCAACATGGGCTAGCCCACACCAGCCCAACATGGGCTATCCCAAATCAAGCCCAGCAAGGCTAGCCCACACCAGCCCAACATGGGCTAGCCCACACCAGCCCAACATGGGCTAGCCCACACCAGCCCAACATGGGCTAGCCCACATCAAGCCCAGCAAGGCTAGCCCACACCAGCCCAACATGGGCTAGCCCACATCAAGCCCAGCAAGGCTAGCCCACTCCAGCCCAACATGGGCTAGCCCACACCAGCCCAACATGGGCTAGCCCACATCAAGCCCAGCAAGGCTAGCCCACACCAGCCCAACATGGGCTAGCCCACATCAAGCCCAGCAAGGTTAGCCCACATCAAGCACAGCAAGGCTAGCCCACACCAGCCCAACATGGGCTAGCCCACATCAAGCCCAGCAAGGCTAGCCCACACCAGCCCAACATGGGCTAGCCCACACCAGCCCAACATGGGCTAGCCCACATCAAGCCCAGCAAGGCTAGCCCACACCAGCCCAACATGGGCTAGCCCACATCAAGCCCAGCAAGGCTAGCCCACACCAGCCCAACATGGGCTAGCCCACACCAGCCCAACATGGGCTAGCCCACATCAAGCCCAGCTAGAGGTCAGAGGTTCATTAGAATAAATGTTTGCACACAGTTATTTTTGGGAAACTGTTGCTGCGAGTGTCATTCTACTGTAAGTTCTGTTGTGTGATGCTCAAATGTTTCTGATCTTGAACACTGCCAATGATAACTTCTTTAAAAAAATAAGGCTAGGTGTGTGCAGGCTGACCTCCGTCGTCAGTTGAACAGTGTTTTCTCCGACACATTGGTGCAGCTGGCTTCTGGGTTTTGCAAGTGGTTTGGCGGGTCATGTTTCGGAGGACGCATGACTTGACCTTCGCCTCTCCCGAGCCTGATGGGGAGTTGCAGCGATGAGACAAGCTTATAATTGGATCGCAATTGGATATCACGAAATTGGGGAGAAAAAGAGGGTAAAATGCAAAAATAAATAAATAATAATATTAACTTAATTTGACATTTAAAAAACTTGGTTGCTGATACAAACTGTAACACGTTTGCTAAATAGATTTAAAGCTAGAATATTATGCAAGTTATCCATCGAATGAAATTGTAATAGATATATTTTAAATTCCTACCAAATAGCAAAGGCACATCGGCCCGATGTGGGCAGCCTACATGGTGCCAATATTTTAACCCGCATTGGGCCCACATCGTGCCAATGTGGGCATGTTTGCTTGGAAAAGATGGGCTTATTTCAGGCAAAATGAAGGCTGGTTTCACCAGATAAGGGCTGCCCACACTGGGCAAATGCCTTGGGGGCCAGTATGGAGCCAATGAGCAAAGGCGCATTGGGACAATGTTGGCAGCCTGCATGGGACCAATAGTTTAGCCCGCATTGGGCCCACATCGTGCCAATGTGGGCATGTTTGCTGGGCACAGAATAAACTTTGCTATATGTCTTACACAATACCTACTTGGTCATTCATATTTTATACCTCCTTCCCCGTCATCCTGGCATAAGGCTTCCTAGTCATAATATAGATTTCTTGAGATAGTACAGTACCCATGAAAGATTGTGCCAATATCCAACTTTAGACGCTTTCCTGTTTCACAATCAGCCAGGTTTGCCAGGCTAACAATGTCCCAGTGATGTAGGATTCAACATTTTAGGAATAAAAACGCTCCGAACGCTTGCACTACGTACTCAATTGAATCAGTAAAGATGCCCTTTATAAAGATATCCAAGCACGGCTGTCAAGGTGGTGTTTTTTACTACTCCCCCACCAGTGTTTATAAAGAACTAGATATCAAAGCGAGATAAATGTTTCAAACAATAATACGTTTGTATTGATATTCACACCAATGCTATGACCTTGTGTAGTTTTCCCAGATTATAGTTTATTCTTCATCGTGTTCAGTAATCCTCTTTAGATGCCTCTTGTAGACAGTAAAGTGTATTTTACAACCTCAACACATATGGCCTTCATAAACGTGGCTGTGTATGGATAGCGGGGCTGCAATTCTTTAGTGGAATCTTGGAGTCTGCATTAAAAAAATATAGTGTACAATGGACAACATTTCTCATATGTTTGGCTATACAATACAAGGAAAAAATGGAATGTTCTAGATTGATTATGTGATGTGTTAGAAAGTGAGAAGAGAGGTGATTGTGAAAAAAAGGAATAAAAGACCAATTCCCTCAAAAAAATTGTAGGTCATCTTTAAGATTGCACTAATTTATTGTTTGTCTTTTTCTTGGTGCTCTGCCTGGCCTTGCTGATGGGTTTCATAAACATCTAAAGGTAAGAGATTCTAGTCTTGTATCTCTAAAAGGGCTATTCTGGCATTGACATTGTGCACTGGACTGGGGCACTCATCATGGTGTTGGGGGGATAAATACGTACGTAGGCAGGCACTGGGCATAAAGGATGTAGCCCAGAAGTCTAGAAACTACTGCGATAAACAGTTTAGTGTTGGTATGGTCAGTGCTCTTTTCAATATCATCGTCATCATCAAGGTGTTGATCCAGAAACAATCAATCTGTATACATTACTGGAGGATCTTTGACATCATGTCATTGTTGAGAGAGTTACTCTTATGGTATTGAACATGGTACCCTTCACAATATCTCTAATCAGATTGTACAGGCACTTCAGCTGAAATGTTCAAATGATCTGGTTATATTCAGATATTGGCCCTTGTTCTGAAAGCTGTCATTCCAATAATCCTCTCTATACATCACAGCCGTCTAATTGTTTTCCATCATTCCACAAATGCATAATGAATGATATTCAATGAGAGCAAATGTATGTGAAAGGAAATGTTTTAAAATAAAAATCTATCGCAATCAAATTAACATAATGATTCATTAATATGCAAATGAGTCCAGATGTTCAATGAGCAACAGCTCTTCATGTTTAACAACAGCTCTTCATTAATCGACAGCACAATATGATCAACTGCAGGGAGAAAGCACTGACTGGGTAGAAGCATGGGTATTTTTTTACAATGCGTTTTTAAAGATCTGGAGTTATTATTTCAAAGGAGGCATTAACATCAGGTACCCATACACAATTAAACTTCCCTTTCACTACCAGGCCAAAACAGCTCATTCTAATCCACTGTCACAACACCTGGGCGACGCGGGCCCAGAAATCTAACACAAAAGGCTACAAAACAGTTAGTTTAAGCAGGACTTTTAAATCTGCCTTAAATAGAGACATTTTACTTGCTGATTAAGAAATGCTGTTAATGTTTTAGAAAAGCAATTTTCCCTTACAGCTACCTGTGCGATATCCAACTGAGAATGCACTCTTGAAGCCCTGTAAGGTGTGGACACATTTAAAAGTGATTTAATTAAGTGATAGCATTACAATTGGGCTACCGGGTGGCGCAGCGGTCTAATGCACTACATCTCAGTGCTAGAGGCGTCACTATAGACCCTGGTTTGATCCTGGGCTGTATCACAACCGGCCGTGATTGGGAGTCCCATAGGGCGACGCACAATTGGCCCAGCGTCGAATGGGATAGGGTTTGGCCGGAGTAGGCGGTCATTGTAAATAAGAATTTGTTCTTAACTGACTTGCCTAGTTAAATAAAGGTTAAATAAATAAATACAAATAAACATTTAGGACTTTGGGGTTATTTGGTATGTTCCCTCTCCATCGTGTTATTTCATCATGGGTGCTGTTCCAGAAAGATGGATCAATGAGTTAGCAAGCTTACTATCCGAAATTGTATAAACTAACCCTTTTTTTACGAATATAGACTTAAAATTGACAAGGTACAATTGACTTGACAACAACAACCAATATACAAATGTAGCTTTCATATGGGCTAACCTAAGAGTCATATGGGCTAACCGAATTATCCTGCTGTCTGGAATACCCCACTGAGTTGTTTAAATCTAAGTGTTTTTTTGTTTTTGGCATTTTTTTGCTTTTGGCAAACTCCTTACCCTGACCACTTGCTTCCATGCCTAAACCGAACCTTACCCTAACCCCCAACTTTAACCCCTCGCCTACTCCCTAGCATTCAATAGTTTGCATGTACTGTAAATATTGGTAATTTTACAATTCAAAGATATGGCTGATAGAGCCTATTGTAATTCATAAATTGTAAGCATTTGTTGTGACTTTAAGTTTAAATATCATAGGAAACAACCCATCCCTTTTGTATTATAGTTGCGCTGGTTGGTGCTTCAACAAAGTATTGACTCAGGGGTGTGAATACTTATGTAAATGAGATATTTCTGTATTCAAAACATCTATTTAATCAATTTTAAATTCAGGCTTCACATAACAAAATGTGGAATAAGGGGTATGCATAATTTTTGAAGACACTGTATGTAAATAGTTAATGGGTAGGCTACATGTTGATTATTTGTGTATTTTCCAGGAGCTTGCTCGATTTTCTTGTTAAAAGAAATGGAAATGTTTTCCAGTTTTGTCCATATTGGCTTAAATGGGATTATGGTTTTCCTCTTCCCTCTGAAAAAACAGCTGTTAATATTAAATAAATACTAATAACTGCATTATTTCTGTTACCATTTGTCATTTTGTGTAATAATGTTGCCTAATCACCTTCCGGTATAAAAACCATCGAAGTTTTGAATCCAGAAGGTTTGAATCCTAAGAAACCTGCCTACACATTGTTGGAAGTACAGTAGACCAACATAGCTACTGTGATAGGTCAAAGTCGTGTGCTGGAAAACCTTGGTATAGCATGGGTGAAGTACGCATTGTGGTGCTCATGTGAATTTCAGTAGTTTTTCAGCTTCTGACCAATGCCTACATCTCACTTAAAACATATTTTTTTGTTTTTAATAATATCCAGCCAGACTACCTTCTGTGGACTTTCAATGAGTCCTAACAGATGAAAGGCACTTCCACACATTTCCTACTCTGTCATTCCTTTTGAAACTAACCTTAATATGCATTGTGTGGGGTCTGCTGGGCTACTGTAGGGCATGACAATCGATGCTAGCCTCCCTGGGACTGTTTCATCTGAATAGAGTATGATACCACGTGAAATCTAAATAAGCATTGTAATTCTAAGGCTCTGATTACATTCACTTTCTCTCTCTTTTCCTCTCCTTTTCTCTCACTCTTCAAGCACCTCAGATGATTTTGCTGTCAGCAAACATATTATGTCTGTGAACAACACACTTGTTATTCATCGTCGCCCTGCTGCGTCTGAAAAGCAGCTCGTTCCTTCAAAATATTTCACCTGCTCTGTCTCAATCAACGGGCCTTAGTAGAGAAAGGATGCGTCAAGATCACAATATGATAGCCGTAAAGGCGTGCTCTGGGTAAACAAATAAATAAGGCGGTGATGAAAGATCCCACTGCTACTTCGAGTAATTTACATGTGATAAGAAAACAATGGCTGAGATGCCACAGCAAGGCTTTCAGTCCTGTTGCTAAGAATCAAACATGGGATACACAACAGTAACTATAAATCTGCATGTCTTCCACCACTGGCAGAGAAAATTATCCTTTTGAAAGTATCATACAGGTAGCAGACAGACAGTGTTTTTTCTTATGATGGGAAAATAACTAGGTTGAGTGTTATTTGGCGTAGCCTCCCGGCATAGTTATATCGGTGTCACTAGGAAGCACCCAGACATACAGGCTTGTCGAACATCTCATTCCAAAATCGTGGGCATTAATATGGAATTGAACCCCCCTTTGATGCTATAATACCATCAACTCTTCTGGGAAGGGTTTCCACTAGATGTTGGAACATTGCTGCGGGGACCATTTCTGACAAACCATTTCTGTATGGACCTCGCTTTGTACACGGGGACATTGTCATGCTGGAACAAGAACGGGCCTTCCCCAAACTGTTGCCACAAAGTTGGAAGCACAGAATAGTCGAGAATGTTATTGTATGCTATAGCATTAAGATTTCCCTTCACTGGAAGTAAGGGGCCTAGCCTGAACCATGAAAAACAGCCCCAGACTATTATTCCTCCACCACCAAACTTTACAGTTGGTACTATGCATTCGGGCAGTAGCGTTCTCCTGGCATCTGCCAAACCCAGATTCATCCGTCAGACTGCCAGATGGTGAAGAGTGATTCATCACTCCAGAGAACATGTTTCCACTGCTCCATAGTCCAATGGTGGCGAGCTTTACCCCACTCCAGCCGACGCTTGGCATTGCACATGGGGATCTTAGGCTTATGTGAGGCTGCTCTGCCATGGAAACCCATTTCATGAAGCTCCCGACGGACAGTTCTTGTGCTGACGTTGCTCCAGAGGCAGTTTGGAACTCGGTAGTGAGTGTTGCAAACGATGACAGACGATTTTTACGCTTCAGCACTCGGCGGACCTGTTCTATGAGCTTGTGTGGTCTACCACTTTGCGGCTGAGCCGTTGTTGCTCCTAGACGTTTCCACTTCACAATAACAGCACTTACAGTTGACCGTGGCAACTCCAGCAGGGCCGAAATTTGACGAACTGACTTGTTGAAAAGTTGGCATCCCATGACGGTGCCATGTTGAAAGTCACTGAGCTTTCAGTAAGTTCATTCTATTGCCAATGTTTGTCTATGGAGATTGCATGGCTGTTTGCTTCGATTTTATAAACCTGTCAGCAAGGGGTGTGGCTTAAATAGCTGAATCCACAAATTTTAAGGGTTGTCCACATACTTTTGGGGATGTAGTGTATTTGACAAAGATTTCTCCTCCAGTGTCGTGTGCAGTGAGTTTCTAGGTTCAACGATCGTTCCTCTAATTAGATTATTTCATCCCTGCTGTTTCATCACACGGCATGGTCAATATCAAAGATGAATCTTCCATTAAGCCTGTGCACGTTTAGTTTTTTTCTCTAGCACTACACAGCTGATTCAAACAATCAAAGCTTGATGATGAATTGTTTTTTTAAATCAGCTGTGTAGTGCTAGGGCAAAATACATGCGGGGGGGGGGGGGGGGGGGTTACAGGACCGAGTTTGGCCTAAGGAACACTGGTACAAGGCTACTTGTTTTAGCTCTTATACTGCACGTACCTCAGACACTGGAACATCATCTCGCTCATGCACTGTAAAGTAACAATGGAACGGAGTACAGAGTGGGTTCCATTGATCAAATTCATTCTAAAGCGAATCGTCAAAAGAAGATGCGACGCCACCCTTTGGTGGTGCACTATGTTCATGAGGCTTCTTGAAATGCATATCGGAAAGCACTATGATCATCAATACACTACGCTTAATTTACCATTGTCTGTGTGGGGGAAGAACACACAAAGGAATACTTGAAGCATGGCCAGCTTTACACTCACAGAGTACATTGTTTGTTGTCTTTAGCATGACCTCTATGGTGCCCACCCTAACACACGGAACGGCGGGGATTGTGAGGGGACAAACACACGCACACACAGATACACTCTAACACAGTGGTTCCCACCCAGGGGTACTAGGATCCCCAGGAGTACGTGGCCTATCCACTGGGGGCACTTGAGAAGACCCATGAGACCATAGGCTTACTGATAAAATGCACATGAGGGTGTACAGGAGCAAAAGGTACAGTAACTACTGCTCTAACACACACATCATTTTTTTGTAATTTTTTAGTTGTTGTATTTTATATTTGCGTGACTGTCCTTGTCTATCAGTGTATCATTGTTTTGTTACTTTTTTTTGTGGACCCCAGGAAGAGTTGCTACTGCTTCTGCAAAAGCTAATGGGGATCCAAATGAACAATAAACAAACAAACACACACATATCCCTCCTGTTTCATAATGAACACTAATTGAAGTGCAATTTGTGTTCTGAAGCAGAACAGGGTGTATTTGTACCTGAAAGGGAACACAGTTTCTTCTTACTTGGTTAACAAAAATATATATTGAAAAAAACCGCAACCACCCACTGTTGTTTATGTACATTATTTGGGTGTGTGGCAACACTGTGGTTGTGGAATTACACTGCCGGTCAAACGGTTCAGAACACCTACTCACTCATTCAAGGGTTTTTCTTTACTTTTACTATTTTCAACATTGTAGAATAATAGTAAAGACATCAAAATTGGTTAAAGACCAAGTCCATATTATGGCAAAAACAGCTCAAATAAGCAAAGAGAAATGACAGTCCATCATTACTTTAAGACATGAAGGTCAGTCAATACGTAACATTTCAAGAACTTTGAAAATGTCTTCAAGTGCAGTTGCAAAAACCATCAAGCTCTATGATGAAACTGGCTCTTGTGAGGACCGCCACAGGAATGGAATACCCAGAGTTACCTCTGCTGCAGAGGATAAGTTCATTAGAGTTACCAGCCTCAGAAATTGCAGCCCAAATAAATGCTTCAGAGTTCAAGTAACAGACACATCTCAACATCAACTGTTCAGATGAGAATGTGTGAATCAGGTCTTCATTGTCAAATTGCAAAGAAACCACTACTAAAGGACACCAATAATAAGAAGAGACTTGCATGGGCTGTCACGACTTCCACCGAAGTCGGTTCCTCTCCTTGTTCGGGCGGCGTTCGGCGGTCGGTGTCACCGGTCTTCTAGCCATCGTTGATCCACTTTTAATTTTCCATTTGTTTTGTCTTGTTTTCCTACACACCTGGTTCTCATTTCCCTCATTAAGTGTTGTGTATTTAACCCTCTGTTCCCCCCATGTCTTTGTGTGGAATTGTTTGTTGTAAGTGCTTGTGCACATGTTTACTGGTGCGCGTCAGGTTTTGTACCATGTTGGTTATTTCTTTATGTCGTTGGTTTTGAAATTAAACTGCTCTGGCTATTACCTAGTTCTGCTCTCCTGCATTTGACTTCACTGCCACCAGTTACACACCCCTTTACATGGGCAAGAAACATGAGCAATGGACCGGTGGAAATGTGTCCTTTGACTAGAGTCCAAATTGGAGATTTTTGGTTCCAACCGCCGTGTCTTTGTGAGATGCGGTGTGGGTGAATGGATGATCTCCACATGTGTATTTCCCACTGTAAAGCATGGAGGAGGTGTTATGGTATGGTGGTGCTTTGCTGGTAACACTGTCTGTGATTTATTTAGAATTCAAGGCACACTTAACCAGCATGGACAGCACAGCACTCTGCAGCAATACGCAATCGCATCTGGTTTGCGCTTAGTGGGACTATCATTTGTCTTTCAACAGGACAATGATCCAACACACCTCCAGGCTGTGTAAGGGCTATTTTACCAAGAAGGATAGTGATGGAGTGCTGCATTAGATGACCTGGCTTCCACAATCCCCTGACCTCAACCAAATTGAGATGGTTTGAGATTAATCGGACCGCAGAGTGAAAAAGCAGCCAACAAGTGCTCAGCATATCTGGGAACTCCTTCTAGACTGTTGGAAAAGCATTCCAGGTGAAGCTGGTTAATAGAATGCCAAGAGTGTGCAAAGCTGTCATCAAGGCAAAGGGTGGCTACTTTGAAGAATCTCAAATCTCAAATATATTTTGATTTGTTTAACACTTTTTTGGTTACTACATGAATCCATATGTGTTATTTCATAGTTCTGATGTCTTCAATATTATTCTACAATGTAGAAAATAGTAAAAATAAAGAAAAACCCTTGAATGAGTAGGTGTTCTAAAACTTTTGACCGGTAGTGTATAAAGCCTACGTTATGCATATCTCTCTTGAGGGATCATGACGATAATACATAAAACATCAGGCTCTCTTTTGACAATAGACATGGACTGTAGAAAAGCTTGAGGTGGTTCATCCCCACAGTTTACAAACAAGTGCATGTTCAGCACTTTTGACTTCGATTGAAAGTGACAGATTGTGCCTTTCTAAAATGAACTGTGAATGAGCCATTACGGCAGACATTCTATCATTCTTAAAGAGTCATACGTCTTCAGGAGCCTCATGTCAGTCCATTTAAGGAAACTGGTCACTGGGCTGATGTGATTTGTGAGTAATTCCACCAAATGATGCATGGACTACTACAGACTTAACCACAGCAAATGTCTTGCTTTGATTAGAGTTTGAGAATCATTTGTATTTGGGACATGATGACTCACTCAGCAATACAGTATTATTTAGTGTTCCAGAATGGATGTAGTGGGTACAACCAATAATGTTTCCCCTTTAAGGATACTCTTGAATTGTACCTGTGTACCTCACAGTTGGAAAATCATATGCTAATAGGGAGAAATCCAGGAAAGCAAACTTCCGCAGGACTTCTCTCTGTAAATTAGTTTAATGGAATGTACTAGCTAATTTTCCAAATGTGCAAAATCAAATCAAACTGTATTTGTCACATTCGCCGAATACAACACCTTAATGTGACATGCTTACTTACAAGCCCTTAACCAACAGTGCAGTTCAACAAAGAGTTAAGGGTACCGGTACTGAGTCAAAGTGCGGGGGTACAGGTTAGTCGAGGTCATTTATACATGTAGGTAGGGGTGAAGTGACTATGCATAGATAATAAACAGTGAGTAGCAGCAGTGTAAAAAACAAATGGAGGAGGGTGGTGTCAATGTAAATAATCCGGTGGCCATTTGGTTAATTGTTCAGTAGTCTTATGGCTTGAGGGTAGAAGATGTTAAGGAGCCTTTTGGTCCTAGACTTGGCGCTCCGGTACCGCTTGCCGTGTGGTAGCAGAGCTAACACTCTATGACTTGGGTGCCTGGAGTCTTAGACAATTTTTTGTGGTTTCCTCCGACACCGCCTAGTATATAGGTCCTGGATGGCAGGAAGCTTGGCCCCAGTGATGTACTGGGCCGGACACACTACCCTCTGTAGCGCCTTACGGTCAGATGTCTACCAGTTACCATACTAGGCGGTGATGCAACCGGTCAGAAAGCTCTCGATGGTGCTGCTGTAGAACTCTTTGAGGATCTGGGGACCCATGCCAAATCTTTTCAGTCTCCTGAGGGGGAAAAGGTGTTGTTGTGCCCTCTTCATGACTTTCTTGGTGTGTTTGGACCATGATAGTTTGTTGGTGATGTGGACACCAAGGAACTTGAAACTCTTGACCCGCTCCACTACAGCCCCGCGATGTTAATTGGGGCCTGTTCGGCCCGCCTTTTCCTGTAGTCCATGATCAGCTCCTTTGTCTTGCTCACATTGAGAGGGAGGTTGTTGTCCTGGCACCACACAGCCAGGTCTCTGACCTCCTCCCTATAGGCTGTCTCATCGTTGTCGGTGATCAGACCTACCACTGTTGTGTCATCAGCAAACTTAATGATGGTGTTGGAGTCGTGTTCGGCCACGTAGTCGTGGGTGAACAGGGAGTACAGGAGGGGACTCAGCACGTACACCTGAGGTGTCTGCTTCGCTGATCCTCAACGTGTTGTTGCCTACCCTTACCACCTGGGGGCGGCCCATCAGGAAGTCCAGGATCCAGTTGCAGAGGGAGGTGTTTAGTCCCAGGGTGCTTAGCTTAGTGATGAGCTTTGTGGGCACTATGTTGTTGAACGCTGAGCTGTAGTCAATGAACAGCATTCTCGCATACGTGTGAAAGGGCAGCGTGGAGTGCGATTGAGATTGCATCATCTGTGGATCTGTTGGGGTGGTATGCGAATTGGAGTGGGTCTAGGGTATCCGGGAGGATGCTGTTGATGTGAGCCATGATCAGCCTTTCAAAGCACTTCATGGCTACCGACGTGAGTGCTACAGGGCGGTAATCATTTAGGCAGGTTACCTTCGCTTCCTTGGGCACAGGGATTATGGTGGTAAGCTTGAAACATGTTGGTATTACAGACTCGGTCAGGGAGAGGTTGACAATGTCAGTGAAGACACTTGCCAGTTGGTCCGCACAAGCTTTGAGTACACGTCCTGGTAATCCGTCTGGCCCCGCGGCTTTGTGAATGTTGACCTGTTTAAAGGTCTTACTCACATCGGTTACGGAGAGCGTTATCACACAGTCATCCAGAACAGCTGGTGCTCTCATGCATGCTTCAGTGTTGCTTGCCTCGAAGAGAGCATAAAAGACATTTAGCTCGTCTGGTAGGCTCACGTCACTGGACAGCTCACGTCTGGGTTTCCCTTTGTAGTCCGTAATAGTTTTCAAGCCCTGCCACATCCGACGAGCATCAGAGCTGGTGCAGTAGGATTCAATCTTAATCCTGTATTGACCCTTTGCTTGTTTGATGGTTCGTCTGAGGGCATAGCGGGATTTCTTATAACGTCCGGATTAGTGTCCCACTCTTTGAAAGCGGCAGCTCTAGCCTTTAGCTCGATGCGGATGTTGCCTGTAATCAATGGCTTCTGGTTGGGATATGTATGTACGGTCACTGTGGGGACGACGTTGTCGATGCACTTATTGATGAAGCCAATGACTGATGTGGTATACTCCTCAATGCCATTTGACTTCCATATTGATCTAGTCACTGGTACTTCCTGCATTAGTTTTTGCTTGTAAGCAGGAATCAGGAGATTTGCCAAATGGAGTGCAGGGGAGAGCTTTGTATGCATCTCTGTGTGTGGAGATAAGGTGGTCTAGATTTTTTCCCCTCTGGTTGCACATGTGACATGCTGGTAGAAATGAGGTAAAACGGATTTAAGTTTGCCTGCATTAAAGTCCCCAGCCACTAGGTGCGCCATTTCTGGATGAGCATTTTCTTGTTTGCTTATGGCCTTATGCAGCTGGTTGAGTGCGGTCTTAGTGCCAGCATCGGTTTGTGGTGATAAATCGACTGCTACGAATAATATAGATGAAGAACTCTCTTGGTATGTAGTCTACAGCTTATCATAAGTTACTCTACCTCAGGTGAGCAATGCCTCGAGACTTCTTTAATATTAGGCATCGCGCACCAGCTGTTTTTGACAAATAGACATACACCCCCACCCCTCGTCTTACCAGACGTAGCTTCTCTGTTCTGCCGGTGCATGGAAAACCCCGCCAGCTCTATATTATCTGTGTCGTTGTTCAGCCACGACTCCGCGAAACATATGATATTACAGTTTTTAATGTCCCGTTGGTAGTATCATCTTGATCGTAGGTCATCCATTTCATTTTCCAATGATTGCACGTTGGCCGAAAGAACGGATGGCGGTGGGAGTTGACTCGAGTTCACTCGCCTACGAATTCTCAGAATGCAGCCCGACCTCCGCCCCCTTTTTCTTCGTCTTTTCTTCACGCAAATTACTGGGATTTGGGCCCGTTCCCGAGAAGGCAGAATATCCCTCGCGTCAGACTCGTTAAATTCAAATTATTCTTCCAGTTCCAGGCAAGTAATTGCTTTTCTGATGTCCAGAAGTTTTTTTTCGGTCATAAGAGACTGTAGCAGCAACATTAAGTACAAAATAAGTTAAAAACAACACGAAAAAATGAACAAAATAGCACAGTTGGATAGGAGCACGTAAAACGTCAGACATCCTTTCTGGCGCCATTCAACCAGAATATATTTCCACTAGCATTTGGAGACGGTGAGGAACATATTTTGTTGGGACCATGGCCACCAGAATTGCCTATTTACCGGTTTGGCGAGGCAGAGGTATTATTAACGTATAATTATTGGTCTTTCAACGGCTGATAGCACAGCACTCTGCCTCTTGTCTACATCCCTAAGGCAGGCAATGTTATTATGCGTCGACCTGAATCAATCTTGCAGGACACCTTACATTTTCCATTTGCCTTAGATCGGTGCTCTCCCTCCTAAAAACCCCTTCTGTAAATGAGGTCAAAGCCTGGCCCTCGTCTGGAAATGGATTAAAATTAGAGCCATGTATTTCAAATTACACCCGGCTGCTGCGTTTTAACGAATGACCCAATATGACTGAGCACTGCTCCCTAGACAATTAAACTTCAAGCGGCATAAGTATTATCCCCCCGCCAGCTGGTATGCAGGGTTGGGCCTCGGAGGCAAGAGGTGAAAATGTATAGCCAATTTTGAAAAGACCACATCACTCCAACCTCCCCTCCCCCTTGAGAAGGGAGGACTAGTGAAAAATGGGGCCTCTGATCAAAGTGTTTGTATGCTGTTTCTTTAACCTACCAGTCTACCACTTCTGGGATTGATGAGTGATGTAATCATCTGTGATTTTCTATCTGGGCATTTGCCAGCAGCATGTTATAAAACAATTGGGTAACACTTTATTTTAATGTAGCTGCTAATTTATAGTTTATAAGTGTGTATATAAGTAGCTTATAAGGCCTTTATTATGTCTTATTAGCCATATGTTAGCGTTTTGTAATTCAAACGTTATAAGTAATGTACTACTGGCCAATCCTTAATAACCTCATTGTTAGCCATAATACATTTTGGCTTATAAAGAATAACAAAATAAAACAAAATACAATAAATAAAGGCATATGAATAGATAATAAAGAGCAAGTTACACAAGGAACAGACTCTTAGTAAGCTGTCTCAATATGGGACTAATAAGAGCAAAGTACCTCTGTGTCCCCTATTTTAAGTATGACTATATTTTTACTTGCAGATTTTTTTTTTACATAAATGACCTTGTTGGAAATAAAGGTGCTGATCAGGTGAATCCAGATTAAAGCTATGATTCCTTATTGATGTCACTTGTTAAATCCACTTCAATCAGTTTAGATGTAGAGGACAGGTTAAAGAAGGATGTGTAAGCCTTCTGACAATTGAGACATGGATTGTGTATGTGTGCCACTCAAAGGGTGAATGGGCAAGATAAAATACTTTAGATCATTTGAACGAGGTATGGTAGTAGGTGCCAGGAGAACCGGTTGTGTTGTTGGCTGCATGGCATAAATGAAGGGAGGTGTGCCCCTTTCTGTCAAATTAGGTCATTTCTGGACAATTGTAAAAATATGGTCACACTTTAGAATAGGGACCACACATTGAGGTACTTTGCCCATATTAGTCCCCCATTGAGACAGCTTCCTAAGAGTCTGTTCCTTGTGTAACTTTCTCTTTATTAACTATAAATATGCCTTTATAATAGCTAACAATGAGGTTATTAAGGATTGGCCAGTAATACATTACTTAAAATGTTTGAATAAGAAATCACTTAATTAAGGCCTAATGAAAGGCATTATAAGCTACTTATATACAAATATTGTAGCTAATATGTGTACCTTAAAATAATGTGTTAGCAAAAGTTGAACGTATTGGAAAAATCCTTCATCCATTATACATTGAATGCAGTATCTTAACGTGTGGGTTGGTAGACTTGCATTTGAGAAAGATCAAGGGATGGGTTTGGGTCAAGGATTAGAATGATGTAGTTGTCCTCTGGCCTTTTGTTGCCATATATTATAAAGATCTTCATTTTGTATTTCGTTTTTTTCTGTCATGTTCTCTTCAATCCAATTTGAAATACCTCCAGAATGGCAAAACAGATCAGGGGGGTTTAGGTTAACGAAGAGGTATGTCTTCCTTAGAGAGTGCCGATGTTCAAGGGTTATTTATGTTTGGGACCTGTGGTAGACCCAGGTTTATTGCCAGTTACTGAGTGGGGTATTGAGTGTTTTCTTGCATTGTCTCAGATTGAATAATAGTAGTTTTATTTTTCTCTCTGCCACTGGAACGACCACAACAAATAACCATCTTATGCATTGCTATTGATTGCTTTTCCCTACACGCACACAACTTGACCGTCAATCGATAGCCACTAGTATCTGTGTTCACGAACAACGAAGCACCTTATAAATAACAGAAAAACATTCAGTTTGTAAAATAAATGGACCATAAAATAGCAGAGCAAAATCTGAAAAACTTTTTCAGAAATCTAACTTTTAGTTAAATGGTAGTGTCATTCCACAAGTTATGGTGCATATTTGGAAAGCATTTCAGTAAACTTCAATCATAGGCTGAAACGTTGGTGGTTTACCCATTCAATTACTTGGAGCTTATAGCGTGTGCAACTATATTTTTTGTAGCCTACAGTTTACTCGCTGTTAGTCAGCAACTCTACTAACTTTTTGGGTTGTTCACCGGCTCATGCTTTTCAGTAAACTTCAATCATAACATAAGTATGTGAAACATTGCATCTGGAAAACGTGTCAAATACACCATAGTCCATGGAGTACAATATCTGCTGGTGGCTATTTACCAAAATACCATCATCTTTAACCCTTGTGTGGTGTTCAGATCTGTGGGACCCATTTTCAATGTTCACTAAAAGAAAAATGATACAATGAATTGCATTTCAAATCAAATCAAATTGTATTAGTCATATGCGCCGAATAAAACAGGTGTAGACCTTACAGTGAAATGCTTAAGAGCCTCTAACAAACAATGCAGTTTAAAAAAATATGAATAAGAATAAGAAATAAAAGTAACAAGTAATTAAAGAGCAATGCAAAAAGTATGGGTAGCCATTTGATTACATGTTCAGGAGTCATATGGCTTGGGGGCAGAAGCTGTTTAGAAGCCTCTTGTACCTAGACTTGGTTCTCTAGTACCGCTTGCCGTGCGGTAGCACAGAGAACAGTCTATGACTAGGGTGGCTGGAGTCTTTGACCATTTTTAGAACCTTCCTCTGACACCGCCTGGTATAGAGGTCCTGAATGGCAGGAATCTTGATGTACTGGGCCATACGCACTACCCTCTGTAGTGCCTTGTGGTCGGAGGCTGAGCAGTTGCCATACCAGGCAGTGATGTAACCAGTCAGGATGCTCCCGATGGTGCAGCTGTAGAACCTTTTGAGGATCTGAGGACCCATGCCAAATCTTTTCAGTGTCCTGAGGGGGAATTGGTTTTGTCATGCCCTCTTCACAACTGTCTTGGTGTGTTTGTGGACACCAAGGAACTTTAAGCTCTCAGCCTGCTCCACTACAGCCCCGTCGATGAGAATGGGGGCGTGTCCGGTCCTCTTTTTCCTGTAATCCACAATCATCTCCTTTGTCTTGATCACGTTGAGGGAGAGGTTGTTGTCCTGGCACCACACGGCCAGGTCTCTGTGCTCCTCCCTATAGGCTGTCTTGTCATTGTCGGTGATCAGGCCTACCACTGTTGTGTGTCAAACGTAATGATGGTGTTGGAGCTGTGCCTGGCCGTGCAGTCATGAGTGAACAGGGAGTACAGGAGGGGACTGAGCACGCACCCCTGAGGGACCCCTCTGTTGAGGATCAGCGTGGTGGATGTGTTGTTACCTACCCTTACCACCTGGGGGCGGCCCGTCAGGAAGTCCAGGATCCAGTTGCAGAGGGAGGTGTTTAGTCCCAGGGTCCTTAGCTTATTGCTGAGCTTTGAGGGCACTATGGTGTTGAACGCTGAGCTGTAGTCAATGAATAAGCGTTCTTAAATAGGTGTTCCTTTTGTCCAGGTGGGAAAGGGCAGTGTTGAGTGCAATAGAGATTGTATCATCTGTGGATCTGTTAGGGCGGTATGTGAATTGGAATGGGTCTAGGGTTTCTGGGATAACGGTGTTGATATGAGCCATGACCAGCCTTTCAAAGCACTTCATGGCTACAGACGTGAGTGCTACGGGTCAGTAGTCATTTAGGCAGGTTACCTTAGTGTTCTTGGGCACAGGGACTATGGTGGTCTGCTTAAAACATGTTAGTATTACATACTCAGACAGGGAGAGGTTGAAAGTGTCAGTGAAGACACTTGCCAGTTTGTCAGCGCATGCTCGCAGTACACGTCCTGGTAATCTGTCTGGCCCTGCGGCCTTGTGAATGTTGACCTGTTTAAAGGTCTTACTCACATCGGCTTTGGAGAGCGTGATCAGTCAATCAATCAATCAATCAAATTATAACAGTAAATGGCCTTGATGTACAAACGTTCATAGATGACCAGCAGGGTCAAATAATAATAATCACAGTGGTTGTAGAGGGTGCAACAGGTCAGCACCAGGAGTAAATATCAGTTGGCTTTTCATAGCCAATCATTCAGCGTTAGAGACAGCAGGTGCGGTAGAGAGAGAGAGTCGAAAACAGCAGGTCCAGGACAAGATAGCACGTCTGGTGAACAGGTCACGGTTCCATAGCCGCAGACAGAACAGTTGAAACTGGAGCAGCAGCACGACCGGGTGGACTGGGGACAGCAAGGAGTCATCAGGCCAGCTAGTCCTGAGGCATGGTCCTAGGGCTCAGGTCCTCCGAGAGAAGAGCGAAAGAGAGAGAGAGAGAGAGAGAGAGAGAGAGAGAGAGAGAGAAAGAGTTAGAGGAAGCATACTTAAATTCACACAGGACACCAGATAAGACAGGAGAAATACTCCAGATATAACAGACTGATCCTAGCCCCCCAACACAAACTATTGCAGCATAACATACAGTCTTCCAGAACAGCTGGAGCTCTCATGCATGTTTCAGTGTTATTTTCCTCGAAGCGAGCATAGAAGTAGTTTAGCTCATCTGTTAGGCTCGTGTCACTGGCCAGATCTCAGCTGTACTTCCCTTTGTAGTCTGTAATGGTTTGCCACATCCAACAAGCGTCAGAGCCGGTGTGGTACGAATCAATCTTAGTCCTGTATTGACGCTTTGCCTGTTTGATGGTTCGTCGGAGGGGATAGTGGGATTTCTTATAAGCTTCCGGGTTAGAGTCCCGCTCCTTGAAAGCGGCAGGTCTAGCCTTTAGCTCAGTGCGGATGTTGCCTGTAATCCATGGCTTCTGGTTGGGGTGTATACGTACGGTCACTGTGGGGACGATGTCATTGATGCACTTATTGATGAAGCCAATGACTGATGTGGTGTACTGTACTCCTCAATGCCATCGGAACAAAACCTCGAGACTTCCTTAGATATCATGCACCGGCTGTTATTTACAAAATACATAGTCCGCTGCCCCCAGTCTTACCAGACAGCGCTGTTCTCTCTTGCCGATACAGCGTATAACCAGCCAGCTGTATGTTGATAATGTCGTCATTGAGCCACGACTCCGTAAAGCATAACATATTACAGTTTTGAATGTCCCGTTGGTAGTTAAATCTTCCGCGCAGGCCATTGATTTATTTTCCAAAGATTGCACGTTTGCTAGCAGAATGGAAGGCAGTGAGGGTTTATTCGATCAACTACGAATTCTCAGAAGGCAGCCCGCCCTCCGGCCCCTTTTTCTCCACCTTCTCTTCACGCAATTGACGGGGATCTGTGCCTGTTCCCGGGAAAGCAGTATATCATTCACGTCGGGCTCGTCGGACTCGTTAAAGGAAAAAAAGATTTCTGCCAGTTCGTGGTGAAAGGCAAACATTTGGTACTCATGAGTACGCTGCATAGGGATGGAAGAATCTGTGGCCAGGAACATCAAAAAACAGAAATCACAATGGATTACAATGCTGCAAAAGGAGGGGCGGACAATTTAGACAAGCTGGTGACTGGCTACAGCTGCAGAAGAAGAACCCTATGCTGGCCACTTGTGATATTCTTTAACATCTTGGACATCTCGGTGTACAACGCATTTGTCATCTGATGGCGTTGAACCCAGATTGGAATAGAGGGAAGCTCCAGAGGAGACAGCTCTTTCTCACGGAGCTGGGCAAGGCATTGGTAAGACCTCAAACCCCAGCTTCTGCAGCCATCGTGAGGAGGATTCAGGAGGAGGATGCTGGTGCCCCATCCGCCCGACCAACAGAACCCACAGTAGCAACAAGAAGAAGTGCTGTGATGTGTGTGGACCCAAGAAGGACAGGAAGACACAGTACACATGTATCAAGTGCAAGAAATACATTTACAACACACACAGTAAAACTCTGTCCCTCATGTGGTGTGTAGACCGGCTTTAATTTGTGTTCAATGGGGCTCGTTTATCATTTCCATAAAATACTGTATGGAAAATGTGTCCCTCTAATTTGTTCACTTCAAAGCAATAAACATCAATAGTGATGAAAACCTTGTTTCATTTCTATTTGTTCAAGATAAACATGATTTATTCTACCCATGTCTTGATTTTAATTGATTTCTGTTTACAAAAATCTAATTTTATCCAAAAAACGAATAGCGCTTTTATTGATACATGTGATCTAGCAGAGGAAAATGGCAAATATTAACCATGTATGCTGCCTATATTGCTTGTAATTGATATGTCAACATATAAGTATTCAGTATTTTTATGTAAATTATTATAGCTGTATTGTTTGTTCTGGGTCTATGTTGTGGGTCCATCAGACCCACATTGGGTGAAAAACAAAAACATGAACACCACTCAAGGGTTAAAGTAGCCTCATGGTTGATGGCACATTTCTTTTGGACTAAACATTCTTTTCAGGGACATATTTCCTTAATTCATGGCAAGGCATTCTTGAAAAATAATACTGAGATGGAATGTCTTCTAACTGAATGCTTGTAACATCTAAACAGGAATCTAGTTGGTGTTGTGAGGCTATGATTCAACGCTTCAAATATTGCACTTGAGACGGCCAACGTTCCTGTCTCAAAGTGAGTCACGGTGTTTTGCCACATAAATTGTTGAACAAAACTTCTGTGACCGGGTCAAGTGAAACATCTATTGAGCCCCAGTCCTGTTTTGGGTTTAGCCCTGGTTTACTGGGCCTGCCAAGAGGTGTCACTGTCAACATCCTGCTCAAAAGAGAGGGGCCTTCAAGTGACGGCCTAAGCAGGAGGCTCTTTCACTGAAAACCTCAGCAAAGCCTGAATTAAAAAGCTCTACAGCTATCCCTCTGTCCCTCGATATTCACCCAAAAGCTTTTCAGCTGTACATTTTTTGGCACGACTTGTGCCCATCACGGATCTCTTGCATACAAAACCCCAAGGAAACCCATGTTGGTGTCTGATCAGTCCGTTGTTGACATGTTCAAAGTGAGAGATGAGAATTGTGAGGAGTCCGTTTTTGTGTTTTAGTGGTTTGCCTTCCAAAGCTGACAAAGCACTGTAGTCATAGCAATTTATGGCCAAGCGTTTAGACAGCAAAGCCTCCACAAACAACTATGATTACAGCCAATGGCATGTTTGGGCTTTTCTCGTATTGCTCGAGTCAATTGTTTGAGCCAGGCTTTAGGAGGAATAAGCAAAGTGTACTTATATCACACAGAATAGGACAATCCACTGTGAAATTAAAACTGTGAAACAAAAGACGGAAGAGAGAAATTCCATTTTTCTTCTCTCTTTTCTCAATCTATTATTAGATCTAGTTTGCTGAGCAATGAGCCAATTAGTTGATTTTTCTGTATAATGGAGTATTGCACATTGAGATGTTCTTAGATAAGCATAACGGCATACTGAAGAGCACCATCAAGAAAAAGCAGTGAGATGTTGTGGTGATGTTTTGCGTACCCCCGTGGACAGAAGATAATCTCAAGGGTAATGTGCTGGTGCTCATCTTATCTGTCTATTCTGACACACTGCTTACTACAGCTGCAGGCACTAATACACAAAGCTCCCTTCAAACTCATAGCATGTTTTTTACTAGCACTGATTTCACTGATTGCTACTTTAAGATGAATGCTCTAACTGTAAGTCACTCTGGACAAGAGCTTCTGCCCTCTTAATTACTAAAATGTTAAATGTTTAGAAACAAAGTAATGGAAAACAAGTGTATATGCATTTTGTCTGCACTAGAGCTTGATATTGTATCTTTCTCCATGCAGTTACCCTCCCTCTCAATTGTGCTTAATTCAGTAGTGATAGCATCAGACCTTGGGCCGTAATTTGGGCCTTGCACAACTGGATACATATTTATAACTGCCCCCCCCCAAAAAAAATGAAAAAAAGGGGATATGCCGTTAATTGCGTCATATTCCTTTGTAGTATTCTCAGGCCTATGTTGTTTTTTAAAATATATTTTTACATAAATCATATTATATTCCCTTTGAAGTGGTTTCCATACATTGATTGAATACATTCACCATGATCCTCATCTCTCAGGGCTCCCTTTTTCTCAAACTGTCTGACTGGGGCACCTAAATGTGTGTCACCTTAGCTTGGTTTCATTATTGGAAATGGGATTTGCTGCAGTGAAAGGAATTGTCCCCAAAATGGCGGGCTTGACTTTAGTGTCACAGGTTATTAGTTCAGGCCAGGGCATGTTAGATTCACGCCTATAGCCAAAGTGAGTATGGCCAAATGTGCCATGCGAGGGGCAGGTTCATGCGATCGTTTATTTAGACCATACACAGGCCATATAAAGTTTAAACATGTGTGGCTGCTAAAAGTAGCCAACAGCCAATTTGAGTAGCCAATAGCCTACTAAGTAAATGTAATCTATTTTTGCAGCCTGTAGCTAGCCTATTAGATTCTGTGAATTCTTTAAGTATCAATTAAATGATTTGATTATCTAAACAATATTGAATGTAAAAGTATTGTTTTGCTATGTCGGCTATAGGCTTTCATTGGGTAAGAAGACAGCTAATTAGACAGCTCTTTTTCAAAGCAATTTGAGTTGTCAACGTGCCACGTGAAAATAAGAAGATCATTTTTAATTCATGGCATGGTTTATTTTTATCCAAATGTTTACAAATGATCTAGGCAGGGAAGCAGAATAGCCTAATAGCCTACTACTCTGGGGTCATAAAAACTATTAAATACATTTATGTTATTAGGCAGGTCACGGATCATCTCTCAGACAATTATATGCTGGTCGGACGGGTGCAGCTCCAAAAAACTGACTTGCGCAGGACTGCACCTCAAACAGATACAGTGCATTCAGAAAGTATTCAGACCCCTTCACTTATTCACATTATGTTACATTAAAGCCTTATTCTAAAATGGATTCAATATTTTTTTCCCTAAAAAAACTACACACAATACCCCTTAATGACAAAGCAAAAACAGGTTTTTAGAAATATCACATTTACATAAGTATTCAGACCTCTTTACTTAGTACTTTGTTGAAGCACCTTTGGCAGCGATTGCAGCCTTGAGTCTTCTTGGGTATGATGTCACAAGCTTGGCCCACCTGTATTTGGGGAGTTTCTCCCATTCTTCTCTGCAGATCCTATCAAGCTCTGTCAGGTTGGATGGGGAGAATCACTGCACAGCTATTTTCAGGTCTCTCCAGAGATGTTCGATAAGGTTCAAGTCAAGGTTCTGGCTGGGCCACTCAAGGACATTCAGAGACTTGTCCTGAAGCCATTCCTGCATTGTCTTGGCTGTGTGCTTATGGTCATGGCCCTGTTGGAAGGTGAACCTTCGCCCCAGTCTGAGGTCCTGAGCGCTCTGGAGCAGATTTTCATGAAGGATCTCTCTGTACTTTGCTCCGTTCATCTTTCCCTCGATCATGACTAGTCTCCCAGTCCCTGACGCTGAAAAACATCCCCACAGCATGATGCTCCCACCACCATGCTTCACCATAGCGATGGTATTGGCCAGGTGATGAGCGGTGCCTGGTTTCCTCGAGACGTGACGATTGGCATTCAGGCCAAAGAGTTCAATATTGGTTTCATCAGACCAGCGAATCCTTTAGGTGCCTTTTGGCGAACTTCAAGTGGGCTATCATGTGCGTTTTACTGAGGAGTGACTTCTGTCTGGCCGCTCTACCATAAAGGCCTGATTGATGGAGTGCTGCAGAGATGGTTGTTCTTATGGAATGTTCTCCCATTTCCCAGAGGAACTCTGGAGCTCTGTTAGAGTGACCATGGGTTATTGGTTACCTCCCTGACCAATGCCCTTCTCCCCCGATGGCACAGTTTTGCCGGACGGCAAGCTCTAGGAAGAGTCTTGGTGGTTTCAGACGTCTTCCATTTAAGAATGATGGAGGCCACTGTGTTCTTGGGGACCTTCAATGCTGCAGTTGATACCCTTCCCTGGATCTGTGCCTCGACACAATCCTCGACACTGTCTCGGAGCTACGGACAATTTCTTCGACCGCATGGCTTGGTTTTTGCTCTGACATGCACTGTCAACTGTGGGACCTTATATAGACAGGTGTGCACCTTTCCAAATCATGTCCAATCAGTTGAATTGACCACAGGTGGACTCCAATCAAGTTGTGGAATGATGAGGATTTATTTTAATTTAATCAATTTTTGAAAAGTGAAGGGGTCTGAATACTTTCCGAATGCACTGTATCTGTCAAAGGCTCCTCAATGGCTGGCTATATGTCCTCACTTTAAAGAAAAGGCGTCCAAAGCCAAGTTGAATATATATAATGGCAGATAAATTGCATGAGCGGAAAAATTCATGAGACAGAGCGACTGTGAGAGCTCGCACTGTGAATCATTTTTGGGGACGGTCAGAAAAGTAGGTCACAGACAAACGTAAATCGAGAATGCTTTTGAAGGAGAAATGATTGCAGTATTGCTGCCCTGTGGCAATTCAAAAGAGGAACTTACGTTCAGGAAATTGTGAGGAAAAGTTCTCGCAAAGAGTTACCTCATTTAACAGTAGCACTTGTTTTTTCTCTTAGTCATCTTTGTACTGTGTTTGGAATGGGAATTATTAAAGATATTCTCTGGTACTTCTGTGTACTTTTTTTGCCAGGAGTTCTGAAAGTAGCACCCATGAGCCAAAAGTGTTCCCTGAAGATTGCGTACTCCATCACAAATGTGCAGATATGTGCACCATATCATCGCTGTCTCTCTCACTTTATGTTTGTGTCTTGCTAGCTGTCACTCAAATGACTAGGGGGCTGAAGCTCATTGGCTGTAACTCGAATTGCTAGGGGCCTGGCCCATATGGGGGTAAATGTAGGGAAATGGCACGCCACAGCTTCCAGAAAACAGTCTCTTTCAAACAACAGATTTCTTGGCTAATTGAGGTAATATAGTAATTCTGCTCATAGATTATGAATGTATGAACTACACATTGACACATTCAGCCCAAAGCGGGAGGTTTAAAAAAGACTTACTAGTCGCCAAACCCCCTTTCCTCTGTGTTGTTCTTTGCCTTTGTAAACCTTTGCCTTGAAAGCTAGCCTATGCTCCCCTGTGACGGCCGTGTGCCTTGTGAATAAAGGAAAATAACTTTCTGTCATTTAGATTCACCTTGCAGCCCAGCAGCAGAGGGTGAGTGTGACACGTCTGCTACAGAGCAGCACAGTGTGTGTGTGTGTGTCCTTTAGGGACGTCCAACTCCTCCCCTCGCACCTGATTGACTTAACTTTTGGTTCCTAGAAGGTTTCTGCTAGGTTAGGAATAGTGCAAGTGTATATGTGTTTCATTTCAGTTTTCTTGTTGCAGGAACAATCCAGGGGGACTATAGCACTGCATCGATTTCATTCTAATAATGTTTGGGAAAACTGTCATCTTAAAAACAGGACATAATTTCCCCCCTATATGTTCCAAGGAACGTTTCCTGTTAGCTCTAGATGCTCAATCAACTTCCTGCCCAGCATCCACCACAGCACAGGAGCACACATCGTTCCACTTGTCAATAATGTTGGACGGGAACTTCTACGCTCATTAACGACATTAGCTCATTTGCGATGTCTGTGGCGCAGCCTGTTAATGAATCCATTTGATCGGTTATTTCAGAGCCTTGCCCCCTCAGCAATTCGCTCATTAAAGCCCCACTGTCTCAGTTCAGTTGTTCCTTTGCCGAAGTCAGTAAATCTCAGTCTTGACTTGAAGCCAAAGCTTTGTAAAACACCTTCATATTAAAGCTACTGCATGTAAATGTCACAGTTGTCGTCGGTGAAGGAGGACCAATACGCAGCAGGTACGTGTATGCTCATCTTGATTTTTAATTGCTCTCAAAATGAACATAAAAAAATAACAAACACGAAAAAACGAACGACAATAACAGTCTGACTAGGCACACGGCTAAGCACAGAACAATCACCCACAAATAACACATACAAACACACCCTAATATATGGGACTCTCAATCAAAGGCAGATAGACAACACCTGCCTTCAACTGAGAGTCCCAACCCCAATCAACCAAACATAGAAACACACACACCTAGACTAACCATAGAATTAACTAAACATAAACCAAAACCCGGAAATACTAAATCAAACACCCTTTACACAAACACACCACCCCGAACCACATAAAACAAATACCCCCTGCCACGCCCTGACCAAACTACAAAACAATTAACCTTATATACTGGCCAGGACGTGACAGTAAAACAGAAGCGTAAATAGGAAAACCCTGTTTCTGTTTAGATACAGTACGAAAATGATGCGCACTAAACCAAAACCAGAGGTTGGATTGAATACACCATTTCATATCAACATTTGAAACAACTATGCGCTCATACGGTAAGCAGTGTGACTGGGTGAGGCCCAGTTTAAATTCCATAACAGTAATATAAATCACTTTATACCCCTCCACTCATTATGGTAGTCTAGTAACTCAGTAGCATTATTTGATCAAAGGAAGAGTCATCAGTGTGATACACACAGACATATACACACACACTGACACACACAAACACACCGTCATTGTAGCACACACATTCCCACATATAAACCCACCCCGAAACAAACACTCAGACAACGAAACAAACAAACTAGCAAACAAACATATGACAAAGCCAATTACGGCATGTGGCGGCATTGTTGTGAAGAGAGAGAGAGGGAGCGAGACAGAGACTGATGGGATTAGTGGACACGAGGCCAGATGGCGAAGGGAGGGAGTTCAGATGGAGTCATCGGCAGCCAGGACCCGAGGAGGGCTGAGCAGATGGGAGGATGAGTGGATCATAAAACTATATTACTGGTGTTATTATTATTGTAATAATCAGAGTAATGATACTAAAGATTAAGCTTATGTCCAAATTTGGTGACAGTCAAGAGGCGGCATTTTTGTGTTTTATCTGCATCGTGTGTGTGTGTGGAAATTCACTGGAGCAGGAATTCAGTCGAGTCCACAATGACTTAACACTGCAGTGCAGGAGATATTTGCTCCGGTTCTGCAATAATGCTCAAAGTGTAACATCAGTAGAATGTGTAAATAAAAAATAAACCCACATCATTGGATGTTAAGTTTTGAAAATGAAATGCACTCACACATCTAGATGCTATATCTGAAGTGTTAAAAAAACTTGATTGCATTAAAACCGTCACACCACACAAGCCTTTCTTCCTCTTGTGGACATTGTCGTTGGATATTGATGCTGTTATGTATTTAATAGTAAACGTGCAATCACACCAGTCCTTGACACTGCACCAAATACTCTCGTTTCAGACTTCTAATTATCCAGGCTCTAGCCACTTTCATTCCAGTCGGAAGAATTTACATAACAAATAATCAATGCAAGCTCTCCTCAACAGTGCAATACACATTTATTAAAAAAGACACAATATCAAGGCATTTATTAAAAAATACACAATATCAAGGCATTTATTAAAAGACACAATATCAAGGCATTTATCAAAAAACAATAAGTAATAAAGAGTAGTAAAAATAAGAGGATAATGTTCTGTGTGTGTGTGTATGTAATGGTGGGTGAGTGAGTGGGAGTCAGTGAAAATAGTCTATAAGGTGCAGGTGATTGTCTGTGGTCTATTTCACAATCAGACGTTCTGGGTTGGGCTGCGGTGAATGTTGGTTGGTCCGGTTGTCATTCTGATGGGGCTTTTTCTCCTCATAAGTGCTTAGCCCTTCTTCTCCAGTCTGCTGACACAAGCAGGGGAATGGCAGGGTGGGGAGGTTATAAAAATGCATCAGGGTCCTCTGGGTCTGTCTCCACATTAGACATCATGTCTTCAGTTGCCCCCACAAGTCGCTGCTTCTCTTCATCCGAGAGTTCTTTTGACCGACTGGCCGGAGACAATAAGTTATTCTGCCCAATAAAGAAACAGTCTTGAACACTGGAATCTCAAAGCTAAAATCTGTGCAACAAGTCTCAACTTTTCAAAACTCAGTACAGTATTTAAAATGTATGGATTTGTTTACATTTATAAATTAACCTGTCTCTGGCTACGCGGCCTTCATTTTGTTTGTCCTGTTCCTTTGCTCTTTCTAGGGTGTCCGACTACTTATGCCTCTCTCTTTCAGTCCAATACCGATTTGCAGCTGCATCCGAGGAGTCAGTGTGTTGTGCAGACTGTTCTTCCTGAGAGATGACAAAGAAAAAACATTAAATTAAGTTTAGCATGATTCTCACCACTATTTCATGTAACATATTTGAGAATGCTAAAATAACCATCATATAACAACTTACACTGTTTGCTTGGTTGGACTTTTTGCCCCCAAAAATGTATTTTGTCAAATTCAAATACAAATTTCTCCTCACTTTTCTTGCAGCTTATATATGTCCTAACCAGCATTCATGTGTAGATCCTTTACTGCCCACTAGTAAAACAGAAAAGGCCATTAATAGAAAATGTATAGGATTGAAATATCCAACATTAGCTACCACCAATGTGCAAGTTGTAAAAGTAAACATTGAACTTATAGATATCTCATTCCCTCTTGTTCGACGAATGCCTGTCGTCTTTTCCAGTGTAGTCACTGGAGAAGTGCTCTGCTGTAGCTGCTGCTGCTGCTGTTGTTGTAGGAAAATCTACTTCAAATACTTGTGTCATCAGTCTTTTGTTGATATCAGCCATCATGTTGTAGTCCGTTATCTGATTCAGCCTAGCCATGACATGAGTTGTTGGAAATCCATGCCCTATTTTGGTGATGCATCGTTCCCTCGCACGAAGAGACTCCAGGCGGGCCCCACAAACAAATTGTATCAATTTAAAAAATAAACACTCAATAGCCGTTTGTCTCCTTTGCTATATTTTACGTGGCTTTGTTAGATAGCTAACTTTAGCTAGCTACCAAACTATTCATTCTTCCACCAACATTGGGTAGCTAATGTTAGCTAACTTTGCTTGCCAGCTAACATTAGCTTGTTTTTGTCAAAACAGCAACGTGCAATTTCTTACTCCTACAACTAAAATCCATATAACATGATCATGTTAAATTCAACATTTGTTAACTAGCTAGCTAGTAACATTAGTTATTGACTATATTGGTTGTAGTAATTTTACTTAGCTAACTAGCTATAGTGCTAGCAAGCAGAGATAGCTATGCTAGTATAACATACGCCGTGAGTCAGAAAACAGGTGCAGAAGGTGAGTTTAATAATGAACCGATACAGAAGAACAAACATAAGAAGCGTACTGAACATGAGAGAAAATAATACTACTTAATGGGGGGGCAAGTAGCCTAGGGGTTAGAGCATTGGACTAGTAACCGAACGGTTGCAAGTTCAAATCCCTGAGCTGCCCCTGAATAAGGCAGTTAACCCACTCTTCTTAGGCCATCATTGAAAATAAGAATTTGTTCTTAACTGACTTGTCTAGTTAAATAAATGTTAAAATAAAAATGACTGATGTCAACTGAGGAATAAAAATGATGACCAGGTGTGTGTAATATAGTTGCCAGCGGTTAGTCGACTGGTGATGTTGAGTGCCGGAGAGAGGGAGTAGGCATGATAGCTAGCTAGATTGCTTTATTGACAAATAATAGGACTACTTCTTGTGGAGTTGCATCTGGAAGGTTGTGGCCATGGGGTATAGAGTATTGCGGACTCAGAGTACCTTTATAAATGTTATCCGTAAGACGAATAGTAATTCCGGGGGAGTTGTTCATTGTTTGCGCGCCTGTGTGAGAATAGATTTTTTTGAATGACCGTCAGTAGAACCCACACCACCCAATGAATTGTTGTGCCTTGAAGTGGTATCGTTTTAAAATAATTTTCAACCGCCACGCCCTCACTTGTGGTTTTGTTCGTTTGATTGTATTATTTACCTTTCAGTCACTACGCCCTCTGTTCTATTCCCATGCATTTGATTGGTTTATGAGTTTGTGCCGGTGTTTCATGAAGCTACACTTCCTGTCCCATCAAAACAGAAACTTTGTGATAAAAGTATATGTTCGCTCCAGCAGAGATGGAAGAGGAAGCAAGACATCTCACTGGCAATTTTTTTCTGGTTCATATACAAGTACACCAGACCCAGCTGCTATTGCGTTGGTATCTATGGAAGAGCCACCCCTTTAGGTATACCGGAACTGGGACCATTTCTTCAGTGATAAATGGAGTAATCTTCATTTATCCACAATCTTTGGCTCGCTAATGCTAGTGTACATTGATATTATATCATAACAATTTATAAAGTTGGATACTTTATTGCCGAAACGTTTATTAGAAACGTTTTTTGTTATTGTGATGCTTTTAACTTTCATGTAGGCTACTTGAGATCTCACCACCAGCTTTTTATCTGTTCAACAAAACAGATTCAGGTCAAGCTCACACAGGTTGCAACAAATGCCTACAGACATTTCCTTGTAAAAAGTAGAATACTCCATCATTCACTGGATGAACAACCACGTACTGCAACGTCAGAATGAAGTTCACAAAATGCAAGGGAGTATGTGGACACAGGCGAAGACCATGGCAGAGAGGAAAACAATAGAGACTGAAACTGGGCCAAGATTCTCTAAGCTATTTAAATAGCCATATTTCATGCCCATAGACATGGCTGTAGTGGACCCTATGCATCAACTTTTACCGGGGACAGCAAAACACGTTTTTACTGTCTGGAAGAATATTGGTGTGCTGGATGATGCAATACTACGAAACATTCAGCTTAAAATTGATGCACTGAAAGCACCAGCAGACATGGGCCAACTACCCGCTTAAATCCCATCAGGGTTTCAATGCACAAGAATGGGAAAATTGGACATGCGTTTACTCGTTATTTGCTGTTAAGGGGCTTGTGGAGGGTGCCCATTATGATTGCTGGACCCATTTTGTCAAAGCCTGTGCATCTTATGTACACAATGTATCACAGCAGAAGGAGTTGGAGAGGCTCATCGCCTCTTGCAACAGTTCTGTGAGAGCTTTGCAAGGTTGTATGGAAAACAGTATTGCACACCAAATGTGCACCTCCGTAGCCACTTGAAGAAATGCTTTTTGGACTATGGTCGAGTATATGGTTTCTGGTGCTTTCCATTTGAACGAGTTCATAGGTAAACAGAAGACCAACAATCACAGCATCTCAGTTCAGTTAAAGAGAAGGTTTTAACTGCCTAATAGCAAGGTTTGGCCAACTGGCTGCTGATATTAGAAACCTTTTAGCAGGCGGTCATGAGCGATGACATACGTGTACAGTAGGTCCTGATGGTACCAAGTACATGTATACATGCCATTGATCAGAGTGAGAATATGGATCTGAACAGTGTTACATTTGCAGTGAGCTCAGACAATATTTGCATGCCCATTGAACAGCTGTTTGTCATAGCAAGTGAATATAGGAATGATCTGTAAAGTGTCTTCACATTAATTTATCCAAACAATGATCTCACCATTGTACAGCTGACAGAACAACATGATAAGGTAGACATGCTGGGAGAGGTTATAAGCACTGATCAAAGTAGAAGTTTTTGCTCATCATCTGTACTTGCAAAGTGGTTTTCCACTGACAGTCACCGTTGTTCTCTTGTGATGTGCTTATTGGTCCAGCACATGAAAACGTACACATTTCTCATGTTATGGTTCGTGTAAATTGCTTCCTGAAATATCTGAATCTATATCATTTCAAGCCCCCTACTGAGGTTTGGGCATTAGGATCTGTAACAGAGGCAGTTTATTCCAGTTGAGAAAATGATGAAGCACTGTAAAGTGCAGTTTGCCAGCACTACAGAGACAGTAGTTGTGTTAGAACCAGTTTCAAGCCGGGCTTCTTTTTAGGCATTAGGCTTATTGGAGGTGAAACTATGAGAAATTAAATTTGAGAGCAAAGCTACTGTTTATTTCTAAAATTGTAGGGGTAAAAAATGTTGGATTATTCAGAATTGTTTGTCTTTATTTTGTACTTTTTCTACATTTTATTATCCGTTTTTTTATATGGAACTTTGCATTGTACTGTGAAACTGTTTGAGGCATTAAAATCCAATTTGTAACTAGCCTTTTTAGCTTGGCCTGTGATCAGTGACACCTTTGTTTTATGTTCTTTGATAACATTTGACCTCTTTTATTGCCGTGCTTGTTTTTTCATTTTATTGTTTTAAGTGTGTTGCTATTTTAAATGCACTTCAAATGAAGTTTGAATTGAAGTTTGATTTGATATTGGATCTTTAATTGATGATTGTATGAATATAGACCCCATTAACTTATATCATTCTTATTAAGACGTTTTAAAATGTATGAACTAGGTTATAGGCTCAGTAAATAAATGTTTGGAGTAGGTTGCCTGCTGAGCTGAACTGGGGCATGATATGAGGACAATAGACAAGGTGTTAGGGGCTAAGCATGTGTAAAGGTCCATAACCTTCCAGAGCCGTCTAACCAAGACTGGTCAAGCTTTGTTTTTGTTTGGACTTCTCAATAGTGAGCTTCTACTTCTTATCATTAAAGATATTTTGACTTACATGTACACACTCATAAACAGCCCATTTTATGCAGTGTAAAATATGGTGTAAACATTATCATTGAACTCTAAGAGTGCTTTCTGATACCTGCAATTGATTGAATTGGGCACTAAGTTCTACAGTAATAAGTTACTTATTTATGTCAGCATACTGTACTACTAAACATGTTTGGCATGTTAGTAACAGAAGTTAGTAGATGAGAAGCAGGTGTCAGTCAAAGCATTTATCCAAGTGTAATCCTTTCATTGATATGTACCTATTTAGGCTAAATGTACCGGAGGGGAAAAACCAGCTGCTAGTTCTCAATATGCAATCTTTTCTGCCTACATGGTCTGAACAGTCTAAAGTGGTATTTCCTATTTGAGAAATGTAGCTGTGTGTGTGTGTGTGTGTGTGTGTGTGTGCATGCCTGTGCGTGATCTATCTAGTGAATAATCAGTGTTGAACTTCCCAAGAAATCTGTTACTGTCTATGTGTGTGTGCATTCATGTATATGTACAGAGCCTTCAGATAGTATTCACACCCTTGACTTTTTCCACATTTTGTTATTTTACCGCCTGAATTTAAAATGGATTCAATTTAGATTTTTGTCACTGGCCTATACACAATACACCATAATGCGGAATTATGTTTTTCAAAATGAATACAAAATTAAATGCTGAAATGTATTCTACCCCTTTGATCTTTTATTTAACTAGGCAAGTCAGTTAAGAACAAATTCTTATTTACAATAACGGCCTACCCCACCCAAACCCGGACGACGCTGGGCCGATTGTGCACCACCCTATGGGACTCCTAGTCACGGCCGGATTCAGCCTGGGACTGTAGTGACACCTCTTGCACTGAGATGTAGTGCCTTAGACCGCTGCGGCACTTGGGAGCCCTGGGAAGCCATTGGCAAGTCATGGCAAGCCTAAATGACTTCAGGAGTAAAAATGTGCTTAACAAGTCACATAATAAGTTGAATGGATTCACTCTGTGTGCAATAATAGTGTTTAACATAATTTTTTTATGACTATTTCATCTTTGTACCTCACACATACAATTATCTGTAAGGTCCCTCAGCCAAGCAGTTAATTTCAAACACAGATTCAACCACAAAGACCAGAGATGTTTTCCAATGCCTCGCAAAGATGGACACCTATTGGTAGATGGGTACAAATAAAAAAAGCAAACATTGAATATCAAATCAAATGTTATTTGTCACATGCGCTGAATACAACAGGTGTGGACCTTACAGTGAAATGCTTACTTACAAGCCCTTAACCAACAATGCTTGAACAAGTTTTAAGGAAAAAAAAAGTTAAGTAAAAAATAGATAAGAAAAAAAATGTAAAATAAAAGTTACAAATAATAAAACAGCAGCAGTATAATAACAAGCGAGGCTATATACAGGGGGTACCGGTACAGAGTCAATGTGCGGGGGCACCGGTTAGTCGAGGTAATTGAGGTAATATGTACATGTAGGTAGAGTTAAAGTAACTATACATAGATTATAAACAGAGAGTAGCAGCAGCGTAAAAGAGGGGTCTGGGTAGCCCTTTGATTAGCTGTTAAGGAGTCTTATGGCTTGGGGGTAGAAGCTGTTAAGAAGCCTTTTGGACCTAGACTTGGCGCTCCGGTACCACTTGCTGTGCGGTTGCAGAGAGAACAGTCCATGACTAGGGTGACTGGGGTCTTTGACAATTTTTAGGGCCTTCCTCTGACACCTCCTGGTATAGAGGTCCTGGATGGCAGGAAGCTTGGCCCCAGTGATGTACTGGGCCATACGCACTACCCTCTGTAGTGCCTTGCGGTCGGAGGCCGAGCAGTTGCCATACCAGGCAGTGATGCAACCAGTCTGGATGCTCTTGATGGTACAGCTGTAGAACCTTTTGAGGATCTGAGGACCCATGCCAAATCTTTTCAGTCTCCTGAGGAGGACTAGGCTTTGTTGTGCCCTCTTCATGACTGTCTTGGTGTGTTTGGACCATGATGGTTTGTTGGTGATGTGGACACCAAGGAACTTGAAGCTCACAGCCCCGTTGATGAGAATGGGGGCGTCCTCGGTCTTCCTTTTCCTGTAGTCCACAATCATCTTCTTTGTCTTTATCAAATTTAGGGAGCGGTTGATGTCCTGGCACCACATGGCCAGGTCTCTGACCTCCTCCCTATAGGCTGTCTCATCGTTGTCGGTGATCAGGCCTACCACTGTTGTGTCATCGGCAAACTTGATGATGGTGTTGGAGTTGTGCCTGGCCGTGCAGTCATGAGTGAACAGGGAGTACAGGAGGGGACTGAGCACGCACCCCTGAGGGGCCCCATGTTGAGGATCAGCATGGCCGATATGTTGTTCCCTACCCTCTCCACCTGGGGGTGGCCCATCAGGAAGTCCAGGATCCAGTTGCAGAGGGAGGTGTTTAGTCCCAGGGTCCTTAGCTTAGTGATGAGCTTTGAGGGCACTATGGTGTTGAACGCTGAGCTGTAGTCGGTGAATAGCATTCTGACATAGGTGTTCCTTTTGTCCAGGTGGGAAAGGGCAGTGTTGAGTGCAATAGAGATTGTATCATCTGTAGATCTGTTGGGGGGGTATGCAAATTGGAGTGGGTCTAGGGTTTCTGTGATAATGGTGTTGATGTGAGCCAAGACCAGCCCTTCAAAGCACTTCATGGCTACAGACGTGAGTGCTACGGGCCGGTAGTCATTTAGGCAGGTTACCTCAGTGTTCTTGGGCACAGGGTATATGGTGGTCTGCCTGAAACATGTTGGTATTACATACTCAGTCAGGGACTGGTTGAAAATGTCAGTGAAGACACTTGCCAGTTGGTCAGCGCATGCTCGGAGTACATGTCCTGGTAATCCGTGCTGGCCCTGCGGCCTTGAATGTTGCCCTGTTTAAAGGTCTTATTCACATTGGTAACGGAGAGCATGATCACACAGTCATCCGGAACAGTTGGTACTCTCATGCATGTTTCAGTGTCTGGTAGGTTTGTGTCACTGGGCAGCTTGCGGCTTCCCTTTGTCATCTGTAGTAGTTTGCAAGCCCTGCCACATCGGACAAGCGTCGGAGCCGGTGTAGTATGATTCAATCTCAGTCCTGTATTGAAGCTTTGCTTGTTTGATGGTCCGTCGGCGGGTATAGCGGGATTTCTTATAGTCTTCCAGATTAGAGGGCCGCTCCTTGAAAGCTCAGTGCGGATGTTGCCTGTAATCCATGGCTTCTGGTACTGGTATGTACGTACGGTCACTGTGGGGATGACGTCATCGATACACTTATTGATGAAGCCCGTGTCTAATGTGGTGTACTCCTCAATGCCATCGGAAGAATCCCAGAACATATTCCAGTGTGTGCTAGCAAAACAGTCCTGTAGCTTAGCATCTGCTTCATCTGACCACTTTTTTATTGATCTAGTCACTTTTGCTTCCTGCTTTAATTTTTGCTTGTAAGCAGGAATCAGGAGGATAGAATTATGGTCAGATTTGCCAAAAGGAGGGTGAGGGAGAGCTTTGTATGCGTCTCTGTGTGTGGAGTATAGGTGGTCCAGAGGTCTTTTTCCTCTGGTTGCACATTTAACATGCTGGTAGAGATTAGGTAAAACGGATTTGAGTTTCCCTGCATTAATGTCCCCGGCCACTAGGTGCGCCGTCTCTGGATGAGCGTTTTCCTGTTTGCTCATTGAGTGCAGTCTTAGTGCCAGCGTCGGTCTGCTTTGGTATATAGACTGCCACGAAAATATATATGTAAACTCTCTTGGTAAATAGTGTGGTCTACAGCTTATCATGAGATACTCTACCTCAAGTGAGCAAAACCTCAAGACTACCTTAGATTTTGTGCGCCAGTTGTTGTTTACAAATATACATAAGCTGTCGCCCCTTGTCTTACCAGAGGCCGATGTTCTATTCTGCCGAAAAAGCTTAAAACCCGCCAGCTGTATGTCAATCATGTTGTCATTCAGCCACGACTTGGTGAAACATAAGATATTAAAGTTTTTAATGTCCCATTGGTAGGATATACGTGCTCGTAGCTTGTCTATTTTATTATTGATTGATTGTACTTTGGCTAATAGGACCGATGGTAAAGGTACATTACCCTCTCGGCGACAGATCCTTACAAGGCACCCGGACCGTCGTCCACAATATCTTTGTCTTTTCCTCCTGCGAATGATGGGGATGAGGGCCCTGTCGGGCGTCCGAAGTAAATCCTTCCCTTCTGACTCATTGAAGAAGAAGAATTCCTCCAGTACGGGGTGAGTAATCGCTGCCCTGATATCAAGAAGCTGTTTTCGGTCATAAAACACGGTGGCAGAAACATTATGTACAAAATAAGTTACAAATAACGCGAAATAACATACACAATAGCACAATTGGTTACGGGATCGTAAAACGGCAGCCATCTCCTTCAGCGCCATTATCCCTTTGAGCATGGTGAAGGTTTTAAATTACACGTTGGATTGTGAATTAATATACCCAGTCACTACAAAGATACAGGCGTCCTTCCTAACTCAGTTAACGAAGAGCAAGGAAACCGCTCAGGGATTTCACCATGAGGCCAATGGTGACTTTACAACAGTTACAGAGTTTAATGGCTGTGAAAGGAGAAAACTGAGGATGGATCAGCCACATTGTAGTTATGTTGTAGGACTCCCAAGTGGTGCAGCGGTCTAAGGCACTGCATCTCAGTGCATGAGGCGTTGCTACAGTTCCTGGTTCAAATCCAGGCTGTAGCACATCTGGCCATGATTGGGAGTCCTATAGGGTGGCCTACCCTGTGTTTGGCTGTCATTGTAAATAAGAATTTGTTCTTAACTGACTTGCCTAGTTAAATTAAGGGAAAAGAAATAAAAAATACTCCACAATACTAACCTAATTGACAGAGTGAAAAGAAGGAAGCCTGTACAGACTATAAATATTCCAAAACATGCATCCTGTTTGCAACAAGGCACTAAAGTAATACTTAAATAATATGTGGCAAAGCAATTCACTCTCTGTCCTGAATACAAAATGTTATGTTTGGGGCAAATACAACACATCAATGAGGACCACTATTCATATTTTAAAGTAGTGGTGGCTGCATCATGTTATTGGTATTGGTAGGACTGGGGAGTTTTTCAGGACAAAAAAAGAAATGGAATGGAGCTACAGTAATCACAGGCAAAATCCTAGAGGAAAACCTGGTTCAGTCTGCTTTACACCAGACGCTGGGAGATGAATTCACCTTTCAGCAGGACAATAACCTAAAACACAAGGCCAAATCTACACTGGAGTTGCTTAACAAGAAGACAGTGGCCGAGATACAGTTTTGACTTAAATCTGCCTGAAAATCAATTGCAAGACTTGAAAATGGTTGTCTAGCAATAATCAACAACCAATTTGACTGAGCTTGAAGAATTTTGAAGAGAATAATGGCCAAATATTGTACAATCCAGGTGTGTAAAGCTCTTAGAGACTTACCCAAAAAGACTCACAGCTGTAATCGCCGCTAAAGGTGCTTATACAAGGTGTTGACTCCAGGATGGTGTGAGCGACTTAAAATAGTGAGTGGATAAATTTTTCACTTCTACTGGTTCCCAATGGGAATCAAACCCACAATCCTAGTGTTGCAAGTGCCATGCTCTACCAACTGAGCTACATAGGACCAGTATAGATTCTAACATGTAATGTCTCAGGGGGTGTGACTACTTAAACCAGCAGCATACCACCCTGCATCCCACTGCTGGCTTACCTCTGAAATTAAGCAGGGTTGGTTCCTGGATGGGAGACCAGATGCTGCTGGAAGTGGTGTTGGAGGGCCAGTAGGCGGTAGTTTTTCCTCAGGTCTAATAAAATATACATTCCAGGGCAGTGATTGGGGTCATTGCCCTGTGTAGGGTGCTGTCTTTTGGGTGGGATCCTACTCATAAGAGTAGGGTTGTTAACCCCGGTGTCCTGGCTAAATTCCCAATCTGGCCCTCATACCATCATTGCCACCTAGTCATCCCCAGCTTCCAATTGGCTCATTCATCCCCCCTCCTCTCCCCTGTACCTATTCCCCAGATTGTTGCTGTAAATGAGAATGTGTTCTCAGTCAACTTACCTGGTAAAATAAGGGTTAAATAGAATTTATGTAAATTAAATATTTCAGAATAAAGTGTCATGAATAATTGAAGAGGTTTTTGAAAAAATCATCATTTGAAGGTCACTTCCTGTTGGGCGCATATGCCCTCGAAGGGAACATTTTGTTAAAACGTAAATTTCTTCTTGAAGTGAAGAAGTGATCGATGACCATGGAGAACAATGATTGAGATTTTGGCCCAGGCTCCTTAGCTCACAATGGTCGGAGGGAAAAGGATGGTGGGTGTCATCTATCAGCTGGGTTCTCTTATTATTGACTTGATACTGCATATCAGTCATGCACAGCTGGGATGGAGTTAGCCCTCGAGAAGACCCAGACTGGATCTGTTGAGACTTAGACCCAACCTCTAAAGACCCAGACCAGCGCTCAGTGTATCAGGACTGTGACAATAAAATGATGAGACAAAGACCAATTTGAATGTGGGACAATCAGATCCAACCCATGGGTAATTACATCAGGCATCTTTTCCCCAACTGCTAATTATTGCATGCCCATACAGTTCCCACATTAGATTGACACTAGTGTTATGTCATTCTTGGGCCAGAAACGCTGACAAGTGATGCACTGTTACTAGAGGTCGACCGATTATGATTTTTCAACGCCGATACCGATTATTGGAGGGCCAAAAAAAAGCCGTTGCCGATTAATCTGCCAATTTTTATATATATATATATATTTGTAATAATGACAATTACAACAATACTGAATGAACACTTATTTTAACTTAATATAATACATCAATAAAATCAATTTAGTCTCAAATAAATAATGAAACATGTTCAATTTGGTTTAAATAATGCAAAAACAAAGTGTTGGAGAAGAAAGTAAAAGTGCAATATGTGCCATGTAAAAAAAGCTAACGTTTAAGTTCCTTGCTCAGAACATCAGAACATATGAAAGCTGGTGGTTCCTTTTAACATTAGTCTTCAATATTCCCAGGTAAGAAGTTTTAGGTTGTAGTTATTATAGGACTGTTTCTGTCTATACAATTTGTATTTCGTATACCTTTGACTATTGAATGTTCTAATAGGTACTTTAGTATTGCCAGCCTAATCTCGGGAGTTGATAGGCTTTAAGTCATAAACAGCGCAATGCTTGAAGCACAGCGAAGAGCTGCTGGCAAATGCACGAAAGTGCTGTTTGAATGAATGCTTACGAGGCTGCTGCTGCCTACCACCGCTCAGTCAGACTGCTCTATCAAATCATAGACTTAATTATAATATAATAACACACAGAAATACGAGCCGTAAGTCATTAATATGGTCAAAGCCGGAAACTATCATTTCAAAAACAAAACGTTTATTCTTTCAGTGAAATACGGAACCGTTCCGTATTTTATCTAACGGGTGGCATCCATAAGTCTAAATATTGCTGTTGCATTTCACAACCTTCAATGTTATGTCATAATTATGTAAAATTCTGCCAAATTAATTACGGTCTTTGTTAGGAAGAAATGGTCTTCACACAGTTCGCAACAAGCCAGGCGGCCCAAACTGTTGCATATACCCTGACTCTGTGTAAGGGCTGTCTGAAGAGAGAGTGGACCAAAACGCAGCGGAGTTAGTGTTCATCATTTAATATTATAGAAAGAACACTATACAAAAACAAGAAAAGAGGAAAACCGACAGCCAACAGTCCTGTCAGGTGCAAACACTAACAGAAATAATTACCCACAAAACCCAAAGGAAAAACATGCTCCTTATGTGTGACTCCCAATCAGCAACAACGAGCTTCAGCTGTGCCTGATTGGGAGCCACACGGCCCAAAACAAAGAAATACAAAAACATAGAAAAAGGAACATAGAACGCCCACCCAATGTAACACCCTGGCCTAACCAAAATAAAGAACAAAACCCCTCTCTATGGCCAGGGCATTACACTCTGCTTGCACAGAACGCAAGAAAAGTGACACAATTTCCCTAGTTAAAAGAAATTCATGTTAGCAGGCAATATTAACTAAATATGCAGGTTTAAAAATATATACTTGTGTATTGATTTTAAGAAAGGCGTTGATGTTTATGGTTAGGTACACATTGGTGCAACGACAGTGCTTTTTTCGCAAATGCTCTTGTTAAATCAGCCGTTTGGCGAAGTAGTCTGTGATTCAATGACAAATGAACAGGCACCGCATCGATTATATGCAACGCAGGACAAGCTAGATAAACTAGTAATATCATCAACCATGTGTAGTTAACTAGTGATTATGTTAAGATTGATTGTTTTTCATAAGATAAGTCTAATGCCAGCTTGCACCTTACCTGCACTCGCATAACAGGTAGTCAGCCTGCCACGCAGTGTCCTCATGGAGTGCAATGTAATCGGCCATGATCGGTGTCCAAAAATGCCAATAACCGATTGTAATGAAAACTTGAAATCGGCCATTCCGATTAATCGGTCGACCTCAAACTGTTACCACATGAGTTGTAAGACTACACAGCCTATATGGTATTTTCTGAGACCATTAACCAATAGCACAGACCAGAACAGCAGGTACCAAGACCCAGACCTATAGGGCACTTCAGCCAGAACAAGACCGCTGTTCTGTGCTCTCAGGACCAGGGGCTATATGTAACAAGCTTGGGAGTGCTGATTTAGGATGAGTTTTGCCTTTTAGATCACAATAAGTTTGATCCTAGGCCAGCACTCATACTCTGAGTATCTTGATACATAGAGCCCCTGGACATCAAAACTTCATCCCTGATGCACATGTGTTATATAACAAAAGAAGACATAAGGAATGTGTTAAAATAGTTCAAGGCCAGGGTAACTAGTGTATGAGTCAGGGCTCCATTCAATAAAATATGCCTGTGAATTAATGTAGTATAGCATTTAACCCCTATTGACTACTGTGATTCTCATATGGACTTTGACATAACCACACATTCATGATATGAAGGAAAAGACTAGATGTCTTCAGATGAAATTATAACCTAAAGGGCTTTCCTACCCTGCCACTTGCCAGCCAGTAGATCAGCTTTAATATTGCAGATAGATTGTTTAATTGTTTGCATCATTTCTAATTCCCCTTATTTGTATTTGATTATTTAAAAAAAAAAGTACCCTACCATCCCTACTCTGATTGGATTAAACTAATGCACAACAATAATTTATACTGCTACTTACAGCTATTTTCGCTCACATATATGGTACAAATAGTTAAATATTATACATACTGTATATTCCTAATTTTCTCCTTCTGCAAGTGCTGGATTTTCATCTACTGCAGCTAATCCACCGTACATTGTGATCTTAACTCCAACCCTCCGATGTCTCATCTTTTCCAGTATAATGCCATTTTGCTATTTCATTTTGCAATATATCTCTCCATTTTACTGTGATGTCTTACGAGGGTCCTAAACCTCCCTATTTGTAAAATTTCTACCGATCTTTACACAAGAGTATAATGATACTTCCCATTGACTGATCGTTGTTTTAAGGACCACTAACAATACAGTTTGCAGGTCCAAACTGATCCAAAACTGATATTATGACAAATTATACAACGGGTGGGTATAATCCTGAATGCTGATTGGTTAAAACCGCATTCCAGCTGGTGTCTATTCCACAAGTTACCACAGGCTAAATCTAAAACGTTAAAATGCCTGTTTACTCTGTTCCATCTGACTACGCAATCCACTGTCTCATCAGCCCAGCCAAGCACTATAAAAAGCATCTAGACATTATCTCACTTTTCTTTTAGACTAACATGTAGTTTTCAACAGTGGAGTTTTGTATAAACCTTGCTGTCTGTCTCTCCAACATTTGCAACATTGTTTCAATATTCAAATTTAATCTCCAGCTGTCCTATAGTAATGAACGTGTCGGGAGTCTGAACAAGAGAGGCAGGCAGGCAGGCAGCGTTTCTCAAACAGTCGAAATCATGAATCAGCTGGCATAATTTTTCTGGATATATACCAAGAAATGTCAATTGAAAAGAAGTTACACGAAACTTAGTGCCGCGAGTTTGCAGTCTTTTCAGCTTCAGTTTGAATTGATTGTGTTAGCTGTGTTGTTGGCTAGCTCCTATGAACAACAGTGTCCTGACGAGAGAGACAAATAAATGTCATTATAAAACAGCTTAAACAAATGCAAATGCAGCCACTTTGCTGTTATTCTGGCTGCACTTTTTGATGTGACTGTAAGTTAGCCGTAGTTGACTAGCTAGCAAGCAAGGGATAAGAACATTGCCAGTATGGCAATGGAACATTTAGAACGAATGACTGGGTGTCGTCTAGGCCTGTTACAGTGACTGTATTACCGCCACACCAGCGGTCACGAGTCATGAGGGCAGTCCACGTGACCGTTTAGTCACGGTAATTTGGCTTCTCCAAGCTCTGATGCTCTGATGTAGCCTACCAAACTTGCTAAATGCCTGGTACTCAGCACTTTATTGTCCCTCTAATCACTCGGACATCAATGCAAATGTAATCGAAAATCTAATCAAATTTCATGAGAGCCCATGAGCTCATGTTGAGCAACATTTCTATTTGGCTATTCAATTGCTTGAGAAAACAGAGTGATGGCTTCTATTAAAAAGAGGAGGCTCCCATCAGTTTTCTATAGACTAGGCCTACTATATTTATTTCTCAACTTTCCTAATATTAAGCACATTGCTTCTCTTTAAAACAGGAGTATAGCCTACCTGGCTGGCATGAAAATGAACCATGGGAAAAGCGTTCTCCATTCTCTATTTAAGTGCATCGATGACATGTCTTTTTTCCCGCTGCCCCTCTTCCGAGAGTGGGCAGCGCATTGCTGCGCTTATAATTTGAAGAAATAGCCTGGAACATTCGTGCTTATAGCCGTGTGCGCATTGCTGTGCTTATAATGTATAGAAATAGCCTAATAGTTTATCAACATTTTAAGCTAAACCGTCTCATCTGTTGCATCAGGCTCATTGCTTAAAACAGGTTTTTTGACGCTAGTGGCTGTATTAATTTGGGATCTATCGCATCCCACAACTGTCCCGGACTATGTTTGGAATATTTATTTCTCGCACAGAATAGAATAGGTCAACTTTTGTACTATGGGGGATAGTAAATTGACATAGGCTAGTGCTTTTGCTGTTCATTAGGTCTACTCATCTTGTTGGCTGACGAAAAGTAAATATTCTTTCTATATCTTCAATATGCACCTCGGAATTGGATAAGGACGTACGCAGTTGCATCCCGATGTGTCTGTCTTCACTTGTAGCCTGTGAGAAAGACCCAATCATGTGACTGAGAGCCATGTGAGTGAGAGGTGCTTCGGCACCCAGACCGGAGAAGGGAATTATAAGCCCAAGGACACAACGGCTACTGGCTGCAAAAGGCATGGATTTCTTTAGGGGCATTACAGCCACACAAAGGGGATGCAGCCAGGTAATTCGAGGCATTATCAAGTGCTTGTAAAATTGTGAATGAGAGACTGATGAAGTATGTAAATACAGCCTGTGCAAAAAAACATAGCAGAGCACAGGCTTTTCATGCAACTTTTTTCAAATCATCATTAGAGTCACATCATGCAGCCTTAGAATGTATTAAAAATCTAAACATATAACCCAATATTTGTTTCACAACTAAAGTTCTACCTCTTTCTACCTGGTTTTAGTTGCGACCCTCCAATTGAGAATCACTACTCTATTCCACAACCTGTAGTGGATGAATCTGTTTGTCTGGTTGGTGACATGACATCCATATGTTATGGTGAGGATTTGTTAGCATGTCACCTTCACACACTTTGAAGGGGAAGAGTTTTTACCCTCTGTTTACTTCTCTTCTATCCCCCTCATTTTAATATGAATCGCCAGTTGTCTGTCAGCGAATATCTTATAAGGTAATTACACTGCCCGAATTTGATCGATAAAAAGTAATTAGTATTGGAATTTAACACGGTTTAATTATTGATCACTCTTCAGAGTCAGGATCGGAGCTGCATATTAAAAAATAATTCAGATGGCCAAACATCATCGTCGAGGTCGGAACCTCTTAAAAATGTATTTGAATTGGTCAGGGCACCCGCTAATCTCAATGCTTTTAATTAAATCATCAGCATTTTAATTTAGTTTGCCTCCAACGAAGTGAGACTAGAGAAGAAGAATACCAAGTAAGAAATTAGAAAAGAGGGAGGGCTTCCAACAAAAACTAATCTTGGTCAAGGTGGTTATTATTATGAGCTGTAATATTCTTGGGATTGATTAGACTTAATGCAGATTTTCACCTTGCCTCAGTTTGTTCAGAAGTTAAATATGGGGTGTGGAGATGCACAAAGAAAGAAGGGGTGTGTGACTCTCCTTGTGAACTGTTCCTCATAATCAGTTTCTTTGTTATCTTCGTGGAAGACGCCTGAAGATTGAAAATAAATTGCCCCAGTCTCTGAAAACCCTTTTAAAGTCAAGGTTCCTGGCTCGGAAGCTTCCCGCGTTGCTTTTCAAGAGGGTCTTATTGCACTGCTAACTTTGATTGCTTTTCTTTGAGCAGTAGTAACAACGACTTTCTATCAGTTTTAATGACCCCAAAACAGTGCACGGATGTCATTGAGCATGACCATGTCATGGAGATAACAAACTAAAGTGGTGCCCTAACAACATAGACTGATTCTCAGTGGAATTAGAGTTGGGAGGGTACAGAATTAATTTAGATTTCACTCTGTTTGACATGCTATTCCTTATGCTGTTTCCCTTACAATTGGACTACACTATTTATGAAGAATAATGTAATGGGAATCATTATGACCATAATTAATGACTATAATAAGAGTCTTCCCAAAACTCCAACTGCAATCGAATTTTTCCTAAGGACTGCAAGCACCAAAGAGAGGGAATTTTAATTGGATGACTGGGAAATGTTTTCAAAACACAGCTAAGTGCACTCTATATGAAAAAGGAGTACATGTAGCAAGCAGATAATTTGCTGGAAGCGGGTTTATTGTACTGGGGTTTGACGCTGATATTGAAAAAGCAATCTTTTGCCTCAATTACATAGTAAAGGCTGTTTCAATATGCTGCTTATTATAGTAGTGAAGTAAACAATGTAATTGACAAAACAAACTCTTTCAATCTGGGAAATTACAGGCCCAATTAGAGGATCTATCAAAACAGAACGATGGTGAGGGCCAAGGAAAATACTTTCCTCGTTTTGTACATTAAAACCCCTTAAGGTCGAGGTCCGCACCCCCGCGGGAATCGAATTAGTATAATAAAAAAATCCCCATCAAAATTCCTTCAATTTAAGCTAGATACAGTATCTGTTTTTTGCATTGGATGCTTCTCAATCCACCGCATCCGCCTATGTCGCACTTCCACATCTACGGTGAAGGTGACAGAGCTAGAGCGGTGTTTGTCAGACCATGAGACATCCCAAAAATCTCACAAAATCGTCTGTAGTGTCTGAACAGTTTGGCCTATTATGACTCTTCTATGAAAATATGAGACTCTTACGAACATGATGGTGTTCTCTGTTTTGCTCTACGACCCCAACAAGCGCCTCGTCTAAAGTTGGTACAGCTGATCTTCCAACTTCTGTCTGTAGCGTCCAAACAGTTTGGGCTCACACTAATATGACCACTCTGTACAAAGGTGAGGCTGTCACAAACACATACATCTTGGCCGTTTTGCTCTAGGACGCCTCCCTGTACCAGTTGAAAAAATGAATGGAAGTACAGTATATAAGGAAACTGTTTAAGGCCAAAAATAAGGTGTGTGAAAATTAAAAAATATATATTTCCTAATCTTTCTTGTATCTCTCACATATAGGACAGACACTTCAGAACAAACTTCTTTTAGATCATATTTAGGGGACTGTTGTTCCATGTAGTGAATCTGTTATTCAATGTGTTTCTGTGGGATAATAGCAGTAATGCCCCCAAAGAATGATCAAATATTTTTTTATTTGCTTTTTTAGATACTTCAAGGGGTCTTAAAATGTAAAATAAAATAGCTAAATGATCCTTGGTATGACTTTCTTAAAATATTCTACATACAGTTGAAGTCGGAAGTTTACATACACTTAGGTCGGAGTCATTAAAACTCATTTTCAACCACTCCACAAATTTCTTTTTAACCTCTCTTGGGTAGGGGGCAGTATTTTCACGTCCAGATGAAAAGCGTGCCCAAAGTAAACTGCCTGTTTAGGCCCAGAAGCTAGGATATGCATATAATTGGTAGATTTGGATAGAAAACACTCTAAAGTTTCTAAAACTGTTAAAATAATGTCTGTGAGTATAACAGAACTGATATGGCAGGCGAAACCCCGAGGACAAACCAACCCCCCCCCCCCAAAAAAAATCAGCCTACCACTATTTTCAATGGCTGTCACTTTTATTATAAGGCAAAGTCCTCCCAGATTGCAGTTCCTAGGGCTTCCACTAGATGTCAACAAACTCTCTAGAAAGAGTTTCAGGCTGGTTTTTGGAAAAATGCACCAGAAATTGTAGTTTTTCTAGGTGGCTCCCATTTTGGCTGTAGTGTTTCCAAGCGCGTGAATGAGAGCGTGTTCTTTGGTATTTTTCTCCGGTAAAGACAGTAACGATTCTCCGTCTTAAATTTTATCGTTTATTTACGTATTAGGGTACCAAAAGTTTGATTATTAACGTTGTTTGACTTGTTCGGAAAAGTTTATTAGTAACGTTTGGGATTAATTTTGTATGCATTTTGATGGAGGGAAACTGGGTGGATTATTGAATGAAGCGCGCCAGCTAAACTGAGTTTTTATGGATATAAAGAAGGACATTATCGAACAAAAGGACCATTTGTGATGTAACTGGGACCTTTTGGAGTGCCAACAAAAGAAGATCATCAAAGGTAAGGCATTTATTATATCGCTATTTCTGACTTTCGTGGTGCACCTGCCTGGTTGAAATATGTTTTTCATGCTTTTGTATGCGGGGCACTGTCCTCAGATAATCGCATGGTGTGCTTTCGCCGTAGAGCCTTTTTGAAATCTGACACAGCGGCTGGATTAACAAGAAGTTAAGCTTTATTTTGATCTATTACACTTGTGATTTTATGAAAGTTAAATATGCATAATTCTGTAGTTTGAATTTCGTGCTCTGCAATTTCACCGGTTGTTGGGCAGGTGGGACGGTAAGAAGTTAACAAACTATAGTTTTGGCAAGTCAGTTAGGACATCTACTTTGTGCATGACACAAGTAATTCCAACAATTGTTTACAGACAGATTATTTCACTTATAATTCACTGCATCACAATTCCAGTGGGTCAGAAGTTTACATACACTAAGCGGACTGTGCCTTTAAACAACTTAGAAAATTCCAGAAAATTATGTCATGCTTTAGAAGCTTCTGATGGGCTAATTGACATCATTTGAGTCAATTGGAGGTGTACCTGTGGATGTATTTCAAGGCCTACCTTCAAACCCAGTGCCTCTTTGCTTGACATCATGGGAAAATCAAAAGAAATCAGCCAAGACCTCAGAAAACAAATTGTAGACCTCCACAAGTCTGGTTCATCCCTGGGAGCAATTTCCAAAAGCCTGAAGGTACCACGTTCATCTGTACAAAGAATAGTACGCAAGTATAAACACCATGGGACGACACAGCCGTCATACCACTCAGGAAGGAGATGCGTTCTTTCTCCTAGAGATGAACGTACTTTGGTTCGAAAAGTGCAAATCAATCCCAGAACAAAGCAAAGGACCTTGTGAAGATGCTGGAGGAAACAGGTACAAAAGTATCTATATCCACAGTAAAACAAGTCCTATATCGACATAACCTGAGAGGCCGCTCAGCAAGAAAGAAGCCACTGCTCCAAAACCGCCATTAAAAAAGCCAGACTACGGTTTGCAACTGCACATGGAGACAAAGATCGTACTTTTTGGAGAAATGTCCTCTGGTCTGATGAAACAAAAATAGAACTGTTTGGCCATAATGACTATCATTATGTTTGGAGGAAAAAGGGGGAGGCTTGCTAACAAGAAGAACACCATCCCAACTGTGAAGCACGGGGTGGCAGCATCATGTTGTGGGGGTGCTTTGCTGCAGGAGGGACTGGTGCACTTCACAAAATAGATGGCATCATGAGGGGGAAAATTATGTGGATATATTGAAGCAACATCTCAGGACGTCAGTCAGGAAGTTAAAGCTTGGTCGCAAATCGGTCTTCCAAATGGACAATGACCCCAAGCATACTTCCAAAGTTGTGGCAAAATGGCTTAAGGACAACAAAGTTAAGGTATTGGAGTGGCCATCACAAAGCCCTGACATCAATCCTATAGAAAATATGTGGGTAGAACTGAAAAAGTGTGTGCGAGCAAGGAGGCCTACAAACCTGACTCATTAACACCAGCTCTGTCTGGAGGAATGGGCCAAAATTCACCCATCTTATTGTGGGAAGCTTGTGGAAGGCAATGCTACCAAATACTAATTGAGTGTATGTAAACTTCTGACCCACTGGGAATGTGATGAAAGAAATATAAGTGGAAATAAATAATTCTCTCTACTATTATTCTGACATTTCACATTCTTAAAATAAAGTGGTGATCCTAACTGACCTAAGACAGGGAATTTTTACTATGATTAAAAGTCAGGTATTGTGAAAACTGAGTTTAAATGTATTTGGCTAAAGTGTATGTAAACTTCTGACTTCAACTGTAGCTTGCTAGAACCCCTCCCCTGGCTTATTTTTATTTTTATTTTACCTTTATTTAACTAGGCAAGTCAGTTAAGAACAAATTCTTATTTTCAATGATGGCCTTGGAACAGTGGGTTAACTGCCTTGTTCAGGGGCAGAATGACAGATCTTTACCTTGTCTGCTCAGGGATTGGACTTTGCTACCTTTTGGTTACTAGGTCAACGCTCTAACCACTAGGCTACCCGCCGCCCCAAGCTTAGACTGTTTAGTGCCAAAAATGAGGGGTTACATATATGTAAAAAAAAACATATTATATATATATATTCCCTATCTCTCAGATATAGGACAGACACTTCAGAACAAACTTCCTTTAGAGTTTTTTGGGGACTATAGTGAGTCTGTTATTCAATGTGTTTGTGTGGGCTAATAGCAGTAAGGCCCAAAATTATTTATCATTAAGGAATTATCTTATTTTATTTTTCTACTCCAATGGGTCTTAAAATTCAAAATCAAATAGCTAAATGATCCTTGGTATGACCTTAAAACATTTCCATATAGCTTAGAAGAACCCCTCCCCCGGCTTTGACAGGGCTTAGACTCTTATGGGTTAACAGTGATTAATATGTGTGGTATACCAGTGTTTGTTTTCAGAATGAAACCATGTGATTATTGTTGCTATGTTTTGATAATCATGGAAAATGTTTTTCTTCTTTGGATAACAGAACTTGTGTTGCCAGCAAAATACATGTATTGACGTTGTGTCGTGACGTTTCTAACCATAGTGTATGTTTGTACAGTTTGGTCATGTTCTTGTTCACAAATACAATATGTTAGATTAAACAATTGTATTGCAAGCAAGCCTTCTTTACAGTACCTTCAGAACCCCAATTCATGCATTCTTTCTCATGTTCAAACATTTCATTTAGCTAATCTTGGAGCTGGAGATTATAAATCTCCAAACTGTTTTTGGACTAAGATCAAGCCTTTTCCTCATTGTTCTCCCAGTACTTGTGTATGGGTTCAAACACTTAATGTATTGTTGTGACAAGGGCAAAGTCAGGGAAACCTACCAGAGAGCAGAACACAACAGCATACTAATAAGGGATCATTTAAGAGTAGGAGTAACTAATTCATCCAATTCCGATAAATATTAAGTTGTTTTGCCACCCCATCCTTGCTAATAATAGTTGACCTTCCAAAGCACTGTTGACTGCTCAATTATATTAGCTTTTGTGACATTACAAATGAGATACGTACTGTAGCTAATTATGTGCGCTCAAACGGTGCTTGAAAATGAAAATGCAACTTCAGTAATATAGCTACTCCTGTACCTATCTAATATATTCTTGTGCACATTCTGCACAGATATTCTCACTTGACAAAATTACTCCTTCATTTTTGATTTGTCACACTTCTCTCCCAGGAATGTGGGTCTTCATTTTGAATTTTGGGAAATAGTATGTATGCTTGCTTATTGGAAGAGTAGTCCATTTATATCAGTTAGATTCCATTACTTTATCCCCATGTCCCTTACAGTATATATCCCGGGACTGAAGAACTGGTGCTATTCTTCAGCACTGTAGCTAGAACAATCACATACATTGCTGGATGGAGAAGTTTTAAGTGTATTTTGTATAAAATAAGAATAAGTGGTGAACAATTTACTTCTAATTGCACCATGACAAAGCAGAAACTAGGCGAAACATAACAGGGCAAGCAGACCACTTCTTCTTGGCTGGCAGATGGAACAATGATTGGGGGAGGGGGATGATTGGCTGATGATATCTGTCCTGTTGGTAATGACATCATTTGGGATCTGCACCTGCCCCCTCCACTTCTCCCCGAGGCCTTGTTTTGCCGTGCATCCTGGGAAAGAGCGATTACGGCACGGTGCAGACTATACTGTAAGAGAGTCAGGACATAGTTGCCAGAGGCTATGTCACCTTTCTGCCTTGTTGTCAGATTGCAGTGGCTAAACATGGCTGGGCTGTCAAGCAGGAGGCCAGGAAGTTAGACCCTCCTCGGGATAGTAGGTAAGCTGCTAGACATGGATTTAGCAACCCAGCAATGGGCAGTGTTATTTCTCGCTGATCTTTGTGTAAGGAGTCTTTGGCTCAGAAGTATCCCTCCCATGGCAGCCTCTTTGCTCATGTGGCTACATGCATACACACACACACACACACACACACACACACACACACACACACACACACACACACACACACACACACACACACACACACACACACACACACACACACACGCACACACACACACACACAAACACAGAATATTGCCTCGAAGCTGAAATAACTTTCACCAAATAGTCAGAGATACTTTCAGACGAGGCGTCAAACAAAATCTTAGTGTCTTTGCGATTTGAGAGATGATGGCACTCATTCCCCATGGACCTCTCTGAGAGGAAGCAAATCATCATCTGATTGGCTTAAACTATCGTCTCCTCAAAGTCCACCTCAACCTGTACTTGGAACGTCTTTTGCAGATGGCCACAAAGCACCGATTCGCCTGGTGTTGAGGTGCAGTCGTGAGGGATCCTTAGATCCTATCTCCCCTTCGGTTGCGATGGTAACAAGGCAGGCCACCTCTTGTAAGTCCTCTTAGTCAATTCATTCAAGTGTGGGCGAAATCTCAAGTAGAGTAATTATAGTTCATTTGTTCTTATTACAATTTTCACCTGGATGATTTCACCTTGACATCACCTTGATTAAAGGTAAGCAAGAGCGGTAGTCTACAAATTAGAACAGTCCTTAACAAACCCTCCATAAATAAGATGAACAAAATGCCTCTCATATGACCTTGCAGATATGATCATCAAACAGGAAAGACAAGGACCTTTTTTCATGTTTGGACTGACAGTAAATGCTCATGTTTGGCTGATTCTGATAGAAAGTACAGCAAATAAACATTCAAAGCATGCAACATAAAAACATATTAAAGCACAGATTGTGGGCATGCTGGTTTCCCTTTGGTGAAATTGTCTTTTAATTTGTAATGAGCAATTGCACATTAGAGCCTAATAGTCTCTAATTGAAGTTAATTCGGCTCCCTCGAGGGAATTCAACATCAAGCAGCATCGACGATATGAATACATTTTTTTTATATAATTGTATGATATAATCTTCCACTAGAATGAGCAGCTCAGTGCACTTTTAACTTTTTGCTGTCTGGAATGTTATTTTGTACCACCCACAGTTAACACATTTGAAGATAAATCTCTAGGATCCAATAGTCATGTTGGGTCAAATTAAACTGGAAATTGGGCTAAACAAACAGGGCAGTCTAACGGGGTTAATTGCCAGATCAAATCACAGTTTATTTCATTATCTACATAAATAAATCATGAATTGATGAATGAAAAAGGAAACGCATGCACACTTCAAATACAGAAAAAGGGTACTTTAAAGGAATCAAAAATGCAGATATACATACATACATCACAAATCAATGTTCACAATTACATTACATTGATTTATTTTGTAAAATCTGAAAACATAGATAATCATATCCCAGAGGTTACATGCACTTACAGTATATTGAATGAGTAAGTTTTGACAGTCAAAACATAAAGGAATTTATTCAGTCTAATTTCTCCTCAGAGGGCGCCTGTGGTCCATTAGGTAGACCACATATCTTAAAACTTAATCTCTCCAAATGAATCTTGTTTAAGTAGCTAAGTGGAGATCTGAGGCCTAGGGGGGACCCATTAATGTGAGTCATTGCCTGAATCAAGCCATAATTCATGCTAAAACTTTATCTTATGTGGCTAATATTTTAGCATGACATTTATAAGGCATTTGTCAAACTAGCGTTCCGTAGAAGGCAGTCAATTTTTGACGTTTAAGACAAAGGAAGGCTAGAGCAGTGCTTTGCTCTGTACTTTGATGCACTCAAAAGGATAGTTACTCTAGAACTTAATGTGTGATTGATGAGGCCTACATATGAATGCCTATACTGAAGTTTGGATAAATCACTGTTACTGCTAACTTGCCTATAGCCAGAATAAATCCAACACTGTGCTGGGCCGTAAACAAAATAAAGGATAAAGTAGAGCATGCATACTCAGATACTGAAACACATTAAAAAAAATGAACGTGTCAGGTCTTCGTCATTTGGACCAAAACATGTCCAATTTAAAGGTAAACCAATAACGGTTTGGGTTGGAACTTCTGAGTGTGCGGGCCCACTTTACCTTTCCACTACCTTGTCTCTCATGGTCCGTTACTTACTTACTTATATACATACTGTTGACTTAATAGACCCCAGGGTAGCCTAACCTTTTGAAAACCCTATACTGCATCAAAGCTCTACAATATCTGAAACAATCTGTGTGTGCTTGGCATTTTGACTTGTGATTCGAAAGCCATCAGCAAGCATTTTCACGTAAAAACACAGTGTTTTAAGTGAGATGACGATAAAGTGAATAACACAAAAGGCTAGCACAGCAACGTTAACTCTTCACACAAACCTATTGTTGAAAGTGTTCCAAGAAGCATCTTACAAGGTTTTTAGGGCAGCGAAAGCACATAAATATTTAATTAGCTTTCATACTAAACTAAAACTTCCTTTTATGTTCTTGCATTAAACTTAAAGGTAACTGTTCTCTTTTATGCATTCATAACGTTCAGGGACAGATTTGTCATGTTTATGAACTCTTATTTAATTGTACTCCCTGCTGCTTTCCACAACAGAAGTGAGGTGCAAATGAACTCGGGAGCGTTAAACAGATGGAATAGCACCGAACTGAAGTTGGTGCCACAAAACATTGCTGCCAAACTTTGTTGTTTGGCGAGGAGGATGTCTCCGCTCGCTTGTAACGCTGGGCACCTCCAAAAGTCAATAGCTTCAAGGCTTTTCCTGCCCCACTTCCGTATGGATCGCCATCTGCCAAGAAAACGGCACAAGCGCTTAGCCCGACTTGGTTGGCACGTTGAGTAAATAGTGGCTCTGAACCCTAATAAAGGAATGCTAAGCATTAAATACTTCTCGTTTTTTTAGGACATCATCACATCTCTCTCTCTCTCCATGGAAGGCAGGACTTTATTGCAGTTGTTTAATATTCTCCCTCAGCAAATATGAAATGGCGGGGCCTGTCTATTCGAAGGTGCCCCTAAAATGAGGCGGGGGCCAGTTGGGCGCCCATAACTGTGACCTGGCATGATAAATCACCGTGGAAGGAAGCTCATCAGGATAAACCTCCCAGTCGGCTAAGCCAACTGACTTTATGTCATCTTAAAAATAGTTATTTCCCCCTCTCTCTCCTTCGGAACTCGGAAACCGGGGAACGAGATTAAGCGGCGGATGTTTATAATATCAGCCATAGGTGCACTCAAGCGCCAGGATGTTTTAAATCAGGCATGAAATTAATTTTCAAACTCCCTTTCAACTCAAGCCGATGTAATGAGGTCAATATGTATTGTAGTTTGGATCTGACGGCTGGCGGTGGCACTGGTAGTCTTTTACAATCAGCAGGTGTTGTACATCTCTGTCACAAAGGTCCGTCCTTGGAACCACCGATCGCTTTTGATCCAAACATCAGTGGCAAAAAGAGAGAAAAGTTGACTTTGACTTTGTGTGTATGTGTGCAGGCACAGACTGGACAGTTGTTGCAGGACTGTATTGTGCTGGGGATTTGTCTTTTGGCACCTGCGTGAATGCTACATCATGACGCTTTGCTGTGATCTGGCACTTAGCTTTGGCTCGCTTGGAATTGATCATGTGGCTGTCATGGTGTCTATCGCAACAGCCTTTCGCGAGCTTCTCTGTTTTTTTCAGTCTCTGTCTCTCACACACACTCTACAGTATCTCGCTCTTTCTTTCTCTCTCCTCTCTATCGTTCCTCACTTCTCACAGCTGCTCGGCAAGTAACTGTAGTTTGCTGCACATCATGTGTAATCAGTGTCATACTCTCAGGCGTGCTTCTCTTTGGCTCCAAGCCAAGTAACAGAATGGGCTCTGTCCTAGTGTGATCATTCTACTGCAATTGTCCTTTTATTCGTGAGATGATTTGTTGTCGTTTCACTCTCACACCATGGCAGATGAGGAGGCCCACGTCGATTACAATGGCTCCTTAGATCATTGGGGATACTGTTGTCTTGATACTCTGAGAGAGGATAATCCTTAATGTTATTTATTCTTTGAAACATTATTGAATTGAGGCAAGTATTCTGATAGGCCTAAACTCTGATAAGGTCTTTGTTGTACCAGTATGTAAATCCTGTATGGTAATTACACCATGACTTGAAACCTGCATGCTGCCATATGGTCAAGATGTATTTAGTATAAACATTACTCACTTCAGCTATTCAAATGAGCTTAACTTTGTCCAAGTCCAGATGGGAAAGAATTTTCTAAAAGCCCCATCAATTCCTTTTGCGTACTGTAGCATACACCAAGGGGAGTTAAGAGGTGGAGGTCAGTTCAAATGTAGTTCAAATGTAAGATCACATAGTTTCCTTATTGTCATCCAACATGCATAATGATCAAATACACAATGACATTGCATCCACACAAAACCCCCTACGAACACACATCCCATTTTTCTCTCCCTACGCATCAGAAAGTATTCAGACCCCTTGACTTATTCCACATTTTGTTGTGTTAGAGCCTGAATTCAAAATAGATTAAATATACAGTACCAGTCAAAGGTTTGGACACACCTACTTATTCAAGGGTTTTTCTTTGTTTTTACTATTTTCTACCTTGTAGAATAACAGTGAAGACATCAACACTATGAAATAACACATATGGAATCATGTAGTAACCAAAAAAGTGTTTAAACAATTCAAAATATATTTTATATTTGAGATTCTTCAAAGTAGCCACCCTTTGCCTTGATGACAGCTTTGCACACTCTTGGAATTCTCTCAACCAAGCTTCACCTGGAATGCTTTTCCAACAGTCTTGAATGAGTTCCCATATATGCTGAGCACTTGTTGGCTACTTTTCCTTAACTCTGCAGTCCAGCTCATCCCAAACCATCTTAGTTGGGTTGAGGTTGGGTGATTATGGAGGCCAGGTCATTTGATGCAGCATTCCATCATTATCCTTCTTGGTCAAATTGCCCTTACACAGCCTGGAGGTGTGTTGGGTCATTGTCCTGTTGAAAAACCAATGATAGTCCCACCAAGCACAAACCAGATGGGAATGGTGTATCGCTGCAGAATGCTGTGGTAGTCATGCTGGTTAAGAGTGCCTTGAGTTCTAAATAAATCAGTGACAGTGTCACCAGCAAAGCACCCCCACACCATTACACCTCCTCCTTCATGCCTCACGTTGGGAACCACACATGCTGAGATCATCCGTTCACCTACTCTGCGTCTCACAAAGACACGGCGGTTGGAACCAAAAATGTCAAATTTAGACTCATCAGACCAAAGGACAGATTCCACCGGTCTAATGTCCATTGCTCGTGTTTCTTGACCCAAGCAAGTCTCTTATTCTTATTGGTGTTCTTTAGTAGTGGTTTCTTTGAAGCAATTCAACCATAAAGGCCTGATTCACACAGTCTCCCCTGAACAGTTGATGTTGAGATGAGTTTGTTACTTGAACTTTGTGAAGCATTTATTTGGGCTACAATTTCTGAGGCTGGTAACTAATGAACTCATCCTCTGCAGCAGAGGTAACTCTGGGTCTTCCTTTCCTGTGGCGGTCCTCATGAGAGCCAGTTTCATCATAGCGCTTGATGGTTCTTGCGCTTGAAGAAACTTTCAAAGTTCTTGAAATTTTACGCATTGACTGACCTTCAAGTCTTAAAGTAATGATGGACTATCATTTCTCTTTGCTTATTTGAGCTGTTCTTGCCATAATTTGGCTTTGATTTGGGAATTCTAAATTCCAACAGAACAAAGTGTATAAATCAATATCAAATATTTCAATGCCCTTGGACACGGGAAAAATGGGTCACCTTTTTTTAACACAAATGCTACCTGATTCAAAGTATGGAATGATCCGGTGTAGTGGTTGTTTAAGAGACGATAATAATCTTCTGTATACCACCCCTACCTTGTCACAACACAACTGATTGTCTCAAACACATTAAGAAGGAAATAAATTCCACAAATTAACTTTCAACAAGGCACACCTGTTAATTGAAATGCATTCCAGATGACTACCTCATGAATCTGGTTGAGAGAATGCCAAGAGTGTGCAAAGCTGTCATCAAGGCAAAGGGTGGCTACTTTGAAGAATCTCAAGTTTGTTTAACACTTTTCTTGGTGACTACATGATTCTATATGTGTTATTTCATAGATTTGATGTGTTTACTATTATTCTACAGTGTAGAAAATAGTAAAAAGAAAGAAAACCCTGGAATGAGTAGGTGTGTCCAAACTTAATCTACACACAATACCCCATAATGACAAAGTGAAAACATGTTTTTAGAAATGTCTGCAAATGTATTGAAAATGAAATACAGATATCTAATTTACATAAGTATTCACACCCTTGAGTCAATACTTTGTAGAATCACGATTGGCAGCGATTACAGCTGTGAGTCTTTCTGGACAAGACTTTAAGAGCTTTGTACACCTGGATTGTCCAAAATGTGCACATTATTACTTTTACAATTCTTCATGTTCTGTCAAGTTGGTTGTTCACCATTACTAGACAAAACTGTAACTAGGCCATTCAGGACATTCAATGTTGTCTTGGTAAGCAACTTCAGTGTATATTTGGCCTTGTGTTTTCATTTATTGTTCTGCTGAAAGGTGAATTTGTCTCCCATTGTCTGTTGGAAAGCAGAGTGAACCAGATTTTCTTCTAGGATTTTGCCTGTCCTTAGCTCTATTAAATTTATTTTTATCCCCAAGAAATCCATAGTCCTTGCAAGCATACCAATAAGAATGATACTTAGTGATGTGTTGGATTTGGCCTAAACATTACACTTTGTATTCAGGACATAAAGTTAATGTCTTGGCCACTTTTTTGCAGTTTTTCTTCAGTGCCTTATTGCAAACAGGATGCATGTTTTAGAATAGTTAAATTCTGTACAGGCTTCGTTCTTTTCACTCTGTCATTTATGTTAGTATTGTAGATTAACTACAATGTTGTTGATTGATCGTCAGTTTTCTCATATCACAGGTATTAAACTCTGTAACTGTTTTAAAGTCAACATTGGCCTCATGGTGAAATCCCTGAGTGGTTTCCTTCCTGTCCGGCAACTGAGTTAGGAAGGACGCCTGTATCTTCGTAGTGACTGGGTGTATTGATACATCATCCAAAGTGTAATTAATAACTTCACCATGCTCAAAGGGATATTCAATTTCAGCTTTTTTTTACGCATCTACAGTGCCTTTGGTAATTATTTAAACCCTTTGAATTTTTCTACATTTTGTTACGTTACAGCTGTCACGATCGCCTAAAGGAGTAGACCAAGCCGCAGCGTGGTTAGAGTTCCACATGTTTAATAAATATGAAACTCACCAAAACAATACAGAAGAAAACGAAGCGTGACGTTCTGGGCTGCTCACAGGCAGCTACACAAACACAAGATCCCACAAAGCACAGGTGGGAAAAGGCTGCCTAAGTATGATTCCTAATCAGAGACAACGATAGACAGCTGCCTCTGATTAGGAACCATACTCGGGCCCCCCAAAAGGGGCGGACTCCGGCTGCAAAACCTGACTCTAAAGGGGAGGGTCCTGGTGGGCCTTCCTTACGGCGGTGGCTCTGGTGCGGGACGTGGACCCCGCTCCATTTTCGGCTTGGCCCACTTAAGTGGCGCCTCTGGAGTGGGGACCCTCGCCGCCGACCCCGGACTGGGGACCCTCGCAGTGAGCGACTCTGGCAGCTCCGGACAGGCGGGCGACTCTGGCAGCTCTGGACAGGCGGGCGACTCTGGCAGCTCCGTACAGGCGGGCGACTCTGGCAGCTCCGGACAGGCGGGTGACTCTGGCAGCTCCGGACAGGCGGGCGACTCTGGCAGCTCCGGACAGGCGGGCGACTCTGGCAGCTCCGGACAGGCGGGCGACTCTGGCGCAGGCACAGGCCGCACCAGGCTGGGGAGACATGCAGGAGGCCTGGCTCTGGGAGCAGGCACAGGATGCACCAGACTGGGGAGACTTGCAGGAGGCCTGGCTCTGGGCGCAGGCACAGGACTCACCAGGCTGGGGAGACATGCAGGAGGCCTGGCTCTGGGAGCAGGCACAGGACGCACCAGGCTGGGGAGACTTGCAGGAGGCCTGGCTCTGAGCGCAGGCACAGGACTCACCAGGCTGGGGAGACATGCAGGAGGCCTGGCTCTGGGCGCCGGCACAGGATTCACCAGGCTGGGGAGACATGCAGGAGGCCTGGCTCTGGACGCAGGCACAGGACTCACCAGGCAGGGGAGACATGCAGGAGGCCTGGCTCTGGGAGCAGGCACAGGATAGACCGGGTCCTGGAGACGCACTGGAGGTCTGGAGTGCACGGCCTGCACAACCCGTCCTGGCTCGATGCCCACTCTAGCATGGCACTTGCGGGGGGCTGGTATCGGCCCCACTGGTCTGTGCGTGCGGATGGGCGAGACCGTGCGCTCTTCCGCATAGCACGGTGCTTTCCAGGCCAAACGCTCCCCATAATATGCACGGGGAGTTGGCTTAGGGCTAATTCTTGGCCCAGCCAAACTACCCATGTGCCCCCCCCCCCCCCCAAACATTTTTTTGGGGCTGCCTCTCAGGTTCCCATAGCTCCCTTCGCTTGTCCTCCCAGAGTTGACGTTCCAACTCCCATGTCCATCCTTCCCCCCGATGCGCCAAACCACGCTGCTTGGTCTTCTGTTGGTGGGATCTTCTGTCACGATCGTCTAAAGGAGTAGACCAAGGCGCAGCGTGGTTAGAGTTCCACATGTTTAATAAATAAGAAACTCACCAAAACAATACAGAAGAAAACGAAGCGTGACGTTCTGGGCTGCTCACAGGCATCTACACAAACACAAGATCCCACAAAGCACAGGTGGGAAAAGGCTGCCTAAGTATGATTCCTAAACAGAGACAACGATAGACAGCTGCCTCTGATTAGGAACCATACTCGGCCCAATACAAAAAACATAGAAAAAGGAACATAGAACGCCCACCCTAGTCACACCCTGGCCTAACCAAAATAGAGAACAAAACCCCGGGCGTGACAACAGCCTTATTCTATAATGGACTAAATAAATACAAATCGTCAGCAATCTACACACAATACCCCATAATGACAAAGAAAAAAGAAAAAGAAAAAAGAAATACCTTATTTACATAAGTATTCAGACCCTTTGCTACGAAACTTGAAATTGAGCTGAGTTGCATCCTGTTTCCATTGATTGTCCTTGAGATGTTTCTGCAACTTGATTGGAGCCTACCTGTGGTAAATTCAATTGATTGGACATGATTTGTAAAGGCACAAACCTGTCTATTTAAGGTCCCACAATTGACAGTGTATGTCAGAGCAAAAACCAAGCCATGAGGTTGAGCTCCGAGACAGGATTGTGTCGAGGCACAGATCTGGGGAAGGGTACCAAAAAATGTCTGCAGCATTGAAGGTTCCCAAGAACACAATGGCCTCCATCATTCTTAAATGGAAGAAGTTTGGAACCACCAAGACTCTGCAAAACTGAGCAGTCAGGGGAAAATGGTCTTGGTCACAGAGGTGACCAAGAACCCGACCCAGAAGGACAACCATCTCTGCAGCCCTCCACCACTCAGGCCTTTATGGTAGTGTGGCCAGATGGAAGCCACTCCTCAGTAAAACGCACATGACAGCCAGCTTGGAGTTTGTCAACAGACACCTAAAGACTCCCAGACCATGAGAAACAAGAGTCTCTGGTCTGATGAAACCAAGATTGAACTCTTTGGCCTGGCACTATTCCTACGGTGAAGCATGGTGGTGGCAGCATCATGCTGTGGGGATATTTTTCAGCGGCAGGGACTGGGAGACAAGTCAGGATCGAGACTAGAGGTCGACCGATTAATCGGAATGGCCGATTTAATTAGGGCTGATTTCAAGTTTTCATAACAATCGGCAATCGGCATTTTTGGACACCGATTATGGCCGATTACATTGCACTCCACGAGGAGACTGCGTGGCAGGCTGACTACTCGTTATGCGAGTGCAGCAAGGAGCCAAGGTAAGGTGCTAGCTAGCATTAAACGTATCTTATAAAAAACAATCAATCTTAACATAATCACTAGTTAACTACACATGGTTGATGATATTACTAGTTTATCTAGCTTGTCCTGCGTTGCATGTAATCGATGCGGTGCCTGTTAATTTATCATTGAATCACAGCCTACTTCGCCAAACAGGTGATTTAACAAGCGCATTCGCGAAAAAAGCACTGTCGTTGCACCAATGTGTACCTAACCATAAATATCAATGCCTTTCTTAAAATCAATGAACAAGTATATATTTTAAAACCTGCATATTTAGTTAATTTTGCCTGCTAACATGAATTTCTTTTAACTAGGGAAATTGTGTCACTTCTCTTGCGTTCTGTGCAAGCAGAGTCAGGGTATATGCAGCAGTTTGGGCCGACTGGCTCATTGCGAACTGTGTGAAGACCATTTCTTCCTAACAAAGATAGCCAACTTCGCCAAACGGGGGATGATTTAACAAAAGCGTATTTGCGAAAAAGCACAATCGTTGCTCGAATGTTTCTAACCATAAACATCAATGCCTTTCTTAAAATCAATACACAGAAGTATATTTATTTTAAACCTGCATATTTAGTTAAAAGAAATTCATGTTAGCAGGTCATATTAACTAGGAAAATTGTGTCTCTTCTCTTGCGTTCATTGCACGCAGAGTCAGGGTATATGCAACAGTTTGGGCCGCCTGGCTCGTTGCGAACTAATTTGCCAGAATTTGACATAATTATGACATAACATTGAAGGTTGTGCAATGTAACAGCAATATGTATACTTATGGATGTCACCCGTTAGATAAAATACGGAACGGTTCCGTATTTCACTGAAAGAATAAACGTTTTGTTTTCGAAATGATAGTTTCCAGATTTGACCATATTAATTACCTAAGGCTCGTATTTCTGTGTGTTATTATATTATAATTAAGTCTATGATTTGATAGAGCAGTCTGACTGAGCGGTGGTAGGCAGCAGCAGGCTCGTAAGCATTCATTCAAACAGCACTTTCCTGCGTTTGCCAGCAGCTCTTCGCAATGCTTCAAGCATTGCGCTGTTTATGACTTAAAGCCTATCAACTCCCGAGATTAGGCTGGCAATACTAAAGTACCTATTAGAACATCCAATAGTCAAAGGTATATGAAATACAAATGGTATAGAGAGAAATAGTCCTATAATAACTACAACCTAAAAGTTCTTACCTGGGAATATTGAAGACTCATGTTAAAAGGAACCACCAGCTTTCATATGTTCAGATGTTCTGAGCAAGGAACTTAAACATTAGCTTTTTTACATGGCACATATTGCACTTTTACTTTCTTCTCCAACACTTTGTTTTTGCATTGTTTAAACCAAATTGAACATGTTTCATTATTTATTTGACACTAAATTGATTTTATTGATGTATTATATTAAGTTAAAATAAAAGTGTTCATTGTTCATTCAGTATTGTTGTAATTGTAAGGGCTGTCGTCATGGAGAGAAGTGGACCAAAATGCAGCGGAGTTCGTGTTCGTCATCTTTAATGCAAACGGAACGCTATACACTTACAAAAACAATAAACAACCGACAGCGAAACAGTACTGACAGCGCCTCTCTGTAGCTCAGTTGGTAGAGCATGGTGTTTGCAACACCAGGGTTGTGGGTTCGATTCCCACGGAGGGCCAGCACAGAAAAAAAATAAAATAAAAAAAATGTATGAAAATGTATGCATTCACTACTGTAAATCGCTCTGGATAAGAGCGTCTGCTAAATGACGTAAATGTAAATCTAAATAACACACTGATCAGAAACAATTACCCACAACCACAAGGAAAAACACACACTACTATATAGGACTCCCAATCAAAGGCAACTCAACACACCTGCCTTCAATTGGGAGTCCAACAACCAACTCATACGTAACACAAAAATCTCTGCCACGTCCTGACCAAAACTACTACAATTGCTCACTCTGCTGGTCAGGACGTGACAGTAATTGTCATTGTTACAAATATATATATAAAAATCGGCCGATTAATTGGTATCGGCTTTTTTTGGTCCCCCAATAATCGGTATCGGCGTTGAAAAATCATAATCGGCCGACCTCTAATCGAGACAAATACTAACAGAGTAAAGTACAGAGATCATTGACGAAAACCTTCTCCAGAGCGCTCAGGACCTCAGACTGGGGCGAACCTTCACCCCATCCAACCTGACAAAGCTTGAGAGGATGTGCAGAGAAGAATAGGAGAAACTCCCGAAATACAGGTGTGCCAAGCTTGTAGTGTCATACCCAAGAAGACTCTTTAATCATGCTGTAATCACTATCAAAGGTACTTCAACAAAATACTGAGTAAATGGTCTGAATAATTATGTAAATCTGATATTTACATTTTTCATTTTTAATAAATTAGCAGAAATGTCTTAAAAGCTGTTTTTGCTTTGTCATTATGGGGTATTGTGTGTAGATTGATGAGGGGGTAAAAAACCCATTTAATCCATTTTAGTATAAGGCTGTAACGTAACAAAATGTGGAAAAGTCAAGGGGTCTGAATACTTTCAGTGGAAAACCTCACTGGTCTTTGTGATTGAATCTGTGTTTGAAATGAATTACTCGACTGAGGGACCTTACATATAATTGTATGTGTGGGGTACAGAGATAAGATAGTCATTCAAAAATCATTTTAAACACTATTATTGCACACAGAGTGAGTTCATTACAGTATGTGACTTGCTAAGTATTTTTACTTATTTAGGCTTGACTCAAGCATTTCAGCTTTACATTTACATTCAAAATTCTAAAAACATAATTCCCTTTTTTAATTGTGGGGTATTTTGTATAAACCAGTGACACAAAATCTCAATTGAATCTATTTTAAATTCATGCTGTAACACAACAACAACATGTTGAAAGGGTAGTTTTGCATAAAAATGCTTTTACCTCAAGTTCACCTCATCAGATCCCACTCCCTAGTGACATGCTTGAGAGAGGTTTTCCCTGACGCATTTGACAAAACTGACAAGCTGCAGCTGAGTGTGCACGTAATCTGACAATCTCAGGAGACTTCAACTGACGCTGAAGTTGGATCTGACTGCAAATGTCCATGCAGAGGCGGCTACTGAGACATTCTACCATTGGCTTTGCTGTAGACCTGCTGTGCTCCCTACTACTGAACTACTGATTTCTATGTCCCAGCCTCCATAGTGGCATTATTCTTCATTATCCTGTTAACATTTGAAGTTGACACCAATTCAGCATAGTATTTTAGATAATGTTTTGCACCCCAACTTTGGCTGAACACAAGACCTGCATACAAATCACGTTGACATGTGTCTCGTCGCTACTGCCTAATGGGAAGGGAAACCATGGCGAATGTGATCTATGGTCACTGGCACGAAGTACTGATCACTGTGATAGCGATGGATCATTTTGGGGGGAGTGTCTTCTGTGAAGATGTTCATTGTTAAGCTGTAATGATTGCAGCTAATGAGATTCACAACAATTTGAATTGAAATTCAAATATAATGTCTGATATAGCGCAATAATTTTAAATGTTAGTGTTTACTTATGCTTTGGAAGAATCTGAATCCTTTCTAACATTCTTGTCCATGCGGTAACATTTTTGAATTTGTAATGTAATGCATGTGCTTTGATTTTCTTCTCTTTTTAGGTAAGTGAAACAAATTGCTCCAGCTGATTGCAAGCAGACCACCTCAGGCGATCTTATTCAACTGCACCACGCCGCTGGTAGAGTACCCACACTTCACTCTGAAGCCTGTATTTCTTGCTAGTTAATGTCAAACAAAATAAAAAATGTTACTAGGTCCAATGCATCATTATGCATTTGCACTCATTTAGGACAAGGCGTAAGTGTTCAAAATAGTCCTCTGTAAATGTGATTTTTTTTTAGGGCAAGCAATGCAAACCAAAGAGCAAGCAAAGATTGTGAATGTTGATGTGGGCTTAGTCTCTCTATTAATTCATCACCACAAAGCAGTGAAAAACTAAAAGCACTACACAAAGCTTTCAACTGTACCATTGTCAATAATTGCAAGTCTCACTCCAAGTACTTTACATTTAAGGGGAAGATAGTGCTTTGGCAGTGCGCTGATGTCCCAATCTCAATCTGTTTCATGTGGCGTAAATGAGTGCAAATTGCATATCAGCCCCCATCATTGCCCCCATCATTGTTCATTTTGTTTCGCGGGGCATGGGGTGGACAAATTGTCCCCGGGATCAGATGGTATCTTCCGCATGGGCACTGAGACAGCAGAATTACAGGCACTCCATTTTGACAACTGAAAAGATAATTGTCAGGTTGAACCAAACACAGGCCCTGAATACTCTTAAAATGCATTCTATCCTTCCTCCCTTCACTGATCGGACTTGACTTGATTAGTGCAAGCAAGCTTTCCTCTGCATTGTTTCGCCAAATGTCATCATGTCAGATCAGTGATTACCACATGACCCTTGAAGGAAAGAAAGAAGGAAAGGATGGATTCATTTTAAGATTATATGCTAGTGTAGGGGACTGATAGCATTGGTTTGTCTAGTAGTCAGAGGTATGACAATGCAGTTCGATGAATAACAGAAACATATGCTGCGTGTAATCATTCATTGCTTTTCCTGATAAATGTTACTGTAGTTCAACGGTCCTTTGATAAATCACTCCTCTGCCTTATCTGTGTTTGGTTTTCGGGACGGAGAGCCATGTTATTGATGCACACTGCTTATTACAAACAGGACGTGTTCATGCCTGGGCAAGCGCAGTGGGGGCAGCATTATGAATGATAACTTTTTACATTTTTGAAAAGATTGTATCAAATAATAACATAACATGGGAGAAAAAGGGAAATTGATTGCCACGGGCGATATACAATCCCAGGCATATATAGTCGTATTAGGTCTCTCTGTTCGATGCTCTTTTGAAATAGGTTTTCAACATCATACTTCTGCTCTTTTATCATTTCCCATTGTGCTCAAACATGTATCGACAGGCTCCAGTCGTGCCATTGTGTTGCTAATTTGGTGTGTTCTGATGTTCCATTTTGGTGTTGCCGTAATCAAATTAATATGCACAACGTTGATAAAACACCCACCAGGCGAGGCGAAAGGGGACATTGATTAAGGCCGGAAGAGAAATTTAAATGTGCTCTTAACAAATAAATCAACCTCCTTCCAACCTCTGCCTCTACTCTCAAAATCAATTTTTAAACACCCAACCTTTCCACCGCTAGAATTCTGTTTGCTATGGCTCTATGGTAATATGGCTACGGAATGATCCAGACCTTTGACTCTGCACTACTTTAAACTAAATCCAACATACCTCCGCCGTCAAATCCCCTGCTCCCTTATGTCAAACCGGTATGCCCTTACTAAATAAATAGCAACATTAACAGGCGTCATGGTAAATGCTGCGTTGACAGGAAACAGAGTGGCCCTTTCTTATACCTCCCTGCTCTATCGTTATACCTCCTCGCAAAACTTTTGATTGATGTCCCCTTGGGCGAAGGGGGTTTGAGGAGTTGCCATGCTGTGACGATCGTCGTAAGGAGGAGACCAAGGTGCAGCGTGATAAGTGCTCATGATTAATATTTATTATAACTCAGAACACTAAATCAAAACAACAAACAAAGGAAACCGAATGTCACGTTCTGCAGGCTTTACTTGAGCTGTACAAAAACAAGATCCCACAACTGAAGGAGGGAAAAAGGGCTGCCTAAGTATGATTCCCAATCAGAGACAACGATAGACAGCTGCCTCTGATTAGGAACCATACTCGGCTAAACACAAAGAAATAGAAAACATAGAATGCCCACCCCATGTCACACCCTAACCTTACCAAACAGAGAAAAACGGCTCTCTCAGGTCAGGGCGTGACACATGCAGCCGGAATATCGAGTATCTTCTTGCCCCCACTATTAGACAACAGCAGCTTCAAAAAGAGGGCAGACAGAGGGAGAAGCCCAGTGGCTGGCGATAATTGTCTGCCTGCATTCAAGGTCATTTTCAGACGGGGGGCTAAAAAGTCATTAGTCTTGGGCCTTCTGTCAGCCCCTATGCTTATCAATTGTCTTGGATTGAGTTGGCAGTGTAACATAATTCAATCACACTCTCAGTGGTTGGATTGGATTTTAGAAGAAGACCTAGTTGAGGCCTTTCAGATTAAACTTTGAGGCCCAGGACAAACTGAAACAATCTAGGATTAATATCGGTTGCAAAGGGAACCAGGGAGCAAGGGCTCGTTTGTAGCGGTGCAGAAAGCAGTAGCATTAGAGCGAAGCGACCAGCCAGAACGAGAAACAGAGAGAGAACCAGAACTAGAGACCGAAAGATCCAGAATGAGAGAGACAAGAAGACAGCAGACAAGCAAAGCCAATAGACTTTCATCCCTCCACAAAGTGGAATCTCCACAGCATTAGAAGTCTCTCCAGTCTCCACTTTCAATTCCCATCACTCTTTCAGCAGCACAACCCAGCTTTGTCCTTTTGGCTGATATCGTCCCAGAAAGGCTTGTGTTGTCTCTTCGTCTAGGGCTTGTTCATTGTTATATCAGTTAGGCTGTGGTAACTCTCGATCACATAGTTTCATGCTCCTTTACTCAGCAGTATAGAAAAAAGGAGATGCTATTGTACTCCCCAATTAGTCTTGGCCTATGTCTGGGGTTTATTGTTGAAAATTCCTCCCACTTTGCCCAGCCTCTGAAATGAAACAGGAATAAATAATATGAACACCACAATCCCATGTGAGTAGTGAAATGTCATGCAGGTAGCGTAGTGCCACTGAGACAACCTTTCCATTTTAATACAGTACGGTCCATTGGCAGCTCCATTGTGCTAATGTCTAAGGCGATGCTGTTGAAGTGATTCGTTAACATAATGGCGGGAAGCTAATTGGGCGAATTCCACACCAGATTACCGATAGTGGTAAATCACTTGCCACAACCACCCTGTCAGATATGGCCACACACACTCACGCATTCAGGCACACACACACAATACAGTCTAAATGGAGTTGGTTCTACTTGTGGCTACCCCAGTCACTCACTTTGGGTTGTAGCACAGCGAGGTAGTCTACTTACAGAGGAAAGTCCATCTGAATCCTGAGCAGCTTTCTAAACACAAGTCAAAGCCTGTTGTGTAGCACAATCGCATGAAAACCTGAGCAAATGACACAAGACCTGACACAAGAGTGCGAATTATACCGTGACATTCAAGGGGGCCTCTATTGGGAAATGTTTTATGGGCCTAATTGTAAAGATAGGTAATTTAATGGTAAAAATGTATTACATTTTAATGCGGCATGACGAAATGTAACGAGTGTGCTGAGAGGGAGTGAGTGTTTTAATAAATAAATAAATAAACAAAACAATAAACACGAAACACAAACAACACACCGACATGAAACAGAGTCAATAACACCTGGGGAAAGAACCAAGGGGAGTGACAGATATAGGGAAGATAATCAAGGAGGTGATGGAGTCCAGGTGAGTGTCATGAGGCGCCGGTGCGCTTCACGATGGTGACAGGTGTGTGGGATAATCAACAGCCTGATGACCAAGAGGCCGGAGAGAGAGTATACGTGACAGTACCCCCTCCCTGACGCACGGCTTCAGCCGCAGGATGCCGACAAAAGGGGACGAACCCAGGGATCAGGAGCGGACCGGTCACCCCAGCTGAAACGCGGGAACCCGGCGAGCCGGCTGGGGCGCGGGAACCCGTCGAGCCGGCTGGGGCGCGGGAACCCGTCGAACCGGCTGGGGCGCGGGAACCCGTCGAGCCGGCTGGGGCGCGGGAACCCGTCGAGCCGGCTGGGGCGCGGGAACCCGTCGAGCCGGCTGGGGCGCGGGAACCCGTCGAGCCGGCCGGGGCGCGGGAGCCCGTCGAGCCGGCCGGAATGCGGGAGCCCGTCGAGCCGGCCGGAATGCGGGAGCCCGGCGAGCCGGCTGGGGCGCGGGAGTCCGGCGACCAGGCTGAGGCATGAGAGCCTGATGATCCGGGCAGTCTGTCTGAGGCATGAGAGCCTGATGATCCGGGCGGTCTGTCTGAGGCATGAGAGCCTGATGATCCGGGCGGTCTGTCTGAGGCATGAGAGCCTGATGATCCGGGCGGTCTGTCTGAGGCATGAGAGCCTGTAGTGGCTCCCGGACCTGACGTCATTTACACTGATCCCTTAGATGAGGTAATTCTGTAACGAGTGTGCTGAGAGTCGGGAAGCAAGTACAGGGAGTAAGTGTTTTAATAAATAAACAAAACATGAAACACAAACAACGCACCGACATGAAAACAGAGTCAATAACACCTGAGGAAAGAACCAAGGGGAGTGACAGATATAGGGAAGATAATCAAGGAGGTGATGGAGTCCAGGTGAGTGTCATGAGGCGCAGGTGCGCTTCACGATGGTGACAGGTGTGTGGGATAATCAGCAGCCTGATGACCAAAAGGCCGGAGAGAGAGTATACGTAACAAGAAAACCAGACCAATTCTGATTTGTTTTGACTAATTGGTCTTTTGACAAATCACATCAGATCTTTTCACATTAGATATTTTTCAGAGCTGATATGATTAGTCGAAAGACAAATGAGTAAAAAAAGATCAGAATTGGGCTGGCTACCTGTGTAAACGCAGCCAAAGGGACAGGTTTGACAATTGTTTTTTATCTTGTTATGTGTGCATTCATGCATGTATGCGTGTTCCTGGGTATGTTTGTACGTGTGTGTGGATTAAGAAAGGATGAATACCAGCAGACACTGAATCCTGTATTTGAAAATCATATCTAGCTCACTGGAAGCTGTCCTTAGTTGACTTTGTTGCTGAGATTGACAGATTGGTTTTGGTTTATGCGAAATGTGATCTCTAGAGCTGTGAGCTTACTGTTATGATACACAGTACACTATATGGCACAAGAGCTTTTGAATGTTAATATGTTAAAAGATATGGAACTGTAGGCTGTGTGGGCAAGTATTTGGGCAAATATCTTTTGGGGTTGGAATATGTAGGCTAGTAATTTGGCAGTCAGGCAGGTATTTGGCAGTCTTTTGAAATGTACTTAATTATTGGATAATCATTTTGAATCTGTCAACCAACTGCATGTCTGTGTGTAGTCAGTCCCTCTGATCTGTACATCCGTGGTATGTTTTGTGCCTGAGCTAGTGGGAGGAGTAAACTGTAAATCTAAGCCATTCGCAGCCATTGTGTTCTGTGGTTTATGAGACTCTGTGGTTGATGCACAATAAGACATGGGTAAATCCGTTCTTTGACCAATGCTAAGGGACATGTATGTAATCTATTCACGTAGCATACTGTAGCGCTATACAACCCTAGACAGTGGTCATCTTATGGAATGTCCTACATGTCAATGTCAAACCCACCATCACCACTAACCGCCAAACCCTAAATCGACTCTTTGTTAATCCAAACTCCCATTTATAGCCATCAATATGCATTCTGTTCTACTCACATATCTTTGCTGGCACTGTAGGTCTTATTCCAGTCGATCCATATACTTTTGGCCTACCCAGCTTTACCCACCATGTCCTGAATAGGCCATTGTACCCCATTTCTGGGGCTTACACAAACACATGTCGGACTGTAACCCATGTGCACAAAAGGAGTCATTCTGTGTTTCCCACATATTCATCATGTGCCATTGGATATTCTAGAGATCACCTTGTAAATATTCCCTTACCTTTGATTATCTTCATCAGAAGGCACTTCCAGGAATCCCAGGTCCACAACAAATGTAGTTTTGTTCGAAAAAGTTAATAATTTATGTCCCAATAGCTGCTTCTTGTTAGCGCGTTCTGAAGGCTACTCAAAATGTACTGAAGCGCGCGGGACTTGTCGTCACGAATATGCAAAAAATATATATTTACGTTCGTTCAAACATGTCAAACGTTGAATAACATAAATCTTTAGGGCCTTTTTCAATCAGAGCTTCAATAATATTCAAGGCGGACGATTGCATTGTCTTACTAAACGTTTCGGAACGAAAAGGGTACCCATGGGCGCACACGTCATAGTAGTAATGGCCCTCCCCCTATGACCAACTTTCCAGGCCTCTCGTTCGGTCAGTTTCTACCGGAGAAGACTCAAACCACTTTGTAAAGACTGTTGACATCTAGTGGAAGCCTTAGGAAGTGCTCAATGAATCCTAACTCACGGTGTGTTTCATAGGCAAAGACTTGAAAGTGATTCCACAAATCAGATTTCCAGTTCCTGTTAGGATCTGTCTCGGGGTTTTGACTGCCATATGAGTTCTGTTATACTCACAGACACCATTCAAACAGTTTTAGAAACTTTAGAGTGTTTTCTATCCAAATCCTCTAATTATATGCATATCCTAGCTTCTGAGTTTGAGTAGGACACCTGTCCTTAACGTGCGTCAAGAGGTTATTAAGTGCCTTGTTGCAAACAGAATGCATGTTTTGGAATATTTTTATCCTGTACAGGCTTCCTTCTTTTCACTCTGTCATTTAGATTAGTATTGTGGAGTAACTACAATGTTGTTGATCCATCCTCAGTTTCCATTAAAATCACCATTGGCCTCATGGTAAAATCCCTGAGCAGTTTCCTTCCTCTCCGGCAACTGAGTTAGGAAGGACATCTGTATCTTTGTAGTGACTGGGTGTATTGTATTGATACACTATCTAAAGCCTAATGAATAACTTCACCACACTCAAAGGGATATTCAGCATCTGTTCATTTAATTTTTTTACACATCTACCAATTGGTGCCCTTCTTTGCAAGGCATTGAAACATCTCTCTGGTCTTTGTGGTTAAATCTGCTTGAAATTCACTACTCGATTAAAGGACCTTTTTATTTATTTATTTATTTTTATTTTACCTTTATTTAACTAGGCAAGTCAGTTAAGAACGAATTCTTATTTTCAATGACGGCCTAGGATCAGTGGGTTAACCGTGTCACGATATCCTTAGACAGCAGGAAAGGGGTAGAGTCAAGCGCAGGAGACTGAGGTCCGTTGAACAGACGTTTAATAATCACAGAGAAATATGCCGCAACAAGGCAGGGGACACAGTCAAAAAATAGACAGGAGTACAGCTCCAAAATCCAAACAGACAGGGCGCAGCCCGGCAACCCTAATGCCTAACAAATTACGCGGCATAGCAGAACATAAGAGAATCCTGACTACCACATAAAACATGACAAGCAACAATCCCGCACGAATCCCCAAACGAAACAGACAAACTAAATACCCCCCACTAATGACTAACAAGGAACAGGTGCAGAACTAAACAGACATAACCAAAAGACACAGAAACATGGATCGGTGGCAGCTAGTAGGCCGGCGACGACGACCACTGAGCACTGCCCGACCGGGGAGAGGCGCCACCTTCTGTGGACGTTGTGACAGTACCCCCCCCTGATGCGTGGCTCCCGCAGCATGCCGACACTGGCCTCAGGGACAACCCGGAGGGCGAGGCGCAGGGCGATCCGGACGGAGGCTGTGGAATTCCTGCAGCAGGGCTGGATCCAGAATGTCCCCCACTGGGACCCAGCACCTCTCCTCCGGGCCGTAACCCTCCCAGTCCACGAAGTACTGCAGGCCCCCCACCCGACGTCGGGAGTCCAAGATGGACCGGACTGTGTACGCCGGAGCCCCCCCGATGTCCAGGGGGGGCGGAGGGACCTCCCGCACCTCAGCGTCCTGCAGCGGACCAGCTACCACCAGCCTGAGGAGAGACACATGAAAGGAGGGGTTAATACGGTAATATGAAGGAAGTTGTAACCTATAACACACCTTGTTTATTCTCCTCAGGACTTTGAACGGCCCCACAAATCGCGGACCCAGCTTCCGGCAGGGAAGCCGGAGGGACAGGTTCCAGGTTGAGAGCCAGACGAGAGCCAGACTGTCCCCCGGGTTAAACACAGGGGCCTCACTGCGGCGGCGGTCAGCGCTCTCCTTGTGCCGTCCTACAGCTCGTTTAAGGCACTCCTGGACGGCACTCCAGGTCTCCTTCAAGTGCTGTACCCATTCCTCCACCGCAGGAGCCTCCGTCTGGCTCTGATGCCATGGCACCAGGACCGGCTGGTAACCTAACACCACCTGAAAGGGCGACAGGTTAGTAGATCTCGGCCCATGGCACGAACCTCGCCCACTCCCCTGGCCGGTCCTGGAAATAGGACCGCAGAAACCTGCCCACATCCTGGTTAATACGTTCCACCTGCCCATTACTCTCGGGGTGAAAACCCGAGGTCAAACTGACCGAGACCCCCAGCCTCTCCATAAACAACCTCCACACCCTGGACGTGAACTGGGGACCCCGATCAGAGACAATGTCCTCGGGCACCTCGTAGTGCCGGAAGACATGTGTAAACAGGGCCTCCGTGGTCTGTAGGGCTGTAGGAAGACCGGGCAAAGGAAGTAGATGGCAGGACTTCGAGAACCGATCCACAACGACCAGGATCGTGGTGTTCCCCTGAGACAGCGGGAGATCCGTGAGGAAATCCACCGACAGGTGGGACCACGGTCACTGTGGAACGGGGAGGGGCTGTAGTTTCCCTCGAGGCAGGTGCCTAGGAGCCTTACACTGGGCCCACACCGAACAGGAAGAGACACAGCGCCTAACATCCTTAACCAAAGTGGGCCACCAGTACTTCCCCTTCAGGCCCCGCACCGTCCGTACCACACCAGGATGACCCGAGGAGGGTAGAGTGTGTGACCACCGGATCAGACGATCGCGAACACCGAGCGGGACGTACTTCCGACCCGCGGGACACTGAGGTAGAGTGGGTTCCGACTGCCCCTCCCGCTCGATGTCCGCATCCACCTCCCAGACCACTGGTGCCACCAGACAGGAGGCAGGGAGTATGGGAGTAGGATCAATGGTCCGCTCCTCGGTGTCATGGAGACGCGACAGTGTGTCGGCCTTCAGGTTCCGGGAACCTGGAATGTATGACAGGGTGAATTGAAACCTCGTAAAAAACATAACCCACCTGGCTTGACGAGGGTTAAGTCTCCTCGCTGCCTGGATGTACTCCAGGTTACGGTGATCAGTCCAGATGAGGAAAGGGTGTCGTGCCCCCTCAAGCCAATTTCTCCACACCTTCAGGGCCTTGACCATGGCTAACAACTCCCTGTCTCCCACATCATAGTTGCGCTCCGCCGGACTCAGCTTCTTAGAAAAGAATGCACAGGGGCGAAGCTTCGGAGGCGCGCCCGAACGCTGCGACAGCACCGCTCATACCCCAGCTTCGGACGCGTCCACCTCCACTATGAATGGCAAAGAGGGGTCCGGATGCGCCAGCACCGGGGAGTCGGTAAACAGAGCCTTCAAACGACTAAAGGCTCTGTCCGCCTCTGCCGACCACCGCAGCCACACCGGACCCCCCTTCATCAGTGAGGTAATGGGAGCCGCCACCTGCCCAAAGCCCCGGATAAACCTCCGATAGTAATTGGCAAACCCCAAGAACCGCTGCACCTCCTTCACCATGGTTGGAGTTGGCCAATTACGCACGGCTGTAACGCGGTCACATTCCATCACCACCCCTGTGGTGGAAATGCGATATCCCAGAAAAGAGACGGCTCGTTTGGAGAACTCACATTTCTCAGCCTTGACGTACAGGTCATGCTCCAGCAGCCGCCCAAGCACTTTACGCACCAGAGACTCATGCGCGGCGCGTGTGGCGGAGTAGATCAAAATGTCATCGATGTACACCACCACACCCTGACCGAGCAGGTCTCTGAGAACCTCGTCCACAAAGGATTGGGAGACGGCGGGAGCATTCTTTAACCCATACAGCATGACGAGGTACTCATAATGGCCAGATGTGGTACTAAATGCAGTTTTCCACTCGTCTCCAGCTCGGATACGCACCAGGTTATACGCGCTCCTGAGATCTAGTTTTGTGAAGAAGCGCGCCCCGTGAAATGACTCCACTGCCGTAGCGATGAGAGGTAGCGGGTAACTGAAACCCACCATGATGGAATTTAGACCTCTATAGTCAATGCACAGGTGCAGACCTCCCTCCTTCTTCTTCACAAAAAAGAAGCTTGAGGAGACGGGTGACTTGGATGGCCGAATGTATCCCTGTCTCAAGGACTCAGCGACGTATGTCTCCATAGCCGCTGTCTCCTCCTGAGACAGAGGATACACGTGACTCCTAGGAAGGGCCGCGTCAGCCTGGAGGTTTATCGCACAACCCCCTCGTCGATGAGGGGGTAATTGAGTCGCCTTCTAAAACATGACAAGCAACAATCCCGCTCGAATCCCCAAACGAAACAGACAAACTAAATACCCCCCACTAATGACTAACAAGGAACAGGTGCAGAACTAAACAGACATAACCAAAAGACACAGAAACATGGATCGGTGGCAGCTAGTAGGCCGGCGACAACGACCACCGAGCACCGCCCGACCGGGGAGAGGCGCCACCTTCTGTGGACGTTGTGACAAACCGCCCCAGTGAAACCTTGCAGATAATTGTACTGATTGTGTGGGATACAGCTATGGGGTAGTCATTCAAAAATGATGTTAACCACTATTATTGAACATGGAATGAGTCCATGCAACTTATTATGCGATTTGTTAAGCACATTTTATCTCCTGAACTTAATTTAGGCTTGCTATAATAAAAGGTTTGAATACTTATTGACTCAAGATATTTAATCTTACATTTTTTTATGAATCCCTAAAATGTTCTACAAACAATATTCCACTTTGACATTATGGGGTATTGTGTGTAGATCAGTGGCACAAAATCTCAACGTAATCAAGGTAGATTTCAGGCTGTAACAACAACAAAATGTGGAAAAAGTCAAGGAGTGTGAATACTTTCTGAAAACACTGTATTGTACTGTACTGTATTACCGTGCTTTTTCTCCTCTGGCCCCCATAAAGTACTGAGTGAACACAGGTGGCTTACAATTGACAGTCAATTGAAAAGAACAGTTTCAACAGATCAAACTCATCAACAGAGATACTCTTGAGGTCTCACAATGAATTCCAGTGCATTCCGTGCTATTCGTAATATAATGCATTATCTTGATTCTAGACAAATTGATAGCACATTTATTTGTTACTAAGTTGTTACAGATTTGTAGCCGCATATCAATATACACAGCAGTTAACTATAGTCTTCCACAGACTCTAGGTATGAGGCTGTGTGGGCAAGTACTGTATTGTGGACCTTTTGTGTTTGGAAAATGGAGTCATTTGGCTGTAGGGGGTATTTGGCATGGCTCTGAAGTCACTTTCATTATTGGATTATCATTTTGATGCCGTCGTCCAACCTCATGTCTATGTGTAGTCTGTCCCTCTAGTCTATACACTCTTGGTATGCCTTGTGTCTGCGCTAATGGGAGTTGTTAATCAAAGTGACTTGTTTTGTGTCATATTTGGTTAGACTGAGACACAAAAAGAAGTATGTCACTACAATTACATATGAATTAGGCGAGGCTATATGTCACATAGTATGGCTAGAGTTAGGGACGGGTTCAATGGTTAGTGCTATGGCTAGGCTAGGGACAGGTTATAACACAAAATATAGAAAACAGCACTCATTGAAAAGTATGATTTCTCCTGTTATTCTTCAAGACATAACAATGCCATGGTCCTGTGTAGGCTTGGGCAGTATCCAGACTGTCATACCTTCATACCAACCTTGTGCTATCCCGGGATATCGGGTAATACCGGCAATGAAAACAAGGGGCACTATTTTCAAACCACACTGAGCCTCTGTAATCCAAAGAAGAGCAATGCTAACAAGTACATGTAAAATCCCTTAGCGAATGCTAGCTAAATGCTAATGAGCGGATGCAAACATTTTATACAGTCTCTGACATAAACTATTTGCAGGACAGACATTCCAGCTCATAACGTTTTAAAAGTAACAAAAAAATGCTACTCAGAGATTGCTACACGCACAAAACCAATATTGATCCAGGAAGCAATTATCTGCTCTTACCAAGAGAAGCTGGATTTTGCAAAAAGCTAACCACTTAGCTAGCTAGATGACTAGCTACCAAGTTAGCAAACCAAATGCACAACGGCTGAGTATTTAGCACATTTTTGACAGTTAACTTAATATTTATAAGATATCTAGCTGGCAAACATTTAGTTTAAATTCTATGCTGTAGCTAGATCACCTGGCGACTGCTGTACAACAGTGAGTGAGGTCTCTCGTCAATGTGTGCTTGTAAACTAAATCTGTTTAAATCAAATCAGATGTTATTTGTCACATGCATCATAGAAAACAGGTGTAGACACACTTACTTACAGGTCCATTTCCAACAATGCAGAGTTAAAGATTAGATAAAAATATAAATAAAAATTTAAATAGTGACATGAGGGATAAAAATACAGTGAATAATGAATACAAAATAACATGGCTATATATAGGGAGTAGAAAATAACATGGTTATACAGTATACGGGAAGTATCTACTGAGTCAATGTGCAGGGGTACAAGGTAATTTAGGCAGCTATGTACTGTACATATAGGTAGGGGTAAAGTGACTAGGCAACAGGATAGATGATAGACAGTAGCAGCAGCGTATGTGGTTAGTGTAGGGCTGTTGCGGTGACCCTATTACCACTACACCTGCGGTCACAAGTCATGACAGCAGTCAAATTCCATATGACCATTTAGTCATGGTAATTAGGCTTCTCCAAGCTCTGATGCTGCTGATGGTCATTAGTAGACTACCAAACTTGCTAACTGCCTGGTACTCAGCACTCTATTGTCCCTCTAATCACCTTGACATCAATGCAAATGTGTTCGAAAAATCTAATCAAATACGTCATGAGAGCCCATGAGCTCATGTTGCGCAACATTTCTATAGGCTATGTAATTGCGGGAGAAAACAGAGTGATGGCCGTTAATAAAAAGACGAGGATCCCATCAGCTTTCTATAGGCTAGGCCTACTATATATATTTTAATTAATTAAGCACATTGCTTCTCTTTAAAACAGGAGTATAGCCTACCTAGCTGGCATGAAAATAAACAACGGGGAAAAGTGTCCTCCATTCACTATTTAAGTGCATAGGTGACATGTATTTTTTCACTCTGCCCGTTTCGATGCAGGTGCATCATAATGGTCCATTCTAAATCAAAACAAATGTCACACATATATTATTTAGTATATGTAAAGACAGGATTTAGTACAGAATAGTCTGATTGGTGACAATATTAGCCTATCACTTGTGAATTATATATTATCACGTGTGAATGATGCCCAGCATAAGAAACAATGCCTTTTTTTTGTGACTTTTTCTAATCATAGTCGCACACCTCATGTTGCCTAGCCCATAGGCCTATATGTTTTAATAAGGTTTGTATCACAACTAAAGTGGCCAAATAACTTTTTAAAATGAAGCACATTAATCTGCTTTACAAGGGGTGTAAGATAATTTTCACCATAAAAAATGCACCTTTATAATCAAAGCATTACATGCATAATTGCATTTGCGGTCACTTTTGATAATGGTGTGTTCCACTAATGGAACATTCCTGCTTATAGCCTACTACCATGTGTGCATTGCTGCGCTAATAATGTGAAGAAATAGCCTAATAGTTTATCAACATTTTAAGCTAAACGTTCTGATACATTGCGTCAGCCGCATTGCATAAAAACGTTTTTTTGTTGTTGTTGCTAATGGTTGTATTAATATGGGATCTATCGCATCCCACAACTGTCCCAGACTATGTTTGTAATATTTATTTATTGCACAGAATAGGTCAACTTTTGTACTATGGGATATAGTAGATTGACATAGGCTAGTGCTTTTGCTGTTCTTTTGGCCTACTCATCTTGTTGGCTGACGAAAAGTAAATGTGGACAGTACTTCCACTATCTTCAATATGCACCTCGGAATTGGATAAGGACGCACGCAGTGGCATCCCCGATGTGTCTGTCTTCACTTGTAGCCTGTGAGAAAGATCTGATCACGTGACTGTGAGCCATGTGAGTGAGAGGCACTTCGGATTGCGCAGCACACTCAGAGAGAAGGGCACAACGCAGCACTCCGGGCCACAAAAGGCATGCATTTTTTTAGGGTGTGTTACGGCCATAAAGGAGATGGTGCAGTGAAATTTGAGGCATTATCAAGTACTTGTCAAATTGTGAATGAGAGACTTTTGGAGTGTGTACAGACTGCACAAAAAATAAAGCAGGCTGAGTCTCATCATGCAGCCTTACAATGTAGTAAAAATCAAAACATATAGCCCAACATTTGTAGAACAACTAAAGTTAAATTGATAACTCTAAATTAAGCATATACTGTAGGAGTACCTATTTCGCTGTTAACCGCTCAACACAGAACAGCCAGATGTGCGCACTCCCTTAAATCGTTTGGAGAAAATATTAATCTGTTATTCAGCTTTGTTCAATTATATTCTTCATACTATAAAATAATATAAAATAATGCCACGGAATTATAAGCAAATCTTGTCTGGCATAGTCACATCAGGACATAACATAAGGACAACTCAGAGTATGCTATTCTTTTCTTCTGAAAAAGACTGCATTTTCTTCTTATCATGCTTCTTTAGACCTGTCTAAAATAAATAATGGATGTATTGTGAAGGTGTAGGCTACATTACATGGATTTATTCAACTTTAAAATGGCTTGTAGGCTATGTGTGGAAGCCAGGAGATGCTAAATGTGTTTTTGTTATTTAACTGTCAATTACCATAAAACTGACAGTTATTTGCTTGACAATCACTGGCTGACTAAATGTTGTGACCGCCACAGCCCTAGGTGAGTGAGAAAGTGTGTGTGTGAGTGTGTGGCATCAGTATGCATGTGTGTGCATTGGTGGTGCAACGGATCACAAAACACACGGTTCGGATCGGATCATGGTTTTGAGTCGCGGATCGGATGATTTTTCGGATCCGCAAAAAAAAAAGGGAGACAAATAACTTTACTTTCCATTTCTTCCTTAAAGAACACTTAAAGCAATTAACTTTTCAATGTTTAAATAAAATATTCAAAACTCAATTGCTAAATAAAGGGCAATATGAGGCATGATACCGTCTTCCTTTGAACAATAGTAAATGAAAAAATAGCCTGTGTCCACATCATCAAAAAAAAGTTAAAAAAGAAAGAAAAGCTTATAACTTGAAATTATTTTTCAAAAAGATGAGGCTGTCTACATTGTCTGGGGAGAGGGTAGACCTATTTGCAGTCACTATGTCCTCTGCTGTGGAGAACACCCTCTCGCTAGGACCTGAAGTTCCAGGTACAGCCAGGTAGCATCTTGCCATCATGGCAATGTGAGGGTATGTACACTCATTGTTTTTCCTCCATCCACTGGAATGGCGCTTGCTGCCTTGTAGGATGCCACCTCTGCTTTGATGGTGTTGGCAAACGTCTTGTCTGTGTTCTTGCTTGCAAAGGCCTCCCCGAAAAGCTCCTTCATGGCCAAATTAATTTGTGGAGGAGATGCCTCTGAGTCTGCTCCTGTCAACTCTGTGGCTTGACCCTGCAGAAAAAATTACTTGATCTTTTAAACTAACTAATTATTTATTTTCATATTTCATAGAACTATTTGTGACAATAACATTTAATAAAAGCCATTATTATTCCAAATCAAAAATGGATGATTCTAATAGCAATAGCATAGACTAAGATTAGACTGCAGTATATTTATTATTTAAGTAATTCAATTTGACCTCTTCAGTGGCCACAATCTCAGTGGTGAGATCACTGTATGTCCTCCGGTGTAGGGCAGGGTCTAGGTGAGACAGGGACTTGAACAGACAGGGACTTGAACCTTGGATCCAGTGCAGTAGATCTATGTAGGTAGTCCTGTACATTAGGGGGGTATCTGGGGTTCAGGTCCTCTCTAATGGCAGCCTTGACATCTCTAGTGATGGTGCCGTCTTCCTCACTTGGGGCCATGGATTGTACAATCCTTGTTTTCAGAGGTAGAATCATGGACACATACGGTGCAGTTTCAGTGCTCAATAGGGTTGTAACCGTTTTGAGGGGTTTGAGCACCTGGAGGACCTCCTCTGCCACTTTCACGTCATCAGACAAGGTTTTTTTCAGGGTCTTGTCTGTCAGTGCAGAGTATACAGCTGCCTGCTGCTCAAGATGGCGCTCCAACATGTCCTAAGTGGAGTTCCATCTTGTTGTGACGTCGTGTATGAGCTTGTGGGTCGGTAGCTGTAGCATTTCTTGCTTGCACATGAGCGGCTGTTGTGCGTCGGTGGAAAAAGGATACCATCCTCCCAAGGAGGCGGTCCATCTGGTTCACTGAGATTCCCCTTTGGGATGCTATATTGATCACATGTGCAAAGCAAGCTATCTGTGGCCCCAGCCCAGCTTCTATCACTGCGTTTATTTGGTTTTTGGCATTATCTGTGGTGATTGGGATATTGCTATTGGGCCACTCTAGCTTCCACTCTGCTACTGCTCCTAGCAGTACCTGTGCCATATTTGTGCCTGTGTGACTCTCATAGAGGGGGCGTGTCTATAGCACCGGACTTCGCATCTCCCACTCCTCTGTGGTGTAGTGAGCAGTCACAGTCACGTACCTTTCCTTTGCCCTGGAGGTCCAGGGCAATGGACCTTCAGGGCAATGGACCTCGCATTGCTTTTTGCAATGCGAGCATCCAGAATTGATTCGTTGGGATTCAACATGCCCCATTCACGTGAACAGTACACACAACTGCTTTAAAAAAATAATCAAATCAACCTTCAGGCTTCAGAGTAAAACACAGCACGCATCTGTCTTGTCTTTATCTTTTCACTGCAACTCTGCATTGAGATTTAGGGAATTATTACTTTAAAAAGTAACAGTGGCAGTAAAACTGTATTTCACACTATGATGGTTAAACTTTGCAATTGATCCGCGGTTCACATGCGTGCCGAACCGTGGGGGGGGGGTGATCTGTACAGATCATGGATCAACTACGTTCCGTTACACCACTAGTGTGCATGTTATGTGTATGTCGGCGAATGTAGTGTGTATGTGTGTGTTAGGGTGTCAGTGTAAGTATGAGTGAGTGTATGGGTAGAGTCCGGTGTGTTTGCAGGGAGTCAGTGCAGGAGAGTTCGTGCAAAAAAGGGTCAATGCAGGTAGTCTGAGTAGCCATTTGATTAGCTATTTAGCAGCCTTGTTTAGAAGTCTTATACTTTAGCTTGGGGGTAGAAGCTGTTCAGGGTCCTGTTGGTTCCAGACTTGGTGCATTGGTACTGCTTGCCATGCGGTAGCAGAGAGAACATTCCGTGGCTTGGGTAGCTGGAGTCTTTGACAATTTTGTGACTGGGGGACAATGGGAAGCTTAAAAAGTAGCTGCAAATATTCACATTTATTTTAAAAAATCCAATAATAATCATTTTGACGGTATTGAAAACCATCCTGTGGAAATGTTCAAATACCCCGGTATACGGTTCAGCAGTCTTATGGCTTAGCGATAGAACCTGTTAAGGAGTATTTTGGTCCTAGACTTGGAGCTCTGGTACCGCTTGCTGTGCGGTAGCAGAGAGAACAGTCTATGACTTGGGTGACTGGAGTCTTTGACAATTTGTTGGGCCTTCTTCTGACACCTCCTAGTATATAGGTCCTGGATGTCAGGAAGCTTGGGCCCAGTGATGTACTGGGCCATACGCACTACCCTCTGTAGCGCCTTACGGTCGAAGGCCGAGCAGTTGCAATACCAGGCAGTGATGCAACCGGTCAGGATGCTCTTGATGGTGCAGCTGTAGAACTATATGAGGCTCTGGGGACCCATGCCAAATCTTTTCAGTTTCCTGAGGGGGAAAATGCTTTGTTGTGCCCTCTTCGACTGTCTTGGTGTGTTTGGACCATGATAGTTCATTGGTGATGTGGACACCAAGGAACTTGAAACTATCGACCCGCTCCACTTCAGCCCCGTCAATGTTAATGTGGGACTGTTCGGCCATCCTTTCCTTATAGTCCACGACCAGCTCCTTTGTCTTGCTCACATTGCGGGAGAGGTTGTTGTCCTGTATTGACGCTTTGCCTGTTTGATGGTTCGTCTGAGGGCATAGCAAGATTTGTTATAAGTGTCCAGATTAGTGTCCCGCTTGAAAGCGGCAGCTCTAGCATTTAGCTCGGTGCGGATGTTGTCTGTAATCCATGGCTTCTGGTTGGGAAATGTACGAATATGTGACATGCTGGTAGTGAAGCCAGCCAGCTCTATATTATCTGTGTCGTCGTTCAGCCACATCTCGGTGAAACATAAGATATTACAGTTTTTAATGTCCCATTGGCAGGGGTGGAAGTAACGAATTACAACTACTCACGTTCCTGTGATTGAGTAGCTTGAGTATTTTTCAAAGGCTGTACTTTTACTTTTACTTAAGTACATTTTGAATGAAGTAAAGTACTTAAGTACATTTTCAAAACAATCCGTTAGAGTACAATCTAGAAAAAGGATACACATCATCATGGTAAGCACATAAAGTTTGCGCCTTTTGTAGCAGCTAGAACTGTTCACTTGTTTGTCAGTGACAAGTAACATGACCAGGTGGACCAATACAATTCAATTTCATGCATCGCACTAAAACGGCCCAATCACAGCTGTGTATGCAAACCAAATGATAATCAATAGCAGGATTTTCTGTAAAAGTAATTTTTTTTTAATAAAGGTAGCTACATGCCATGAAAAAAAAGGTTTCCTAATCAATTTGAAAAATAAATGGACCCTAACGAGATTGAGCAGGTTCAGGAGACAATACAGACACACACAGAGACAAAGCCAGTGGCCGGGTCTTCTGAAGACCATGAGGAAGGAAACCCCTGGCCGCATCTCAAAGCACTTCAGCTTCAAGCAGAGAAGAGGACTCTTAAGCTCTGATTACCAAAGATGGTGGAGATGGCTGCCTACAAAATCTCCGCGTCAAACTTGAGGAAACCTAATGGTACGAAAAGTAAAGTTATAAATATATTTTATGGCCATGAATGGCGTTTGTTGTGTAGGCTATGTAATGTAGCTAACAAAGTGTTGCTTCTAGCCAGTTGCATTCAATCTGTAGCATAATGCTAACGTTAGCTAGCTCATCCTGTTGCTAGCTAGTTAGAAGCTAACCCTGACCAACATCTTTGCACAGCTGAAGGAACTAACGTTATACGCTATAGTGCGGGCTACTACCGCATTTACATTAAGGTGGCTAGTAGCTAGCCATCCCATAATGTAAGTTGTTGGGCATAGCTAAAAGTGAAGTTAATGAACTTGTGAAGATAAAATAAATACATAATTTTGAGACCTGGGATTTTTAGGCATGTGCAATATCTTTTTTTACTTGCTTATTACCTAGCTAACGAAAACTCACTCACTTTTGTACATCGCCTTGGTCCGTACAATTGACCTTATTTTAGCGCCCCAAAAACGTAATACTTCCAGATCAACTGTAATGTCAATACCATTGTAAAGCACAATTTCTCCCCTTTCCAACAAATTGAATGACATGACCTTCAAGCTGCCCGTTTCTGCATTATTCAAGAATGAGCTCCGTCGGGTCTTTTTAAAAATGGCGGGTGGGGAAGTGAAACTAATGCGCGGTAGTGAGAAGGAGAGGACATGTTTGGGAAAACGGCTTTTTTTTCACTCGATCTGTCCAACTTATCCCCCTATCGCCTCTAAAATGTAAATAAAACACTATAAAGAGTTTATATAATGTGTCATTACATACCTATTTGAAGGTTTGTGTCGAATTTGAATTAGGTTTTTAGGGCAGTGCTAAAGTGATCTTCAGAAGTAAACAGCGGCTTTGAGAGTCATGATCGCTTACAGTGATGAAGCAAAAAATGACTAGGTATCCTCCCTTACTCCCGTCGCTGTCCTTTTCTTGTTTTTAAACGATGAGAGAAGTGCTACTCCTGGTGGAGAGAGATTGTGAGACAGAAATAGTTGCTTTATGTGTGCTGTACGTTACGGCATGACACGTCACGATGTAACGGAGGGTCCGTTTTTTCAACTTTTCTCCAATACTATAGAGCCATTACCATGTCGATCAATGCTTGAATAGAAACGTAGATCACACCCCAGATGTTGAAGTCAACACAGCCGCTACAGGGACATTAGTTTTCTTTGCAGCCTCATTTGAATGTCGCGGTTGGAATGGGGTGAGTTTACGTTATATCTGGTTGGATCACTGAGTTTCGAATAATAGCCAAAAATCATGTTTGGTTAAACTATAGTTCTTATAACTGGGGAAAAGAAAGAACAATATTCCCCAACATCCGTATGTATTTGGACAGTGACATTATTGAAAACATGCTGTAATTTCTAAATGGTTCATTTGATTTGAATAAAAACACCTTCTTATAGCTGACAGTCTGCACTTTAACCCCATTGTCATTGTATCTTTTAAAATCCAATGTGCTGGACTACAGAGCCAAAACAAAAATGCTGTCATTGCCCAAATACTTACAGATTGCACTTTGTGCTGGTTTATGTTAATTTGTATAAATCCAAACTAGTCAGGCTATATACATTTTGCCCAGATTGATGCAATAATTTTGTCCACAGAGGAAACATCCATTAAAGATGACAAACTACAATATGCTCACCTCTGCAACAACAAACAAACGAACCAAGGAACTATCAAACACCTCAACTTGCAAGCAAATATGTCTGAAATGATGGCAGTGGGAGGAGCCAGGTGCGTCTCACAGGCAACCGTTGACAAGCTTGTCATTCATTTGATCTGTGAGGGCCAACAACCATTCTCTGTGGTCCAACAACCAGCTTTTAAAGAGTTGGTAACCACCCTGCAAAGTAATCTCCAGACCTAGTGTTCGTTCAATAATACATAAAGCTGCCAATCACATGAAGAAGACGGTTATGGCACACCTTGGCAGGGTAAATTATGTTGCCACCACCACTGATTGTTGGACAGCTCATCAAAGGAGTTACATCGGGGTCACATGTCACTGGATAGATGAAGAAACTCTGGTGAGACGTTCTGCTGCACTCGCTTGCAAGAGATTGAGAGGTTCCCACACATTTGATGTGCTTGCAGGTGCCCTCGATGACATCCATTGTGCATACAGGATCAGGGGGAAAGTGGTAAGAACCACAACAAAGTGGACCAAACTTTATCAAAACATTCAATGTTTTCGGTGAGCAGAGCCAGGCAGTCAAGTCAGCAGACCGAGACTCAGATGCTGAAGAGCCAGCAGAGCAGGTTGAATACCAAAACACCTATTCCATCCTGGAAAACGACAGTGGCCTAGACTATCAACTCCCTCAGCATCAACAGTGTGCATGTCACCTGCTGAACCTCATTTCAACAACAGATTCTGCGTTGGCAGAAACAAATAGTGAAAGCTACAAAAGGTTGTCCAGGTGGTCTTTTGCCAAATGCCAAGCCATGTGGAATAAAACGGGCTGGTCAACCTTAGCTGCTGAAGTTGTAGAGAATGAGTGCAAACTGCAGTTGATCCATCCAAATCAAATACGTTGGAACTCAACTTACCTGGCTGTGGAGAGGATCACACGTATCATACAAGAGAAGGGGGAGGATGCCATAAGAAATGTGTGTGAAGAATTAAAAGTGAAAATGTGAGTAGCAATTCTTTGAATCAATGTAATGTTTCCTAATACAGTAATATGTATTGTCCATAATATGTTAGAATTCTAAGAGGTATTACCTTGCCTTACCTTGTCTTTCAGGCTGAGCCCTGCAGAAATGTCCTTCTTGAATGAGTACTGCAAAGTGATGAAGCCTTTGGTCTCAGCTTTGAACGTTCTACAGTCTAAGACCAACACGCATATGGGGTGGCTGCTGCCATTGATCTTCTTACTAAAAACAAAACTTCAAAGTCTGGAAGCATCTTGCCAAATGTGCCTACCACTATCAGAACCATTCAGAACGGTCTCCAAAAGCACTTTGGAGAAATGATGGAGGAGCCACAGCTTATTGCTGCTGCAATCCTTCTGCCAAAGTTCAAGACATCTTGGACTGACAAAGCTGATGTCATCACAGCCGGTATGATTTCTTTTAACCCCATTGTCCATATGATGATATATGTTGGTCTTTGAGTCTTTTCTTGAATTGTTTTTGTTGTTTTTCATTTTTTCATGATTTAAGTTGCATTACGGTGCTGTACAATAATCTTTGCATATAACTATGTTTGGGTACAGCCAGACATGGACTCACCTCAACATTAGAGAATTAGTTAGGTCTGAATGTATTTGAACAACTCAAATCAATCTCAGTATCTGAGAGTAACAACTGTGTTAGAGCTATTGCAATGCCAATAATATGATTGTGTTGCCAGCCACATACAACAGAGTTTGCTGAAACACTGAAAATGTGAATGTTGTGTTGTTTCCAATGTACAGGTTTGTTGTACCTGAAGAATCATCTTGACACAATCACACAGGACGAGACTGAACATCTAAGGCAGCATTCATCTGATAAAGAGGGTTTCTTCTCATCACTGACAACCAAACTGTCAGAAGGTACAGGGCAGCTGGATGGGTATCTTGCTGGTCTATCGGACAAAATAGATTTACTTCATTTGTTTCCGTACATAAAAAAGTTGTCCCTCAAACTCAACACAGGCCTGCCTGCATCTGCCGCCTGTGAGCGTCTTTTTAGCTGTGCTGGACTACTCTTCACTGCAAAGCGAGCCAGGATAGACTCAATTAACTTAGAAAATCAGCTCCTACTAAAACTGAATGGCAAATTCAGAGAGAAGTGAATTGAGTTAAGGGTTCGATAGGTAGTTCCACAAAAAATATTCCTTTTGAACATTCCTTTGAACATTTGTATATGTGAAGTTGAAGATTTAATATTAAAATCAGCTGTGCTGGATCTTATCTTTTTGGTTATTTTATGGTGTTTTATGGAACATTTAGCCTGTCAAGCATTACATGTAAACAATATTACATATACAGTAGTATATAGGAAAGTAAAAATTGTTAAATATTAATTTGTTTGTGAAGCTTACATTCAATTGCCACACCCTTTTCCCATGAACTTCCATTCTTGTAAAAGGAGAATAAAAATAACCATCAAAATTGAAATAGCAAATTATTTTAGAAGTAACTTAGTAACTTTTACCCTGAGTACTTTTTAAATGTGCTACTTTTTCATGAGTAGTTTTTTTACACCAGTGCTTTTACAACTACTTGATTACAAAGTAACAGTACTTCCACTTGAGTAGGATTTTACAGTACTCTTTCCACCCCTGCCCATTGGTAGGATAGTCTTAATTGTATATCGTCGAGTTTGTTTTCCAAAGATTGCACGTTGGCCAATAGTACGGAGGATAGTGGTGGTTTACCTACTCTTCGGCAAATTCTTACAAGGCACCCCGCCCTCCTCCCCCATTTTCTCTGTCTTTTCTTCACGCTCATGACGGGGATTTGGGCCTTGTCTTGACAAGGCAGTATATTCTTCGCATTGTACTAATTAAAGAAAAATCTTTGTCCAGTTCGAGGTTAGTAATCACTATTCAGATGTCCAGAAGCTCTTTTCGGCCATAAGAGATGGTAGCAGCAACATTATGTACAAAATGAGTTACAAACAATGTGAAAAAAATCTAACAAAATAGCACAGTTGGTTAGGAGCCCGTAAAACGGCAGCCATCCTCTCCGGCGCCATTATTGCTGTCAGTATACAATATAATGCCCAAGCCTGTGTGGCTCAATTGGTAGCACATGAAGCATGCATCATCAGGATTTTGAGTTTGATTGGGGTCACTGGGGTCACCCATACAAAAAATGTATTCACACATACTGTCACTTTGGATAAGTGCAAAAATGGCAAATAATTGAACTAATGTCAGGTGACATATACAGTAACTACTATGGTTAAATGTCAACATTTGGATCCATTTTTTTAATGTATTTTAATACCTATGTTCTGTCTCAGATGAAACAGGTGGGTTTGTGTCTGTAATGTGCCCCTGAATATATTAACTATGCCATGTCTTTTTGGTTGTGTTGACCTGCATGTGAATACATAAAGCACTCGGTAACACTTTCTCCAATGCCAATTGAACTACAGTGAAAAAACATATGATTTCACTGTGTAACAGTTCATATAAAGAAATTAGAAAGTCAGTCAATTGAAATAAATTCATTAGGCCCTAATCTAGGGATTTCACATGACTGGGAATACAGATATGCTGGTCAGAGACACCATTTGCCTCATGCAGCACGACATCTCCTTCGCATAGAGTTGATTAGGCTGTTGAAGATGCATATGAGCTTCCCTGAGAGTTTGTGCAGAAGTTTTTGTTTATGCAAACCAACAGTTTCATCAGCTATCGGGTGGCTGGTCTCAGGTGATCGTGGAGGTGAGGAAGCCGAATGTAGAGGTCCTGGGCTGGCATGGTTACATGTGGTCTACGGTTGTGAGGCCGGTTGGACGTACTGCAAAATTCTCTAAAATGAAGTTGGAGGGACCAATATTTTTGATTAATATAGTTTACTTCAAGTGAATAAAAAATGGTTTCAGTAACTGATTTTAACCCTTGCAATGCTGTTTAGTAATTCACTCTCTATATATATATATATATATATATATATATATATACACTGCTCAAAAAAATAAAGGGAACACTTAAACAACACATCCTAGATCTGAATGAAAGAAATAATCTTATTAACTACTTTTTTCTTTACATAGTTGAATGTGCTGACAACAAAATCACACAAAAATAATCAATGGAAATCCAATTTATCAACCCATGGAGGTCTGGATTTGGAGTCACACTCAAAATTAATGTGGAAAACCACACTACAGGCTGATCCAACTTTGATGTAATGTCCTTAAAACAAGTCGAAATGAGGCTCAGTAGTGTGTGTGGCCTCCACGTGCCTGTATGACCTCTCTACAACGCCTGGGCATGCTCCTGATGAGGTGGCAGATGGTCTCCTGAGGGATCTCCTCCCAGACCTGGACTAAAGCATCCGCCAACTCCTGGACAGTCTGTGATGCAACGTGGCGTTTGTGGATGGAGCGAGACATGATGTCCCAGATGTGCTCAATTGGATTCAGGTCTGGGGAACGGGCGGGCCAGTCCATAGCATCAATGCCTTCCTCTTGCAGGAACTGCTGACACACTCCAGCCACATGAGGTCTAGCATTGTCTTGCATTAGGAGGAACCCAGGGCCAACCGCACCAGCATATGGTCTCACAAGGGGTCTGAGGATCTCATCTCGGTACCTAATGGCAGTCAGGCTACCTCTGGCGAGCACATGGAGGGCTGTGCGGCCCCCCAAATAAATGCCACCCCACACCATGACTGACTAACCGCCAAACCGGTCATGCTGGAGGATGTTGCAGGCAGCAGAACGTTCTCCACGGCGTCTCCAGACTCTGTCACGTCTGTCACATGTGCTCAGTGTGAACCTGCTTTCATCTGTGAAGAGCACAGGGCGCCAGTGGCGAATTTGCCAATCTTGGTGTTCTCTGGCAAATGCCAAACGTCCTGCACGATGTTGGGCTGTAAGCACAACCCCCACCTGTGGACGTCAGGCCCTCATACCACCCTCATGGAGTCTGTTTCTGACCGTTTGAGCAGACACATGCACATTTGTGGCCTGCTGGAGGTCATTTTGCAGGGCTCTGGCAGTGCTCCTCCTGCTCCTCCTTGCACAAAGGCGGAGGTAGCGGTCCTGCTGCTGGGTTGTTGCCCTCCTACGGCCTCCTCCACGTCTCCTGATGTACTGGCCTGTCTCCTGGTAGCGACACCATGCTCTGGACACTACGCTGACAGACACAGCAAACCTTCTTGCCACAGCTCACATTGATGTGCCATCCTGGATGAGCTGCACTACCTGAGCCACTTGTGTGGGTTGTAGACTCCGTCTCATGCTACCACTAGAGTGAAAGCACCGCCAGCATTCAAAAGTGACCAAAACATCAGCCAGGAAGCATAGGAACTGAGAAGTGGTCTGTGGTCACCACCTGCTGAACCACTCCTTTATTGGGGGTGTCTTGCTTATTGCCTTTAATTTCCACCTGTTGTATATTCCATTTGCACAACAGCATGTGAAATTTATTGTCAATCAGTGTTGCTTCCTAAGTGGACAGTCTGATTTCACAGAAGTGTGATTGACTTGGAGTTACATTGTGTTGTTTAAGTGTTCCCTTTATTTTTTTGAGCAGTATATATATAAATAATCATTTTTTATTTATTTTGTATTTATTTTTTGCTTTGAAAGTTTGGGGCACCTGACAGGCTGACTACACCGCTCGCATCGCAAAATAAATTTAGAAAGCTATGTTATTCAATTATTGCACCCACACTGCTCGCACTTGCCAACGACGTCTGCGTTGCCAAGGGCTAAAATAGAAGTTCTAAGTTCTATATTCAGTTCTATTTCTGACGCAGATCGCGCTGCAAGTCCTGCCTCTCCCATCTCCTCATTGGTTTATAAAAGCAGGTGCCATCTCCTCATTGGTTATACCCACGTGGGTGACTGAAAGACGAACGAGGTCAGTGGCGGTAATGCACCTAATTTATGAAAGTTGCCAATCGCAATATAAAGTCAAGAGAAGAAAAATCCTGGAAGGAAGAGAGATGACTGGAAATGATTCGGTTGACCGTTTTATGTGTGGATTAATTGTCGGAGTAGAGGACCTTGTGCATTTAAGGCAAAATAACAACTCAATGTTTATATCCCAGGACAAATTAGCAAGCAACAACAAGCTAGCTAAATAGGACAAATTAGCTAGCAAGTGCAAGCTAACTAGCTAAATTGCCATAAATGTTTAATGCTTTTCGACCTGTCCTCAAATTAATATAATTGGTTCAGAGTTTGTTTGGATATTTTAACCTGCGTGTCGTGATCGTGTTTGGTGTGGGGGGGACAAAATACATTTGTGCATGATGGCGCATGCACGCAGCTGGTTTGGGTTCCGTGTAAGTACTCTCCCAGACTGAGTGTAATGAATTGCCTCTGAACTCAATTTTCATTACATATACAATATGCCAGGAGAAACAAATTGCAATACTGATTTCTCATTTAAATCAGTAAATTTTTTCCTCAAAATTGTGTGCAGCGAGACGTTGATATATTATCAGCAATCCGTTAAATATGTTTTTAATAAGACACCTAATCCAAGGGGCACAAGAACACTGGCATGGATGCTTGACTTCTGCTAAAGGAAGTGATTTAATGTCACTCTTGTTTTTTATTAGCCCTGCATATACCCCAGACAATGTGTAGAAAACTAAATGAATCATTGGGATTGCCATTTTTTGGGGTGAAAGGTACTTAAATGCAAGATTAATTCAAATGCATGCCTTCTCCATTTCCAATACTTCACAGAAACATGAGATTAAAGGCCTAATGCAGCCATTTTTATCTCAGTATTTAATCTTTCTGGGTAACAAATTAAGTACCTTACTGTAATAGTTTTCCATAAAAATTTCTCAAGCAAGAATTTGGCTAGGACTGTCTGGGAGTGGTCTATGGGGAGGGAAAAACCGAAAACTAGCTGTTTTGGCAGAGAGGTTTGGAACTCTCTTTGTTTTTTGTCTATTAACTAATTTACCGTCTGGTGATGTCAGGCAAGCTGAAACGCCACCCATGCAAAACCTGCTGAATAGAAGGTCCTGTGTAGATTTTATTTTCAACCAGCAACTATTAGGAAATAACAATGATCACATTTTTGTCACTATTTTACAGTTTTAGTTTTTTTATCAGCTGTATCATATTTTACAAAACACAGGTAAAAAAAAAAATTTGACTGCACTAGGCCTCAACATAAAAAATTAAGTTCAATTATTGAAGTAAATTTTACTTTTCTAGACCAGTTTAGGAGCTCTGCCATCTTACACTGTCCAATGGACACAACTGCTCTACTTTTTAAAACTAGACATTATTTTAATCCCTCATATCCTTCCAACTTCCACTATATTATTGCTATTTCAGACATTCTATCTAGAATGGGCACACCGTCAATGATTTGTCTTATGAAGTGCGGTGAGTAATTTCTAATGGCTCATTGTGTACGTAAATAATTTAGATGTGTGAGAAGGCAAAGTATCTAATTAACCTAACATGACGAAATTGCCTCTTACTGTCCTACATATCATTAAGAGCTCATGTGTATATTTTTAATTAAGTGTGAACAAGTTTACTAACTATACTAACACCTACGGATCCAGCATCAGTCAAACTACGGGACCTTTACTATTATTATTATTATATATCTCAGTTATTCCTAGACCGCTGCCTCTGGATAGAGAAGTGTACTGCACTGTATACTGGGAAAGTGCCAATGCATGAGTTGTTGGGCAGGAACGATCTGGCTACAGGCTGAGGTAGTGTTTTAATTGGTTAACTGCCATGCAGTATGTTATGCATACATCAATGCTCTTCCACGTTTACACAGAGGGGAAAACATGTTTTTTTTATTCCGTTTGCTGTCAGCCAAAACATGTTTCTCCCTCTCTACAGTAGATTATTAACATAAACATTACCTAAATATGCATCTTTCCCTCAGAAGTCATCATGCCGACCACATTTGTTTAATGATTTTATGTTATTGATGACTCTGTGTGGTTCTCTATGCTCTTCATAGCAGTCAGACCATCACAGACAAAATAGTGATTTAGTATGAGGCTTGCGCTCTCTCATTAGACATCTGTCCATCTGCAACAACACTGCTGTTCCTGACTAGATAGAGATGATTCATTCATACCCTTAAATAGTCCAGGATCAAACACATGCAAAAGGAGTCTGCACTGTTGATTGTCTGCGTCATTTGTGATGATTCTTTGCGGTTTATGATGTGATTATGCTGTGCCCCCCAGTCGGGCCCCGCCGACGAATCAGTAGGCGTGTAAATTGCGGACGATGATGAGTTTGATTAGTATTATTGTAGCAACGATTAAAATGCAATCTGGGAATACATAATTAGCATAAGCCATTTGATGAGTGGCCACGATATTACCACATTGTTTTATCAGCTGGGGCATAATTAACATTGCATAATGATGACTCGGCATAGTGCCAGGAAAACTCTTGCAGCAAGCAAGAATCCCCAAGAATGTGTGGGCGTGTCAGTCATGATAAACCAAAGTGTAAGATGATATGTGACAGGAGATTTTGAGTAGGAGAGGAAGAAATAAAGCAATTTTGGGAGTTTTAGGCCAATTTATCCCACAATACCCGGCGGCGGGGCCCAGTCAATGGCTCCTGAATGATGTCAAGAATCTTGGGTAATAAACAGACTGCTTAGTGCCACCCCGGCTTAATAAATTAAAATTTTGGAATCTCATTACTCCAAACAGCTCCGGCAACACATGATTAATGACACCACTCTAATTATACATGCAGTGTTGGAAGGTGTTTGATAATCTCATCTACAGGAATATTTATCACATTTTATTGCCAGTGGTGTTCAGATAATTCCTTTACCCACCACCCCCCAACCTCCTCCATGCACTCATCCAACATCTTTAAATATACTGTGTGGAAATAGAGAAATAGAACAATGCAGCAGCGGTAACAGGCGGGAAAAGATTCCGTCACGGTCAGAAGAGAGGGTAAATATTAGGTGAGAAGGGACGTTAGGAGTTTAAAGCCATCGGGGTCGCCGAGAGGGGGGCTGAAGGGCAGGCTCGTAAATGTACCCAAATATATGTGACATAAAAACGAGGTCATCCTTGGAGGGCACGTTGAGCGCTGCTTAAAAAATGAATAAAGGGGCAGTGTGTGTCCACACAAACTCACACACTACAGGTGTGCTTTTAGGTAAATCTCTGTGTTGACATTGCAGGTAACCCACAGTGCATTCGGGAAATTATTCAGACCGCTTTACAAATTTTGTTACGTTACAGCGTTATACGAAAATTGATTTAAAAAATGTTTTCCCTCATCAATCTACAGTACACACAATACCCCATAATGACAAAGTAAAAACTGTTTTTTAGAAATTTGTGCATAAAAACCCAACAAATATTACATTTACATAAGTATTCAGACCCATTGCTATGAGACAAAAAATTGAGTTCAGGTGCATCCTGTTTCCATTGATCATCCTTGAGATGTTTCTACAACTTGATTGGAGTCCACCTGTGGTAAATTCAATTGACTGGACATGATTTGGAAAGGCACACACCTGTCTATTTTTTATTTTTTATTTCATCTTTATTTAACCAGGTAGGCTTGTTGAGAACAAGTTCTCATTTGCAACTGCGACCTGGCCAAGATAAAGCAAAGCAGTTCGACACATACAACAACACAGAGTTACACATGGAATAAACAAACATACAGTCAATAATACAGTAGAAAAAGTCTATATGCAGTGTGTGCAAATGAGGTAGGATAAGGGAGGTAAGGCAATAAATAGTCCATGGTGGCGAAGTAATTACAATATAGCAATTAAACACTGGAATGGTAGATGTGCAGAAGATGAATGTGCAAGTAGAGATACTGGGGTGCAAAGGAGCAAGATAGATAAATAAATAAATACAGTATGGGGATGAGGTAGTTGGATGGGCTATGTACAGGTGGAGTGATCTGTGAGCTGCTCTGACAGCTGGTGCTTAAAGCTAGTGAGGGAGATATGAGTCTCCAGCTTTAGTGATTTTTTTCAGTTCGTTCCAGTCATTGGCAGCAGAGAACTGGAAGGAGAGGCGGCCAAAGGAGGAATTGGCTTTAGGGGTGACCAGTGAGGTATAACTGCTGGAGCGCGTGCTACGAGTGGGTGCTGCTATGGTGACCAGTGAGCTGAGATAAGGCGGGGCTTTACCTAGCAGAGACTTGTAGATGACCTGGAGCCAGTGGATTTGGCGACGAGTATCCAGCGAGGGCCAGCCAACGAGAGCGTACAGGTCGCAGTGGTGGGTAGTAAATGGGGCTTTTGTGACAAAACGGATGGCACTGTGATAGACTGCATCCAGTTTGCTGAGTAGAGTGTTGGAGGCTATTTTGTAAATGGCATCACCAAAGTCGAGGATCGGTAGGATGGTCAGTTTTACCAGGGTATGTTTGGCAGCATGAGTGAAGGATGCTTTGTTGCGAAATAGGAAGCCGATTCTAGATTTAATTTTGGATTGGAGATACTTAATGTGAGTCTGGAAGGAGAGTTTACAGTCTAACCAGACACCTAGGTATTTGTAGTTGTCCACATATTCTAAGTCAGAACCGTCCAGAGTAGTGATGCTAGTCGAGTGGGCAGGTGCGGGCAGTGATCGGTTAAAGAGCATGCATTTAGTTTTACTTGCATTTAAGAGCAGTTGGAGGCCACGGAAGGAGTGTTGTATGGCATTGAAGCTCGTCTGGAGGTTTGTTAACACAGTGTCCAAAGAAGGGCCAGAGGTATACAGAATGGTGTCGTCTGCATAGAGGTGGATCAGAGAATCACCAGCAGCAAGAGCGACATCATTGATGTATACAGAGAAGAGAGTCGGCCAGAGAATTGAACCCTGTGGCACCCCCATAGAGACTGCCAGAGGTCTGGACAACAGGCCCTCCGATTTGACACACTGAACTAGTCTATGTAAGGTCGCACAGTTGACCTTGTATGTCAAAGCAAAAACCAAGCCATGAGGTCGAAGGAATTGTCTGTAGAGCCCTGAGACAGGATTGTGTCGAGGCACAGATCTGGGGAAGTGTACCAAAAAATTACTGCAGCTTTGAAGTTCCCCAAGAACACAGTGGCCTCCATCATTCTTAAATGGAAGAAGTTTGGAACCACCAAGACTCTTCCTGAGCAATCGAAGGGCATCGGTCAGGGATGTGACCAAGAACCTGATGGTCACTCTGACAGAGCTCCAGAGTTCCTCTGTGTAGATGGGAGAACCTTCCAGAAGGACAACCATCTCTGTAGCACTCCACTAATCAGGCCTTTATGGTAGAGTGGCCAGACGGAAGCCACTCCTCAGTAAAAGGCACATGACAGCCCACTTGGAGTTTGCCGAAAGGCACCTAAAGGACTCTCAGACCATGAGAAACAAGATTCTCTGGTCTGATGAAACCAAGATTGAACTCTTTAACCTGAATGCCAAGCGTCACGTTTGGAGGACGTAACGGGTCTGAATACTTTCCGAATGCACTGTATAAGGAGATTTAAAAGCTTTTGTTTGTCAATTGCTGTCACTGATTCTCTTAAATAAAATGACACATGATTGACTGGACTGAGAAAGTGTTGTTTTAACGCTGCATTCTCTTTCTGTCCTTGTAAACAAAAACTCAAAGCTGGGCTTAGATTTGCTTTTAACTATGTTTGATTCTTCAGATCTGCAACCTTAAAATGTTACCTTTCGTTTCTCTGACTTAAATGTGTCTGGAATATTCTAAGTGCTTATTATACGTTTAAAATCTGCATAATGGAGATTGATAAGCAAGGTTTCCTCAGAGTTGATGCTAAAGCATACACACTCGGTTGTGTGTTTGTGAAGTCGTGCACAGATGGAGAGGTGGACTGCTTTGCATCCATCAACGTCAATAGATTCTGTCTAGTCTCTTCCCGTTATCAATCACACGGCTCCAGGAGAAATATTACTGGCGCCGCCGAGGGGGAATGAGATTGAGAAAGAAATCCATGGAACATTTAAAGGTTGCTATGCTAGTTAATGTATAATGTGGAGTCTTGAGTCTTGTTTAGTTGTAGTCCAGTGTTGATTACTGATTAGTGGTAGTACGGTGGCCCTAAGAGGCAAAATAGCTTTGGACTGAGGGGCTCATTTTCTACAAGGAGGGAAATTAGGGGGGTACGTCCCAATATTATCTCCTTTCTCCTGAAGTGTGCACTTGTTCATTACAGTACTTCCTACAAACCTATAAACATTGGATTGGTGAAGGCATGGGCTAGTAGGGGTTTCCGCCATATTTTTATACAAGTAATTACCTTTCAAATCATTGAAGGGAAGTGAACAACTGCACACTTTGGGAGGAATGAGAGATAATAGCCTAGGTCTCTGGCCAGGAAAATAGTTGTCTGGAAGAGTTTATGGATGCTCATGGCATAGGCCTTAAGTGTTTGACTTCTCAGTCCTTTTAGCTCATTATTGTGTCCTCAAACTCCAATTCCCACCTCTACCAATTTAGAAATGCCCTAGAAGATTCCATTATTCTTGACATTTTTGGCAGTAAAGTCAGATATTGACTCTATAACTCTAGAAAATAACCTCTTGGTCTGTTTTATTTTCACATTGACTTATTGACAGCTTGCTTAACCTACTGAAATGGCTTTCCAGGAAAGTACGTACATTACTTAAAAAAATTGTATAACGGTTTTGGGAAATTGCATTGATTCATGTTCATACTCTAAGTTGAATTTGAAGTTGAATTTTGCCTTTGTGTAATACTGTGTGTGTGCAGTTGATTGCAAATTGAAATGGTATGAATTCTCCTTTAGTGGTACTGTAGATGGCCTCCCAGCAACTCTCCGTTTAATGCTAACACCACTTGGTCCATTGGCAATATGGTTGTCAGAGGTTGTTCCAGAGAGAAAGAGTGAGAGTGATAAAGAGCTTTCAAATACAGCTGTCGGCTATCAGCTGCTGAAGCACAGAGTGCCTATATGAATAAGAAATGTAAGTGTTTCCGGTGTCTTTTTAATATGGCATTCAAAGTTGATGACAGTTCACATGGTTAATTAGGCCACTTTCATCACTTTTTCTTTGATATCCAACACTTAAAGATGGAAAGGTGCATTGATAGGACTATTAGGCCTAGATGGAGCGTTATTGTCTGGAAATGGAGTCTCTGTATGTATTGATGTATAATGCTCACAATATCACATTTTCCACATTATGCAACCATTTCATAGAACTGATATTCCTTCCTTTACTTTTTCAAAGGCAAAGATGTAAAGTGGATCCCTCTAATCTGGTTAGCACTGTCCCAGATCGGATTGTCCGATGAGAAGAATTGAGGAGGTAGAAAATCAGGTTTCGTTTTTTGATGTGTGTAGGCAGATGCTCTTCTTCTCAGTCTCCGCTCATAGGGAAAAATAGGTTAAACACTTTATTTGGATAGTCTGTAGAGCATCTACAGATGGACTATCTACTAACCATAACCTTAACCTTAGCAAGCAGTTACTGATAGTCTGTAGAGCATCTACAGATGGACTATCCAAATAAAGTGTTTAACCTATTTTTCCCATCTGTAGATGCTCTACAGTACAGTATGACCATCTGTAGAGCATCTACAGATGGACTATCTGGATTATCCAAATAAAGTGTGACCAAAATTTGTATTCAAACCCTGAACCTACCATGCTTTAATTAAGCCACATAAACAATAGGTTTACGTTAGGGGAATATTGGCAATTGAGAGCAAACCATGTTTTACCTCTGTAACGGCTGTCGTGAGAGAGAGTAGACCAAGGTGCAGCGGAGTTAGTGTTCATCATTGAATATTTAATAGACGAAAGAACACTATACAAAAATAAGAAAACCGACAGCCAAACAGTCCTGTCAGGTGCAAAACACTAACAGAAACAATTACCCACAAAACCCCAACGGAAAAACAGGCACTTATGTGTGACTCCCAATCAGCAACAACACTCTACAGCTGTGCCTGATTGGAAGCCACACGGCCAAAATCAATGAAACAAACCAACATAGAAAAATGCACATAGAACGCCCACCCAATGTAACACCCTGGCCTAACCAAAATAAAGAACAAAAACCCCTCTCTATGGCCAGGCTGTTACAACCTCATAACAAAAAAGTAGTTGAAGTGTTGTGAGGACAAGACACAAACATTGTGGAAGATGTAGGCAGGTGAACAGAGGCGCATTTATTATTTTGTTAAGGCATGATTGATTTCTTGTTATTGTACAGGCCGATTGTTATCGGGGCAGTGAACATAGCAGGGGAGCTACTCCCTATCTAATCCAGATACTGACAGAAGGAGAGATTTGAAATGTAGACCGGGGTTAGTCCAGTATGAGCTCCCCTTTTTTGATTCCCGTCGATCCTGGCAGGACACCCAGACTCCTGAACCCAACATCTAGGAGAGTTTTGAACATAACAAGATAACACTCACTATAACAAATCATTACAGCTATATGCTCCCTTCTTCCTCTTAAAAGTGATTAATACAGTTTTCCAATTTGATCCATCACCATCTTATGCCACTTGTCCTAATAGTGACATAGGGTTGCCATTCGTTGCCACAATGCCTTATAACAAGCGATGCATCATTCTTATGACAGTGTTAGCTAGCTAGCTTCATGGCAGCCTAGCTCAGGTGAAGTGCTAGCTACTAGCTGAGAGGGCAGAGCTAATTAAATGCACAGCACGGGGCCAGACTGTTCAGCTCTGGGCCTCATCGACTTGGAGAAGGAAGGGGGGTCTGGTCCCTGACACAATAACTCAGCGGCGTTTACCATCTGCCTCCGAGTGAGGATTGGAGGCAATAGGGGAGGCATAAATTGCGGCTGAAATCTCCCAGATTGCATCTGAATGGCCCTTTAAACAACCGCCGTGACTGCCACTGCGACTCCATCGGAACTATCAATCGTCTTCGGCCTCATACGACGAGTTTCTCTATTCCAATCACAGATAACCAGTGGTGAATCGTGGCTATTGGACCTAGGCCTTCAGTGGGGGAATAAAAATCTTCCAACATGTTGTACCAAACTCAAAATCAAGAAAAATGACAAACACACGTTAAAAAAAACGCAGTTCCACTCACCAGATGATGATCTTTTGAACCGTAACTTCTTGTTGTAAGTTAATCTTGAAACGGGCGAAGAGAAGTCAGAAGTTTCCATACATTTTTCAAAAACAGTCCCACCCATTACACGTCAAAATGTGATTGGTTGAGTCCACTATCACTCCAAAATTCTGCCCTAATAGGGCACCGACGAGCAGTTCCAGGAAGTGAATTGTCAATACAATCACCCTTGGTGTTTATTAAATATTAGTGATAGAGATATTACTGTGCAACATAGACATTCTATTTTCGTATGTTGTAGTGCCCATTGATTATGAATGTTTCAACCTCTGTGTCGAGAAGTTGTGTTTTTACCGTCAGTTTCTGGTGCAAATAGTGCCAAAAACTACACTAACCATGAGACTTGCAGTCTGTATCGTCCAATCACAGAGTAGATACAAGTCACGTAATCCACGAGTGAACACGCGTGTTCGCCAACAGATCACATCGATCACGTCACTTGCCTCTGCCCCGTGATTGTACGAAACAGCAGCTATCGTGCAGCATCATGTGCTCGCCAACAGATCACATGATTTGCATCTGCTCTGTGACTGGACTACACAGACGTCAGTGCTGTATGGGCTTAGTAGTTTGTTTGCTTCCTAACTCTGGTATGTACACAGTCTTGTACCGTTGTCTTTTTTTCATGTATCACCGTTTTTTAAAGGTGATTTATAATCTTTTGAATGAATGGTTCACCACAGAGATTTTTCTGCCTATTCAACGTTTGGAACCAGGATACTAGAATGGTGTTGAAACGCTGTTAAGTTCCTGAGCCACACTCACGAAAAGAGGGGTGTGGCCCGTCGGATCCCTATACAGTTGAATGCCTGCTATTTAGTTTTTTAAGGCGTAGCCAATGGCTGATTTGGCTAGCTAGATTTATCTCCCCAGACCACCAAAGAAAAATCCTGATTGAATCTTTTTTTCCTCTTCAGTATTAACACTTTCCTTTCCAACAAAAACTGAAAAGATGAATTCATAGTCTGATTATATTATGCTTTTCAAATAGAAATTAAAAACAAATTTAGATTTGAAATTATTTTATAAATCCTTAGGTCTTCTCTGAAGGCGTAGAAGGCCCTAGCGGTTCCCTGCTGCAAATAACAACAAAAAGCAGGTGCGCCCGTACAGGAAATGGGTGTGGGCTCTTTTCTTCTGTACTCGGAATAGCACTTGTCCTTTAGTGCATGAGAAAACAATCACACTTACACATGTGAGTGGGGGTAAGTTCGAGTTTGAAGTCCATAAATGCAGAGAGCCATGTCGGAAATAAGGTTTGTCAAGGTCAAAGACAAAAGTGGAGCCACTTAAAAATCATGGCTAGGGCTGTTGAAATGAACTAAGGAAAAAGTATTGCGCACAATCTGTCAATTTATGAGTAGCCATGCCTCTGGACATAAAACCATGGCATAAAACCATGGCAGCAGAGAAATTGAATAAATATTTGTTCACCTCAAATTGATGAGCTGTGGGCTTCCCTTATTTTTCTACTGTCCTAAAAGGTATTTTAACAGAGGACAACGGCAAAAAATATAAAGTCAACTTCAGATCATTGAGATTTTCAAATATTTTGCTTAAATGGATAGTACCACAATGGATTCTTATTATTTATTCATAAGCAGTTGTTTGCTAGGTTAACATTAAGCATGGGAAATAACTGTGCTGTTCAAAATAATATTGTGTTGTAACTTAAGGAACACTAATTGAAAGTTGAGGAACGATCGTAATTTACTTATTATGGCTGTTGGTAACGAAAGGGAAACCGGTTAAAGCGGGTGAATTTCACACTGTCCGTTCCTGGGGAAACTCTGATGACAGCATGACCGTTTGATTCAGGCATAACATCGGAATGTATTGCTGTGTAGCTAGGACGTTTCTGTAATTATAACAACGTTTGCGGGTTGAAAGTCAGTCCCAACGAGGTCGTTGGTGATTTGTTGTGAAATGTCCTGTGACAGTGTTGAGTGGGCAATCAGTGTTCAATAGAGGTTTAACATAGTACATTATATAATCACATGAACCATTTAATGCCTAATAAGATTTTCTTCCCACTACACAGCTCCACAAACTGCATTGGACTGCTGTGGCCCAGTATTGGGCAGCCTATGGCCCTTTCAATTGATTGCTAGTTTCAAGGCCATTATCATAGTTCAGAAGGTGAATGGTATAATGGCTAGATAGTTAGACCGGCGGACGGACAGGAAGACAGGAAGACCGGCATGCGGACAAACAGGCAGACATGCAGACAGACTGACAGACAGGCAGGTGGACAGACATGCAGGAAGACAGGCAGGCAGACAGGCAGGCATGGGGACAGACTGACAGGCAGACTGACAGACGGGCAGGCATGGGGACAGACAGACTGATATACAGACTGACAGACAGGCAGGCATGGGGACAGACAGACAGACAGACAGACAGACAGACAGACAGACAGACAGACAGACAGACAGACAGACAGACAGACAGACGGGCAGGCAGGCAGGCAGGCAGGCAGGCAGGCAGGCAGGCATGGGGACAGACAGACAGACAGACAGGCAGGCATGGGGACAGACTGACAGACAGACAGGCAGGCATGGGGACAGACTGACAGACAGACAGGCAGGCATGGGGACAGACTGACAGACAGACTGACTGACAGACAGACTGACAGACAGGCAGGCATGGGGACAGACTGACAGACAGGCAGGCATGGGGACAGACTGACAGACAGACTGACAGACAGACTGACAGACAGACAGACAGACAGACAGACAGACAGACAGACAGACAGACAGACAGACAGGCAGGCATGGGGACAGACAGAACAAACATAAGAAAAATAACAAACAGAAGAAAAGCTGTGCAAACAGTTATTGACTGATGATGATACTTTACACCATAATTGAAAATGGCTTTGAGTGAGTTCCAAATGACCATTTCCCCACACATCCAGGGCCTTAACCTCATGATAGTCATATGACTAGCAGACTACTGCAAGCATTTGTACACCATTTAAAACCTTTCAGATTGGATGAGGAATATCAAAGCCTTTGGGAATGCTCAACACTCCTCACATAATCAGAAATATGCCATGCGTACGCAAACATACTGATATGTGTTTGTAAGTGGAGCGTCCCCATGTTCCATACAGCTGTGGAACTGCTAAATCCCACTTGGGGATGCAGGTGTGCCTGGCCCCTCATCCCCCTCACCTTACCTAGACAGCTGCGCGTACCAATGTCATGCTGTATAACTGTATAACTCTCCCACAGCGCCGTGGTACAGGCTCCTCCCTCTCCATAGTCCCCTCTAATTTGAATAAATCAGACTAATTTGACTCTCCATTTGGCTCCAGACAAATTTAGTATTAATATTTTTTTTGCAGAAAATGATTTAGAGGCTAATTAAGGGCTCAACTTTCACATTCCTTCCAGACTCACATTAAGCATCTCCAATCCAAAATTAAATCTTGAATCGGCTTCCTATATTGCAACAAAGCATCCTTCACTCATGCTGCCAAACATACCCTCGTAAAACTGACCATCCTACCGATCCTCGACTTCGGCGATGTCATCTATAAAATAGCCTCCAACACTCTACTCAACAAACTGGATGCCGTCTATCACAGTGCCATCCGTTTTGTCACAAAAGCCCCATATACTACCCACCACTGCGACCTATACGCTCTCGTTGGCTGGCCCTCGCTTCATACTCGTCGCCAAACCCACTGGCTCCAGGTTATCTACAAGTCCCTGCTAGGTAAAGCCCCGCCTTATCTCAGCTCGCTGGTTACCATAGCAGCACCCACCTGTAGCACACGCTCCAGCAGGTATATCTCACCGGTCACCCCCAAAGCCAATTCCTCCTTTGGTCGTCTTTCCTTCCAGTTCTCTGCTGCCAATGACTGGAACGAACTGCAAAAATCTCTGAAGCTGGAAACTCATAGGGGCAGCAGCGTAGTCTAGTGGTTAGAGCGTTGGACAGTAACCGAAAGGTTGCTAGATCGAATCCCTGAGCTGACACGGTACAAATCTGTTGTTCTGCCCCTGAACAAGGCAGTTATCCCACTGTTCCTAGGCTGTCATTGAAAATAAGAATTTGTTCTTAACTGACTTGCCTAGTTAAATAAAAGTACAAGAAAATTATCTCCCTCACTTGCTTTAAGCACCAGCTGTCAAAGCAGCTCACAGATCACTGCACCTGTAAACAGCCCATCTACCTACCTCATCCCCATACTTTATTTATTTATCTTGCTCCTTTGCACCCCAGTATCTCTACTTGCACATTCATCTTCTGCACATCTACCATTCCAGTGTTTAATTGCTATATTGTAATTACTTCGCCACCATGGCCTATTTATTGCCTTAACTTACCTCATTTGCACACACTGTATATAGACTTTTTATTTTCTTTTGTTCTACTGTATTATTGACTATGTTTTGTTTATTCCATGTGTAACTCTGTTGTTGTATGTGTCGAATTGCTAAGCTTTATCTTGGCCAGGTCGCAGTTGCAAATGAGAACTTGTTCTCAACTAGCCTACCTGGTTAAATAAAGGTTAAATAAATAAAAATTTAAAAAATTCAGAAAATAATCTAGAACTGATATGGCTAGAAATGATGGTTGATGCTATAGTCGAATGACAATTAGAATTTTCCATCTTTTATGACTTTTGTCCACTCGTGTCTTTGGAAAGTTGTAAGGTGCTGTCAGTGACTATCCTTTGTGGGGAGATATCACCTTTGTGGCGTATTTTAAATAGCATTTGTTAGCCGCACTTGATTAATCTTGTCTAGTGCTTTGGAGCCAGTAAAATAGTCCCAAAAGTGCAAACCCTGCCCATCTGGCCCAACAGGTTATCAAATACTATGAAATAACGATTATTGACAGTGAAGGGTTGAGCCTAGAACATGGGGGAGTGGTGAACCTAGGTTAAGAAAAGGAAGTTAAATCCGAGACATGGGGGGGGGGGGGGGGGGGCTGCTGGGTGGCAAACGATCAGTGTTGAGAAAAGGGACATGAGGGGTGGAGACAGCTGGGTGGGAAACAAGGCAACCCGGCGTCCTGGTGAACTGAAACTCGGCCTAACCACAATTAAGAAGAAGGAAGGACCGTAGACACTGAGTGTACAAAACATCCATAACATAGACTGAATCCAGGTGAAAGCTATGATCCCTTATTGATGTCACTTGTTAAATCCACGTCAATCAGTGTAGTTTGAATGGGAAGAGACCGGTTCAAGAAGGATTTGTAAGCCTTGAGACAACTGAGACATGGATTGTGTATATGAGCCATTCAGAGGGTGAATGGGCAAGACAAAAGATTTAACTGCCTTTGACCGTGTTATTGTTGTCGGTATTAGGATCACTGGTTTGAGTGTGACAAGAACTGCAGCGCTGCTGAGTTTTTCACGCTCAACAGTTTCCCGTGTGGATCAAGAATGGTCCAGCAACCAAAGGACATCCAGCCATCTTGACAGAACTGTGGGAAACACTGGAGTCAACATGGGCCATAGTATGTCATGTGGTCATATTTTGCAACACGCTTACAGAAACCTTCAACAGTACTTTATCGGTGTCATATTTCAAACATCCATTAGATTTTTCATTAAAGTGCAAGTTACTAGCTGCTCTAAAGCCAATGGACAAAAATGACTGTACACACTCAAACCTCTCTCTCCCTCAATTTTACGTTTATCTTGGTACTCAATGAGGGCCCACTTCAAATGCTTCTAGAAATTAAAGGGACATTGAGGTAAATAGACCATGAAGAGAAAGTTGAAAAGAGTGATGGTAGCCAAGGAGGACACTTGCCTAAATAGATCATCGATTCCTATATGAACACTGTCACGGATAGGAATCGGAGTATTCCTGCTAACGCTTCAGACTTATGTCATGGTCCATTATATACCGATTGCTTCATCACAGGGTTATTATAGTTTTATATTTGTTTTTATTTCTATTCGTTTTAAGATTTGTATTTTTAATTCAGTTTATTTTCAGTCAGTTTTCAGATCTGATTCAGTAGTTTTTATGAAGTTTAATAAAACTACATTTATATTATTACGTTTCAGTTTTAGTGTTATGCTACTTTCTGTCCCTATCACTATATGTGGCAGGCTAGGAGCCATTTATCTGTTGTAGTTTTGGTGTTTTTGGGGATGTCACTTCTTGCCACTGTGGGGCAGTAATGCATGAGGTGATGGTTCAGGTCATAGGTTAGGTTAGGTTTAATAATCATAACAAAGATGCACCAAGTAAACAGTAGTAGTGGGTTAATTTTCTTAACAACCAGGAGCTGCACAGTTGATGACATGGTACGCAACCATTGGTTGATGCATGCAACGTCTGAGCAGGGGAACACAACCAATATCTGCGGTGCTGCTTGTGGCAATGTCATTTCACTGAATCTACCTTTAAATTAAAGTCAATGTCAATGTGATCTACCAGATTCGGAAGCTTGAAAACCCCATTAGAAAAAAAGCTTGAAAAACGTTTTTTATGAAACTGAACATAATTCATGATGGTTATTTGATTTTTAATTCGTTTTGGAATCAAAGATAATAGTTTCAGTGTAGTTTTAGTTTTTCAAACGGGTTTGTTAATTATTCGAATTATCTTTTTCATTTTAGTTTACTATAGTAACCTTGCTTCATTCTAATGGTAGAAACGACATCAGGGTTTCCACTTGGATGTGATACCCCATTAGGTCCTCTGTTTTATCTAAAAGGCAGCTTCACACATGAAAGTGGTTTATTCCAGTGTTATACTTCTTCCCATGAATAAACCATGAGGGGCCAAGCTAGTGGAAATCTTATCCAGTCCTGTACTGTTATAGGTTTTCGTTAAAAGATTAAGTGAAAGTCATCTCACAGGGCCCTATGGATGTGTTTTTATTTATTTTCTCACTAATGCTGGTGCAAAATTGATTTTGCCATAGGTTGTACCAGTCTTCCAGCTATACCAACAAAGTCAATGTTGCAAAATGAGGGAAGGCTGATTTGCTTTTGATACCAGCACATGAGATGCGTTCTCATTTCAACGCCAAATCCACCACTGGTGTACGTGGCCAACGAGCTCCATTTTCATGTCAGCTGACCAAAGCACGGCTTCCAATCCAAGTGCCTATGCCGTTTAGCAAACTCCAGGCGTTCACATTTGTTGGATGACATGAAAATAGAGCTCTTTGGCCATCACACCAGTGGTGGGTTTGGCGTTGAAATGAGAATGCATGATCAGAAAAGAACCCCATCAGAGTGATAGAAGTCTTCCTGGCACAGCTATGGTCTGTACAGGTGAGTGGAGAGGTGTGAGTGTGTGACCTGTTCAGAGGTGTGTGTGACCTGTTCAGAGTTTTTTTTTTTTTGTGTGTGTGTGTGTGTGTGTGTGTGTGTGTGTGTGTGTGTGTGTGTGTGTGTGTGTGTGTGTGTGTGTGTGTGTGTGTGTGTGTGTGTACCTGGTTTCCTCTGCCAGGAGGCTGATACTTGGCCGCAAGCAGTGGTGGAAAAAGTACCCAATTGTCATACTTGAGTAAAAGTAAACATACCTTAACAGAAAATGACTCAAGTAAAAGTGAAAGCCACCCAGTAAAATACTACTTGAGTAAAAGTCTACAAGCATATGGTTTTAAATATACTTAAGTTTTAAAAGTAAAATAATGAGTAATTTCTAATTCCTTATATTAAGCAAACCAGATGACATAATTTTCTTGTTTTTTTTAAATAGTAGGGATGACCAGGGATGATCTCTTGATAAGTGTGTGATTTGGACCATTTTCTGTCAGGGAAAATGTATGGAGTAAAAAGTACATTATTTTCTTTAGGAATGTAATGAAGTAAAAGTAAAAGTTGTCAAAAATAGAAATAGTAAAGTACAGATACCCTAAAAACGATTTAAGTAGTACTTAAAATTATTTTTACTTAAGAACTTCACACCCCTGGCCGCAATTGGATCTTCCACCAATAACCCCAAGTAATATCCACAAGTCCCGTGTAGCTCGGTGGGTAGTGCTTGGTGCATGCAGAGCCAGGGTTGTGGGTTCAATTCCCGCAGGGGATCAGTATGAAAATGTCTGCACTACTGTAAATCACTCTGGATTAGTGCAAATAAAAGAAACTAAAGCCACACCATTTTGCAATGGCCATCTGTCTCCGGACTTGAAACCCATTGAAAACCTTTGGTTTGAATTGAAGAAAGCATTCCATAAGCGCAGTTGAAGAATATCAAGATTCTGTATGGAGGAATGGTCTAAGACCCCTCCCAATGTTCTCTCCAACTCATAAAACATTTTAGAAAAAGGCTCAATAATTTTGACCCCTACCTTTTTGAGAGAAAACATATTACTTGTTTAACAAAACATATTTCTATGAGAAATTATATTAGTATGAAAGAATTGTATGTATTCGTATAAAATAATATAATTTCTCCTTATTTACCATACAATAAGCTCAGTATTTGAATAACTTATAATGAAGTCATTTTTGTTCATCTTTATCAAGGGTGTCAATGTAACGGGTGTCGTAAGGATTAGACCAAGGTGCAGCGGGAACGTGTATACTCATCTTCTTTATTAAATCAAAAGAAGGAAAAACAAACAAATCACGTATAGAAAACAACGACCGCCACTAAACAGTCCTGTCAGGTGCACAGACACAAAACAGGAAACAACTACCCACAAATCCCATTACAAAAACACCCCTATACATAGGACCTTCAATCAGAAGCAACGAGGAGCAGCTGCTTCCAATTGAAGGTCAACCCCATTAACTAAACATAGAAAATAGAAAGACTAGAGCTAACATAGAAATACACTTACATAGAACATAGACCAAAAAAAAACAAACCACATAAAACAAACACCCCCTGCCACGTCCTGACCAAACTAAAATAACAAATAACCCCTTTACTGGTCAGGACGTGACAGTCAATAATTTCAGACCCCAATGTAGACAGTGCCTTCATTCATTCCCCTTGATTATTCCACATTGTGTTGTTACAGACTGAATTCAAAACGGATTCAATATTTTTTTTCACACCCATCTACACCCCATAATGACGAAGTGAAAACATGTTTTTAGACATTTTCGCAAATATATAGAAAATGAAACACAGATATAAACTCAGCAAAAAAAGAAACGTTCCTTTTTCATGACCCTCTCTTTCACAGACGGTAGGCAATTAAGGTCACAGTTATGAAAACGTAGGACACTAAAGAGGCCTTTCTACTGACTCTGAAAAACACCAAATGAAAGAGGCCCAGGGTCCCTGCTCATCTGCGTGAACATGCCTTAGGCATGCTGCAAGGAGGCATGAGGACTGCAGATGTGGCCAGGGCAATGAATTGCAATGTTCGTACTGTGAGATGCCTAAGACGGTGCTACACGGAAACAGGATACTCCTCGCAGTAGCAGACCACGTGTAACAACACCTGCACAGGATCGGTACATCCGAACATCACACCTGCGGTACAGGTACAGGATGGCAACAACAACTGCCCAAGTTACACCAGGAACGCACAATCCCTCCGTCAATGCTCAGACTGTGCGCAATAGGTTGAGAGAGGCTGGACTGAGGGCTTGTAGGCCTGTTGTAAGGCAGGTCCTCACCAGACATCACCGGCAACAACGTCGCCTATGGGCTACAAACCCACCGTCGCTGGACCAGACAGGACTGGCAGCTCTTCACTGATGAGTTGCGGTTTTGTCTCATCAGGGCTGATGGTCGGATTCGCATTTATCGTCGAAGGAATGAGCGTTACACCGAGGCCTGTACTCTCGAGCGGGATCGATTTGGAGGTGGAGGGTCCGTCATGGTCTGGGGCGGTGTGTCACAGTATCATCAGACTGAGCTTGTTTTCATTGCAGGCTTTTCAACGCTGTGCGTTACAGGGAAGACATCCTCCTCCCTCATGTGGTACCCTTCTTGCAGGCTCATCTTGATATGACCCTCTAGCATGACAATGCCACCAGCCATACTGCTCGTTCTGTGCGTGATTTCCTGCAAGAAAGGAATGTCAGTGTTCTGCCATGGCCAGCGAAGAGCCCGGATCTCAATCCCATTGAGCACGTCTGGGACCTGTTGGATCAGAGGGTGAGGGCTAGGGCCATTCCCCCCAGAAATGTCCGGGAACTTGCAGGTGCCTTGGTGGAAGAGTGGGGTAACATCCCACAGCAAAAACGGGCAAATCTGGTGCAGTCCATGAGGAGGAGATGCACTGCAGTACTTAATGCAGCTGGTGGCCACACCAGATACTGAATGTTACTTTTGATTTTGACCCACCCCCCTTTGTTCAGGGACACATTATTCTATTTCTGTTAGTCACATGTCTGTGGAACTTGTTCAGTTCATGTCTCAGTTGTTGAATCTTATGTTCATACAAATGTTTACACATGTTAAGTTTGCTGAAAATAAATGCAGTTGACAGTGAGAAGACATTTCTTTTTTTAATCTTTGTTTATCTAATTTACATACTTTGTAGAAGCACTTTTGCCAGAGATTACAGTTATGAGACTTTTTTGGTAAATCTCTAAAAGCTTTCCACACCTGGATTGTGCAACAATTGCCCATTATTCTTTTCAGAATTCTTCAAGTTCTGTAAAATTGGTTGTTGATCATTGCTATACAACCATTTTCAGATCTTGCCATACATTTTAAAGTATATTTAAGTCAAAACAGTAACCCGGCCACTCCGGAACATTCACTGTCTTTTTGGTAAGCAACTCCAGTGTAGATTTGGATTTTAGATTAGATTTGGTTATTGTCCTGCTGGAGGTGAATTCATCTCCCAATGTCTGGTGGAAAGCAGACTGAATCCGTTTTTCCTCTAGGATTTTGCCTGTGCCTAGCTTCATTCAGTTTATTTTTATCCTGAAAAACTCCCCAGTCCTTAAGATTACAAGAATACCAATAACATGATGCAGACACCACTATACTTGGAGGGTGGTACTCAGTAATGTGTTCTATAGGATTTGCCCCAAACATAACATTCAGGACAAAAAGGGAATTGCTTTGCCACATTTTTTGCAGTATTACTTTAGTGCCTTGTTGCAAAACGGGATGCATTTTTATTCTGTACAGCCTTTCTTCTTTTCCCTCTTTCAATTCGGTTAGTATTGTGGAGTAACTATAATGTTGTTGATCCATCCTCTGTTTTCTCCTATCACAGCCATTAAACTCTGTAATTGTTTTAAAGTCACCATTGGCCTCATGGTGAAATCCCTGAACGGTTTCCTTCCTCTCCGGCAACTGAGTTAGGAAGGACGCCTGTACCTTTTTAGTGACTGGGGGAATTGATACACCATCCAAAGTGTAATTAATAACTTCACCATGCTCAAAGGAATATTCAGTGTCTGCTTTTTTAAATTGTACCCATCTACCAATAGGTGCCCTTCTTTGTGAGGCATTGTAAATCCTCCCTGGTCTTTTTGGTTGAATCTGTCTTTGAAATTCACTTCTCGACTTAGGAACCTTACAGATAATTGTATGTGTGCGGTACAGAGATGAATGAGGTAGTCATTCAAAAATCATGTTTGCATTAAAAGTTGAGACCCTTCAACTTATTATGTGACTTGTTAAGCAAATTTTAACTCCTGAACTTATTTAGGCTTGCCATAACAAAGGGGTTGAATACGTATTGACTCAAGACATTTCAGCTTTTCATTTATAATTAATTTCTAAAAATTTCAAAATACATAATTCTGCTTTGACATTACAGGGTATTGTGTGTAGACCAGTGACGACAACTCTCGATTTAATCCATATTAAAATGTGGGAAAAGTCAAGGTGTGTGAATATTTTCTGAAGGCACTGTACATATACAGTAGGGGTGTATGTGTGTGTGTGTGTCTCTGTGTGTGTGTGTGTGTGTGTGTGTGTGTGTGTGTGTGTGTGTGTGTGTGTGTGTGTGTGGTGTGTGTGTGTGTATCACATCTGGCCGTGATTGGGAGTCCCATAGGGCGGCGCACAATTGGGCCAGCGTCGTCCGGTTTTGGCTGGGGTAGGCCGTCATTATAAATAACAATTTGTTCTTAACGGACTTGCCTAGTTAAATAAAGGTAAAATAAAAATGTGTGTGCATGTGCATGCATGCAATGACTCCCCCTCCTGATATCCACGAGATAGAAATAAATGCTATTAACTAAGTTTCTTTTAAATGCATGATTTCTCTTTCATGTCAGCTGGAAAGGAAATGGAACACCTCTATGGGGACACCTCATTTCCAATGAAGTTTGATTTGGAACAAATTAGGATTCATGAGGAGTGATGAGTAAATGTCTGTTGATAGTTAACACAACTGGGAAATAATGATAAAAGATTGTGTCTCAGAGGATCTGGTTTAGCTGATTCTGTACGGGGAGGGAAACATTGGCTATTGGAAGAAAGTTAAATATACAATATACTGTAACATATTGGTCTACTGATGTGTCCTAGCAACACATGTTGATGATGAATAGCCTTTTAAATAAATACAAAATACATAAATAATATATTTTTTCAATACTGAGTATTCCGAGAAGTAGCAGTGTAAGGAGAATGGTTTTGAGTCAGATTAACTAAAAACCGTCAGATTAACTAAATCCTTAATGTTTGTCTGTGCCGCCATAGCCTTCTTCCCCCCCCACTCTCTCTCTCTCGTTCTCTCTCTCGTTCTCTCTCCCGTTCTCAATCTCTCTCATTTAAATACTAAATGCTTTATTGATAAAAAATACTTTTGATGCCAAAGCAACAATGTTGAACAATTCAACACTGAAAAAATAAAATACAATGCAAATACTCTCTTGCTCTTTCTGGTGGTTGCCTGTCTTCTCTGTCATCCCATATGCTCATGGGCCCAACCTTAGCGTTTAAAGACGTTTAAAGACAAACTACAGCAACACCATTCTCTCTCTCTCTCTATCTTTTTCTCTTTCTTTCCCTCTGTTTCTCTCCCTTTACCACCTAAGCATTTAAAGACAGCAATACACGTGTTTAACTGTGTTCGATCTTGTCTAGCCATCTAGCCATCTTGTCTCGAGGACCACAATGGAAATAAGTCCCAGACTTTATTGTGTGTTATCCTCCATGATTTTACTCATGTGCTCATATGGCTTTTTCAAGTTTTATGTGTGCTTGTTTTTTTAAATGGTCGAAATAATAAACTAAACTAAATTAAGCCAATACTCTTCTCTATCTCCATAGACCTTCTTGAGCTGTAGAAATTGATTGAGAGTGCAGTTCCCCACCTGTCACTCTAGATTGGCCCTGATTGGCTGGCTCCTGGTGGGGCTGAGAGGAGAGGATCGCTGACTTTGCCTTGCTCCTGTTCTCAATGCATCAGCTCTGTGGTGGAAGGTGACTGGGGGCCTACGCCACGCTGGCGAAAAACAAATAAATAGATTTTCCATTCGTCTCCTGTGGAGATCCCGTAGCACGCTGAGGTGGCTGAGGTGGCTGAGGTGGCGGCACAGCCCACTGTGCCTGCTGACTGATTTCTTGTCCGCTGCCTCGTGGATCTATACAGGTCTCTGTGTTGTGTTGTTACCCTCTACTTCTTGAGATGGGTAGTATGACCCTGTGCCATGTCCCGTTGTTTAGAAGGGTTGATATTAAGCCATATTCTTTGTTAAACCTCTATCTAGAGTCTAGACTGTCCATATTCCTTAAATAGATACAGCCCATTGCCATGTTCGGGTCTAGTTGTCATAGAGATAGGTTGCTATGGCGTTGTTGAACCTCTTTCTTTATCCTTGGTCTGTGGATTGATACATACCTGTGCCACGTTACTTGTCAAGAGGGGTTAATACATCTGTGTCATATCATATCCTGTGTTCTATTTTATTCTGTCATGTAGCCCCATTCCTTGACTCACTCTCTTTCTATCTAGACCAGGAGTAGGAAACCCTTATCCTGGAGTGCCACAGGCACTTCATGTTTTTCATTTAACCGACCTGGAAGACCAGCTGTGTTGAATTTAGGCAATCACTGAACTGATCAATTAGCTCAGTTGGTCAGTTGTGGTGCCTAGTTGGAACAAAATCCTGCAGTACCCATGGCACTCCAGGAACAGGGTTCTGTGGATTGATACAGGTGTGTGTCCTCTTGTTTAGAAGGATTAGTAAAGCCCTATGGCTCACCCCCTTCTCCCTACATATGTTCACTTGGTAAGTAAATAGCCATTAGAATGATATGTGAAAATGCCAAATGTCACACCTCCTTCTTATTTATCTACCTTTTAACAGGGATAAATGCTATATTGTTTTCTCTCTGCAAACATTTTACTGAATAGTATTTCTCTAAAAGGTCCATTATGTCATTTTGTGTATGACCTGACTGATTTCTGACAGAAATCTGATAAGTGGTATACCTGTTGGTAGCACTTTAGTTAACAATGCTCAAATAACAGGGTAACAACAGAGAAATAACACGGTAACGACAGGATAACAACTCTGTAATAACCCGCTCCTAGTAGGTTGTAGCTGCTAAATAACGATAGAAAGTGTGACTATTTTCCTGGTTATTATGTAGAACTATTATTCGTTACTTAGAGCCCCCATGCAGTCATTTTAAATTGTATTTTAAAATCATCTAGCTGTGTGTTAATTTCATGAAAATAGCTCTAAATATATTTTTTATCATTTAATTCCCTGAACCTCGTTTTTCCATTGAAATGTTTTGTCTGATCGTGTGGGCGGGTTAATAGATATTAAAATATATTCACATACACAGCCCTGATTGGTGGACAGGGTAATCTAGACTCTAGTCTAGAGCCTACCCCGCTTACTCCTTCAAAAGTAGGAGGATACATATGGAAATAAAAGATGACTGGTCATTGGTCAGAATAATTACATCAGATTGTGATGTCATGCGCTGAGCCTAAAACTCCATCCCACCTGACATGTAGAACATCTTTTTTTGCTCTTACACTAAAAGGGGATTATCATCATTTTCACAATTTCAGTATTATTTTGACCTCATAGTGTGGGAATATGTATACACTACATGACCAAAAGTATGTGGACACCTGCTCGTCGAACATCTCATTCCACAATCATCGGCATTAATATGGAGTTGGTCCCCCTTTGCTACTTTAACAGGCTTTTCAGTAGATGCTGGAACATTGCTGCGGGGACTTGCGTCCATTCAGCAACAAGAGCATTAGGGAGGTTGGGCACTGATGTTGGGCGATAAGACCTGGCTCGCAGTCGGCGTTCCAATTCATCCCAAAGGTGTTTGATGGGGTTGAGGTCAGGGCTCTGTGCAGGCCAGTCAAGTCCTTCCACACTGATCTCGACAAACCATTTCTGTACGCACTTTGTGCATAGGGGCATTGTCATGCTTAAACAGGAACGGGCCTTCCCCAAAATGTTGCCACAACATTGGAAGCACAGAATTGTCTAGAACGTCACTGTATGCTGTCGCATTAAGATTTCCATTCACCGGAACTAAGGGGCCTAGTCTGAACCATGAAAAACAGCCCCAGACCATTATTCTTCCGCCAAACTTTACAGTTGGCACTATGCATTTAGGCAGGTAGTGTTCTCCTGTTCTCCTGCCAAACCCAGATTTGTCCGTCGGACTGCCAGATGGTGAGGCGTAATTCATCACTCTGCTCCAGAGTCCAATGTCGGCGAGCTTTACACCACCAGCCAACGCTTGGAATTGCGCATGGTGATCTTAGGCTTGTGTACGGCTGCTCAGCCATGGAAACGCATTGCATGAACCTCCCAACGAACAGTTCTTGTGCTGACGTTGCTTCCAGAGGCAGTTTGGAACTCGGTAGTGAGTGTTGCAACCGAGGACAGACGATTTTTACCCACTACGCGCTTCTGCACTCGGCGGTCCAGTTTTGTGAGCTTGTGTGGCCTACCACTGAGCTGTTGTTGCCCTTAGACGCTCGATTCTTTACAGCTATCAGCAACGGGTGTGGCTGAAATAGCCGAATCCACTATTTTGAAGGGGTGTCCACATACTTTTGAATATATAGTGTGTATATATACAGCACCAGTCAAAGGTTTGGACACACGTACTCATTCGAGGGTTTTTCTTTATTCTTACAAGAATAATAGTGAAGACATCAACAATATGAAATAACACATATGGAATCATGTAGTAACCAAAAAAGTGTTAAACAAATCAAAATATATTTTATATTTGAGATTCTTCAAATAGCCACCCTTTGCCTCGATGACAGCTTTGCACACGCAAAAAACATCAAGCGCTATGATGAAACTGGCTCTCATGAGGACCGCCACAGGAAAGGAAGACCCAGAGTTACCTCTGCTGCGGAGGATAAGTTCATTAGAGTTACCAGCCTGAAATTGCAGCCCAAATAAATGCTTCACGGAGTTCAAGTACCAGACACATCTCAACATCAACTGTTCAGAGGAGACTGCGTGAATAAGTCCTTCATGGTCGAATTGCTGCAAAGAAACCACTACTAAAGGACACCAATAAGAAGAAGAGACTTGCTTGGGCCAAGAAACACAAGTAAAGGACATTACAACGGTGGAAATCTGTCCTTTGATCTGATGAGTCCAAATTTGACATTTTTGGTTCCAACCACCGTGTATTTGAGACACAGAGTAGGTTAATGGATGATCTCCGATTGTGTGGTTCCCACCGTGAAGCATGGAGGAGGATGTTGTGATGGTGTGGGGGTGCTTTGCTGGTGGCACTGTCTGTGATTTATTTAGAATTCAAGGCACACTTAACCAGCATGGCTACCACAGCATTCTGCAGCAATACGCCATTCCATCTGCTTTGCGCTTAGTGGGACTATCATTTGTTTTTCAACAGGACAACCAACAGGACAACCTCCAGGCTGTATGAGGGCTATTTGACCAAGAAGGAGAGTCATGGAGTGCTGCATCAGATGACCTGGCCTCCACAATCACCCGTTCTCAACCCAATTGAGATGGTTTGGGATGAGTTGGACCGCAGAGTGAAGGAAAAGCAGCCATATGCTCAGCATATGTGGGAACTCCTTCAAGACAGTTTGAAAAGCATTTCAGATGAAGCGATGTAGAAATCAGTAAAAACATAGATAAACCATGAATGAGTAGGTGTGTTATTATGAGCCGTCCTCCCCTCAGCAGCCTCCACTGATTTATACTTATGTAGAATGTACTTGGAACCTTCTTAGAAAGACTGTTTATTTAACAGAAACGTTTGAGAAACTACGTCAAAATACTTATACTGTATGTGGGCCAACCTTTTGTGTATTTTGCTTGTAGTTCATAGTTGTCCAGTCCTTACAGGTGATGTGCGAACAGGTACCATGTGGTTATTGACTCTACTTAGGTAATTATTATGATCATTACAGGTGCTTCATTCATAGTTTCAGACTTGATTGTGTCCTATCCCATAAAAGTACTTATACTTTATGTAATTGGTACATTAGAATGGATGAGGAGGGTATTCAACTTAAAACGAGGTGTATCTATCCACAAGCTGATACTTTTCTACACTAAACTGACTTTGTGAGAGTACTTATCTATTTTAGGAGATCACATATTGTCTACTTGCCTAACCACTATTCCAGTACACTTTTGACTGTTGGCTGTTGACCCGGCCTGTTCCAGGCTAGCAGGGGGCACAGTAGGATCTAGTGTGGGGGATTTCATCTCTGAATAGGAGTCTCAAAATAGGAGTGCTGATCCTAGATCACCACTCTTACTTTGAGATGTTTAATGGACATGGGACACCTTTGGTCAGTGTGGAGCTTGATTGACTGTGAGCCTGGATGGAACATGGCTACCTATACACACTTCTGGTACAGAAGTCAAAGTGTTCTCTAGGTGAATATCAGAAGCCAACCTGGAAACTAACATAATCAATAGATTGGCATGGAGGGGTGCAAGAAGCAAATCTCCAGCAGCTGAGGAATGGAGATGGAACATTGTAGTTGTCTTTGCATCCCTCTTGGCACTGAATCGAATAGGACCACAAGCATCAGCCCAGTACCTCCAAATGTATATTATCATATACAATGGCTAAATATTTAGCACGAAAAAACTTTAAATTATAGTCTTGCTAGTATATAGTCACATTCTAGGAATTCGAATTCGAAGAGTATGAGAGAGACCGGAGTGCAGGAAAGACTAGGTAAGCATTTACAGTTGAAGTCGGAAGTTTACATACACTTTAGTCAAATACATATAAACTCAGTTTTTCACAATTCCTGACATTTAATCCTGGTAAAAATGCCCTGTCTTAGGTCAGTTAGGATCACCACTTTATTTTAAGAATGTGAAATGTCAGAATAATAGTAGAGAGAATGAGTTATTTCAGCTTTTATTTCTTTCATCACATTCCCAGTGGGTCAGAAGTTTAAATACACTCAATAAGTATTTGGTAGCATTGCCTTTAAATTGTTTAACTTGGATCAAACGTTTCAGGTAGCCTTCCACAAGCTTCCCACAATAAGTTCGGTGAATTTTGGCCCATTCCTCCTGACAGAGCTGGTGTTAATGAGTCTGGTTTGTAGGCCTCCTTGCTTGCACACACTTTTTCAGTTCTGCCCACACATTTTCTATAGGATTGAGGTCAGGGCTTTGTGATGGCCACTCCAATACCTTGACTTTGTTGTCCTTAAGCCATTCGGCCACAACTTTGGAAGTAGTACGTTACTAGCAGCCATTTTGGGTTTCAGACAACTAGCCTGTTTTTGGAGGAGTAACTTATCACCTAGTTAAATTAGCTAGCTACTTTTTTTTTATCGAAGGAATTAGTTAGCTAAGTATTTATTTATTCCATTTGGAAGACCCATTTGCAACCAAGCTTTAACTTCCTGAATGATCTCTTTAGATGTTGCTTCAATACATCCACATTATTTTCCCCCCTCATGATGCCATCTATTTTGTGAAGTGCACCAGTCCCTCCTGCAGCAAAGCACCCCCACAACATGATGCTGCCACTCCGTGCTTCACGGTTGGGATGGTGTTCTTCGGCTTGCAAGCGTCCCCTTTTTTCCTCCAAACAAAAAGTACGATATTTGTCCCCATGTGCAGTTACAAAACGTAGTCTGGCTTTTTTATGGCGGTTTTGGAGCAGTGGCATCTTCCTTGCTGAAAAAAAACCTTTCTGGTTATGTCAATATAGGACTCGTTTTACTGTGGATATAGATACTTTTGTACCTGTTTGCTCCAGAATCTTCACAAGGTCCTTTCCTGTTGTTCTGGGATTGATTTGCGCTTTTCGCACCAAAGTACATTCATCTCTAGGAGACAGAACGCATCTTCTTTCTGAGTGGTATGACGGCTGCGTGGTCCCATGGTGTTTATACTTGCGCACTATTGTTTGTACAGATGAACGTGGTACCTTCAGCTGTTTGGAAATTGCTCCCAAGGATGAACCAGACTTGTGGAGGTCTACAATTCTTTTTCTGAGGTCTTGGCTGATTTCTTTTGAATTTCCCATGATGTCCAGCAAAGAGCCTCTGAGTTTGAAGGTAGACCTTGAAATACATCCACAGGTACACCTCCAATTGACTCAAATTATGTCAATTAGCCTATCAGAAGCTTCTAAAGCCATGACATCATTTTCTGGAATTTTCCAAGCTGTTTAAAGGCACAGTCAACTTAGTGTATGTAAACTTCTGACCCACTGGAATTGTGATACATTGAATTATAAGTGAAATAATCTGTCTGTAAACATTTGTTGGAAAAATGACTTGTGTCATGCACAAAGTAGATGTCCTAACAGACTTGTGAAAACTATAGTTTGTTAACAAGAAATGTATGGAGTGGTTGAAAAACGAGTTTTAATGACTCCAACCTAAGTGTTTAAACTTCCAACTTCAACCATATATACCTTTACCATCCCTATGCTGATTTATGCACTCCAATGAGCTCTTTCATTCGTTGTTCAGTATTGCTAATAGCTGGGTCTTTGTATTGGCATGTTTCAGCCTCCCTAACGACAGTGGAAGGTGTGATGGCGAACAATGTAGTCAGGTGATGTTTACACCTGTCCCTGGGTGACTATCTCCACCTCTGCATACCTCTCCGCCAATGAGGGAGCGGGGCCCACTAACTTGCAAATGCGGGTCAGATATTTTTAATTATTGAAAATATATTTCACAGCGGTATCGATGGTTGAATGATTCTCTACGCTATACATTGCTAGTTGTATCAGATAAACTAGAATCAGGCCAACATTTTAGAATTTTTAGTAACCAGGAAATAGCTGAGATATTTCTACATATGGCTCCTTTAAAAGAGTAGTTCACTATTTCTGAAGTAAATCTCAATATTTGATGTGAACTGCATGTTATAGATGTGTGCCGACACTTTATTTGTGATTCTTTTTGTGAAACTTACCTTGGCCAAGATAAACTTCCTAATTGCTTGATGTGCATTGTGGGGGCATCCAAAAAACATTAATTAAAGCTCCAAAAACACCCAAATACTCTCATTGTAGTGATGTAGGTATTTCCATGTTGTGGACATGAAATTGTGTCATTCCAAACTTTATCTGCAATGCTATATTCCTTTTTGTGCGACTCAATCTGTTAACCATCCCTAGTTGTGTCGTTCGCCATGTAGCCTGATGTAAGAATGGAATGACAGGTATCGCTGGAGTCGTAACCAAAATGGAATATAATGTTGCGGATGAAGTTCAGAATAATCTAAATAAGTGTATCGCGGCTGGGGTAAGTTTCTCAAAAACAAGTGAAATTCCAAAAACAATTGTCTGCAACCTTCTATAACGACCATTTACATAACATTTTTTGATTTAATTCAGAAATGGTGAACCACTCCTTGAAATGATTCTCTACCGTAGGTAAGTCACCCACTGAAGGCATTTCTAAAAATATACCTACAGTAAATAGTCCTAGCTACCATTGCAGCCCAGTCCTTTTTTTATAAGAGGGGTAAATACAGTACTATACTAAACCGAACTCTATTGTCTTTACAGATCTTCACATAGCAAAGAGAGCCTCGCGTTATGGTTGCTTCCCTCTAAAAACATCCAATTAATAATTGCAGCCCAGTGCCATGTCCAACTCTGGTGACAGGCTTTCAGTGGTCAGATACACACACATACCCAGCCCCCCCCCCCCTTCTCTCTGCAGATACAGTATTTATGGGTAATGTCAGCTTCACAATATGCCCCCTTTAACTCCGCTTCCTTCAGAAGGATGGAGTCTATGGCCTTATGCCACTTGTATGGACCCTGGTCAAAGGTAGTGCACTACATTGGGGCAGCATTTAGCCTAGTGGTTAGAGTGTTGGGCCAGTAACTGAAAGGTTGCTAGATCAAATCCCAGACCTGAGAAGGTAAAAATCTGTCATTCTCCCCCTGAACAAGGCAGTTAACCCACTGTTCCTACGCTGTCATTGTAAATAAGAATTTGTTCTTAACTGACTTGCCTAGTTAAATAAAGGTTAAATGAATAAAACAGGGTGCGATTTGGGATGTATATTTTCTGGGGGGTGAAACATTCTGATGCCCCTATCTGCTTCCTGTAGATTAGGGTTAGGTAATCCCACAGTACCCTGTGATATCCTCCTCATCCAGCCAAGCAGTAACACACCTGACTCTCCTAATCAAAATCTTGATTGTAGGGATGGGCAATCTTACCCTGCGAGGGACAGTGTGGGTGCAGGCTTTTGTTCCAGCCAAGCAGTAGACCATCACACCTGACTCTTAATCTTCTTTGAAGACTATGGCCAGTTGATTAGTAGAATCAAATTTGCTACCACTTGGCTGGAACTAAAACCAACTTGCATACCGCTTGGCTGGAACTAAAACCAACTTGCCTACCGCTTGGCTGGAACAAAATAAAACACTTTAGCCACATTCACTTGTCTGCAGTGAGATAGATTCGGATTCCTGCCTTATGCTTCGTTCCACTCTGCCTTTAGAGGCGGTAAATCCAGCAATTCAGTTTTAAGCTGCCTATGTCCCTTTCTTTCTACTGTGTTTAGAGGGTAAAATGCAGCCTTTCACCCTTAGCCTCTATATTTATTCACCACATTTACAGTGGAATAGCAATCAGGCCCTCTGAGGAGAAAATTAATCCCCCAGGCCGTGTCTCCTTTTCTCTCCTTGTCTGCATCCCCAAATGACACCCTAATCCCTATAGAGTGCACTACTTTTGACCAGAGCCCTACAGACGCCAGTCAAAAGTAGTGCACTATATAGGGAATAGGGTGCCATTTAAGACGAAGCACTTCTCGCTCTGTGAGTAAACACAGCCCTTTGAAGTTGCCTATTTGGGTGACTTTTGAGGGGTAACATTAAGCCCTTTCTCTTCTCTAGTCTCTACTCATTCCTGCTTGCTTTTTGAGCATGTAAATCGAAGACCTGTGCCAAGTCTTCACTTCTGCTTCTTCCTATAGCTGGGTTAATGTCTTTGAATCCTCTCGTTGTCCTGTAGGCTGTGATACCAAAAGAGATGGAAAGAGAGGGCGATCCCCGTTCCTTCCTCTCTTATCTGTTGGATTAATGAGTAGAAGTAGCAGGGCATTAGCGAACACTATTATAGAAAACTTCTCCGTGAACTAGAAATGGCTTGACGGTCGCCTCTCTTTAAAGTTGGGACGACGCATTCTTTCCTATACAATGCATTGTTCTACAGCTACATTCAGTCAGTGGATCATTTGTTGATTTAGAATGAGCTGTGTGTGTGGCCAGCAATACAAAAGGGGAAAACTACATTTTGGAGATCCTCAAGAAATATGTGGGCCGATTTGGGAATAAGACATTTTAACAGAGTATAATCTGAAATTTTAGGGAACAATACAGCCTACAATGTACAATGCAATTCCCAAATTACAGCTACAACACAGAATTTCACATAGAGCCTCTGAATATTACAATTATTAATGCATAGGGTTGGTTGCCACGTCTAGTATTCTCAGAAGTGGTTGGATTTCCTGGAAAATGTGGTTCTATCGCCACCTGCAGGGTGACCCAGGGTGGTGCTGTTGGCTCCCACTGACTTGCCTGGCAGGGGGAAGTATTGACACATTATATATTTTAGATTTGTTTATGCAAGTGCTGTACTTTGTAGAAATGTCTGCAAACGTCCTTTAGTTCAATGCTTTTACTAATTCCTTTCATTGCTGTAAAACCTTTGTACTATTGACAAGACCAAGTTCAATTACATGGTCTGTCATTGAATTTCATGTCACTCGTGTTGCGTAGTGCCTCTACCCCTGACCATTTTATTTTTAAGCTAAGAGGGGATGGAATGTGAGTATAACATAACATCAAACCTGGGTATAGCACTTGAAAGACTTCAAAAACTTGAGCTTTGCTTGATTGATTTGCTTTCCTATCACAATGGAACTAATGGAATTGTCCCAAAAGAGTAAACCCCCCGTCCATCTGGCACTCCAGGCAAGCTCAACCAAACGTTCAAAAGGTTTCAAAGATTTCAGAGACTATTTGAAACAGGGTTTGCGTAACATAACTCAACACAACACAATAACTTTCTCAATCTGAATTGAGTGTAAAGAAAATCTTTCCACAAGGGGCTTTGAAAACACAGATAATAGTCATGTAGAGTATTGGGCCTAGATTGCAGTAGAAGAATGAGCTGCGCGTTAGCCCTATCATCTAAATGTTAATAGCTTCATAATATGGAAACGTAATTATAATTCTATTGAGCTTTCCATGGGGAAAGTATTTAGAAACAGAAAAATACATTTCACCTCTACTATACTATGTACTGTTATGTTGAGCATATTGATAATTCCATTAACAATTCCATGTGTTAAGAAGACCTGTCCTTTCCACATCACTGGTTGTTGCAGAAATGGTTGTACTCAGTAATGTGTTAAATGCTTTGATCTTTGTGGGTTGGAAAAGGACATCACATCAATTATGGGTCAACAACATGTTGTGGGCAGCAACAGTGAGAAAAATATGGAAATCGAACTCAGGCCTTGAATGATTCCGCTGCTTCAGTGATTAGGCATTTTGTCTGGATGTGTGACTAGCTCATGTGGTTTTACTGCTACTATTGCTGCTTCTACTAATATGGCTGCTACTGTTACAGCTACTGCTACTAATATTACTGCTACTGCTACTACTATTGCTGCTACTGCTACTACTATTGCTGCTTCTACTAATATGGCTGCTACTGTTACAGCTACTACTACTGCTACTAATATTACTGCTACTGCTACTACTATTGCTGCTTCTACTACTACTACTATTACTGCTACTTCTACTACTACTATTACTGCTACTGCTATTGCTATGAGTATTCCTGCTGCTACTACTACTACCATTACTACTACTACTACTGCTACTACTACTAGTACTACTACTACTACTACTACTACTACACCCAAGGCACTAAAGTAGTACTGCTGCTAATGTTACTACCACTTGGCTGCTACTACTTCTAATACTTGGCTGCTATTATTTAACACATTCACATTTTATGGACCTTCCTATGCAAGGAAAACAGAGACAAGTAAATTATTGTTTCAAATCCTCCTATTCTAAATCCCATACTGCCTCAGTAACCCCTCTCTCCTGTTGGCGTCAACTCACAAGCTGAGACTGTTTATTCTTTATAATGCAATTACATTGTCAAGAAGAGGGAGTACTGTGCGTGAATGTAAAAATAACAACATTTAGAGAAATATAACATAAAAAATATTGTAAACAAATCCATCCTAACTTTGGTAGCTTAGCAACCAGCATTGTTATGCGGTATAGAGAGTTTAAGGTTAAGCGGAGGGTTAATGGAGCTGTATTGAGACTCATCTCCACGTGTTTGCCATTATCATCCCTGATCACTATAAGAATACCCCTTTTAATGGGGGATATTCACCTCTCCATTATCCTAATGACATATTCATCCTCCTATCACTCAGCAGATGTAAATATGGACATGGCCTTTGGCGCTGCGGCGGTAGCTCCCTTATATGAGAAACTTAAAGCAGCTACTGTGGAGTTATTTGGAACAGGAATAAAGGCAAAAGTCCTTCCTTCCTTTAGGAGATCGGTGATCGGATATATTGAATAGGTTATGTTGGATAGGTTACAGGAGATCAGTGATCAGATATGTTGGGTAGGTTAAAGTGAGGTTTACAATGCGTTGCTTTCACCAGGCCTAATTGTGTCAGATCAGAGATCTCTTCCGTTTAGAAAGGAAAGACGCTGGCCATTTGAGGGAACTTGAGACATTTTAGCTACTTCTATTAGAATGGGGCCTGTACTGTAACCAATTTTGTCACTTCAACACTTTCTTAATTGTCTGTCTTTGTTGCATTGAAATCAATAAATAAGGAGATGACGCAGACCACATTTCTTGAGAACGGAGGCAGATGCGGCCTTGAACTATCTGAGTGAATGGCTTGTGAACTGAGTGCACAAAAAACATTTAATGTACTGTATTGTTTGTGTACATGTTGCTCTTGCAAAACATCTTTCACTGCCCTTGTATATAACAATCTGTCGTGTCATGTAGAGCAACACAGCAACATACACATGTTCGCACCACATCCCACTTTTTCAATGTTTGCGGGAGAGTGCATCTGCAAGCCTGCGCTCACTCCTACACAATGTCCCCTTATTCCTCTATTCCAAGAGCTCCCCCACTCTTGAACCTCTGAAAAACAATTTCCCATTCAAATACAGTGTACTCGAAATCACCACTTATTCCCACCACCGCAGAAATCCAAGCTCACTGGAGTTTGCAAGGCTGTGGAGACGCACTACCCTTTCATGTGGCTTCATTCTGAGAAGGGAAAGACAACACTGAACACTGAGCTCAATCCCCTGGATGGCCTGTTTCGGCTGTCCACGGCAATCGATTGGTGGTATCGAGTGCCGCACCGCCTGAATCCAACTTGACGGATGCCACGGAGGCCGAGGCGTCCAAATGGCCCAGCGAATAAGACTGTTTTGACAGACTCATTGTGGTGAAAAGGCATTGCATTGACCACAGTGAGCCACTGGAGTGCTGGGGCTGCGAGATGGGAGCATTTTGAAGGCACTGCCGTTACCGCCATTCACTCTGCTCAATGGCGTGGTAAACCCATTTAGACCATTTGAAAAGTCACAACTACTCTGATAAAGACCTAGTTCTCCAGCCAACCCTGGTGGGACATCAGCTATTGGATCCTCCATGGCCTTCACAAAGTGGGATAAAGAGGGGGAAAAGATGGATACATGCACGCACGTGCACACACACACACACACACACACACACATGTTCTCATAGTCTGAAGATGGAACTGATGCACTATGTTTGAAAAAGAAAACTTATTATCATGATAACACAGTCAGTTCTCTCTTGGTTGTATGAAAAAAACTCATTCTCTTTTACTTTAAATATGCAAAGACCCAGTACCATTCAGTATTCATGTATTCAGCCATGCAGATGTATGCATGTGTTCACTGCAAATTCCGTCGTCAGCAGTGGACTCATCACTACTGCATGTTCAGAATTATAACCTCTGTATTGGTTATATGTTAAAACAGTCATTGTGAGTAACGTCAGAGGTGGATGCGGATCATGTAAGTTGCTGTAGGTGTTTGGATAAGCTAAATGTGGCGTTTCAGAAATGTGATTGAATTAGCTATGGCTATTATATTGTTCTACGGGTGCACTTCTGAAAATAGTAACCTGGTACAGTATTTTGGTAGCTTCTCAATAGTCTATGCCAGGGGTATTCAAATATTACCCAACGAGGTCCGGATTACTGATGTTTTTTTGTTCTACCTGAAAATGAATTGCACCCACCTGGTGTTCCAGGTCTAAATCAGTCCCTGAGGGGAAGAATGGGGAAAAAGCAGTGGAACTGGCTTCGAGGTTCCCCAGGGGTACGGGAAATGCCGTCGGGGGTACGCCAAATAAAAATGTGATTCACATTTATTTATTTTTTAAGAATATAAAAAAAACTATTCTTCACATTTTCAAACAGTCCATTTAGTTAGGCCCGCATCCATAGAGACACATACCAGCTCTACTGGCAGTACTGCTGCTACCAGCAATACTACACCTGCACCTGTCAACGCCACAAGTTGTTCTGCTTCCACGAGCACATCCAATGCTAGCATCAGTCATTCTACGTTTGTTGTTAGCCCAACTAGCATGGACAATGACAGTTGTGAATCTGATGCAGCCGAACAGCTACTGCCCCCTTACCCGGGAAATCACCAAACAACAGACAGGGACGTTGGACCATCGAAGAGATGCAAATTATATTTTGTCAATTACATTGACTTTTGATACTTCATTATATTTAAAACCAAATACTGAAACTTTTACTCAAGTAGTATTTTTCTGGATTACTTTTACTTGAGTCATTTTCTATTGAGGTACTGTACTTATTATCTGGTTTATAAATCAAATCAAATTTTATGGTCACATACACATGGTTAGCAGATGTTAATGCGAGTGTAGCGAAATGCTTGTGCTTCTAGTTCCGACAGTGCAAACATATCTAACAAGTAATCTAACAATTCCCCAACAACTACCTAATACACACAAATCTAAAGGGGTAAATGAGAATATGTACATATAAGTATATGGCTGAGCGATGGCCGAGCGGCATAGGCAAGGTGCAATAGATGGTATAAAATAGAGTACATACATGTGCTATGAGTAATGTAAGATATGCAAACATTACTAAAGTGGCATTATTTTAAGTGGCATTGTTTAGTGACTCGTGATCCATTTATTAAAGTGTCCAGTGATTGGGTCTCAATGTAGGCAGCAGCCTCTCTGAGTTAGTGATTGCTGTTTAGCAGTCTGAGCAGCTGTTTCTCAATCTCTCGGCCCCAGCTTTGATGCACCTGTACTGACCTCGCCTTCTGGATGATAGCAGTGTGAACAGGCAGTGGCTCGGGTGGTTGTTGTCCTTGATGATCTTTTTGGCCTTCCTGTGACATCGGGTGTTGTAGGTGTCCTGGAGGGCAGGTAGTTTGCCACCGGTGATGCGTTGTGCAGACCGCACCACCCTCTGCGCCTTGCGGTTGAGGGCGGTGCAGTTGCTGTACCAGGCTGTGATACAGCCCGACAGGATGCTCTCGATTGTGCATCTGTAAAAGTTTGTCAGGGTTTTGGGTGACCAGCCACATTTCTTCAGCCTCCTGAGGTTGAAGAGGCGCTGTTGCGCCTTCTTCACCACCCTGTCTGTGTGGGTGGACCATTTCAGTTTGTCTGTGATGTGTACGCCCAGGAACTTAAAACTTTCCACCTTCTCCACTGCTGTCCCTTCGATGTGGATAGGGGGGTCTGCTGTTTCCTGAAGTCCACGGTCATCTCCTTTGTTTTGTTGACGTTGTGTAAGAAGTTGTTTTCCTGACACCACACTCCGAGTGCCCTCACCTCCTCCCTGTAGGCTTTCTCATCGTTGTTGGTGATCAAGCCCACTACTGTTGTGTCATCTGCAAACTTGATGATTGAGTTGGAGGCGTGCATGGCCACACAGTTGTGGGTGAACAGGGAGTAAAGGAGAGGGTTGAGCACACACCCTTGTGGGTCCCCAGGGTTGAGGGTCAGCGAAGTGGAGATGTTGTTTCCTACCTTCACCACCAGGGGGCGGCACGTCAGAAAGTCCAGGTCCCATCTACGCTCGTTCAATTACTAGATTGTGTCATATTGTTGGATCTACAAAACAAGTGACCTGGCCACATGGATTTATCTCAACATAAGACCACTTTCAAACTTTTTAGGTCTGAATACATCTGACAAACTTTGGTTTTGGAGTGCAAAGGCCCTTCAACAGTTGTTGGGCCCCATGTACGGCAGTGCGCTGCACTTCAGAATGATTTGTGGTAGACCTCTTAGACACCTCCTTTACTAATGGAAAAACTATTTGATGCTCAGTTAATGGAGTTCAGTGGAATGGGGAACTATTTAGCATCTATGAGGCTTGCTGACAGATTGCATAAATTAAAAGTCCCCCTTTTTTTCTACTCTGTAAAATGTTGTTCAGCTCAGTCTAATGCTCACGATCAATCGGGTCAATGTCATATCGAATGGGACAAAATAGCATTGATGATTTGCGGTTTTCACTTTTGATCTCTAGTTTTTTCCGTTTCTCTCAAGGGGGGGGGGGGGGGGGGTGTTGTGCATTCATTCTTGTGTCATAATATTCCACGTTGATGCTACATTCGTTGAAAAGGCACCACTTTATTTGGAATAAGGTTAACTAGAGGGGGCACATCTCTGTGTTGGCAGTTCAGTGTCCTACTAGTGTCTAGGCCTACTGTGCACCTCAAGTTATTGTCCTATCCACAAATGTCCTATCCATACAGTTACACAAGGTTGATTCTACCTTTTAGATTACCTTCTCTGACCGAAAATACATTTATTTGATGATTTTTTCATTTCCACTCCCTTTGATTACATTACTACACTAGATCATTATTCCACCCAGGAGTGAGTCTGATGAGCTAAGGGACTGATACAGATCAATTCCCCCCCTCATTAGAAGAGCAGTAACTTTTACCACGACACACACAAAAAGCCTTTACACTTTTTACTTCATTTTTTCTTCTATTTTGTTATGACTACCTCGGCACAGTTTTTCAGCCTGAGTTAAATGTCAAATAATGGTTGGGAAGGAGCTCGAGTTCACCGAGGGAAAAGGGAATAGGAATTAGTCGAGGTTGGTTCTAATCAGCCTGTGCCATAGGTGGCTGGGAGACTATCAGCCCGGAGTGAAACAGCTTAATAACAGCTCATTAAGAGAATAGTCCATCACTGATAAGGGGGCCCCCGGGACGTACTAATTAAAAAGTTGGAATGTCAGGGGGTGAATTGTACCTCGGCTGTACCAGCTGAACTTATGTGCGAGACAAAAGGTGCTATACACTCACATTGTCTTCTATTGTTCTACCCACCGTGAGGCGGAGTGACCCTAGACACACTGTGCCGGGGTCCTTTAGCTGTTGCTTAACACTGGCAGTATTAAAAGTTGAAAAGGTTGAATTGGTACAATGATTCCACAAAATGTGATTATTTTTCTCTCCCGTCTGTGTACTGTAATAGCATTGTGTGCAGGTCTGCGTAGTGTGACTGATCGTGTGTGTCTGTCGGTATGTCTGTCTTCCCCCACTTGGTGGCAGAAGAGTTCTACTGAATGAAGCTGGTTCTTCATTGTCATCACCCCATTGCTCCAGAAATACCTTATGAGATGATTCAGGAGCACACAACCTATCAACATTTGATCATTGCAAGGTTGATGCAGTTCAATTTGAATGTGTCCAACGTGCGCTGAACTCAATATCCATTTTTGATTTGATGGTACTGAGCTGCAGTTGGTGGAGTTCATTGTTATATTTGAGGTTGCTATCCAGCTTTGTTATGTCAGCACAGTCATAATGCAAACCGCTACCTCTGTCATGACAACGGTCATCTGACTTGAGGGGTCATGAATGGACATGAAACCCATAGAAATAAAATCACTGACTGTTCATAGGTTGCACCTCCATTACATGGTCAATCACTGACTGTTCATGGGTTGCACCTCCGTCACTCGGTCACATCGTTGCCATTGTTATCAACGTTCGACTGACGCTGCAGCCATATTGATGCTCAAAAGTAGAACGGGGGCTAATGACTGTTTCATCTGAAATTACACTATAGGGGCTTGGGGATACGATGACATTGCTAAAGTAGGCACATATTTAGTAGGAAACAACTTTGCCATCATCATGTTGTCAAATGTACTTTAGAAAGATTGCAATGTTGTCAATAGCTAGCAAAGTTTGTCACAAATATCTAGCAATGCTAACATTAGTGAGCTAAAATCTGGAGGTCTCCCCTCAATCTAACGCTATACTGCAACTAAAGTAAATGTGGCGACATCAAAATGATGACTAAATGTTTTCCTGGTAATTATTTGCCTCCTTTTGAAATGTTATTGTGTTTCCAATCCACAGTAATGCACTTTAGACAAAATCTTTGTCAGCGCCCACTGAGAATGCATTGAGTAGAATTCTCAGTTGGGCATCAGTCCTAAAATGAACGTTGAAAACAGTATTGTAACGCAACGTGCCGTCCATTAATTCAATGATTAGAATCTATGATGACACGCACCGATAGGTCTTAAAACACCTTCATGTTAATGATATAGTGAAGTGTAACAGATAATTGAAATATTGAAAGGTGGGATATTGACACCTTTGCACAACAACTAAATTAAAAAATATACACTTCTCAAAAAAATAAAGGGAACACTTAAACAACACAATGTAACTCCAAGTCAATCACACTTCTGTGAAATCAAACTGTCCACTTAGGAAGCAACACTGATTGACAATACATTTCACATGCTGTTGTGCAAATGGAATAGACAACAGGTGGAAATTATAGGCAATTAGCAAGACACCCCCAATAAAGGAGTGGTTCTGCAGGTGGGGACCACAGACCACTTCTCAGTTCCTATGCTTCCTGGCTGATGTTTTGGTCACTTTTGAATGCTGGCGGTGCTTTCACTCTAGTGGTAACATGAGACGGAGTCTACAACCCACACAAGTGGCTCAGGTAGTGCAGCTCATCCAGGATGGCACATCAATGCGAGCTATGGCAAGAAGGTTTGCTGTGTCTGTCAGCGTAGTGTCCAGAGCATGGAGGTGCTACCAGGAGACAGGCCAGTACATCAGGAGACGTGGAGGAGTCTGTAGGAGGGCAACAACTCAGCAGCAGGACCGCTACCTCCACCTTTGTGCAAGGAGGAGCAGGAGAAGCACTGCCAGAGCCCTGCAAAATGACCTCCAGCAGGCCACAAATGTGCATGTGTCTGCTCAAACGGTCAGAAACAGACTCCATGAGGGTGGTATGAGGGCCCGACGTCCACAGGTGGGGGTTGTGCTTACAGCCCAACACCGTGCAGGACGTTTGGCATTTGCCAGAGAACACCAAGATTGGCAAACTCGCCACTGGCGCCCTGTGCTCTTCACAGATGAAAGCAGGTTCACACTGAGCACGTGACAGATGTGACAGAGTCTGGAGACGCCGTGGAGAACGATCTGCTGCCTGCAACATCCTCCAGCATGACCGGTTTGGCGGTGGGTCAGTCATGGTGTGGGGTGGCATTTCTTTGGGGGGCCGCACAGCCCTCCATGTGCTCGCCAGAGGTAGCCTGACTCCCATTAGGTACCGAGATGAGATCCTAAGACCCCTTGTGAGACCATATGCTGGTGCGGTTGGCCCTGGGTTCCTCCTAATGCAAGACAATGCTAGACCTCATGTGGCTGGAGTGTGTCAGCAGTTCCTGCAAGAGGAAGGCATTGATGCTATGGACTGGCCCGCCCGTTCCCCAGACCTGAATCCAATTGAGCACATCTGGGACATCATGTCTCGCTCCATCCACCAACGCCACCTTGCACCACAGACTGTCCAGGAGTTGGCGGATGCTTTAGTCCAGGTTTGGGAGGAGATCCCTCAGGAGACCATCCGCCACCTCATCAGGAGCATGCCCAGGCATTGTAGGGAGGTCATACAGGCAGGTGGAGGCCACACACACTACTGAGCCTCATACAGCCTTCCCTGTAGCTCAGTTGGTAGAGCATGGTGTTTGCAATGCCAGGGTTGTGGGTTTGATTCCTACGGGGGGCCAGCACAGAAAAAAATTGTATGAAATGTATGCATTCACTACTGTAAGTCGCTCTGGATAAGAGCGTCTGCTAAATGACTAAAATGTAAATGTAAAATGTTGACTTGTTTTAAGGACATTACATCAAAGTTGGATCAGCCTGTAGTGTGGTTTTCCACTTTAATTTTGAGTGTGACTCCAAATCCAGACCTCCATGGGTTGATAAATTGGATTTCCATTGATTATTTTTGTGTGATTTTGTTCTCAGCACATTCAACTATGTAAAGAAAAAAGTGTTTAATAAGATTATTTCTTTCATTCAGATCTAGGATGTGTTGTTTAAGTGTTCCCTTTATTTTTTTGAGCAGTATATTGTGAGAAATTTTTCCGGCATTTGCATGCCTTTCCTTAAATGAGTCACACAAACACTTATTTTTTAACCCACTCAAATATTTCCATACTGTATATAAGTATTGTCCAGTATATCATTTTACTTGGCATGTCATTATTCACTCTCAAATTGCCTGTTATGTGCACACAAATGAACAGATGACAGAAGAGAGACTTACAGCTAGATGGAAAAGTAGAGAGACATTGATCGGGGTTAAATTCATCTTTCCATCTCACCTTTGCCAGAAGCCATGATAAATTATATTCCATGTGTCATCTGTTAAAAGCATATGATCACTGGGTGACACCCACTCGAAGCCACCACGAATAGACAGGTTGAGAGGCTTGGCGACACTGTCTCTGTCACTCACCCAGATGCCTCATCTCTAGTGACCATATAAAAGGAAATCAAATGAAAGGCGCTTGCGATTAAGATTCTGTCACATCCCCACCATCTCACACACAGAGTTGAGAGTTGGAATATCACCAGTGCTCTTGATATTCTCTTCTTCAGTGACAAATAGCAGTTTTTCCCAGTACAGGACTTGGTTGTAACAATTATGAAGACATAAAGCGTATTTCTTCATATTAGAATGTATTATAGACTCTGCTGGTTCCCCCTTATTCATTTCATTGCTACTGCTGCCATTGATAGTAGGGGCAAGAACCGTTCATACACAAATAATTTATCTTCTGGGAAGAATTGATTTAATGACAACCTCCTTTGGCCGCAATCGATGGCGAAGAAGCAAAGGTGCATTATGGAGAAAAGAAGACAGATAATATCACATCACACAGTCATCTCCCATCACTCTAAACTAGCGTCCTTGAAATAAAATCTCCAAAAAAGTACCCACTACATTCCCTCAGTGCATTGTAGATGCCACCACAATATTTTTCAAATGTGCTTTGTCATTTAAAAGCAGTAGGTTTAGCACATTCTCTATTCAGTCTAACCTATTTTTGACCTACGTCGAAAACATTCTTCTTGTACTGTAAGAAAAGCTAAAAGCATTTTTGGATTCATGCACTGAACAAAAAAAATATATTGTAATGAAATGAAATAACTGCATATTGATTCAAACATGCTTTTCTGCTGTGCGGGAAAAGGTGTTTAACTGTATTTTTCTGGTTGCTGCTTTACTTTGAATAGGTCTGAAATAGTACTGTTGCCTTGAAATGTCGTAGGGTTTTAGAAACCATTCAATCAACAAAACATTTTCTTCACCACTCCGGTCACTCAATCATATTAATTGTATATTGTAATACTTTCAGCATTAGCAATGAGTCAGCAGCTAACCTTTGTGTATTTACAGAAATAGTTTTTCCTTGTTTTAGCGCAGACTGTCTGTCACATATTACCTTGCTATTTTCAGAATTCAACAAAAGCCAGCCATTACCACAACACTATCTTGGCATGCTCTTTCAAAAGTAGATTACTTATTTAATATTAATTGACATAATGCAAATGCATCTTTAATATCTGTATTGGCACCATTATCTAATGTTAAACATTTGAGTACAAGCCCAGAGACCCGAGTGAGTCCTGGGCAAATTCCACAGTAATGGAACTACGCTTTGACTCAGGTTTTTCACTTACAAATTTATGCCAAACAAAAAACATTGATTTCAAGGTTTAACAAACCATACAACTCTATACACAATAACTACTTTTAGCAATTGCCACTGGAAAATGTACCAAAACCAATTTAGTCGAGGAGCTGTGTAGATGCAAACTTTAGTAACGGAATTCCGGTCTAATCTCCTCAGGTTTTTATGTGACCACGTTTGATAAAAACTAATTAAGATTCAGTGATGTCTGCAGAAAGACAGGGGTGTCAGCTATGACATGACACCTTGAGTTTGAAAAAAAAATATTTTGTTTATTGAACTCCAGTAAGTGAAGTGGATTTACACCCGGTAACAGAATTACGGTAACGGAATTACCTCATGGGTCACTGATCTGTACTACACAGAAATTAATTTATTATGGATTTGAATGTCATTTTCCTCATGTTTCACAAGTTTGGACATCACAGTGCAGCACAGGAGAGCACAGTAGGCTACAGTGTAGTGCAATACAGCACAGTGCAATACAGCAGGGTAGAGTACAGTAGAGCATAGTTCAGTAGAGTATAGTTCAGTAGAGTACAGTACAATATACTCTACTGTACTATACTCAACTTTTCTTTACTGTACTGTACTACTGTATTGTGCTATACTCTACTGTGCTCGACTCACTGTACTGTACTGTGCTATGCAAACTTGTGAAACATACATCTATAATAGGTTCAGATTTGGTCCAGTCCATCCATCTGTGGACATTAACATCAAGGCCAGGGTGGACTGACCAAAGGTCAACATCCATTTTGGTTGGTGTTCAGTGGGTGAAGATGCTGGTTAAAGTAAATGGAGAGAGAGGGGGCTCATGGGTAAGTGTCTGAAAGAGCTGGGAGAGGGGACATTAACTGGAGAGTGAGAGAGAGAGAGAGAGAGAGAGAGAGAGGGAGGGGTTGTCCAGACCCAGACTGTTTTAGCACTCTTGGTTTGACCACCAGACAATAGAAGTACAAAGCAAACAGTTATGAGCTCAACATAACAGTATGCCAGTGGACTGGAGGACAGTAGTAGCTACTATGATTTCCCATTGTAGCCAATTCAGTTTTTATTTTTTTGGGAACGGAATTACGAGTTTTAATCACTTAATAATTCTTAAACAAAATTGATATCAGTAAAATCACAATAAGTAATTGGTACAGTGATACTGGTACTTATGCCAGTACTTATTTCCTTCATTAAAATGCAAATCATTTTATAAAATTTTTGACATGCGTTTTTCTGGATTTTTTTGTTGTTATTCTGTCTCTCACTGTTCAAATAAACCTACCATTAAAAGTATAGACTGATCATTTCTTTGTCAGTGGGCAAACGTACAAAATCAGCAGGTGATCAAATACTTTTTTTTCCCTCACTGTAGGTCTACGATTACTTGTTACTTTGAACTTTAATTATCCTACCTCCTCATGAGGGGTCTTGGTAATAGAATTACAAGCCACAAGGCAATATTTCTTAAACTTACAGAAGGTAAACAATTTCTCCAAAACTATTATAAATATGAGTGTTGATATTAGTTGGCAGGGGTCTTTACTTGAAAATCATTGTGTTTTGATGTACAGTTGAAGTCAGAAGTTTACATACACCTTAGCCAAATACATTTAAACTCAGTTCCAAGCTGTTTAAAGGCACAGTCCACTTCGTGTATGTAAACTTCTGACTCACTGGAATTGTGATTCAGTGAATTATAATTGAAATAATCTGTCTGTAAATAATTGTTGGAAAAATTACTTGTGTCATGCACCAAGTAGATGTCCTAACCGACTTGCCAAAACTATAGTTTGTTAACAAGAAATTTGTGTGGTTGAAAAATGAGTTTTATTGACTCCAACCTAAGTGTATGTAAACTTCTGACTTCAACTGTATTTCTGATACCTTTTAAGACTTTTTCTGGTATGAAGACTTTTCAATCTGTTTATCCATAAATGAAAGCCTTTACTTATGCCTGATGGAAAATGGTTGAAAAATGTATATATGCCTTAATTCCCCCAAAATATAGACTCTTAGCTTTCATTTGACACCCAATTTGTTGGTGCTCATGGGTCCTTTTTCATGGAAATGCCATCCTTATTCCATAAGCTGGGTCAGGGTAAAAGCAGCATGAGCCTTTAAACTTTAGTAATCCTCTTCAGTACTACCAATATTGCACGGCAATGATTCTCCCCATCGCTGTCTCCCTGCGCAGGGAGAGGAACAGGTGTTGGCCAGGAACAGCTTGTATTTTGGGCCTGTGATATTGTGATGAGGTGACAGTTCGGAGCCGCTTTGGAATTCCACCGCCTCTGTGTGGTGGTGGGGGCGTTCCAGGGGGACATGGCAGATCTTCGGGTGCACACAGCTGGCCGTGGCGTGTGCCAATGAGGGCCAACTGTGCCTGCCGACCGCTCCCTCCCACAGATGTCAGAAGCCATACGTACGTGCAGCGCCGGGGCCTGTGACAGTTTGTCTTGACCTTGTTCTCCCACCTTACTGTCGCTGAATGGGAAGTGAAATGGGGATACTGGCAGGTGTTCCTTTAAAAAAAATAAAAAATTGTCCTCAATGGGACAACTGGTAGAATAAAAAGATAAAATCATGAATGATTGAAGATGCACCAGGCTGCTTCACCACACACGGTGAAGCTGTGGAGTATAGGAACATATTGCTTTCTATCTTTACACTGTTGATAAAAATAAGATTATCGACAACGTAACAAGTTTTCAATGGCAGACGTGCAGTAGTCAGAATGGTTTTTAAAGGCCTGAAAGAGACTTTGAAATGCAGCTCCGCACATGAACAATGGTTGTACCCATTGTTGTTGCTGTTGCTTTTCTATTTTCCTTTCGAACAATGGTATTTGTATGCACAGTTTTGAGGAATGCGTGTGTGTTATGTCATTTCAATGTGTGGCTGCCATCATTCAAGATGTCCACAGTATTTCACTCATTGCTGCACACTCTTGAAATGGGTCACCTTCATATTAGTCAAATATCTCCATGGTAAGAGATTACATATTCATTCCAACAGCAGAGGGCCCTATTCGTTTTTGGTTCCCATTCAGATTGGCCTCCACATCCTGCTAAAGCCTACGTAACCAAGCTACAGCATCCCCTTTATAATTTTAGACACAAACACACATCCACCCCATGCAGCCCATGCACCCCTCATCTGCTACCACCAGAATCACAGCTCGTTATCTAATCAGTTAGTACATTTCAGAGTCGACTGAATTAAACTGAGAATCCCAATAGAATCATTGATGGGGAGCATGTGTTGCAGTGGATCACTGTAGATGTTAAAGTGACATTTTCAGGAGCACAGGGGTGGGTTTAGTAATCGTGCTGAGATTGTCTCCAATGTTGTTGGTCCCAATGACTATTTAATTACAATGGGTAAAGCATTTGAGATAGAATATTTAGACATGATCTTACAAACTAAATGAAATGTTACAACATCCATATTAGGAAGTTGTCAGTCTATGCAAGCCTCAGTCCCCATTTCCATTGAAATAGAGGGAATGTCATCAAGAGTCTTCCATTTTTGTATCCTTTTTAATTCTCATAATTCCCTTTATCAATTGACTCAGCTCTCAAGATTGTCTCTGGCAATTTCATTACAGCCAATTAGAGAAGTGAGAATAGCTTCAATTCAGTGCGACTGAGCTCGGGCGAAACAACATGCGTCACTGCATGCAAAACAGTGCATGCCTGAGGTGGTTGGCCTGGAAACTCAGAATAGCTTTAGACACACACTTCCTCAGGACCAATAACAGCCTGAATTGTGTAAAAGACTAGAAGACTTAATAGAGTTGGGCTGTGTATCTTGTCTGAGATGACCCAGCAACAATGCAGAGTCTGCAGACACTGGGGTGTCTTACTGACTGTAAATTGAACAGTTATGACATCAGTGAATAGTTGCTTTTTGCCAAAGAAGTACATTTTTATTATATCAGTATGATACATTCATATTAATGCAATTTACATTAAATGTAGGCATGCATGTGTACAACTTAGATTGATATTGGTAAGCCACATAATTTAACATTCTTAAAGGGGCATTACACTCAATCAGGAATTTGTTTGGTTATCTAAAAGGCACTCCATAACATTTTGGCTTTATGGGTGCTCACGAGCCAAAAGGTGTCCCCAAAATTGGACCATATTGAATAGAAAGGGGCACACCACCATGCTCATGAGGAAAGGCTATTTGTTTACATTTAAAAACAGGTTTAATTAGTTAAGTAATGTATGCATATTGTGAAGTATGTGAACGCAAATCATACCGTCTAAATTTAAGATGAAACAACTAGAAACTAACTTCTGTCTGTAGTGTACGTTTAAGTCCCCTGATACAGAATAGCCATAAGTCATTGAGTTGGTTCTCATTCCTGAATGATGGACCCTCAAAAGACAAACCAGTAGCTGGCAACCATCCGTTGAGTCACAGAACAAACAAAAAGCAGTTTGAAGGGGTCAGTTGTCAAGGAAAAGTAATTGGTGGGAAATATAAATATAGTAAATACATCAACCAACTCTGCCTTTGGAGAGTGATCTACATCCAACATCTCCACCGTTTCCTCGTCATCCACATCTGTCTGGCCGTCCAAACAACCCAAGGCTGCGGATATGCAAATCCAGCGGTCCGTTTTGGAGGAAAGTATCGACTGGTGTTTATATCAGTCAGAGTGCTGTTTGTTTGTTCTTCCCTGCTTAGCATTCCACTAAGGTGCCATTTTCTTGGGGTCTCTCCATTGAAAGAGGGAGTGACAGCAACCCCCCCTTTCTCTCACTCTCTCCCTTTTCTCTTCATGAATATCCAGAGTTATTTTCTCCTTTTGACAGATTATGCATCATGGTTTTTAATTGATCCCTCTGGGGTACAATTCACATTGTTTGTGGGATTTAGCCATGCTGTGGTTTGAATTCCACACTGTGTTTCCGTTAGCGAACACAAACTCTTGAATACCTGACTGACTGAGTGACTGGGGCTGCCTCTAATTGTCTATAGAATCACATACACGTTGCTTAAGTATTTTCTCTTTTGTACAATGTTGGGGAAAATGATTTTTCGGGGAATATGTAAAGAAGGCATCAGGTTGTGGAAAAAAGGAAAGCATTTTAGGCATTACATATTAGGTCGGAACTAAACAGCCCCCTCTTAATTTTATCTTCCAACTTTAAATCTGGGGAGAATTAGCTTTAAACTGCCTCCTAATGCTAAGCAGCCTGTTCACAAAACCCAGGAAGTGTGTGTGTGTGTGTGTGTGTGTGTGTGTGCGTACGTGCTTCACAGTGTGTGTGTGCACGCACATGTATTGCATGCGTATCTCTGCATCTTTATTGTGTGTGTGCGCGGGTGGGTAACACTGATGGGATTTGATTAAGCTGGCCCAGTTCACCGGGTCGGCAGAGTTTTTACCGGGTGAAAAGCGATTACATTCATTTTGAAACCCTGCTGCCTCCTGGGTGTGAGCCGGGTGCCCCGTTTAATGCCGATGGCGACGTCAGCTCAAAACAAAGTGACATATGTCAAACACGTGTAGTAATAACTTAAAATTCTGAGTTTTCACATGAAAAGTGTTTGCTCTCCTGATAAACACAATGTGCTTTATCCAGGAAAACTGGTTTGAAAATTGTAACATATACTTTATGGAAAATGCCTGTGTTTCTGAAAGACGCACCACGCTGCCTTGTTGATATGACCGGGCAATGCAAATTACTGTTCGATTTGAGAAGGGCGCTCTTCCCCCGGTCACGTCACAGGCCATAGCCCAGTGCCCTCGGTTCAGCTTAATCAAACTCCCTAATTGCGAACATGCATAAAGATGGCAGCCCCCATGTACTTAACACAAATGCCTCCTTTGCTAAATTCGCCGTATTGTACAGTGTGCTCTCCATTAGTCTGTTTTTGTATCTGCATTAGCACAGTAAACTTGATCCCAATTCTAGCTCCAAGACAGCGGCAATTTGGAAAAACTTAAAAGTAGATTGTGCTGATTTATTGGCCGTAGTTTAAAAACTCTGAGTAGTGCTATCGTCATATCTGAATTCCTCCATATTTATGCACCTTCACCATTAACTGTATCCATCTTAAGACAGCCGACATTGAACCAACATCCCAACCAATGACTCATCAGAACCTCCAATGCGCTCTCCTGTGCCCTTGGGTATTAATGTCTTCATCCCTGCCCTCTGGGTCTTTGAGGCTTTGAGGCCAGATGATCCATGCTCAGTAATGTCATATAGTCCGGGTCATGTGTCATTGCGGTATTCCCTCGTCCTTACCGCTCTGTGTCAGTGAGAAACCTAATCTAACAAATCCTCTTATAAAGATATCATTCTCATATCATCCTATCAGCCTCTCCGTTAGTCCTCCCCACCACTGATGTGGTTCTCTCTCCCTTGTCATCGATCAGATGGCATAGTGGTGTATTAGGACAGGCCAACAGGCCGTATGGGTGACTTGTAATACATTATGAATATATTTCCCAAAGCGTTTTTGCCCAGGCCCTGACATCTGAGGTATGGCCATCAGAGTTAATATCGTCTCGTTGGCATGCAGATGAAGAGTTGCGCCTCCATACCATCAACCACAATAATTGAACTGTCGTCCAAAAAGCTGTATTCCCTATGCATAAAATTTGCATTAGCCCCGTATTGGAGCGAGTTATCTCGCCTCGACCTCTCTTTACTCAAGTAAGTCGAGTGCCTTTTAAGACATAACCGACAGCAAACAAGATTCAGAGCCTTGATATTTCAGATAGAGGTGAACAATTCAAGAGAGTCGAGGAAACAAAGCTATATAATGATGACACTTGACCTCAAGTTGTAAACATGATTTTTTTTATGATGTCATTTTCTGCCTCTTTTAATCTGACCCAGCCTCTGAGTGACTGATGCTGACTGCAGGTTGGTGTGATACTTTGTCGTGGGCAAGGAAAGCTGTGTGTAACCTCAAGGTGAAAGCAGCAGAATGGGACACCCAGGCGGGGGGTGAGGTAATGTACGTTCAGTAAGAACATTACGTTAGGTGGAAGAAACAGCTCAATCCTTGTACATTATCCATATTAAGACAATCGCAGGATATTTCAGGCGACACGTCAGTTTGAAGACTTTATTTGCTGATGGCACAGACAATGCCTGCATAAGCGATGAGGTAACATCAGCATAAGCGTCCACTTCTATATCAACTGAGTACATTCTGATGTGGCACAGTATATTCCATCATATTTATTTTGTTGATGTTATAGCTTTGATTATTGAGTGTGTGGTTGATGATTGTGGTTGTGCAGGCATTTCATATGCATTTTTCAAACTTGAGATGACCTATTTCATATGCCACTCTTCATCTCTTCCTTCCAGGCTTGGAGCGGTTAATCAGGTTTTCTGATGACACATAACTATGTCATTTTACGAGGCCCAAAAATAAGAGCCTGATTGTGACACCAACATTAATGCTTTGATTGATTCTATTTTGCGGGTAAAAATACCCATGCTTTATCGTGACCTGTGTTCAAATATTAGTTCAAATATCTCAATTACTTTCACATACATTCAAAGTAAGTATTCAGATATATTTTATTTGAAAATACACAAATACAGAGAAAGGTGCCTTATTAGCCTCAAAGTAATCCATTATGAGATACAAAGGCAGCTCTTGCCTGACAAGTTCTATTGCCTGCTTAGTTCTATTAATCCTCTGTCCTCAGTCTCACTGAAAACTGTCTGGGCACGGTGAGGATGAAATGCGCGGCCTGCCACCATCTGTTCAGAACGGCTAATAAAAGCAAAGCTGTCAGATTGTTAAATTATGCCTTTTTTATGAGTATGATGTCTGATGGGAGTGTTTGCCGATTATTGATTGCTGAGGCGTTCTCTGGTGGCCCACCGCCCGTTGACTCTCCGCCCGCCGATGTCCTTTTAGAACATTAACAGATGAGACATGGTTGGCTGAAAGACTTTCCAGGTCAGGGACTCTCGTCCTATTAGTTTGACTGGGCTGCCTGTTCGCCAGCCGCTCCTCGACCCCCAGATGCCAATTTAAAACGGTTATTATGCAGTGCCATTTTAACGCTGAAGATGCCTATAGCACAGATCCTATTGTCCTGTAATTCGCCTTAACGCATGCAGACAATATTTATCTATTACGCTCCCGTCGGCAGTTAGTGGGGCTTCGTGGCATGAGCTGTACGTAGCCATGTCCCTTTGACGGATGCTTTCAATCCATCATTAAAACACTTCCAAACTGGCCCGCTTCCTAAGTCTTGAGGATGATGTCCTTCGTCTGTAGTGCCTGAACATTACCGGGGCAACAAGTCAAGGGAAGATGGATGCGAGAATGGAGGGGGGGGGGGGGGGGGGTTGGCTTGCCGCTCGCTGTTGTACAGAAACTCACCAGTCCACCGGTGGCGGCCTGTCTGGTCCGAGGCTGCCCACAGCTTTTTTGTGTGTCTGCCTCGTTTCACAATTCATCAAGAGAGCACAACTGTCACTGTGCCTTCAGCCCCGGCCATCCATCAAGGCCTGTCAGCCAGCCATCAAAACCTGAGAGATGAGGCCCCGGTGTTGGAATTCCATTAGTCCCAGCAGCTAGCCATGCCACCGCCTGCTACCGCCAGCCAGCACCTTGTTCAGGCCTCAAAGAGATAATAAAACCATATCGGCAAATCAGGAGAGCTCCCCCCTGGGATGTGCTGCAGTATTAAAGCCGTATTGACTGACATTCTTTTTCTTTTCTATCCTTTTGGGTGTTCGATCTTGAATGAAATATTTGTGCTTCTTTCCCCTCCATTTTTTTCTTCACATCATCTTTCTACCTTCTATTCTTCACGTCTAGAAGGGTTATTAACCCTCCACAAGAAGGTAGGAATAATTTGGCTTAGTGATTCTATGGCAGCTCAAACTCCATTATGTGGCTGCTGGGTGTATGTAGAACAAATAATTTTAGGCTCAAAAACAGATTTTGTTTCTAAATATAACTTTGTGTGTTTTAAAGGGCAATTTCTCTAATAAAGTGGGACGGCGAACAAATATCACAACAAACAACAGGTGTTTTCCAGAAGAAAGATGACACAATGACAGTGTTTACAGAAAACAGCGGTGTGGATTTGATTCTATGGTTACATGCGTAGCATAAGTCTGTCATTTTTCAAGGCACGTTTGCACTGTAAATGGGATGGCAGTCCCTCCGTTTATGGCCCACTGTGAGCAGTAATAGGGCCCTCTGTTAAAACAAATGTCATGGCTATCTACATTCTCGTAGCATATGAGATTAGGGCTGGGAAATACCAGGGACATCACGATACGATATTATCACAATACTTAGGTGTCGATACGATATGTATTGCAATTCTCATGATTCTATATGCACTGCGCTTGTGTCCTAGTGAGGATAGAAGGTCACATCTGGTTGCCTAAGAGACAAATTAAATCGATTGAGACTTTGCACCATAGACTGCCGAACCATGCCCCTTTATGCTGTGTCACAACACAAACATGCCTACCTATAATAACAATACAAATTGCTACTTTGTCAGTTGCATGATGCTGAAATGCAATTGAACAATGTAGAAGATCTAAGAGACTGAGTAGACACGTTTTTTATCCCTGACAACAATGATTCTGCCCTAATTCTGTCCCTTTTTAAAGAATAGACGAGATCATGTGATATAAAAATATTTTAGGATAGCTTTGTGTAATTCTTATACGGACACATTCACAGATTTTTAGTATAAGATATCCTTTTCACTACAAGAAGGGCTCACATCAGTGGGAAGAAAGTGTCCACTTGCAAGCAGATTTTCAACATTCCCACTTATAACTCAAGGGCCGGATTAAGGCTCACATTTCCAAAGAAGACTTTGGGGAATATTTGAATTTGCAAGGTGGATTTCTGCACCCTAATGTCTTATATTATACTGGGGGGTTCCTCTTTGCTGCTCAGCGGAGGGAGTCCTTCTAGGGATGTTGATCCAAGCAAATGTATCCTCTGCTGTCTTCCCCCTCGTCGCCCCCGATGACAGGATTATGTCCTGTCACGGCACCTCTCTTTGGCCCAACGGAACGAGCGCCCCATTGTGAAATCACCCGGGCTGCAGTGTTTTAGGAGGTAGAGAAGATGAGCAAGGTTGTCTTATCTCCCAGAAATGGCATAACTCCTTTTCCTTAATCCCTTAAATGGACCTTCAGGCAAACAATTTGCAACCAGCCGAGTGTGAAGCTCCTCTAATGATGGGTTATTGACCCGTTTGCTGTTTTGGGCGACAAGGGCAAAGGCAAATTTAACAGTTCCTTTTTCTCACAGGTCAGGCTCGTAATGTCAGCCTAGCCTCTCTCCAGTTAAAGATGTAAATACATTTAAATGAGGAAGTTTTTTTTCGGACAATGTTTCTCCCGAGCGGTCATCATCATGTCATGGGATCACATTTTTTTTCTCTCCAGCCATCACCAGTTAGCCCTGGGTCTGTAATTAAATGCCAAGCAGATGGAATCATCCTTCATAGTTATTTACATTGATTCATGCAGTGTGTAATTGAATCAGGAGGGCAGGGCATGGATGGAGGACAGGTCGTAAGGATGTCAAAGAAAAATATATTATATAACAGCTGGATTATTTTCTGTCTCCTATATGAAGTCAGATAAAGATTAACACCCCACCATGGTTTGGTGATAGTCAATGTTAGTCAACAGTTTTAGGTGATCTTGCGCTTGGCATTCACTATCACATCTCTTGCCAGCAGGGTTACTCACTCACTGAGCACTCATTTAATTAAAAGATATTAAGCTATTAGTTATATGCCGCAGATATGTCTCACAGCAAAAACGCAGTGACAATCATTAGAGGAATTTAGATTCCTTACCATTAAATCAATAACTCGCACAATGTTGCATTCAAAGATGCAAGTAAATGAGCGTAAAGGAAGTTTGTGATTAATTGCATTCCCAAAAGGGGCCTGGGGACATTCTCTGGTGGTAGCCCGATCTTTCTCCTTCTCTCTCTCGCTCTCTCTCTCTCACGCTTTCCTGTCTTTCTTTAATGCTGGTTATTTATCTTGGCGACCCCTACTTGTGTGGGAAGGGAGGTCTCAGTGGAAGGCTAGACAGGGATCCCGACTCCATGAGTCCTGGCAGGTCTCTCCATCCAGCTGCTGTCATCCTGTGGATGTATACCCGCAGTTAGGAAGAAATGCTGTCATGACACTGTCAGAAACAGTTTGACTGAGGAGTGTGTGTGTGTGTGTGTGTGTGTGTGTGTGTGTGTGTGTGTGTGTGTGTGTGTGTGTGTGTGTGTGTGTGTGTGTGTGTGTGTGTGTGTGTGTGTGTGATAGAGAGCGTGTGCGTGCTAGTGAGCGCATGCATGTACGCGTGAGTCCCATTGTGCCTGATGTTCAACTGTACAAGGCCACTGCTCATCAAGTTCCTTGCCTGAGCAGTTGAAACCAGGATGTTTCAGTCAGAACACTTTTCCTACACAGTGTCCCGAAGAAAAGTGCCCCGGTGATGGTATTTCTCTCTTTATCTTTGATTCAAGATGGCTAACAGAGCTAACAGACAGTAAAATAGGGTATATAGTGTAACCCTCTCACCAGGCGCGAATATGACTCTCACAATATTAACTTATGTAGAGTATCTCAACAGCATGGGATGTTAGGTGAGAAGGACATCTCCAATAAGAATTCCTATTGTAAACTGTCTAGGGTGATGACAACAGGGTATTAACTTCAGATGAAATTATTATAGGTTTTTGTTATTGTATCAGGATAGGCTATCCCATACATTAAATTAGATTGAAACATTAAATGACTCCACCAAGGCAACATACATAAGGTTCAATATGTGTGTTATTACATATTAACATAGCACAACATCAAAATAAATAAAAATAATAAACCCCAATGAGTCGTGCACAACCCATGTCCAAATTATTTAAAGCTTGCTTAATAACCCGTTGGCAAGTATTGGAGCTAAAAAAAAACGACGACACACAAAGTCCAGAAGCACCTCACATTGTGGTTACTCACTACTTGTAGATATTCCTTCAGCGAAGTATGGCAGTTCCTTGCAGGTTTCCTCACAAGGTCCACAGCAATCACAGCTACCAATGCAGACAGTACTCCTTAGCCGTAACCGATATCCCATGTGAACATGAACTCGTTAAGCTTTCCCAAGCAATTCTCTCTCGGTGTCACACGATGCTAGGCTGACCTCAAGGCTGTCAAATACCTCCACGATGAGACGGTAGCTTCAGTCTTTACTAAGTCTTAACAAAATTATAACTCTCTTATAAAATAAAATCGGTATTTCCCTTCATGTCTTAGTAGGTATGGGTTTTGTTCTAGTTTTGTCATTTTCTTTTATAAGTTTTCTTCACCAACGGTCCTGTATGTAAAGAATCCATCCTTTTCTCAGCATCTCTCTCCCTCTCTTTTTTTCCCCAGGCCTCCCGTTAACCAGGTCAACTCCCATTGGCCACAGCTTAACAAGCGACCTTATTGGTCAAAACTTAAACTTAAATGTAAACCAAACTATCCACTTATACATTAAATAAATATTTCTTCAAAAAGAAATGCATTAACAACATTACAATTTAGGAGCAATTCAATCACCTTTTAAATATAATACCAATTAATTATAACAAATAAACTCAATACTTGGTTTTAACAAGAATAAACTCAATACCTAGTTCAAACAAGGGTATTACAATAGCATTTTAATGGTTTATTTATCTATAATGTTCCTCTGACTCTTATATAAAGAGCGCATTTATGACAAGCCTGAGGGTATTAAGATGAAGGTGATAACCATTACAGATGCTAGTCTTGTATCAGGAGGATGGCCTACTCTAGGGTCTGGCCTAGAAAATATGACTATCTGAAAGATGGCAGAATGGCATTAAGGAAGTGTTGCAATTCTTGGCAACTGTTAGGACAGTTTTCAAATGATTTATCAAAACGCAACTGATATTGATACCCACTTTCTGTATTGGTGCCCACCACTTACTACCTTATAGAGAATTGATTAACCATTTTGAAGTTTTATACGGAACAGAAAGATAGGGTTGCCTTAAAGTAAATCAAACAACAATTGATAATCTTACATTTCCCTTCAACCTTCCTGTCTGCAATCAACATGTGTGCAATGATATACAAAAAAAACAGTATCTCTGGTCCCTCTGTCTCTGCTTCAAGGCAGTAAGCCCCACAGACCTTCAGTTCCCTTAAGTCTTTCCCTGGTGCAGGAGAGTGATCACTGGAATGGTTCTGCTCCTGTAGCATTGATTAAGTAGTTAGATACCTCACAGCCAGAGTATCTGAGCGGAGCGTGCCCAATTTGACTGGAGTGCTGAGCGAGTTTCCCAAAGCCTCGGCCTTCTCGCCCGCTCCAATTTCACTCCAGTACCACTCCAGTAGCGCTTACTTCATGAGCTCAAGGATCTTAAAAGTTTTATTCATTTTCGTTCAATTATCTATTCAGTAGGCTACCATTTGATTTTGGCCCAATAGGCCTGACATATTACCTACTTCAAGGTGCTTTCCATTTTGATAGGGTTATTTTGCCTAGCGATAGAAAAATGTAAAAACAACTCTGCATCCCTGCCCAGCCTGGCAAGAGTGGCCCGAAGGGTGTTTAGCATCCCCAGTGGCTCTGCGAGTGCGGCGAGGGTATTCTCCCCTGCTGGCCTTCTCTCCAGGCACCAACGCATGAGCTTGAAGCCAGACTCTGGCCAAACTCGTGTTACTACAAGTGAACTCAAAGGCACGTTAGACTGAGCATAATAAGGCATTTGTGTCATTTTTATGTAATTCTATGTCACAACATATGCGCAATTTATAGACTATAATGATTTAATACAATGAAATGTTTTTTGAAATGCTGGGTACTTAATTTCCCTTCCAGCCTAGTGTGTCGCACTTGCAAATGCTTCACAATAAATGTATTTGTAGGCTATAGCCTTGAAATAATTGAAATAATAGGCTAATAATATAGCCTAAATAATTATTTTTCATTCCTTCTTAAGTTACCTGTCTTGCTCCAGACTATGAGTGTTTATATTGTGTTTAATAAAGAGATGTAGCCTATTTGAAATGATGAGCGCGTCCTACGGCCACCTTTTTATTTTGTTTATTAAAATCACATGGTTTGATTTCAATACTTCAAAACCAAATGGGAGGTCCAGGTAGTCACAAAATTAGATGGGTGTTGGTTAAATGGTGATTTTAATGAATGGAGTGAATTGTTTTCCTGTGAGCGAGGAGTGTTTTTTAGAGGAGCAGTTGGAAAGGACAGAGTGCCGGAGCGGTGCACTAAACTCCACTCACATACTTTGCTCACAGCTGGACCCTGCGTTTTCGATCGTCTAATACACTGGGGAGTTGTGTATATAGGAGGGCAGTGACCATCTTTCTGCTTCTAAGCTTTCAAATGTAAAATTCTGTCTTGGGCACCTTGCACAACCCACCTCCCCCCATCTGCCTGCCACTGTAATAACCATGTAAAAAGGGAACTGTTTCATGTATCAGTTAAATGGGGCTCTGGTGCCTGAACTGATCGGATGACAGTTCTTCTGACTATTAGAGTGACAGGAGATGTATGCGAAGGAAGCGATATCCATTTCAATTAGTCTGGGAGACACTGGCCACGACTTGGATGTGTCTGGAGGGTAGAGGATGCCCGGCTAACCCCTATAGCCCAGCTAACCCCTACAGCTCAACTAACCCCTACAGCTCAGCTAACCCCTATAAAGGATGAGCTTTCCCTGGCCCAGCTGTGTCCTCACTCAGCCTCTGGTACTTGCTACTACTGACCTACCTCACTCAAATGCAGATGGCAATTTCATCTTTGATCATTTTAAAGTGTTCCTCCTGCACAGAATCAAACATATTCTGGTAGTGTGAACGATAGGGAAGAAAAGATAAGTACGTCTTTAAATCTGGTGGAATATATAAGAAGAGAAGAGGGTAACAGAAGAGTCCTGGAAGCGGATCGATCAGGTCCGATGAAATATGTCTGGGGTTATCAGGTGGTTTCACTATGTCATTAAGACGGTATTTGCCGACAGCATTGTCAGGGATCAGGTCGGCGAAGGTGTTTGGGTTGGACAGGATTGAGGAACATAGCCTCTGACTGTGATATATGAGTCAGCTGTGCTGATGCTAACCTTGAGCTGACCTTGTTACTGGATTTATTGCTCCCGACTGCATTTTTTTCCTAATTGAACATCATCCCACCTAACTTACCTCATTCTTGTGAAAGAACCAGCCAGAAAGCAAAAAAAAAAAAAACAGGTCAAGGTTGTGGGAAGTGGTACGCGTTTAGCATATTGAGAGAGTGGAGGAAATATAGCATCTTCCTCTTTCCTGTTATTGTGAGTAATACAATATGGATGTGATGAAGAGATGCTGCAGAGCCTCTACAGTTAGTGCTGCTCCCTTGTCAAACAAGAATTGCAGTCTTTTTCTTCCCCCCAAAGCCTGCCATGAAAGGCCCATGTCTGGTATCAGTAGCAGTACCCCAGTGGTAGACAGGCTGAGGTTGATGCATTATTAGTGGTGGGGACAGTGAGCAGAGCTTGTTATCTTTGCTACATGTGTGACCTCCCCCAGGAAACTCCTCCTGTAATAACTGCTCAGTGTGTGTGTGCTGGGTTTTTGAAACACATCTGTGGTGTGTGTACTGAATACGTATTTTTACCCCACATTTAATGGTTGATGGGAAGATCGCATGAATTTCTGAGAAATGTCCACTCTATGGAATTGATGGGGAGCTAGGGAGGGGTTGGGGCGAGGCTGCATAATTCACCAGATAATATCAACCCATTAGTATTTTGGTTTAGAAGGGCTATATTTTATGCCTAATACAATATATAGGATTAGTAGATATGAATATAAGGTTTGTTCCATAGCCAATAAATACTCATGAATTTGTCCTGTACAATGTTCAACAGACACTCTACGATAGACCTATGTCGTTATGCTGATATGCTTATGGCTGTAGAAAACATTGCACTTAATGGCTTCAACAATTACAATGTAATAATTATTCTAAAGTAATTCCACGGTTTTAACTGTTTGTATACTGAATGTACCTGGCTGTGAAAAGGGGTCAGAATCTTATTTTCAGGAGCTGAGTAAGAGTTTTGTTTCAATCCTGAAACAGCATACGACTTTCTGTGCATCCTGATTGATTCAGTGTGATACTGTAGGTGTTATCACCCTCATTTCACACAACTTCCATGCAGTTCACACACCTTCCATGCAGTTCACACACCTTCCATGCAGTTCATATAATGTTGTGAGATGAATGCAAGAGCACTGCTGAACATCGTGCCTCGTAGACGATACGAGATGGCGATGACCATTTAGAGTGAATGAATGAACTCTCCATTTTGTTGTTGTCAGACCTTTCCCCAGCAACAACCGCATTCATAGCCACTTCTTATTTGATCAACTTGTAAACACCTTCCAATGTTCAAATCCTCCATCTAGGCCACTCTGTACCTAAACCCGTGGCCATGTGGCCTATGGTTTAGCCAAAGTGACAGTTTAAGACGGGTTCAGATGGCGTGAAGTGCAGATTGGCCACGCAATGCAAAATGTAATGTGAAGCAAAGCTCCTGCTCTTGGTCCGGTCTGTATCAGTCATGGGCAGCTTGTGCTCTATGCAATATGGATTTGAACCATCTGCTGAGGGTTTGAGCTGCTCCTCCCCTGTCTGCCTTTTGGGCTGACATCAGAAGACAGGGTGCCGGAGCGAGCAGGCTATGTAGGCCACTCCGAGCCCTCTGTCTGAGCATCCAAGGTTTCTAGTACATTATGGAGGCTTTGCCTGTCTGGCTGTCTGTTTGTTGGCATATTATCAAGAGCCACAGCCATGCAGTGTCTAAGAGATATCAAAGATGGATCGATATGTTCATGATCAAAGTTTAAGTAATACTCTGAAACAATGAATTTGGTCAGGATGCTAGCTGGTTAACTTATTCCCCAGAGTGATTGATAGCACAATCCGTTTAGACGTTCAGGCCTTAGAGCAGTAAAAGAAGCAGAACTAGAAACAATTTTATCAATCTGTTTTCCATCAAGTGCTGGTTTAATAGTAGGCAGCCATTTAATAGATTTTTGGTGTCTATTTATTTTCCAGTTTACGACATCATGTCCTCTTAGTTTTTTTACATGAAAAGAGACAGGACACAGTTTTGAGAGTATGAAGGAGGATTTATGTCTGCTTCTTCTTAAGTCTCTTAAAGGATGCTCCAAAGAGCATATAAAGCATAACGCCTCTGTATGAGTAGGTGTGTCCAAACTTTTGACTGGTACTGTACATATACAGTATTTACCTATATGTAAATTAAAGATATCGAAATGTGTAAGCTTTATTGTACATATATTTAAATATACAGTACCAGTCAAAAGTTTGGATACACCTACTCATTCATGGGTTTTTGTTTATTTTTAATATTTTCTACATTGTAGAATAATGGTGAAGACAAACTATGAAATAACACATATGGAATCATGTAGTAACCAAAAATATATGTTTTATATTTGAGATTCTTCAAAGTAGCCACCCTTTGCCTTGATGACAACTTGGCATGCTCTTGGCATTCTCTCAACCAGTTTCATGAGGTAGTCACCTGGAATGCATTTCAATTAACAGGTGTGCCTTGTTAAAAGTTAATTTGTGGAATTTCTTTCCTTCTTAATGCGTTTGAGCCAATCAGTTGTGTTGTGACAAGGTAGGATTGGTATACAGAAGATATCCCTATTTGGTGAAAGACCAAGTCCATATTATGGCAAGAACAGCTCAAATAAGAAAAGAAACGACAGTCCATCATTACTTTAAGACATAAAGGTCAGTCAATCTGAAAATGTCAAGAACTTTGAAGGTTTCTTCAAGTGCAGATGCAAAAACCATCAAGCGCTATGATGAAACTGGCTCTCATGAGGACCTCCACAGGAAAGCAAGACCCAGGGTTACCTCTGCTTCAGAGGATAAGTTCATTAGAGTTACCAGCTTCAGAAATTTCTGCCCAAATAAATGCTTCACAGAGTTCAAGTAACAGACATCTCAACATCAGCTGTTCAGAGGAGACTGCATGAATCAGGCATTCATGGTCGAATTGCTGCAAAGAAACCACTACTAAAGGACACCAATAAAAAGAAGAGACTTGCTTGGGCCAAGAAACACAAGCAATGGACATTAGTCCGGTGGAAATCTGTCATTTGGTCTGATGAGTGCAAATTTGCGATTTTTTGTTCCAACCGCCGTGTCTTTGTGAGACGCAGAGTAGGTCAACGGATGATCTCTGCATGTGTGGTTCCCACCGTGAAGCATGGAGGAGGAGGTGTGATGGTGATTTGCTGGTAACACTGTCAGTGATTTATTTAGAATTCAAGGCACATGTCACGACTTCCGCCGAAGTCGGTCCCTCTCCTTGTTCTGGCGGCGTTCGGCGTCACCGGTCTTCTAGCCATCGCCGCTCCACCTTTCATTTTCCATTTGTTTTGTCTTGTTTTCCCCGCACACCTGTTCACATTCCCTCATCAGACTAAATTTATATTACCCTCCGTTTCCCCCATGTTTGTGTGTGGAATTGTTCTTTGTGTAGGGTGTTACGCTACAGGCTGGCTTGCGCTAGGTTTGATTCAATCCTAGGTTTGTTTGTTTTGTTTAATCCGGTTCATGTTACCGTGGTTGTGCTGCCTCGCCTGTGCCTGTGGGCCAGGATGTATATTAAAGTTCTCTGCTCTCCTGCGCCTGACTTCCCGGCAACCAGTCACTCACCCCGATACAGCACACTTAACCAGCATGGTTACCACAGTATTCTGCAGCGATACGCCATCCCATCTGGTTTGCGGTTAGTGGGACTATCAATTGTTTTTCAACAGGACAATGACCCAACACACCTCCAGTCTGTGTAAGGCCTATTTGACCTAGGAGAGTGATGGAGTGCTGCATCAGATGACCTGGCCTCCACAATCACCCGACCTCAACCCAATTGAGATGATTTGGGATGAGTTGGACCACAGAGTGAAGGAAAAAAAAAAATCTGCCAACAAGTGCTCAGTGTGACTGTTGGAAAAGCAAGACTGTTGGAAAAGCATTCCTCATGAAGCTGGTTGAGAGAATGCCAAGAGTGTGCAAAGCTGTCTTCAAGGCAAAGAGTGGCTACTTTGAAGAATATAAAATATTTTAATGTGTGCGCTGAGAGTCGGGAAGCAAGTTCAGGGAGTGAATCATTTAATAAATAAATGAAAACATAATACAAAACAAGACACACGAACAACGCACAGACATGAAACAGAAAGAATGACGCCTGGGGAAGGAACCAAAGGGAGTGACATATATAGGGCAGGTAATCAAGGAGGTGATGGAGTCCAGGTGAGTGTCATAATGCGCTGATGCATGGAATGATGGTGACAGGTGTGCGCCATAACGAGCAGCCTGGTGACCTAGAGGCCGGAGAGGGAGTACACATGACAGTACCCCCCTCCCCGACACATGGCTCCATCCACAGGACGCCGACCAAGATGACGATCCCGGGGATCAGGAGCGGACTGGTCACCTCCGCTAAGGCGGAGGAACCTGTCGATCCAGCTGAGGCGCGGGAGCATGGCGACCTAGAGCACTGAAGAGAGAGCATACGTGACAGTACCCCCTCCCTGGGCGTGTTCGGCTCCAGCCGCAGGATGCCAACCACAGGGACGATCCCGGGGATCAGGAGCGGACTGGTCGCCTCCGCTGAGGCGCAGAAACCTGATGAACCAGCTGAGGCACGGGAACCTGTTCACCCAGCTGAGGCACGGGAACCTGTTCACCCAGCTGAGGCACGGGAACCTGTTCACCCAGCTGAGGCACGGGAACCTGTTCACCCAGCTGAGGCACGGGAACCTGTTCACCCAGCTGAGGCACGGGAACCTGTTCACCCAGCTGAGGCACGGGAACCTGTTCACCCAGCTGAGGCACGGGAACCTATCGAACCCGCTGAAGCATGGCAGCCTGTCGAGCCAGCTGAGGCAGGGGAACCCGACAAAGAGGCGACTCCGGGATGCTGGCCTTCTAAGTAGAGTTGCAAAGAAAAAGCCATATCTCAGACTGGCCAATAAAAATAAAAGATTAAGATGGGCAAAAGAACACAAACACTGGACAGAGGAACTCTGCCTAGAAGGCCAGCATCCCAGAGTCGCCTCTTCACTGTTGACGTTGAGACTGGTGTTTTGCGGGTACTACTTAATGAAGCTGCCAGTTGAGGACTTGTGAGGTGACTGTTTCTCAAACTAGACTCTAATGTACTTGTCCTCTTGCTCAGTTGTGCACCAGGGCCTCCCACTCTTTCTATTCTGGTTAGAGCCAGTTTGCGCTGTTCTGTGAAGGGAGTAGTACACAGCGTTGTACGAGATCTTCAGTTTCTTGGCAATTTCTCTCATGGAATAGCCTTCATAACTCAGAACATGAATAGACTGACGAGTTTCAGAAGAAAGTTCTTTGTTTCTGGCCATTTTGAGCCTGTAATCGAACCCACAAAGGCTGACGCTTCAGATACTCAACTAGTCTAAAGAAGGCCAGTTTTATTGCTTCTTTAATCAGCACGACAGTTTTCAGCTGTGCTAACATAATTGCAAAAGGGTTTTCTAATGATCAATTAGCCCTTTAAAATGATAAATGTGGGTTAGCTATGTCGTGTCTTTGGGCCACCATTAAACTGTTTATCAAAATAACTCCCTGTTATTATTATTACGCGATTAAACTGATTAATCGTTTAACTATAATTAACTAGGAGATCGGGGCACCAAGGAAAATATTCAGATTACAAAGTTATAATTTTCCTAATATAACTTTCCTATTTTATAACATAGTATAGGCCGATTATCTTCTGGTTTAAATGGTGTATTTTACCTCGCGTCCAGTCTCATTACAAACGTCGTAAATTGTTGTATCTGCATGAATCCAGCCTTTACTAAAACTCATCCATACATCAATTGTCTTAAAATCATTTATTTACTAAACTAAGTAATTCACAGAAAGCATACAAACAGTAATTATCGTCACAAAGAATTGGTAGAGTAATGTGCCCTAGTGGGCTAAACCGGCATGGCTGGTGTCTTGTTAAAACAAAGGGTCATAAAGGGCAGCTGAGGAGGCACACAGAGTTCATTAATATTAACAATTGATATGCTAATCCTTTGCACATGAACGCTCACTCATTCGGGAACAATTGCAATCAATATATATTTACGCTCAGTGTGTGTCGGGATCCTTGTTGGAGAGTTCTGTTCTGTTGGAGAGTTTTGTCCGCGTTCTCTCTCTCCCTCTCTCGGTTAGAATGGATCTTTCAAAGTGACATTCATTAACCTGTTAGGGCTAGGGGGCAGTATTGACACGGCCGGATAAAAAACGTACCCGATTTAATCTGGTTACTACTCCTGCCCAGTAACTAGAATATGCATATAATTATTGGCTTTGGATAGAAAACACCCTAAAGTTTCTAAAACTGTTTGAATGGTGTCTGTGAGTATAACAGAACTCAAATGGCAGGCCAAAACCTGAGAAGATTCCATGCAGGAAGTGGCCTGTCTGACAAGTTGTGTTTTATCTTGGCTCTTTTTATTGAAGACTGAGGATCTTTGCAATAACGTGACACTTCCTACGGCTCCCATAGGCTCTCAGAGCCCGGGAAAAAGCTGAACGATATCGAGGCAGCCTCTGGCTGAAACTCATTATCGCTTTTGGCAAGTGGCCGATCAGAGTACTATGGGCTTAGGCGTGTGCCCGAGTCGACCGAATGCTTTATTTTCTTTCGTCTGTTTACCTAAACGCAGATTCCCGGTCGGAATATTATCGCTTTTTTATGAGAAAAATGGCATAAAAATTGATTTTAAACAGCGGTTGACATGCTTCGAAGTACGGTAATGGAATATTTAGAATTTTTTTGTCACGAATTGCGCCATGCTCGTCACCCTTATTTACCCTTTCGGATAGTGTCTTGAACGCACGAACAAAACGCCGCTGTTTGGATATAACTATGGATTATTTTGAACCAAACCAACATTTGTTATTGAAGTAGAAGTCCTGGGAGTGCATTCTGACGAAGACAGCAAAGGTAATAACATTTTTCTTATAGTAAATCTGACTTTGGTGAGTGCTAAACTTGCCGGGTGTCTAAATAGCTAGCCCTGTGATGCCGGACTATCTACTGAGAATATTGCAAAATGTGCTTTCACCGAAAAGCTATTTTAAAATCGGACATATCGAGTGCATAGAGGAGTTCTGTATCTATAATTCTTAAAATAATTGTTATGGTTTTTGTGAACGTTTATCGTGAGTAATTTTGTAAATTCACCGGCAGTGTTCGGTGGGAATGCTAGTCACATGCTAGTCACATGCTAATGTAAAAAGCTGGTTTTTGATATAAATATGAACTTGATTGAACAAAACATGCATGTATTGTGTAACATAATGTCCTAGGGTTGTCATCTGATGAAGATCATCAAAGGTTAGTGCTGCATTTAGCTGTGGTTTGGGTTTATGTGACATTATATGCTAGCTTGAAAAATGTGTGTCTGATTATTTCTGGCTGGGTACTCTGCTGACATAATCTAATGTTTTGCTTTCGTTGTAAAGCCTTTTTGAAATCGGACAGTGTGGTTAGATTAACGAGAGTCTTGTCTTTAAAATGCTGTAAAATAGTCATATGTTTGAGAAATTGAAGTTTTTGCATTTTTAAGGTTTTTGAATAACGCGCCACGGGATTACACTGGCTGTTACGTAGGTGGGACGATTTGGTGCCACGTACCCTAGAGAGGTTAATGTCGTTATAGAATGGATGTTTCGTCGGTCTTCGCGTTCGATGATAGAGTACTTAGCTGCAGACTAATAATTAATATCAAAGACTTGTTCTTATTCTGTCGGTATCGATAGTCTAAAAGTTAACCACGTGGTGTAGTTAACTTTCAGTAGAGGAATTGGATGGTCAAACCTGTCGGCCAACTCGTCATGGAGTGGAGGCCTGGTCTGAAGAAAGTAAATCAGGGTGGGGGTTTTATACGTGAACATAGGACCAGGCGTCATGTGACAAGCCTGTTCTGTCTGTGTCCCTGGGGGGAGCCGATGACTGATTTAAGCTTTGAACAGAAATACATTCTATCACATTAACATCAGTACATAGCATCTCAACGTATTCCAAATAGCTTTATCCTTATTAATACATTTTATACAACCATTTAGATGCAAGTCCCATAGCTGAGGCTATTATATAAACAGTATTATGGTAATATGGCTATATTGTCTCTTCTGAGTATCACAAAATTGTACCAAGCGGACCAGTTCGTAGCTGGATTCTTCACCGATATTTTATACCTTCTCCAGAACATAAATGTCGTTCGGTTCCCCAATTCTGTGAGTTGGAAGAATTTCCTTTGTCTTTCTATGAAACCCCTCTGTGTCTCAACTGGGCCAGGCCGCAGGACATTCTCCTTTAGAATTTTACGACCGTTTTCACATGGAGAAGTAGGTAGGGGGATGGTGCAAGGGGGAGGGGGTCAACTGTGCTCCCTGTTCCCAGAGAGAGGGCAACGTCATGACAGCTAACACAACGTGCCATTGGAACACAGGAGTGATGGTTGCTGATAAATGTAGATATTCCATTAGAAATCTGCCGTTTCCAGCTACAATAGTAATTTACAACAATAATGTCTACACTGTATTTCTGATCAATTTGATGTTATTTTAATGAACAAAAGTGTTTTTCTTACAAAAACAAGGACATTTCTAAGTGACCCCAAACTTTTGAACGGTTGTGTATATGTTTATACTGTATATTTAAATATATGGTGTGAAAATACATTTTGACAGCATGCTGTGGTAGATAGTAAAATATGTTGCCATGTATTTTCATGAATGGAACATTTTGCTATCGACCTTATACAGTATACTGTAGCTAGGCTACATTAAAATGCATAAAACTGCAAAAACATGCTAAATCACAAAAACATGCTTTGGCATACTTTGGAAAGTTTGAATGAATGAACTGAGAGTGCTTTCAATAATCTTCATTTTTTGCTCCAATAAGTTGGTCCATTGTTGAATTGGGGCGGCAGGTAGCCTTGTGGTTAGAACGTTGGGCCAGTAACCGAAACGTTGCTAGAGCGAATCCCCGAGCTGACAAGGTAAAAATCTGTCCTTCTGCCCCTGAACAAGGCAGTTAACCCACTGTTCCTAGGCCATCATTGTAAATAAGAATTTGTTCTTAACTGACTTGCCTTGGGGCTAGGGGGCAGTATTGAGAATTTTGAAAAAAATATGTGCCCATTTTTAACTGCTTCCTACACCAACTCAGAAGCTAGGATATGCATATTATTAACAGATTTGGATAGAAAACACTCTGAATTTTCTAAAACTATTTGAATGGTGTCTGTTAGTATAACAAAACTCATATGGCAGGCAAAAACCTGAGAAAAATACAAGCAGGAAATGAGAATTTTGTGGCTGTACTATATTCGAGTCATTGCTAATAGATCACACAGTGACAAAGGATTCATTTTGCACTTCCTACGGCTTCCACTAGATGTCAACGATCTTTATAAAGTTGTTTGAAGCGTCTATGATGAACAGAGACCATATGACAAGGAAGGGACGTTGACGTCCCTGGGATGTCGTCACTTCATTATTGCGCGCACATGCGCGTTCATGTGAGGCGAGACATTTTTCAAAAAGTTTTTCAAGACACAGGAGAGGTCGGGTTGAAATATTACTGATGTTTCATGTTAAAAATGGCCCTAAAGATTGATGCTAAACAACGTTTGACATGTTTGAACGAACGTAAATAGATTTTTTTTTTTACTTTTCGTCGTGACTCCCCCCCCCCCCCCCCGCCCTACATTTTGAGGAGCCTACTGAACGCGCTAACAACATGGAACAACTTGGAGTTATTTGGACATAAATTATGAACTTTGTCGAAAGAAACCACATTTGTTGTGGACCTGGGATTCCTGGAAGTGCCTTCTGATGAAGATAATCAAAGGTAAGGGATTATTTACAATAGTATTATTGATATTAGATGGTTCCAAGATGGTGCTAACCTGTATATCCTAGCCTATTGTTCTTAGCATAGCACCCCATTTATTGCAAAGTGTGATTTCCCAGTAAAGTTATTTTGAAATCTGGCAATGCGGTAGCATTTACGAGATGTTAATCTATAATTCTTTGAATGACAATATAATAATTTACCAATGTTTTCGAATAGTAATTTTGTCAATTGTAACGCTGGTTCACCGGAAGCATTTGAGGGGAAAAAAAATCTGAATTTCACCGCCGCTGTGAAATGCTGTTTTTGGATATAAATATGAACTTGATGGAACAAAAAATGCATGTATTGTATAACATAATGTCCTAGGAGTGTCATCTGATGAAGATTGTCAAAGGTTAGTGCATCATTTTAGCTGGTTTTCTGCTTTTGGTGATGCCTGTCTTTGAACTGACAAAACATTACACACAGCTATTTTCAATGTACTCTCCTAACATAACCTAACTTTATGCTTTTGCCGTAAAGCCTCTTTGAAATCGGACAATGTGGTTGGATTTAGGGGATGTTTATCTTTCAAATGGTGAAAAATAGTTGATTGTTTGAGAAATTGAAATTATTAGATTCTTGCAGTTTTGAATTTCCCGCCATGGTATCTTGTCAATAAATCCCGTTAGCCGGATCAGAGCGGGAAGGGGTCCTCTAGAGGTTAAATAAAGTTTTAAATGTTTTAAAATAATAATAATTGTATCATGGGAGTCACTTGAAGGTTGCATCTGAAACACAAAATATAATGTACAAATGACCTCTGTGCACTTAACGTCTGTATTGGAAAATAATGTCTTTGAACATCAAATTGATACTTACAATGCTGATTCCTTTACCTCAAGTGTCCAATTCAAACTCACAAATTGACAGTTACCCTGTGGTAAGAGACACGTACAAAGCTCTCCCTCGACCTCCATTTGGCAAATCTGACCATAATTCTATCCTCCTGATTCCTGCTTACAAGCAAAAATTGAAGCAGGAAGCACCAGTAACTCGGCCATTAAAAAAAGTGGTCAGATGAAGCAGATGCTAAGTTACAAGACTGTTTTGCTAGCACAGACTGGAATATGTTCCGGGATTCTTCCAATGGCATTGAGGAGTACACCACATCAGTCATTGGCTTCATCAATAAGTGCATCAATGACGTCATCCCCACAGTGGCCGTACGTACATACCCCAAATGGAAGCCACGAGTGTGTGCTCAGTCCCCTCCTGTACTCCCTGTTCACTCATGACTGCACGGCCAGGCATTAAGTTTGCTGATGACACAACAGTGTAGGCCACATCACTGACAACGATGAGACAGCCTATAGGGAGTTTTTCCAAAACTGGACTGCAAGAACTCCAAACACTCCCTGGTGTAGTTTACGTGTAAATGCCATCTTATTTCTCAGAAAACCATTCATTCAACTACACTATGAAGTCGTGTGTCTGAGTCAAAAAAAGGGTTGAACTTGAGTCTGTGTCCTGTTCGTCATTGTGCCTCTGTGTACCCAGAGCGATCATCCCTTATCGAAACTGGCACTTTCCTTTTCGTAGTCCATCACTAGTTGGTTGTGCTCTAATTTTCACTAACGAAGGAAGCTAGTTGTGTTAGCAAGCTCAAATGAAAACTCTTGTTTGGAGTTGAAGAAATTATCTTCTTCCTCTTTCAACCACCAGGTTAAAATCATGTTTAAATTCAATGTTATGAATGTATAATTAAATAAAATGCCACTACCGCAAGAAAGTTTTTCGGTGTTGACAGCTGCTCTTCATCTTCTGAAGAAATGTTTTAATTGTAATGGCTGCTCTGTCAGTTGGAGGTCGGGCCTGGGGGCGGGGCTCTGGAACATTTGAAATTGTGAACATCTTCCTAATATTGATGCACCGCCTTTTGACCTCAGAACAGCCTCAATTCGTTGGGGCATGGACTCTACAAGTTGTCAAAAGAGTTCCACAGGGATGCTGGTCTATGTTGACTCCAATGCTTCCAACATTTGTGTCAAGTTGGCTGGATATCCTTTGGATGTTGGACCATTCTTGATACACACAGGAAACTGTTGAGCGTGAAAAACCCAGAAGCGTTGCAGTTCTTGACACACTCAAACTGGTGCACCTGGCACCTACTACCATACCCCGTTCAAAGGCAATTAAATATTTTGTCTTGCCCACTCACCCTCAATGACACATACACAATCCCTCTCTCAATTATCTCAAAGTCTTTAAAATCATTCTTTAACCTGTCTCCTCCCCTTCATCTACACTGATTCAAGTGAATTTATGAAGTGGCATCAATAAGGGATCATTGTTTTCACTTGGATTCAGCTGGTCAGTCTATGTCATTGAAAGAGCACTGTTTTGTACACTCAGTGTATATTTCAATTTTATTGAAATATATTCCAATGGATAATTTTTTCCGTATGGGAGGTAGTAGTCAGTAGTAGTACCAATGGATTAGTTGTTAATTTCAAATGCATTTCTTTGGGATTCATTAAAATAAGCACTACTTTTTGCCATTTAATCGGCACTTAGCCAAGTACCCCAGGTACAGGATGAGGGCACACATTACCACTAGTCTGCAGTCCTTTTTCCAACTGATGTTATTTACTGAGAAATTGTGAGGTAATGTGAGGTAATAACAGTGTTCAGATATAATGGAAGATGTTTAGTTGTGTGGGAGTTATTTCAGTAGGATCTGTGGTTTGCTTACCGTGGTGAGGTAGCCTCCATATAACCTACGCTCGTATTTATCTTATATACTGCTCAAAAAAATAAAGGGAACACTTAAACAACACATCCTAGATCTGAATGAAAGAAATAATCTTATTAAATACTTTTTTCTTTACATAGTTGAATGTGCTGACAACAAAATCACACAAAAATAAATCAATGGAAATACAATTTATCAACCCATGGAGGTCTGGATTTGGAGTCACACTCAAAATTAAAGTGGAAAACCACACTACAGGCTGATCCAACTTTGATGTAATTTCCTTAAAACAAGTCGAAATGAGGCTCAGTAGTGTGTGTGGCCTCCACGTGCCTGTATGACCTCCCTACAATGCCTGGGCATGCTCCTGATGAGGTGGCGGATGGTCTCCTGAAGGATCTCCCAGACCTGGACTAAAGCATCCGCCAACTCCTGGACAGTCTGTGGTGCAACGTGGTGTTGGTGGATGGAGCGAGACATGATGTCCCAGATGTGCTCAATTGGATTCAGGTCTGGGGAACGGGCGGGCCAGTCCATAGCATCAATGCCTTCCTCTTGCAGGAACTGCTGACACACTCCAGCCACATGAGGTCTAGCATTGTCTTGCATTAGGAGGAACCCAGGGCCAACCGCACCAGCATATGGTCTCACAAGGGGTCTGAGGATCTCATCTCGGTACCTAATGGCAGTCAGGCTACCTCTGGCGAGCACATGGAGGGCTGTGCGGCCCCGCAAAGAAATGCCACCCCACACCATGACTGACCCACCGCCAAACCGGTCATGCTGGAGGATGTTGCAGGCAGCAGAACGTTCTCCACGGCGTCTCCAGACTCTGTCACGTCTGTCACGTGCTCAGTGTGAACCTGCTTTCATCTGTGAAGAGCACAAGGCGCCAGTGGCGAGTTTGCCAATCTTGGTGTTCTCTGGCAAATGCCAAACGTCCTGCACGGTGTTGGGCTGTAAGCACAACCCCCACCTGTGGACGTCGGGCCCTCATACCACCCTCATGGAGTCTGTTTCTGACCGTTTGAGCAGACACATGCACATTTGTGGCCTGCTGGAGGTCATTTTGCAGGGCTCTGGCAGTGCTTCTCCTGCTCCTCCTTGCACAAAGGCGGAGGTAGTGGTCCTGCTGTTGGGTTGTTGCCCTCCTAGGGCCTCCTCCACGTCTCTTGATGTACTGGCCTGTCTCCTGGTAGCGCCTCCATGCTCTGGACACTACGCTGACAGACACAGCAAACCTTCTTGCCATAGCTCGCATTGATGTGCCATCCTGGATGAGCTGCACTACCTGAGCCACTTGTGTGGGTTGTAGAGTCCGTCTCATGCTACCACTAGAGTGAAAGCACCGCCAGCATTCAAAAGTGACCAAAACATCAGCCAGGAAGCATAGGAACTGAGAAGTGGTCTGTGGTCCCCACCTGCAGAACCACTCCTTTATTGGGGGTGTCTTGCTAATTGCCTATAATTTCCACCTGTTGTCTATTCCATTTGCACAACAGCATGTGAAATGTATTGTCAATCAGTGTTGCTTCCTAAGTGGACAGTTTGATTTCACAGAAGTGTGATTGACTTGGAGTTACATTGTGTTGTTTAAGTGTTCCCTTTATTTTTTTGAGCAGTGTAGTAGGTAGGGATGGAATAGACTCGATAGTCTGGGCCCACTAGACCCCTATAACCTTATTTACAGTGGTAAAATGGAACAGGATAGGAAGAATCTGTTTTCCCTCCAAGGCCCAGCAACTAAATCAGGAGTTACACCATATTTTGTTTTATGTAAGAGGTAAAAAAACAATGCTATTGTATGAGCTGAAAGGAAAATAGACATGGTATAGATTTAAGCACCCACACACACACACACAGACAGTCCAGCTGTGCATCTTCCTGCTGGCTCCTCCCCTCTAGAGAGCCCAGGTGACGCACCAGGAAGCCATAACGACAACCTTCAGGGAAGACATCGCTGTCGCATGTCTGCCACACTCACACCTAATTCCTCCAGCGCCTAACGAGCCACTTCATCATCATGCCATCTTTGGCTGGATCAATGCAGAATGAGAGCAGGGAATGGAGGGTACATTTCCCCTGCTTGACTCGTCATCAACAAAGCATAACGTTGCATGACAGGCCAAGATGACCTCAATGGCTTCATGTACCGTCATGGATCAGTATGAGAGGAGACAGAGAGAAAAGCAAGTGGAGGATGCTTAGTGGTGGACGGCAGGGATAGGTTTACTCAGAGTGGAGATTTGAACTTGAACTAATTTCTGGTTTAAAACATCAGTCACGGTTCAAAGGCTGGAATTTTGTGAATCTTAAGCATTTGGCATAAGGCTTTGAAAATCACTCTAGCCGTTTGATGGAAATTTAATTTGTTTAAGACCAAGAAATGGTTGTGGAATAAATAGTGAAAGCATAATGGCATTGCGTGTCACATTATTATATATTTTTTTATGACTGATATCCGTCAAATAACAATAAATCAAAGAGTGTATGACACCAGACTGACTGCTGTATCTCTTTTGAAATGCTACCTAACAGTTATTTACATTTTCCAGACGTTTTTATGTCAGACAGAAATGTCCCTCGTGCTCGGCTCATAAGTAAAACATTTCCTCTCAAAGGGGGAAGGTTGACTTTTGATGTTCCTGGATGTAGTGTCTTGAAATGGCATACCAAGACCGCGCAATGTAAGCTGTAATAAAGGAAAATGAATAGCTGCTGAATATCATGAATAATTGGATGCAGAACAGGTGCTACGACATTTGTTCACTTTTTATTGCCATACAATTGCATTCGTTAAATAATTGTGCCTACAACTGAACTCGTCATCAATGCGGATATTTATGCCTACACAGTAAACAACTATCTTGATGTGACAAAAGGTGAAATCCTATTGAATAGAATACAGAGGAAAATAAGATTTTCTTGGTAATGAAACAATTTGATCGCATATCTACATGGCCATGTGTCTATGTCAATGCTGTAGTCAGGTAATATTGCAGACAAAATCTGTATATTTAAGCCACTTATATAAAGATGTAGGATCTTAATTTTATCACACTTTTTTTTGCTGATTTACCTACAGTGCCTTCAGAAAAGTATTCATACCCTTTGACTTGTTCCACATTTTTTGTGTTACAGCCTGAATTCAAAATGGATTCCAAAAATAATTATCACCCACCCACTTTTGAAAATGAAAACATTTGCATACAGTAAGTATTCACACCCGAGTCAATACATGTTAGAATCACTTTTGGCAGCAATTACAGCTGTGAGTCTTTCTGGGTAAGTCTCTAAGGGCTTTGCACACATGGATTGTAAAATATTAGCAAAATATTGTTAAAAAGTATTCATTTCTGTCAAGTTGGTTGTTGATCATTGCTAGAAAGCCATTTTCTAGCAATTTTCAGTCTTGATATTCATGCTGATTTAAGTCAAAACTGTAACTAAGCCACTCAGGAACATTCAATGTCGTCTTGGTAAGCAACTCAAGTGTATATTTGGCCTTGTGATTTAGATAATTGTCTTGCTTAAAGGTGAATTTGTCTTCCAGTGTCTGTTGGAAAGCAGGTTCAGGTTTTCCTCTAGGATTTTGCCTGTGTTTAGCTCTATTCTGTTTCTTCTCATCTTGACAAACTCCCTAGTCCTTGTCGATGACAAGCATACCCATAACATGATGCAGCCACCACCATGCTTGAAAATATGAAGAGTGGTATTTAATGATGTGTTGCGTTGGATTTGCCCCAAACATAAGGTTTGTATTCAGGACATAAAGTTAATTTCGTCGCCACATTTTTTTGCAGTTTTACTTTAGTGCCTTATTGAAAACAGGATGCATGTTTTGGAATATTTTTTATTCTGTACAGGCTTCCTTCTTTTCACTGTCATTTAGGTTAGTATTGTGGAGTAACTACAATGTTGTTGATCCATCCTCAGAGTTGAATGGCTGATGGGAGAACTGTTAAAAAGTCACCATTGGCCTCATGGTGAAATCCCTGAGCGGTTTCCTTCCTCTCTGGCAACTGAGTTAGGAAGGACGCCTGTATTTTTGTAGTGACTGGGTGTATTGATACACCAAAGTGTAATTAATAACTTCAACCTGCTCAAAGGGATATTCAATGTCTGCTCTGTTTTATTTCCACCCATCTACCAATAGGTGCCCTTCTTTGCGAGGCATTGGAAAACCGCTCTGGGTTTGTGGTTGAATCTGTGTTTGAAGTTCAATGCTCAACTGAGGGACCTTACAGATAATTGTAGGTAGTCATTTCAAAATTATGTTAAACACTATTATTGCATGCAGAGTGAGTCCATGCAACTTGATTGTTTAAGCACATTTTTACCTCAACATATTTAGGCTTGCCACAACGATGGGGTTGAATACTTATTGACTCAAGACTTTTCAGTTGTGAATTTTTTATTAATTTGTAAATATTTCTAAAAACATCATTCCACTTTGACATTATGGGGTATTGTATGTAAGCCAGAGACTATCTGTATGTAATCCATTTTAAATTCAGGCTGTAACAACAAAATGTGGAAAAAGGGGTGTGAATACATTCTGAATGAAAACATGGTTGTTAACACTATTGCACTTTTCCATGTAGCCTACTTTTGGCAGGTAATAGCCTAACCACCAATCAAGCAACATGAGGGACAAAATGTTCAAATCCTGATGCAGCAGTATTAACTTTCTGTTAAAATATAGGTCAAATTAGGATCTTACATCTGTACATATTTCTGTGAGGCCTTGTTCCATCGGGTAGTCACTTTAGTCATTACCATTCTCTTTGTACTTGGAACTGCATCTGATACATGCAGAAGGTTTACCACAGTAAATGCATAGCCTTGACCCAACATACTTTACCTCCGCACACTCACCGGCATTCTGCCTCCACTGCGACTAACCAAGATTACTGTGTAATCACTACGGTCTGTGTATTACTAGAATTATATGCATGTAGAACAAACAGTGCAAACATCACAAAAACGCATTTGAACATAGAAGTAATGCATTAAAAAACAGTAGCTGTTCCATTGTATATTCTCTTACTCAAAAAAAAAGGTGTGTTAGATGCAGTTTTTCAGATACCGCTTTAGCAATCACGTCAAGTCCCATTTCACAAGTTGTTTATCACCATCATTGATTTGCATCCTCACCCACCATTCAGCAGTATTTAGCTGAGCCCATTTACATGTAAACATTTCTTTAATTCCTTTACTCTTGAAAGTTTATTAAACCTGTTGTGTTAATAACATTAAGACTATGCGAGGTTGGGGGAATTGTAGTATGCCTTGCATGGCTACACAAGGAGATTGCTAGCTGAAGTATGTTAATTAAAAGTAGTTAAACCTATGCCTCGGTTTGTCATTATACAAGGAACAAACATAGCAACTACCAATCTGACACCATGTTATGACAAGACAGAAAAGAAAGGAGTAAATTTCCGCAATGAAAATTGAACATTCTACCACAAGTCAAGTGATGTGAGTAATCGAAGATGCTAGCAAGCAAGAGTGATGCCAACGAGTCGCAGCAGCGAGTGTGACAGCAGCGAGAGCGAGGCTGTATTAGAATCTGTTGACGAGCAACCTACCGACGTAAGAGAAATTGAAACTGTAGCTGTTCCCCCTAATGTTTCCTGTCATGGGTAGGCTTAGTCCTCCTACTCCTATGCAGTTAACAGGCGAGCTAGCTGACAATTGGAAAGGTTTCAAGCAAAGATTCAATATCTACCTAGCAGCCAGTGGAGCAGGGGAAGATGACAAATTGAAAGCTTCCATTTGTCTGTATGTTATTGGAGAGGATGCATTGGACATTTACAATAGCTTTCAGCTAGACGAGGTAAACTTGACATTGATTGTGCTCACGGCTAAATTTGAGGAGTACTTTGTACCAAGCCAGGACGTCTCATGATCAGAAATATGGAGTCAGTTTTGACCAGTATTTGGCTGAGCTGAACACACCGAGCAAAACGTGTGAATTTGAAAATCTGAAAGATTTTTTAAAACATTTATTCAACTAGGCAAGTCAGTTAACAAATTCTTATTTTCAATGACCGCCTAGGAAGAGTGGGTTAACTGCCTTGTTCAGGGGCAGAACGACAGATTTTTACCTTGTCAGTTTAGGGATTCGACCTTGCAACCTTCTCAGTTACTAGTCCAACGCTCTAACCACTAGGCTACTTGTGAAAGTGGCATTCTTGATAATGTACTCAAGGAGAGATTGCTGCGTGAGTAAGATTTAACTTTGGATAAAGCATTGAATGTGTGTTGAGCAGCTGAAACCACCAGAGCACAGGCTAAAGAGCTGCACAGGGATGAGACATCAGTGCATGCAATAAAAAGAGGACCAACACACAAAACACTTTACAAAACAAAAACAAGCAAAAGACAAAAATCAAAACACTACATGTGGAAAATGTAGAGTTATCCACAAGCAAATAATTGCCCTGCATATGGCAAATCAGGGAATTAATAATTTCTCAAAATGCTGCAAAGCTGAGGCAACAAATAAAAAGGCTCACACAGTCAGAGAATTCTTTGTTGATTCTGTGGAAATATGCAATGCAGTAAAAGCTAAATGGATTGTGCCATTGACTGTGAATCAAATTATAATACCATTCAAGCTCGATACTGGAGCACAGGTAAACCTGTTGTCGCTGGATGACTACAAAACAATGAAAGTGAAGAGCAAAATACACCCTGTGAAAATCAAGGTTACTGGTTATACCAGGGAGAACGTACCAGTCAAAGGAAGCTGCATAGTAACTTTACAGCACAAAGGATAACAGCTCAAAGCACAGCTGCTGATTGTGGAAAAGAGTGTACAGCCTATTCTAGGAATCAAGAGCATGTGAAAGCTCAATTTGGTGAAAAGAGTATGTAGTATCAGACTAAAAACGAACAAGAATCACTACTGACTGAGTACGAGGATGTGTTTGAGAGTCTTGGTTGTTTACCTGGAGAACACAAAATATGTACCGATGACAAAACTCCAGTTGTGCATGCACGCAGAAAAGTTACATTTGCACTGAGGAAAAAGCTCAAGGAGGAACTCGGACTCATGGAAAAAAATGGACATCGTCACAAAAATGGATGAACCTACAGACTGGGTAAGCTCACTGGTTACTGTGGTGAAAAAGAACAGCGATCGCAGGATATGTCTAGACCCGTTAGATCTCAACAAAGCTATGAAGCGAGAGCATTTCAAGTTGCCAACCCATCTCTGGTTACATCTCTGGTTACAATATCACATTTTTCTGGAGCAAAGTGGTTCAGTTAGCTTGATGCCTCACCAGGATTCTGGCAAATTAAGCTAGATGATGCAAGCTCAAGGCTACGCACATTCAACACACCAGAGGACAGGTACCAATTCATTTGTCTACCATATTGGATTCTCTCAGTGCCAGAGGTCTACCACAAGACAATCCACATGATCTTCGAGCACATTCCAGGAGTAGAGACCATGATGGATGACATCATCGTCTGGGGGTCCACAAAAGAACACGACGCGAGAGTGAGACGTGCTGGACCTAACACGGAAAGTCAACCTGAAACTAAACAAGGACAAATGTGAGTTTGGTTTGAAAACACTTACCTAAGTGGGAGACGGACTTTCAGAGGATGGAGTCAAACCAGACCCGAGGAAAACAGCCATCAACAACATGGAACGCCTGAAAAACAAGGATGACGTCAGACGCTTCATGGGTATGATCACCTATCTTGCAAAGTTCATACCTAAACTGTCACAGTCCGCTCCACTCAGATGTCTTCTGGAACAAAAAAAACGAATGGGAATTGTCCCATAAGCAGGAAAACTGCTTCAAAAACCTGAAGACAACAATCACAGAAGAGCCAGTGCTCAGGTTCTATGATCCAGAGAAAAGCACAAGGATTTCTGCAGATGGGTCACAGTTTGGCCTGGGAGAAGTTCTTCTGCTGATAGGACGGCCTGAACAGAAAAATAACCATGCAAGGAGAATACAGGATTACTGGATGTGCAGAGTAGAGCTCAGCATTGTGGATGACAGTGTTCAAAAGGCAACAAGATTGTCATTCCCTTGACACTGCGCAAATAAATGCTACAGAAAATACACAAGGGCCACTTGGGTGAGGAAAATTGCAAACGACGAGCACAAGTAGTAATGTACTGGCCAAGAATGAACCAGGAAATTAGCCAGACCACTGCTTCATGTGAACTGTGTTTGATCTACAGGCCAAAGCAGCAAGCAGAGTGGCTAATGCCTCATCCAGTACCCAACCGACCCACTACAAAGTTGGAGTTGACCTTTTTGACTGCAATGGCAAAAGTCATTGTTGTTACCGATTACTACTCAAACTACCTGCAGTAGCAACACTGCCAACTAAATCAAATCTAATTTGTCACATACACATGGTTGCAGATGTTAATGCCAGTGTAGCGAAATGCTTGTGCTTCTAGTTCCGATCATGCAGTAATATCTAACCTAACAATTTCACAACTACCTTTACACAAGTGTAAAGGAATGAATAAGAATATGTACATAAAAATATATGAATGTGTGAAGGCCGAACGGCATAGGCAAGATGCAGTAAATGGTATAGAGTACAGTATATACACTTGAGATGAGTAATATAGGGTAACATAATATAAACATTATATAAAGTGCAATCTGTAATCACCTACCTGAAATCAGTTTTCGCAAGACATGGGGTTGCGTCTGAACTGTACTCTGACAATAGCCCGCAGTTCTCAAGTTCCAAATTCCGATGTTTTATTTAACTAGGCAAGTCAGTGAAGAACAAATTCTTATTTACAATGACGGCCTACCCCGGCCAAACCCGGACGACGCTGGGCCAATTGTGTGCCGCCCTATGGGGCTCCCAATCATGGCCGGATGTGATACAGCCTGGATTCGAACCAGGGATTGTAGTGACGCCTCTTGCACTGAGATGCAGTGCCTTAGACCGCTGCTCCACTCGGGAGCCCGATCAGTCGCTAACGAATGGAGATTCCGACAACACCTCCAGCCTCAACTACCCAAGGTCCAATGGCTTAGCAGAGAGTTCAGTTAAAATTGTTAAAGGTCTGATGAAAAAGGCACACGAAGAAAAAGACGATTTCCTAAAAAAAATCTGATCTACCGCAGCGCATCACTGCAGAACGGACTTTTACTGTCACAAATATTGATGGGACATCGCATCAGAACCAACCTACCCATCCATGAGGACTTGCTAACACCCAGAGATGCTCACGAAGTCAAACTCGAAGGAAAAACAGAAAGACAAACAAAAACAGTGACACCAAAAGTGCAAGACACTTACCTGAACTGAAACCTGTAGATCATGTACGACTGAGACATCACTACAGGAATCTAGATGCAGCAAGGGTGAGTGCAGAGAGAAGTTGCACCGTAATCCTATGAGATCCAAACAGAACATGGATCCCAACTTAGAGAAAACAGAGTGGATCTAAAGCTTCACCCATTCACTCAAGGGATTGAGGATCATCAGGATACTGCTGAAGCGTCAAATGCCTTTAGAAATGGACAATTCAGTCAGAACACCCTGACTGACAACGAACGCTGTCCAACTGTTTCAGTAAACACTGACAGTCCTATTGAGAATTGCTAAAAAAGGAATCTGGGCACCTGGACAGAATGTTTTTGTTCATGTGACAACAAATAGAGCCACAATAGAGTATTAAAGGAAGGAAGATGCGTTATGGGTTAACATTAAGACTACGTTACCCAGCAGGCTATGCGAGGGTGGGGAAGTTGAAGTATGCCTTGCATGGCTACACAAGGAGATTGCTAGCTGAAGTATGTTTATTAAAAGTAGTTAAACCTATGCCCCAGTTCGTCATTGTACAAGGAACAAACATAACAAAACCCTTGCACTTTTTCAATTAAATCAGTAATTGAAAGGAGTTAGCTGTAAAAGGAGCAGCTTCTAACTAGTGTTCAGTTAAATGCTTGTTTTACATATGAAGAGTCCATTCAGATAAGGAGTGATTTCAGTCGGCACGCACAGAAATTGTAGCGACAATTTAGGCTACCCTTGTTTTTAACGACAAGCAGGGATTTGAGAATTCTTGAACCTTATCCTAGTGCTGTAGAGACAAAAAATGTGAACCTTCATGACATTGGCTAAGTTCAGAGAGTAGGGTGTTCAATTGCATATTTTGTGTTGGAAAGATAGATATTAGGCAGAACCTGATAAGCCCAGTGTCCTTGGAAGAAGTGTTAAACGATTAGGTGATCAATAAAACAAGAGCCAGATTGTGTACTCTGACGTTCTTAGGAGAGATCCAAGGTGCTAATCCCAAAGTTTCAGAGGAAGTTTCTCCAAGGGAATCAAACACACTATCACTAATCAATCGCTCAATATTTCCCCTTCTTGGTATAGAACAAAGGGATGCAGTGACATTCAAATCATGTTAGATGGTAGTAAATACCATACATTTCCTTAATTCCAGCAAGATTCAATTGGTCCGCATTTCATTTGTTTTAAATTGGTTAAAAGGGATGTTGGAAATCCTAACTCCATACCAAGTAATTGCTGCCGAAACGTGTGTGTGTTTGCATTTGTTTGTGTATGTGTTGGTTTCACCACATATAATGAAAGACCTACTGGGGAAAAGGCACTCTGGTAATTTCATATCTGCCATTTTAAGAGAAAATACGTAGGTGAATGGGTACAATCTGATCATCCATCTTCTCAATCCAAGCTCTTTTCGGCAAATAAGACTTGTTCCCACGTTCAGCTATTTCCCTTCTCTGTCTGAAAAAAGGTCCACTTTCTTTGGGAAACTGATGGTTACAAAAAACGTCGTTTTTTTGTATCCCCACTACTGCAGGAGTTGAATGAGTTGTTCACCCTGGAGGGTGTCACTAAAATAATGGACAGAGGCTAAGAGGGGAGGAATGAGAGTGGGGTTTAAATGCAGCTCGTGAGAGAAAGGTGTATTGAAGTGGTAGATGGGATGGTTTGAATGACGTAAGCACCGTTGTTTTAAGAACTGCTCCCAGATAAACATAGAAAAAAGGAGTGATTGGTTTTAGGCACAAACTTTATCCAAGCTGGGAGAGGGCACATGAGGATGGCTCATGTCATGTCAACTCCAACCTTGCAGGGGGTCCAGAGAAACTACTTTACGCCAGTGAATTGCATTGAATGCAAAACGTACATATGGTTTCACATTCCGTTCCATTTGTTTTAATAATATAAAGTCCTCGGTGAATGTGGGAAAAATGTATTTCAATTAATGAAATGTATTGTATAAGAACTGCTCCCAGATAACCAATGCTCCCATAACCACATAATATTGATGATTATATCGCTACCATTGTTTTGTTGATTAGCTAGACCACCCAATTTGGTATTTAACATTTTTTGAGTGGCTATTATCAGGGCAAAATACATCAAAATGCACCAAATGTACAGTTTAGTTGAACAACAGTTATAGGCAAAACTGTGTTTCCTTAAACTGAATGGATTAGTCCCCATTGATTCCATGAATAATGTACTGGTAGCAGCTCATGAAGTTGTCTTGCTGCTATGCTGACGTGCATTGGACATCACATCAAATACTTCAGGGCATTTATGAATAATAGATAAAATCACACAATTTTATCAAAGGATTAAGGTTATAAACATAACTATCATTAAATATTTACTTTACAGTGAGAGTTAAAGTTGATAGTCTCCTGTAAGGTACTAAGTTATAAACATGCCCAATAGGTTTCTATTGCCATCTCACAGATGTGTTCTCAGTTCCTTTGAACACAGAAAGATCAACAAACTCAAGATATACACATGCCCAATAGCTTCTGTTTGCCAGCTCACGTGGTTGTCAGTTCGATCACCACCATACAACCCATTTAAAATGGATTAGTAATTTTTAAAGCCATTTCATTTTGTATTTCTCTTTACTGCTAAACTCTTCTGGAGAGGTGCATTGGGAGGTTATCTATTCCCATCTGCACTGCACAGTGTATTCAGCGAGGATTATAACACAGTATATTTCATCATATGGTGACGGATCATTGTTTGTGGTGCATCTGATGCTACACATATCATGGTATGCCAGGTTCTCTTCATATTGGGTTTATGTGATTAAATTAATTAACCTTGAAAATATAACAGTGGAAACTTATATTTATCTTCCTCCCTACATAATTTGTCTATGATATAATGAACGATTGCTGAAATCAGAAAGATCAACCGAAGTGGTGGAAAAATATGAATAATTGTTTTAATGGGTGGCCCAATGACATTACATTTATTGCTATTACTGGTTCTGTCAGAATTCCCAAGGTGAAATAGTTCTGAAAGCTTTACTGCTGCATAGGCAGTGCAGTTATGTGACTTCCTTGTGCTATTGCTAAGGGAGTATAAAGACAACCACTGGTCTTCGATGGTAATATCCATCCAGTCAGATTCCAATTTCATATTTCACCCCATCCAGAAATATACTGTGCAGCAGTCAAACACTATCCTATTGTGGCCACAGAGCAGATCAAAGGCCACATATGATTACCTCTCATGGATTAACCAATAGATTAGACTAGAGCCTTGAGTCATGGCAGTGACAAATACCACCATCTCTTCACCCTTGGAGAGAGCAAGAGAAAGGAAGTGAGAAAAAGAAAGCATGGGAGAGAGAAAGAGAAGGCAATCCAGTTGAGGAAATTGAGGGGGGGATGTGGGAAGCAGGTAAATCAAAGGGGGTTGTGTGGATTTCCTAAACCAAACAAGTTGTTCCAAGCGGTGTGTAATTCACCCACAGATGATGGGTTTTACAGCCCTTTTGCCTGTACTCTATCCAGCGGGATCTGTAAATCTGTCAACAAGAGAGTCAATTCCATTCCCTCTCTCTGTAATCTCATTTGCCTGCGGTGCCAATGGTGCATCAAATGCCGCTGACTTCTTCTCCGGTGGCGGATTACCAAGCGAGATGCCTTGGCGCTGGCTGCTGTCGCCACCCCGACGAAGCCTGGGAGTAAATCCCACCTGTCCCACATGAGCCGCTCCATCAACCACCAAAAATCCATTATCCTGGAATGTTTTAAGGGCCTAATGGAGTCCTTATCTTTATTTTGCACTGGGAAATATTTAATTACACGCCGTAGTAAAAGTTCCCTGGTTATCGTCACCCCCACATTTACATATCTATGCATTTCGAGGCTGAATGAAAACGTTTTGTTAAAACAGGCGTTGACTCAAGCCGATGTGTTTTCACAGTACCGGTGGCTGCCAATCATTGTGCTTGTTCTTTGCACGTGTCATTTCGCGTCGCAGCCAACCTTTGAACACACAAGTTCCTATCGACAAGATAATGGAAAATAACAAGCATGTGAATGTCGCTTATTTCTGGCAGGGTACTTTGTTAGACCCCATGGTGGATCTTTTGTGTGTCCCCTGTCCCCGTGGTGTTACATTTCTTGAAAAACATTGATTGTTTTGAAGGAAAAAAGAAACAATTGATACTGTGTGCTAGGATATACAGTGGTGTAAAAGGGCGATTCAACGATCAAGCAGTATAGACTTTCTCATTGTGTCCCTCTCCACACGGAAATTCCGTAACAAGACTTTTCCCACAATCCCTTGGTTTTAATGTTTTTGTACTTCCTTTCACATGTCAGAGAAGCACCAACAGCCTAGAGTCAGTATCCCTTCAACAAGGAGAGTACAAATGAAGCACCATAATTACTAGTCACTAGCCAGAGAGAGGACTCAAAAGCAGCAATGTGTTTGGTTTTTAATTTGTACTGGAAGCATAACTAACATAACACATCTATTTAAGAAGATGCTGTGAATTCAATAGCAGGCTCATTACAGCATAAACACTTGCCTCTATGGTGGAGGGGTCTCCATGGTGATTAGCGGGAGAATTGAAGTGGGGGTGTTAGTTTCCCCACAAAATGGCAACATGGTAATTCAGTGTCCTTCAAGTCAGGGTCTCAGATTTTGGTAAAAAAAAAAAAAGAAATGACAATTATAGATCATTTTGCAGAATTGGTGAGATAGAGGGGAAAATGTTGACACACATTGGTTTAGAGCATGAGGACCTATGGTTTTCTAACTGTGGGGGTACGCTTAAGTAACTACCACCTCATCTTAGATATTTGGGTCTTATCAACTGACCAGTAAAGCAGTCCATACTTACATCCCGGTCTTTCAGAAAAGGTGTACAGGCCTTTTAGTTCAGTCCACTACTGGATTGGCTTCTTTTTTCCTTCAGACCACTGTCACGTTCCCTAACGACAAACATAACATTCACTCAAAAGAAAAGGGAACTAAAGGAATCATTGACAACCAAACCAGGACAGAAAGAGTTTCAAAACAGGTTCTGAAAGTTGGCAAAGCAACTGCAAAAGGGATCTAAATGACACCCACCATGGATACCCACTGGATTTTCTTCAGAAAATACAAACTAAAGGAAAAACCAACACAAACTCAGAATAGGGCATTCCAAAGAATATGGACCAAACTAAACAGGGGAACCACCAGCGTCAGGCTACCTACAGTGGCCACGCTCTACCACACACCTCAGCTACTATGAGTTGTAGGTCTCCCAACATCTCTTCTCCAACTGATGTACTGGGCCAGCAGGTCTTAAATACCCGCTGGGCCAGCACAGGTGAAAGACATCCTGACTAACGAGGTGACTCCAATCAGTGTGTGCAACACATAAACAGGACATATGCGTCCAAAACCAACCTTGAACTGGAGAGCAAAAAAAAGCCTGTAACACTACCGATAGAGCTCATTGGGAGTATTTTTATAAACCCACTGTGTTATTATTCCAGATAAAGAAAGAAACAGCCAGGGACCAATAGCATTAAATGAAAAGCACATTAAAGATGATTGACTAATCAAGGTCGGGACTTGAATAATATAACACAGTGAACCAGATGGCGCTGCACAGACACTTTTCTATTTTATAAACTCCAACGCAAGATGCTTAGCCCATTAATTACAATGTCACTGGTGAGCGATGTCAGAAATGTTTCCTCTTCAAAATGTCTTATGACTGTTCTCCATATTCATTGGAGCTGATTATGTAAGGCCTACACATGTTACATGAGTAAGTCAGCGTTTCCCAAACTTTGTCTTGGGAACCCCAAGACATGCATGTTCCCCCCCCCCCCCCCTAGCACTACACAACTGATTCAAATAATCAAACCTTGATGACGAGTTTGAATCACCTATGTAGCACTAGGGCAAAACATGAACCCCTTGGGGTCCCCAGGATCAAAACAGTGCAGCACTATTAGAAATTGTATTTTATGTAAAAAAAAAATTGGTTTTAACAAAACGTTACCAAACTCTGTGTCTTTGCTAGTCAGAGTGAAATGAACTAGGCGTGAAAGCGGCTAAAGCTACCCTTTATCCATCATTATGGGTTCATGATGGTACATCATGGTACATCATTAGTGACAGAGAAGATTTCTCCCGACAGAGGGAAATCTCACGGAAGAAGACCGTTATGTCCATGGTAAGAATAAAACCCCATAACAAATAGCCATGCGCACAGTCCTGTCTCAAGCTGACACCTATACAATGATCTACTGGGCCAGTGACCACCAGTAGGTACTGTAGGCTACAGGTTTGCAAGAGCCTACTTGAATTGAGATATTCTCGCAAAACAAGGACTGCACTTGATTTTAAACAATGGCTTCACTGTCTAACCATTAAATTGTGGGATATGTGAAAACCCTTCTCCCAGACTTGGTGAGGTCAGTGTGAACAATCTCATGCCGGATCCTTCCCCCACCCGAGCCCCGTCCCTTCAGGCACTGCACCCAGTTGAAGGCAGATGAAAGGGTTCATGGTCACCTCCCTGGATGACCTTCTAGACCAGACAGCAAGTGCCTTCCTGTTGACATGCCAGTTGCTCATCCTGGTGCTAGAGGAGGATGGGACAGTGGTGGAGTCTGAGGGCTTCTTCCAGTCCCTATCTGCCAACACTCAGCTCTTGGTCCTCCAGAAGGGAGAGATATGGTGTCTAACCATCAAAGCGACTCTTTATGAAATCTACACACTGTCATACGACATCCAATGCACGAGGGCCAAGGATATCTTGAAAATGTCTTCTGTGTTGCCCGACGTATTTGGCGAGAGTGCCAGGGTAGTTGCTTCTGTGTGGTTCCTCATACATACTGCAGTACATTGGGGATGATGAATACTAGGGCATGACCAAAGTCCAAGGCCCTGTTTGAGCTCTTTAAATTGCACCAGGTGACACCAAAGTGTCCAGGGCCTCTTGAACGCCATTTTTCTTCCTTTATGAAATGCATGTGGACCTTGTTACTGTCTGGTTTAGTTGAGCCATTGCACATCTATGTAAAACAATGTTGATGATACACATCAAATAAAAGCACTGCCCTGCTGGAGGAGGATGTAAATACAATATATACTAATTTTTACTTTGGGGAACAAATCCCAACGCGCATGTATCTCTAGTTGGGATTTGGCCCACATGATGTGACCATGTACGATTGTTGATTTTAAAGTCTGTTTAAAAAAACTAATCTGGTTGGTCTCTGTAGCAAAAGATCAGTGTTCTTAAACTATCCCTTGAACACTGGATGTCCTCATTGTGTCATTGTATGTTTCTAAAATGTGGGGGTTAGTGTGAGTAGGCGAAAAGCATGACTGAAATGTTGCTTGGATTGACTTGAGATGGTGACTCTTTTACTGGTTCCATTCTCCATCGGTGGAATGGCAATCTACTGGGGTGAATCTCAAGTCTTTCCTTGATTCCTCGCATCCTCTCTATGCACCTTATTGGGCCGCATTGGAGGAGAAGATCACCTCAGATCTTCTCCTACAATGAGTTTTGGGAGTCGAGAGAGGATGCGGTGGGATGCGAGGAATCGAGGAAAGACTTTAGGGCGGCAGGTACCCTGGCAGTTAAGAACATTTGGCCAGTAACCGAAAGGTCGATGGTTGGGGTCCTCGAGCCAACTAGGTGAAGAATCTTTCTATGTGTCCTGGAGCAAGGCACTTAACTCTAATTGCTCCTGTAAGTCTCTCTTGATAAGAGCTTCCGCTAAATGACTAAAATGTAAATGTATTGCAAAAGCCCTTAGAACAGCAAAACATGTTTATTAAAGTGCGATCGTCGAGGGAAACAAACCTTAGAAGCGGAGCAGCAGGGCTTTTAAAACAGCTGTTGTGTCGCTGGGTTTAGCTCGCTCTCAAGTGCTGTGGTAAATAATCACACACAACACCCCCATCAACATACATGCTCCTCACAACTCAACTCACAATTCTCATTAATCCTCCCCTTAGCCCCCAGTATAAATCTCCTATTGCCTCTTAGACTCGATTAAAGATGCAACGATAAAGACCATTTTCTTGTCAGCGCATTGGCAACTAGATTTGGCCTAGGCCCAAGTGTGAATAGATTCAAAACAGTTCCAGGCTACATCTTTCTTCTTTTCCTTTTTTTTGTGGTGATGATATGATGATACACTCTGTTGACTTCTCTTGCCAGAGACATACAGCCCTGCAGTGTTTAGTGTTTCCAGAGATAGTATGCTCCCTATAGCATGATATACAGAGTGCAGCTATTCTCTTTTCCCACACAACTCTCTCGCCAGATTAAAGACAGATTAAAAATAAGAAGGCACTTTAACTCCCGCCTAACCTGTGGTCGGGGAGAATGCATGTTCATCTCTCGAAAAGGAGTTTGTGCTTAGACTGCCCAATACCTCCACTGCCCCCACACTGTGGCTGAATATGTGTCACTGCAAAGTGCACTTAACCTGCCTACCGGAGTCAGGGAGCCATTACCAAGGGGTGATAAAGAGGGGTCCATCGGCATCAATCTTTTTATTAGAAAGTAATGGTCACTTCCACTTCGAAGATGTCCACCGGCCCCCCTGAGCTAAAGGGCCTTCTCTCTTGTCGATTGCTTGATCCCCTCCTATGATTGAGATCTGGGAGATCACTCATCCCTGTAGGGAGGAGGTACACCATCACATTCCGATTCCCGAGCCACTTGGAATCCCTCTGCTATGCAATAACCACCGTCTTCTTTAACAGACTCCTCTCGGCGACCGACGACTCTTCTGCCGTTTTTCACGTCTTGTTTGTTTACTCTTAATTATTGTTTTTCTTCAGGAGCTCAAACCCCCAGACGAGCATATCGCGGTCATGCACCTCCTGGCTGCGCCAAATGCAATTCCAGCTATTCCACACCCTGGGAAAACTCACATTTGCTTTATTGTCTTTTTACAACTTTCTCATGGGATCCAATTAGATAGTGAGCAGACTTCTTCACTCCGGGAGAAATATTAGCGATCAATGTATCGGGGATGGTTCCACATTAAACTGTGTGGCTATTATAAGGCATAGGATCCTATCTGGATTACTTAGGATCTAAAAACTCTCCGGAGAGGGGAGGAAGGGTGCACAACAATCTGTAAATTACCAGTCTCAATTACTGTCTTCACCCTGTTCTCTTGAACCTGTATTCTGATATTTCCAAGTTGTTTTGTAATCATGACCAAGACCTGATTACCCATAGTTCCCTAGTGGACAAACACAATCTTAAAGATGGAGGCATCTGGTGCCCATCAGGAGGGTGTCAGAGAGCAGAACTGCTGAGGTGCTCGTTTAACACCTGATCATGCTCGATTTCGTGCACATCTGCCATCCATAATTCGACAAAGCATGAAAGATGCAATCAACGATGGCTCCTATCTAGGGCAACGCTGGTAAACGTATTCTACAGTATATTAGTCTATTCAGGTAAGATTAGTGTTGTTCCCTTTCTGTCAATTACAGTGAAGTAGAAAAAAGGTGAAATGTAAAGTTCAGTGGGGTTAGTCTTGTTGATCCGAAAAAGATTGATGACACCTAATTGTCAGCACATTGTCACAATTAATAAGCACACAGGGGGGCATATCTTGTAGTGTGAACTCAGCTAGAAAATAACGTTCTAAGAACCATGTGTTTCTTAGAGCTTGGTGAGAGCGTGGTTGTCCTGTGATTATTTTGCATACAACCTTCCCACAATGTTCTGGGAATGGTGTAGGATAGCCAGCTAGCACATAACATTCTGAGAACCATATGTTTCTTAGGTGGGAATTTCAGTACTTCAGCATAACGTTTTCTGCAGGTTTCCTCATGGTTCTATTTAAAGTCATGTTCTCAGAACATTAAAAAAACTTTCCATAAAAACCACAAGAAAACATTAGTAACGTTTTAAGGACATTCTAAGAATGTTATTGAAAAACATTTACATTCCGTTCTCAGTATCAACAAAACGCACTCTAACTCCTATCTTTGTAGCAGTGCTTGTTTCCTTTTGAAATGGGGTCTGTTTGAATAAACTAAAATGAACAGCTTTGTATGAGTTAAGAAACATGGCATGCTAGCTCCATCCTGGTGGTGCAGTGGACTAATTCCATGGATAGAGAACAGAAGATCATAGGTTTGAATCTTGCTGATGCTGTGCCGCAATAAATAAAATAAAAATGTGTTTGCATGAATAATGTCTAAGCAAATTAATTTCCATGTGTCCTATCTGTGCTTGGAGTTCAAAAGAGTTAACCTAAGCTAACAGTGTTATTAAAAGTCCTATTGAAACATGTTCTCAGAATGTCTAATAACAAATAGTTTCCGTTCTCAGAACGTTAATAAAACCTCCCACGAAAACTTTCAGAGAACCATAGTAAAACATTCTCAGAACCTCCCTGCACGCTATAATGTAGGTTCCCAGAACAGGCAACATTTTCACTTCCAGTCTCAGAACGTTTAAAAGACGTTCAGTTTTACCAGTCAGAAAATATATGGCTTCATTTCCAGAACCATTGCAAACCAAAAATGTATGCTCCTACAACTACAACTATCCATTGTACCAAACCCACATTGTGATTTCCCTTGATCTGCAATTGATTGAATTCATTATTAGGGCCTTAGTCTATAACTTCTATAACATTCTATAATTGTCTTTAACATCACTTGTTATATAAGTCAGCATTATTGATGTGAGAATTGCTACATCCGTCACAGTATTTTTTATGTATGGAGTGCAAATGAAGTGCTAAATCCTACAGTGTCAGTGTTGTTAACCTTATACGTCACCCAAGACCCCAGCAAAAATTGGCTTTTCATTAATCTGACTTTCATGTATCTGCATGTCCAGCCCTTCTATTTATCTTCACAATGAAGTGTTTTACTATTTTCTTTTTAGGACAACCAAGGCTACAAATAGAAAACAAAACAATCTGACATAAATAGATGCATTTATGAGTTTTATTGACAAATGTGAATAAAAAACGATGTCAGCCAAAGCAAAAACCTGATAAAAATGAATTTATATGAAAGCTGTAAGTACAGATTGTTTGCTCACTGAGAAACGAATATCCAACTAGTCAGTGACAACTGTGTGGAGTTCAGAGTTTGTGACAACATCTATGTGAGCTTATAGATTTTGTGTGTGCATGTTTGTGAGAGTCTCAGCTTTTAATAGTTTGTAGCTCAACATTCAAACGTCATAATTCTTTTGTAAAAATCCCAGACCCCGAGCCCCTTCGGGATCCATCGTTGTCTCACAAACGCTGCTCTAGCTCAGTCCCTGTTAATCACACAGACTGGTACCAATGGATGCAGAAGAAATAGCTGAATCCAATGGTATAACCTAGAAGTCTGTAGCTCAAAGTGAGAGCAAACATCTGCTGTTAATGCTCATTTGCAACAGCAAGCATCTCTGAAATGGGGAGGCCATTTAGCAGTGTATATTGGTAAATCTGCCATTCAGCGAAGATTGAAATATACTTGAATCACCTCGTCTCTTGTTTAGTGATGCGATATTAGCGGTGCATTTAGCCTTTTTATACTGTAACTCAACCAATATAAAATATAGATATCATTCCTAATTTAAGATCACCCTCTGTAACGTTCTATTTTTTTGTCTTCTTGAGACAAACGATATAGTCAGGCAACACTGAAAATAGTTAGATTAAAAAAAGCTATAGTGCATTCGGAAAGTATTCAAACCCCTTGACTTTTTCCACATTTTGTTACATTACAGTCTTATTCTGAAATGGATTAAATAAAAAATAATCCTCATCAATCTACACACAACACCCCATAATGTCAAAGCGAAAACAGGTTTTTAGAAATGTTTGCAAATGTAAAAAAAAAAATGATACCTTATTTACATAAGTATTCAGACACTTTGCTATGAGACTCGAAATTGGGCTCAGGTGAATCCTGTTTCCATTGCTCATTCTTGAGATGTTTCTACAACTTGATTGGAGTCCACCTGTGGTAAAATGCAATTGATTGGATATGATTCACACACCTGTCTATATAAGGTCCCACAGTTGACAGTGCATGTCAGAGCAAAAACCAAGCCATGAGGTGGAAGGAATTGTCCGTAGAGGTCTGAGACAGGATTGTGTCAAGGCGCAGATCTGGGGAAGGATACCAAAAAATGTCTGCAGCATTGAAGGTTCCCAAGAACACAGTGGCCTCCATCATTCTTTAATGGAAGAAGTTTGGAACCAACAAGACTTCCTAGAGCTGGCCGCTCGGACAAACTTAGCAATCGGGGGAGAAGTATTTTGGTCAGGGAGGTGACCAAGAACCTGATGGTCACGCTGACAGAGCTCCAGAGTTTCTCTGTGGAGATAGGAGAACCTTCCAGAAGGACAACCATCTCTGCAGCACTCCACTAATTAGGCCTTTAAAGTGGAGCCACTCCTCCTCTGAAGCCACTCCTCAGTAAAAGGCACATGACAGCCCACTTTGAGTTTGCCAAAGGGCAGCTAAAGGACTCTGACCATGAGAAACAAGATTCTCTGGTCTGATGAAAACAAGACGGAACTCTTTGGCCTGAATTTCAAGCGTCACGTCTGGAGGAATCCTGGCACCGTCCTTACGGTGAAGCATGATGGTGGCAGCATCATGCTCCAGGGATGTTTTTTAGCGGCAGGGACTGGGAGACTAGTCAGGATTGATGGAAAAATGAACGGAGCATAGTACAGAGAGATCCTTGATGAAAACCTGCTCCAGAGCACTCAGGACCTCAGACTGGATCAAAGGTTCACCTTCCAACTTGACAACGGCCCTAAGCACACAGCCAAGACAATGCAGGAGTGGCTTCGGGACAAGTCTCTGAACGTCATTGAGTGGACCAGCCAGAGCCCGGACTTGAACCCGATCGAACATCTCTGGAGAGACTTGAAAATAGCTGTGCAGCGATGTTCCCCATCCAACCTGACAGAGCTTGAGAGGATCTGCAGAGAACAATGGGAGAAACTCTTCAAATACAGGTGCGCCAAGCTTGTAGCATCATACCCAAGAAGACTCGAGGCTGTAATCGCTGCCAAAGGTGCTTCAACAAAGTACTATGTAAAGGGTCTGAATACTTATGTAAATATGAAATTTACATTTTGCAAAAAATTCTAACAAGCAGTTTTTGCTTTGTCATTATGGAGTATTGTGTGTAGATTGATGAAGGGAAAAAAACTATTTAATGAATTTCAGAATAAGGCTGTAATGTAACAAAATGTAGAAAAAGTCAAGGGGTCTGAATACTTTCCGAATGTGCTGTATATTCTCTGATCTATTAACTTTTAACATATCGTGCCATAGTGCTCTCTTAAGTGTAGGTCTGCTCAAAATGGACAACAGAAGTTCAAGCAAAGTGCTATTTCAAATGGCATGCCCTTTAAATGTAAGATCCACACACACTGCTGTGATCTGGTGTCTGCCATTAAGGCTGAGAGTATTTTGATATTGCTCTTTGTAACCTGCTGCTCTCTTGTTTGTGATTAAAGCGCAGGGACAGTGGGTGTAATTAGCAAGCATCATCAGCCTGGCTAATGGCCATGGAGGAACTTCCCCTTTTATGACTGGGTCCAGACAGAATTACAGCCGAGCAGCACTTAGCCGCAACATAAATTACTTGACATGAACTGTGACAGATTGTGCATATGCATGCCTTTTGTGGGGGACCTAAATTAGGTTATATTAAGCACTATGCAATTCATTGTTCACTGAGTTTCAATGACACCGATGACAGATACGGTACTGTATGTGGCAATTATGTCTGCCTGTATCACAAAGGATAATTTCTACTTCAGTGAACAATTTGGGTTATAAACATATAAGCTCACACAGCTTTTATGAAATGGCAGAAAATAAATGTTTTGACTTACTTGTAGGTAGGACTGATATCTGCAAGAAATACTGTAAGAAAGTTGCAATGCCTTTACTTGGAACTGGAACTGACAGCATTTGAACTACTTTGAAGATATGGAACAAACAGACGACAATAATAATAATAATCATAATATCAGTCAAAAATATACCATTTCCAGTTTATGCTACAAAACCAATTTTAGAAGAGATTTTAAAAATAGGTTATATTTGACTCAACATTCCATGATTAATGGGTGGCAGGTAGCCTAGTGGTTAAGAGTGTTGGAGTAACTGAAAGGTTGCTGTTTCGAATCCCCAAGCTGTTTCAGTTTCAATGACTGAATATTTTGGACAAAAACTGACAAATGTAACTAACGCTGGGAATGTAAACACAATCAAACTAGCAAAGTCATCATTTGGCTAATAGGCTAGTGGATATATTTATGTAACAAGCTAAAAACATGGAGCCTAACATTAGCTGGATAGATAGCTAGCTGCTAGGAGGATGTCATGTCATGTCATTGGAGGAGTGGGTGAGTGAGTAACTTTCGCCTCATATCGTTTTTTTGGTGGCTACACACAGCTAGAGTTGCAGGTGTCATTTGGTTAACTAGCAAGAAATGTGAATCGCTTTGCTAGCTAGCTATGCTGAATGACCTTTATCCAGTTAGCATATCTCTTGCGTTCGCAAATTCACTCTGGCTAGCTATCTACTCAGATTTCAGAGCACTCTTGTCTGAGTGTGACAACTGATACATTTATGAACACGCAAAACTCGCTGAATATGACTAGTGTCAGTAAACGTAGGCAAAAAAAGTCATCGTTAGTCATGAACGCTCTATATAACATGTAAACATCCTAACCAAATCTGCTAGCGTGAGTAAAATGCTCAGCGAGGTGTTCTCTCATTTGTGTCTGGAAGTAGCTAGCTAGCAAGCTAGACAACTTTAGCCAGTTAGCTTGGGTGCTTGGTTGGGACAACACATGCATTGGCAGGCAAGCTGCAGAAGGACGAGCAGGCCGTTCTCCATCGTTTATCAGTGCAATTTTGACAGCCAACTAGCTGAAAAAGTTTGAGAGGGTTTATCTAATTTTCCTTTGTTAGCTTTTAGTTCATCTTGCTCTGGTTAGCATTAGTTGTTGATCTTGTTGTTGATGTGCCTATAGGGAAAGATAGTCTATATTTGTATTGTTGTTTGATCAATAGGAATGTAAAGTTCCCAAATGTAAGAGAACTTCCATGGTATTTAGCTACTCTACATATTTGCTGTAATCCATTCAAGTGTATTTTGTGTCCTTTGTCAAATGCTTTCTAATGATATAAAGTTGCGCTTTTGCAACTGCTTGTAAACACACAGCCCAGTTGAAAGTGAATGATGGCATGACCTTGTGGCAAATGGCTTGTTTGCATATAGTCCTACTGTACCTCTGATTGGTTATGGTGCACCGCTCTGCGTAGACTTTAAAGTGTATGGGAGAGTCTTTCACTAAGATAACTGCCAATTTTGAGTTATGATTTTATACACTTTTTTAACTATTGACTTTGAGACTTTTTAAGTGACAGCTTAAAGATATGCCCTTCACACTAATTTAAACTTTGGCTGCACACATGATCTTTAGGAATACCAACCTCAGTGTGGAAATATATATAAAACACAGGGAAACCACGTTTTTTACTACACTGGGCCATGGCATAAGTCATAGCAAAATGTGTATAATTGCAGGAAATCAGTTTAAAACAGTCAAATGTTCTCTCCACTCCATTGCAAAATAGGTAAAATTGCAGGAAATTAGCTGTAAAACTGAAGAAGAAAAATAATCTCTGCCCCATGGCAAAATTAGTAGGATTGCATGATGTTTTTTGTACAAAATTGCACAAGTTAAAATTGCATTAACTGGGGGGGGGGCAACTAGAATGTTTTGCTGGAGATACCCCCCAACCAAATCTTGTTTAGGGCCCCCAAAGGGCTAGGGCCAGCACTGTGGCTTGCATAGGCTATATAACTGCACTGCAAGTAGATGATTTACACATTTAATAGCCTGGAGTGTGAACATGGATGCTATGAGTCAAGGGCGGTATATTTAGTCCACGTGTCTTTATCCACACCACCAAAACACTTGAGTCATACCCACCAATTTCACGTGTTAAAGGTCTGAACAATATATTACGCAAACTGTAGGCAGTCTATAGCATCTGCACTGGTGATTTTATTCGGCTTTCTGAGCAAAAAAAAACATGTACGTTTTATTTTAAATGTTTTATTGTTGGACATAAAAGACTATAAAAACATCAGCTCCAAGTGATTTTACATTTTGGAGATATGTTTCAAAGTATTCCCACGCATATTAGCGTGATACGGTATATGTGATCGTATACAAAATGTAAGCAATGCTTGAAATGATAATGTTTTAGTCAAATCGTATAAATGTTTGGGCTTCTTGCGGTCAATTTGCAAGCAATAAACTATTTGTAATTATTTTCTGATCCCCTGAAAATATCGTCCCGCTGCTGAATCTAGTTGATGATCCCTGACCTAGAGCACGTATAGCGACGATGAGGGGACGGTGTAGAATGTTGATAGAATAATCACTAAAACTCGTGTAGCCTAGATCCAATCCCAAGAAAATCCGCATCTGTTGGAACGAGAATCACGCATTTGTCTTGTTTTTGCGCTCTTCTGCGCATTTGGCACCGGTGGTTAAAGTTTTATCACGTAATCTCAAACGAAGTATCTGATTTGTGTTTGCTCTGCGTGCTGTCCACAACTGCGACCGTTAATTTTCCGTGAATGTGAAAGTACAAGCGTGTACTGTCATCATCAATAAACAGCTGGACCATTCGGAAAGGAAGAGCACATATTTCCATTCTGCGAGCTACAGAACAGAATAGAACAGCCTGCACATATTTCTGTTGAGTGCGCAGTAGGGATAGCTATACTCCTGCATATGCTATGCTGCACCTGGAAAGAAGATTTGGATTACCAGATGAACTGTAGGCTATTAACTAACCCGCACTCGCTCCACCGGACAAAATACGCATTTGCCTTTTAAATCAACGGACGCTTTGTGTGTCTCGACAAGCAGTGGGATTTATAAACCGAAGATGGGTGTTTGTGGATACTTTGTCGTGTCTTGGAAGTGCCTGGTGGTTCTGTCATTCAGGCTGCTGTTTCTTGTCCCCCCAGGTTTGCCTGTCCACAGTCAAGGGGATTCCCAAACCGATAATAAAGTAATGGACAATATTACCGTCAGGCAAGGCGAGACCGTCTTTCTCAGGTAAAACCCTTTCTAATTATTCATACTGTCACTGGTTGCGAATGGTTTAAAAAAGTAATTACGTTGCTTTGACAATTGAAATTACAGGAAAAGTGTTTGTCAGGTTAAATTATACGATTCAAACTGTATGGTAATTTCCACGTCATGTGCATTTTGTCATTGAGGGGGATTCCAGAGGATTAGCCTATACCAGACTATGAAGCAATAGTCCCAGCAGTTAAAATTAACTCCAAATGATTGTTGTGTAACGTGTGAACTAAGGTGCTTATGGTGGTGGAAGAAGACTATTGATATGGTCCACAAGCTACGGAGCATCACAGGGATGTAAACATGCTATTGGGGGAAAAATTGTTGAATCAAGTTGTTTCCACGTAATTTCAACCAAACAATTCCATGTGATGACGTTGAATCAACGTGAAAAACGGATTTGCAAAAAGTCATCACTAAGGGAATTTCGTCTTTTTCACCCAACTTTTAACCTAAATCAAATGACAGGGTTTAATTCACGTTAGTTGACAACTCAACAAAATCTAAATCAAAACTAGTCACTGAACTGATGTCTGTGCCCAGTGGGATGGGATATGAACTGGACTATAATAGACACTGGGGAGTGCAGTTATATTTTGCACATTAACATATTATGTGATATTGCACATGCATACTGTAAATGGTTGAGACTAGACACTTGTTAGACCTATGAACAGATCTCGAAAAAGTTAAACCTACCTGGGCTCAAAGTGTAGGCTACCTTGGTCATAGAGCGCCACAGTGGAGGCGTCATAATACCAATGAAACCTAGTGGTCAAACAGGGAAATGGTTCCAATCGTTTTTCCACCATTTATTTTTCCCATAGGGGATCTTAGAAACACTTCAGATTAGGGCTGTGTTTCGTGTAGGTTTACCCTGGTGTGACGTTTTGATAATCAGGTGACTTTTATCAATATATTTGTCTCTACTTACTCTCAGATTCGAAAATGATAATTAGCATAAAAGGAGACATTCGGCAGTCTTGTCCAGATCATCATGGCATTTGTAGTTGTTTTATTTATTTTACCTTTATTTAACTAGGCAAGTCAGTTAAGAACAAATTCTTATTTTCAATGACGGCCTAGGAACAGTGGGTTAAACTGCCTTGTTCAGGGGCAAAACAACAGATTTGTACCTTGTCAGCTCGGGGATTCGAACTTGAAACCTTTCGTTTACTGGCCCAACACTCTAACCACTAGGCTACCCTCATAGCTCTTTATGATGGCTTATTAGCATTTTATTTTGGGGGGGAGGGTAAATACAGGCAAATATATTGATAAAAGTCACCTTGTCCTAGAGTGATTTACATGGTTATCAAAACATCACGCCAGGATCGGCCTACACGAAACACAGCCCTTATTTGAAGTGTTTCTAAAATCCCTTATGGGAAAAATGTATGGTTTCTAAAATGTTTGGAACCATTTCCCTGTTTGACCGTTAGCTTTTTGGGATATTTTGACTCATACTCTATTACAGACATAAATAACACACAGTCCACCATTTTTCTTTTGTCACTTGCATTTAAAAAAATATATATATATTTTTTTGTTGCAGTTTGCTTAGCTGTTTAGGACCTGAATTTACTGACCCCATGCTCCAACAGGTCAACCTGCCCAACAATTTGCTGACACAACCTCATTGTTGATCATACTAATTGAATTCTAAATTAATTTACATGGGGCATACTATTATATCTAAAATTAACTATTTCAATCACCTGTGGTGGCTGCATATGTGCACAGGTGATATTTATTATTTAATCCAATTATCACATGAAACTCAAACAAGTAGGGTCTTGATTGCAAAATGCACACAGATACATTGATAAACTTGTCTGATATAGTATGACACTTTTTTAGTTTAATGGAACCTGCCCACATTTTTAATGCAGGTAGGGTACAATAGGGCTTGATTGAAGCTGTATGTCCACTATCCAGCTATTTAGCCCCATATTGTCTATGAAACATCCTGCTGCCCTGGTAATATGTATCTAATGACACTCATTACGACACACAACTCGCCAATCACTTACCTTTCAGAGATGTCTCCATACGTATAAAGTCGCTGCATCATGACAATGCTTTTATAAATAGATTATCTTCAGCACTTCTCTGGGCAACAGGATTCTAATCAGATTCATATACTCTCTTAAGGACACTAATCGGAGCTATCCGTATGAATCCTCAGGATATTTAGGTTTCAAAGCATACGCTCTGAAAAGGAGTGTAATATCAGCATCGGAACTAACAGGACCAAGCTGTGTGGTCATCTGAAAAGGGAATTGCCATGTTTGGAATGAGTATTAGGTGAGGACAGGGGGTGGGGGCTTACGTTATGAAATGATTCAAAATATAACAAGAATAAATAGTCTTATATGCTTCAAAGTGCAAGTTATTAACTTGAGGTCACAGCAGTCATGGTCACCTCCAGTAAATCAGTGATACTAACAATTACTGTATTACCTTAATACAGTATGGAAACTGCATTTCTAGTAGTCAGCAATGCACTGGGGCATGCATAATGAACAATTATACAAATTAGCACTCACTGTCAGGATTTTTATCAATTTGATAGAAGTTAGAACAAAGTGATTTAAGCTTTTCATGGCTTAAGCAAAAACTTTCGCTAATTTATATGCTAGATTTCATCCTAAAAACTTCTGACAGTGAAGCCATTGTTTATAACTTAAGCTGCGTGTTGCATAACTGACGTGATGTTGACTCATCAGATGCCATGATCTAAGTATGACTAGTAGGAGACGATAAATCATAAAGAGATACCCTAGAAATTTTGACAAGTTAATTTGCAGGTTGCCTTTACTGCAAGACAGAGGGCCTGTCATCATCTTGACACAACTGGAGAGGAAATAACTTTATTCCTGTGAGTCGTAAGCCATAACAACACATACTGAGAGCAGGCTGCATGCAAAATCTGTTAACTGAAAAACTAACTGCGGTCTTCTTGCACTGAGAATATGCAGCTTTAGATGCATTTCATCAATGAAACAATGACAACTGAAAGAAATTCAACATCATATGAATTCAAAACACACTTTGGCACAGCACTGGGTAAATGTTGTGCCTTAAACCTGGAACGTATGGATAGGCATACCTGTTTTGATTGAAAAGGGCCCTCAGTTTGAACATACTACCAAAGTCTGTAAAATAAGAAATATGGTCTGAAATATGTGCTATAGGCTAACAGAGTGACTCTGCTGTTCTTAACTTCCAGTTCTATATTTTGTGTGGGAGGAAATATCCTTCAATCACACTATTCCCTGGGGTGATCCTACACAATTTGAATTATTCTTGCTTCATACTCTTTGAAAACATTTCCATTTCATGACACCATGTTTGTTCAATTAGACACAACAGAAGAGATGTTAGTTATTTTTGTTGGTTTAGGTGTAACAATGGATACAATTGTCTCTTATTCCCTTCAGATGAAAATCTGAATGGGTTGTGTATGAATGGGCCACTGCAGATCTGACTACAGTTTGACTGGAGTAGTGTAGTTATTGTTGTTGTCACTGAGTTAGCACAATGCTATGCTTACCTCAGCAGGCATCAGCCCCTCTTATTTTTTTATATGTATGTATGTATGTATGTATGTATGTATGTATGTATGTATGTATGTATGTATGTATGTATGTATGTATGTATGTATGTATTTTCTCCCAGTTCAGTGACAAACTATTGTTAGGCTGTTCTTGTCGGTTTAATATCCTGGTGTTCCTCTAGGATTTTGCCTGTGCTTAGCTCTATTCAGTTTCTTTTTATCCCCCCAATAACTCCTTAGTCTTTGCCGATGACAAGCATACCCATAACATGATGCAGCCACTACCATGCTTGATAATATGAAGTGTGTTACTCATGTTGTTGGTTTTGCCCCAAACATAACACTTTGTAGGACATAAAGTTAATTTCTTTGCCACATTTAACGTGATGCATCTTTTGGAATATTTTTTATTTTGTACAGGCTTCCTCCTTTTCACTCTGTCATTTAGGTAAATATTGTGGAGGTACTACAATGTTGTTGATCAATCCTCAGTTTTCTCCTATCACAGCCATTAAACTCTGTAACTGTTTTAAAGTCACATGGTGAAATCCTTGAGTGGTTTCCTTCCTCTCCGGCAACTGAGTTAAGGACACCTGTGTCTTTGTAGTGACTGGTTGTATTGATACAGCATCCAAAGTGTGATTTAATAACTACAACATACTCAAAGGGATATTCGATGTCTATTTTTTTTTTTTAACCAATATGTGCAATTCTTTGCAAGGCATTGGAAAATCTCTCTGGTCTTTGTGGTTAAATCTGTCTTTAAAATTCACTGCTTGACTAAGGGACCTTAAAGATTATAGTGCATTTGAAAAGTATTCAGACCCCTTGACGTATTCCACATTTTGTTACATTACAGCCTTATTCTAAAATTGATTAAGTCATTTTATTAATTTTAGAATAAGGCTGTAATGTAACAAAGTGTGGAAAAAGTAAAGGGGTCTGAATACTTTCTGTATGTACTGTAAATGCATGTGTGGTGTATAGAGATGATGTAGTCATTCAATAAACATGTTAAACACACCATGCAACTTGTTAAGCACGTTTTTACTCCTGAACTTATTTAGGCTTGTAGTAACAGAGGTTGAATACTTATTGACTCAAAACATTTCAGCTTTTCAATCTGTAAAAAATTCCAAAAACATAATTCCACTTTGACATTATGGGGTATTGTGTGTAGGCCAGTGACACAAAACAAAATGTAATCCATTTAAAATTCAGGCTGTAACAGAACAAAATGTGGAAAAAGTCAAGGGGTTGAATACTTTCTAAAGGCACAGTATCTGTATAAGTAGCAAGAGTGGAAATACATACAGTATTTATTGCAGAAAACCTTTCTCTCATTTGGTGGAGGGGGAACTCTACACAACACTTTGCCTCAAACTCTCTGATACAATCTTCCTCAGCAATGGTGCTTGTCCCTCCCATGTTGTCAGCTAATGTATCTGCGCTCCTTGTCGCTGTCAATATGAATTGAAGCTACTGGACTGAATCAAATCTCCATACATTTTCAGAGCAGAGGCACAGTGCTCACTTAACTTCAATTTAATAAACAAGACCGGCTGCTGCATGCCGATCAAGCTGGAGGTTGTCTCCTCCGTCCTCATTCTGAATGCAGCAGTAAAGAAGTGTTTGAATGACTCTGGGCAATGTGGATGTACAAAGATGACCAGTTTACCTGCCTGTTGCATGCGCGGGCGATACTACGTGAATAATGAGACATTTGAGTTTCGTCCACCTACATATAATCTGTCAGTACTGAAGTTGGTGATTAGCGCCCAGTGGTGAATGTCACCATGGCGACCATGGTAAACTGAGGGTCTTCTGAGCTTATCTTCCTGGACAGATGAGTCTAGTCCCACAGTCATGTGACATCTTTATGTGGTGGTATTATCATTCTCACCTTGCTGAACAGCTAGCGTTAGCCACATTATTTAGGTTGGGATAAGCACATGCTTGATAGTGAGGGATAAACATGAGCCTTTATATGCTAACTAGCCAAGATCTTTGTCTACTAGTGCATTTTCTTCACTGTGCTATGTCTTCCCTGTGGCTCAGTTGGTAGAGCATGGTGTTTGCAATGCCAGCATGGTGTGTGCAACGCCAGGGTTGTGGGTTCGATTCCCACGGGGGGCCAGTACAAAAGAAAAATGGATGAAATGTATGCATTCACTATTGTAAGTCGCTCTGGATAAGAGCGTCAGCTAAATGACTAAAATGTAAATGTTTTTAATTTACATTTTTTTTGCCTTATTGGCTCAGTTGATGTTCAATCTAAGATTCGACACATCATCTCAGCCATGTTTTTCTTGTACAACAGCCTCTGTCAACCAGTGACCGCATTACTAAAATGTAACCCTCCAATGATTGTGGTAGTTTAGCTCAGTCTGATAGCCCTGCTGCTGCCAGATTGTGCTACTATTCCTTACATCTTTTGTCAATTGCCATTAGCATCCTACATTTAAAATAATTCCTATGATTAACAGTGTTAAATTGTTTTCACAATTGTTAACACTATTTGTGAACAAATGTTTAATTTTATTTATATCAAGGTGGGCAGAAATGTGACAATAGTTTTGGGAAATCTGTTGCAGCTCAAGTCTACTAAAATACCCACAATTCTCTTTCGCTCTGGGCGGGCTGGATACACACAATAATACCAAAGTCAATATCAGCATGTGAAGGAGCTAACTAGCTGTAAAATCACTAAAACAAACTGAATATCAATTTAGGAGTCTCTCACCGAGTTCAACTTGCAGTTCATCTCTGCCCAGAGGGAGAGCAGTGTACATTTCTTTCCCACAGAGCTACTTATGGGGAAACTCCATTTGAATCGTAATTCTGCCCATTGTGTACGTTGCCCATGCGTCATCAATGAGCTGCGCGTTGCATTCTGGGCAATTCTGGGACAAGGAGAGCTCTCCTTCAAGGAGTGAATAGGAGTCAATTGTTAGGTGACCTAAACTGGGATATGCTTAACACCCTAGCTGTCCTGCAATCTAAGCTAGATGCCCTAAATCTCACACAAATGATCATGGAACCTACCAGGTGCAACCCTAAATATGTAAACACAGGCACCCTCATAGATATCAGCCTGACCAACCAGCCCTCTAAATACACCTCTGCTGTCAACAACCAGGATCTCAGCAATCACAGCCTCATTGCCTGCATCTGTAATGGCAGCGGTCAAACGCTCCCTGAAACACTTCAGCGAGCAGGCATTTCTAATCGACCTGGCCCGGGTATCCTGGAAGGATATTGACCTCATTCCGTCAGTAGAGGATGCCTGGTTATTCTTTAAAAGTGCTTTCCTCACCATCTTAAATAAGCATGCCCCATTCAAAAAATGTTGAACCAGGAACAGATATAGCCCTTGGTTCACTCTAGACCTGACTACCCTTGACCAGCACAAAAACATCCTGTGGCGTACTGCATTAGCATCGAATAGCCCCCGCGATATGCAACTTTTCAGGGAAGTTAGGAACCAATATACACAGGCAGTTAGGATAGCAAAGGCTAGCTTTTTCAAACAAATTTGCATTCTGTAGAACAAACTCCTAAAAGTTCTGGGAAACTGTAAAGTCCATGGAGAATAAGAGCACCTCCTCCCAGCTGCCCACTGCACTGAGGCTAGGAAACACTGTCACCCCTGATAAATCTACGATAATCGAGAATTTCAATAAACATTTTTCTACGGCTGGCCACGCTTTCCACCTGACTACGTCAAGTCAACAGTACTGAACCCCCCCACAGCAACTTGCCCAAGCCTCCCCATTTCTCCTTCACCCAAATCCAGATGGCTGATGTTCTGAAAGAGCTACAAAATCTGTACCCTCTCTAAAATTATCCACCGCAATTGTTGCAACCCCAATTACTAGCCTGTTCAACCTCTTTTTCGTATCGTCTGAGATTCCCAAAGATTGGAAAGCTGCTGCGGTCATCCCCCTATTCAAAGGGGGAGACACTCTAGACCCAAACTGTTACAGACCTATATCTATCCTGCCCTGCTTTTCTAAGGTCTTCGAAAGCCAAGTTAACAAACAGATCACTGACAATTTTGAATCCCACTGTACCTTCTCCGCTATGCAATCTGGTTTCCGAGCTGGTCATGGGTGCACCTCAGCCACGCTCAAGGTCCTAAACGATATCATAACCGCCATCGATAAAAGACAATACTGTGCAGCCGTATTCATCGACCTGGCCAATGCTTTAGACTCTGTCATTCACCGCATTCTTATTAGCAGACTCAATCGACTTGGCTTCTCAAATGACTGCCTCGCCTGATTCATCAACTACTTCTCAGACAGAGTTCAATGTGTCAAATCGGAGGGCCTGTTGTCCGGACCTCTGGCAGTCTCTATGGGGGTGCCACAGGGTTCAATTCTCGGGCCGACTCTCTTCTCTGTATACATCATTGATGTCGCTCTTGCTGCTGGTGATTCTCTAATCCACCTCTATGCAGACGACACCATTCTGTATATTTTTGGCCCTTCTTTGGACACTGTGTTAACAAACCTTCAGACGAGCTTCAATGACGTACAACTCTCCTTCCGTGGCCTCCAACTGCTATTAAATGCAAGTAACACTAAATGCATGCTCTTCAACCGAATGCTGCCCGCACCTGCCCGCCCATCTAGCATCACTACTATGGACGGTTCTGACTTAGAATATGTGGACAACTACAAATACCTAGGTGTCTGGTTAGACTGTAAACTCTCCTTCCAGACTCACATTAAGTATCTCCAATCCAAAATTAAATCTAGAATCGGCTTCCTATTTCGCAACAAAGCCTCCTTCACTCATACTGCCAAACATACCCTCGTAAAACTGACTATCCTACCGATCCTTGACTTTGGCGATCTCATTTCCAAAATAGCCTCCAATGCTCTACTCAGCTAACTGGATGCAGTCTATCACAGTGCCATCCGTTTTGTCACCAAAGCCCCATATACTACCTACCACTGCAACCTGTATGCTCTCGTTGGCTGGCCCTTGCTTCATATTCGTCGCCAAACCCACTGGCTCCAGGTCATCTATAAATCTTTGCTAGGTTAAGCCCCACCTTATCTCAGCTCTCTGGTCACCATAGTAGCACCCACCCGTAGCACGCGCTCCAGCAGGTATATTTCACTGGTCACCCCCAAAGCCAACTCCTCCTTTGGCCGCCTTTCCTTCCAGTTCTCTGCTGCCAATGACTGGAATGAATTGCAAAATCACTGAAGCTGGAGACTACTAGCTCCCTCACTAACTTTAAGCATCAGCTGTCAGAGCAGCTTACAGATCATTGCACCTGTACATAGCCCATCTGTAAATAGCCCACCCAACTACCTCATCCCCATATTATTTTTATTTTTTGGTTCCTTTGCACCCCAGTATCTCTACTTGCACATTCATCTTCTGCACATCTATCACTCCAGTGTTTAATTGCTAAATTGTAATTATTTTGCCACTATGGCCCATTTATTGCCTTACCTCCCTAATCTTACTTCATTTGCACACACTGTATATAGACTTGACTGTGCGTTTGTTTATTCCATGTGTAACTCTTGTTGTTTGTGTCGCACTGCTTTGCTTTATCTTGGCCAGGTCGCAGTTATAAATGAGAACTTGTTCTCAACTGGCCTACCTGGTTAAATAAAGGTGAAATAAAAAAATTGGGCGCTAGCTCAAACTGAACATTAGCATGAATTTCGTGAACAAGAAGTACAACATTGCAAATGTTTTTCTAGTTGTAAGAACTTGTTCTCTCTGTAATATCATATAGCTTTGGGATCATGACATTACGTACTTATCGAGGAAAATAGGCATGTTTCTCGACTCATCCTGATTTTGAGAAGGGATTGTGTGACGCAGCATGACAACATGAATGCAATTGGTCCATAGTCAGTTAGGTGGGGCGTTTCTCCATTCATTGCCCAATGGAATTCCGATCTCCTCCTCTCTGTAATATCGCTGTTCCCCTCGGACACACAGGGCGCATTGTGACTTGGTACTTGAAGGAGAAACGGGGTTGAATAATTTGTAACACTTTAAATTGACCTTATCTAAGCGAAATATATACGTTGTCATGATATAAACGGATGGATGTGTTCTAGACAAGTATGCTCATGATCTATTGGCTGATTTGGCGATCTGGAGCGCAGGTAAATATTTTAAAAGCGTTATGAAATGGATAACACAATCCAGTCGAGAATTATGTAGCTATGACGCATTCCTATATGATTTCCTGATTTTCAGACGGACCACTTAGAAGTAAAATCATGGGGACATTTTTTTTTTTTACCTACTGATAGGCTTTGACCAAACTGACAGGAGTTTCATGATTTTTATTGGATTATTCCTTTTAAGCTGCACAGCCGGTAATATACTTGTGTCCCCTGGGGACCGGCTCGTACATGACACACACACCATTCAGGCTCCAAAGGCATCCTTAACTAACTGGAAAGAAACAGGGAAAATATGTGACCCGTTTCAGGAAACTAGGCGTATGTCGGACGTCGCTACTTCACAGGAGAGGCATTTGAACATTTAAAACATTATATATCTAAATATGTTTTTTGCCATAAATGCTTTCTGTAACGTGAACTTTCATGTGCCTTAATAACGAACGTGTGTGCCATATGTAAATGCAAATAAAATTGTTAAAAAACGAGCGTATTTGGTTTTAATAGGGAAAAATACAGGAACCTTCCCACTAGCCATGATTGGCTGAGATAATGGATGGTCTGGACAGAGAGAGATGAGTTTGGATTGGTCTGACATGTAGAATGTCTATATCATGAGCTTTTAAGTGTGTGTGGATAATCCTGTCTACTGCTGCTTTTTTTGAAAGCTATCATGAATAACTGAAAAGGTTTTGCTACTGCTCTCAACATTGCTGCCCTGAAGTTAATAGTGCAATCGACCAAGCTCAGTGGTAAAACATTGTGATGGACTACTTTCTGGAGGATGATCGTGCCGTGCTGACTCTCTGACTCTGAAAATTAATCAGACAATGAGGAAATCCCTGATTTTAGGTTTCATTGAACCAGAAATGTTTGTCTTCTGATGACAATGATGGGGAAGAAACCGTGTCATTGTCATGGAATAAGTTGACCGAGTTTTGAAATCAGTGGAATGCCTGGTGGAAGCAGAGAGATGATTGCCAAATGCAAAGAGAACACAGAAAGAAGGCTGTTGTATAAAACACCTGTCTCCAGATTACATCTTCAAACTAAGGGCAAGCATGGTAGAGGGAGAAGTGTTCTTCCATGTATACGGGTAGAGTTGTGCAAGTTAAAGCGTACTGTTAGTTAGCTGGCTGGCTCGCTAGCTAACGTTAGCTGGCTGGCTCGCTAGCTAACGTTAGCTGGCTGGCTCGCTAGCTAACGTTAGCTGGCTGGCTCGCTAGCTAACGTTAGCTGGCTGGCTCGCTAGCTAACGTTAGCTGGCTGGCTCGCTAGCTAACGTTAGCTGGCTGGCTCGCTAGCTAACGTTACGTTTATGATCTGTGTAGGAGATCTAAAAAGGTTCCCGAGTTGGAATTCCGAGTTGGATGACCGTTCAAATAGATTTTTCCCAGTCTGAGTTTTTTTCCCCCCATGTTCCATGTTGTTTTGAACACGGCATTAGAGTTGGGATTATGGTTAATTGTTCAGCTAGCTAGCTACATGTCTAAACAAAATACTCTACTATGCAAGTAACCATTTCACGGTACCGTTTACACCTTCTGTATCCTGTCCATGTGACAAATAAACGTAGATTTGATTTGATATAGTCTGTGTTTACCAGAGATGGTAATGTGAAGAACAACATGACCTGCACCAAATTGTGCGTGGAGGCATCACCAGCTGGCGCTCCCTTATATGTATTTTTTTTTAAATCGTCTAATAAATGTAATCAATCAACCAAAGTCAAATTAGGATATAGGCCAAGGACTAGATAAAGTTTTTATATTTACTACTACTTTTTGCTACTATTTTCACCACTTTTTTAATCTTGAAGGCTTTGGCTGTTTTACCACACTGTGAATCCTTAAAAGGACGGGTAGGGCTCAGGCTTAAGAGGGTGTGAACGATGCTGAATGGGTGTAGACGAAGAGCTCTCCAGTAGATGTACCATAACATTCAGAGGCCATTTTCTCAAATGTGGGGTTACAAGTTTATCAACTTTCAAAGCAGAATTACTTTTTCATTGTTCTTCAACTGCAGTGTATGATTATACAATTTTCTAGCTCGGTGTCTCTACTTTTATCCAATGTAAAAAATAAATAATAATAAATAAAAACATTCCAGATTTTGCTACGCAGGACCAAATCCAGGTGGTGGATCAAACATGCATACTGTCTTAATAAAACACAATCTGATAGTGGCTAATGCTACTTCATGATGTTGTAGTGCGCATCTGAAAGTAGTCTGAAAATAGTGATGGAAATTTGTTTTAAGACACTCATCTTTCTACTGATTGTGTAATTGATGTCTATTTCTGTTTAAAACACTAGATGTAGCCAATGTTTTGTGTTTACAGACTAGGTATCATATCTGTTAGTGCAGAGAAATTTGTTGGTGCATATAACTCCTCACAATTTCAACATGGAGATGTATCTTGCCATTCCATGTTACTGTCAGAGTTGTACAAGCCCTCTTCAAAGAGATTCAATTTATCCCCAAAATTAACCCCCAGGCCACGATTGGGATGTGATAATTTGATTTCACAGAGAGATGTTAAGGATTCTCTTTTTAATCCTATTTCTCCCACACCTTGCTAATCTAGTCTAGCATCTATCATCTACCACAATTTCAGGCGTTGTCCTCAATTTGTAATTAACCCAATGCTGGCATCTGGAGACCAAGATCGGTTTGGATATGTGGTCAGAGAAGACTCAGGGGAGACAAGGGAAAGAGTAGTAGAGTGCATGTGGAAGGAAATGGATACTCAAGTCAAACTATAATAAGGTTTTTGAGAAGCCGTTACTCAAATGAATGGCGCAGTGTCGCTGTACATGAAAATCATTCATGTCTCTCATCCGGTTTACCGTTGATAAGGTGAACCTGGTCTTTTTTTGCTAAGGCCTTATCAAAGATGAAGCAAGGAGAGGGAGTGCTGTCTGTCTGCCATGGGGTGTGTCTTTGAGACAGCTGTTCGTCAAACTATTTCTGTCCCCAATGTCAGTGGGCTAATGGCATTGTGCCGCCGTTCGCATGGTCTGGCTGGGACACCAAAAAGCTCAATATCAAACAGGGCATTGAATTCACCACAGATCCTTAGCTAAGGAGCCCTGACATGCAGTACTCTCTGGCATTAACCCACTGCAGCCAAGAAACACTGGCAGCCACTTGTTATCCCTGCAGAGAGAATGCTAATCACCCAAAAAGATATCCTAGACTTCGACAAAGGTTCCCCCCAGGGGATGGAATTTGCGGTCGAACATGATTTTGTTTGTGTAATTTCCAGGCCGTGGACAGAATATGATCACTGTCAGAATTGGCTATCTACTTTGCTATACCTTTCCACAAGGCTTATTCCAATCTGACACAGCCACGGGACCCATTTGGCCCAGGCCCTAATGAAACTGGCCAGTTTTGCTGACAGCAGTTTTAACGTCTGAATAAATTGCATGTTTTTTTGTTTGTTTGACTTGTCTTTCCTTTCCCTTAAAAGCTCAGGGAAGGCTGACTTGTGCTATCAAAACAAACGGGTGAATGTGCCAAATCATATAAACCTGCAAAATTGCCGATCTTCAACAGAGAAAGAGGTAGACACAGTCCGCTGGCATTGAATTTGATTGTATTGTTTCCGGCATGTGCACTGGAACCAGCTTGGCCTACATTCACCAGACGCTTTTTTTGTTGATGGAAATAATCTCGTATCTCCTGTGGATTACAGGAGTGGGGATTCACTAAACTGAGGAACAGGGGTGGTATGCAGTCTATGATTTAGTCTTTCAGATTTTTTTCTCTCTGTCTCACTCCCTGCTTTGAAGCCATTTTAAGGCCTCGTGTGCCATTCAAGAAACTACCAAGACACTGTAATGAAGTGTGGGAGATTGAATAAATCCCCTTTGTGCAGATTCTTGTTTGGCTATCCAGGAAATGTTATAGGATTATGTAGGTTGATACTATGAGAACAGAACTGCTAAGCAAACCCTGAAGCACAGGAAAACTGTGATAACACAGATTATTTTACTGTCATTTGTTTTTCATTTGTTACCATTATCGCGTCGCTGATCGCTCCAAATAAAGCTGTCATAAGAATGGCCAAGTCTGCTCTTATTTGCAATGACACAGGCTTAGTCATGCAATGTAAAAACAATGTTTCAAGTAGCAGTAGCTTTCGGTTAATGGCTACATGCATAGTAGCGGTACATGGGTAAAAACACTGGGGAAGCCAAGCCAGGAAAAGAAAGACATATTACAACCTATGTATTGTGCTAATTGCGTTGTTTGCTATAACCTGTTTAGTTCATAGGCCTATATATCGCAAGGCATAAGGCCGAGACAATAAGAAGCCAGTGGCAGAATAAATTAAACTATACCTTTGTTTCATCACAAAACCAGAGAGCAACATCTGTCCGGTGAAGTCCACAAAGCATATTGCATTGAACAAACAGTTACATGACCTACAGCATGGTCAAGCAAGTTAATATTTCCGACCATTTCCTCACTAATGAACCAAGGGGAGTTACTGCAAAGAAAACAGGAGCTGCCTCCACTATTTCAGCACCATTTCAACATTAAATAACCCATGCTTAGTCTAATAGTGACAACTAAAATATACCAAAAACAATTCAGTCCAATCAACGTAAGCTAAATATAATGTGGCTGTCCATGGTTCTGATTTCTCTCTCGCTCTGTGTGGGTACGTGCAAGTAGAAAAAACATGTTGACTCACCCTACTTGTAGAGAAATGCCAATGTTGTCAAAACGGTCTACATCTCTGTCATACTTTTAGTTTTTGTTGTCCTAGGCTATCTGGCTAAAATGCTTGCTCGCTAGTTAACATTAGCCTACTAAAGCTAGCTACATAGTGAACTTCCATCCTCCTTAGGTCAGGGGCACAATTCATTTATGGTTGGATCAGAATCACCGTTATAATCATTGGACAGTATGGAGAATTAAGTAAAATCACAAGTCCAAATTGTTATCTCTATCCAATTTTAGCTAGCTAGCTAGCCACCGGAGGACAAGATGCAACAATTCAAGTTTTTTTCTGTCAATGACGTTTTGCTCTAGATGTGATGTCGTTGGTGTGAAGCAAAATCCAAACTGGCTTCCCTTGAACACCTTTTTTAATTTGTAATTTATTTATTTTTGTTGCGCCAGGACCCATTCACAGTTGAGCTCACTCAGTTGAGCTCACTCAGTTGAGCTCACTCAGTTGAGCTCACTCAGTTGAGCTCACTCAGTTGAGCTCACTCAGTTGAGCTCAATGCTGATTGGCTAATGCTTTCTGGCTTCCCTTGCATTCAATGCTATGCGTGGCAACAAAGTCATACTCTTTTTGACTAGACAGTATCAGATAGATGGACTACACATGCAGAGACAAAGCGGTGCTGTTTTGCTCGCTCAGTTGCTTTCTCCAGTGAGATACATTCAGCCTCTTGAGAATTGAAGGAAAATTATGAAACACAGAGAGACGAAAGACAAATAAATTAATATCTTCTTTCTTGGTACATTTTTGGGGGGGAAGCCCGGCTTCCCTTGGCATCCATGAATACATGCCACTGTGGCTACATCTCCTTTATCTGGTCTTCTGCTCTCTGCCAGTCATGTCTCTCAGGCTAACTCTGTGGGGAACGAACCTTGAACCTGCTACATCACAAAACAGTCAGCATTTCCTCAGGCAAGGCTTCAGCTTTGCTACATTATTGAGGTAAACTGAGGTAGACTTGTCTGGCCCAGGTGCAGAGTTCAGAGAGCATGTGCAGAGCTGTGGCATTAATGTAGCCTACTAAGCCATGGCTGACGCTATGCCCAGGTATTATCTAGCTAGCATGGAGAGGAAAAGGGAGAGGGTGCAATGGAACATGTGCTTAAGGGGAATGCAGCTCCACCTCCACTTCATCACGAAGATATATCAGTACTGAAAGACGTACAGAGCGTGCTGCATACACGCACACACAATCACTGTGTATTCACCAACATGGAGATTAGCAGCAAAGGATGTATGCTATTTGTACTCGGACGGACGGACGGATGGATGCATTCTGGCTAACACAGACACAGTGACACACACACACACACTGAAATTGACTGCAAACAAACATACCCAAAGTGCATTGAATTTTATAGCCATGGTTGGAAAGTTGGTTCTTCATACATAATTAAGTGACTTTATGGATTGAAGTTCTCACACTTCATTCATACTGATGTTCACATTTATATTACATGCCTTTCACGACACACACTCACATCCACTACTACCGCTAAATCGCTGTTGAATATCGTGGAAAAGATTTAGCTCATCACAATTTGCCTTCCTTGACATTCACTTGAGTGTGAGGACTCAAGTGTCTTTATATTTAGTGCAGAGGCCCTTGTCAGAATTTGTTCCAAACGCCAGCCAACTTGCGAGAGAAATACCAGGCCTTGCTGCTTATTGCTCTGGGGAGGCTCCCCTACCATTAACAGAACTGAGGAGTGATGTTAGCTATCCGTCTCTGGGATAAGATAGAATCAGATGGTATTTAAGACATGATTTATTATCTCTTCCCAAATGGCAGTCGGCTCACTTTGCCAACAGAGCCAAAGTGATAGTCTGAACAGAGGGATGAGACTATAGAGATCAGCCTATCTCATCCTATAAAGCACTGCTGGATTTAAGGCATGGGGTTGAGCTGGAATTTTCTATAGCTCGAATATCACCTACTGTTCAGACTAGTCGGTCAGCGCTGAGCGGTTCAATAAAAACTCATAATGTACGATTTTGCTGCTTCCCTATACCATACATACATACATACTATATATACACTGCTCAAAAAAATAAAGGGAACACTAAAATAACACATCCTAGATCTGAATGAATGAAATAATCTTATTAAATACTTTTCTTTACATAGTTGAATGTGCTGACAACAAAATCACACAAAAATAATCAATGGAAATCCAATTTATCAACCCATGGAGGTCTGGATTTGGAGTCACACTCAAAATTAAAGTGGAAAACCACACTACAGGCTGATCCAACTTTGATGTAATGTCCTTAAAACAAGTCAAAATGAGGCTCCGTAGTGTGTGTGGCCTCCACGTGCCTGTATGACCTCCCTACAATGCCTGGGCATGCTCCTGATGAGGTGGCGGATGGTCTCCTGAGGGATCTCCTCCCAGACCTGGACTAAAGCATCCGCCAACTCCTGGACAGTCTGTGATGCAACGTGGCGTTGGTGGATGGAGCGAGACATGATGTCCCAGATGTGCTCAATTGGATTCAGGTCTGGGGAACGGGCGGGCCAGTCCATAGCATCAATGCCTTCCTCTTGCAGGAACTGCTGACACACTCCAGCCACATGAGGTCTTGCATTAGGAGGAACCCAGGGCCAACCGCACCAGCATATGGTCTCACAAGGGGTCTGAGGATCTCATCTTGGTACCTAATGGCAGTCAGGCTACCTCTGGCGAGCACATGGAGGGCTGTGCGGCCCCCCAAAGAAATGCCACCCCACACCATGACTGACCCACTGCCAAACCGGTCATGCTGGAGGATGTTGCAGGCAGCAGAACGTTCTCCACGGCGTCTCCAGACTCTGTCACGTCTGTCACGTGCTCAGTGTGAACCTGCTTTCATCTGTGAAGAGCACAGGGCGCCAGTGGCGAATTTGCCAATCTTGGTGTTCTCTGGCAAATGCCAAACGTCCTGCACGGTGTTGGGCTGTAAGCACAACACCCACGTGTGGACGTCAGGCCCTCATACCACCCTCATGGAGTCTGTTTCTGACCGTTTGAGCAGACACATGCACATTTGTGGCCTGCTGGAGGTCATTTTGCAGGGCTCTGGCAGTGCTCCTCCTGCTTCTCCTTGCACAAAGGCGGAGGTAGCGGTCCTGCTGCTGGGTTGTTGCCCTCCTACGGCCTCCTCCACGTCTCCTGATGTACTGGCCTGTCTCCTGGTAGCGCCTCCATGCTCTGGACACTACGCTGACAGACACAGCAAACCTTCTTGCCACAGCTCGCATTGATGTGCCATCCTGGATGAGCTGCACTACCTGAGCCACTTGTGTGGGTTGTAGACTCCGTCTCATGCTACCACTAGAGTGAAAGCACCGCCAGCATTCAAAAGTGACCAAAACATCAGCCAGGAAGCATAGGAACTGAGAAGTGGTCTGTGGTCACCACCTGCAAAACCACTCCTTCATTGGGGGTGTCTTGCTAATTGCCTATAATTTCCACCTGTTGTCTATTCCATTTGCACAACAGCATGTGCAATTTATTGTCAATCAGTGTTGCTTCCTAAGTGGACAGTTTGATTTCACAGAAGTGTGATTGACTTGGAGTTACATTGTTGTTTAAGTGTTCCCTTTATTTTTTTGCGTGGTGTACTATACATAATATCATTAATAGTTCCTTTCTACTGGTTTTACGATTGAAAATACAGTATATGCAACAGTTCTTTAAAGACAACTTTCTCAAAATATTTAGATTTTCGAAACTAAAATGCATCAGCAAATTTTTTGCAATCATTCATATTCATAAGCAATTTATGTTTGTTGGTATATTGTCAATTTTTCCCCTCATAGTGTGTGCTTTGAAGTCCCTAACTAGGGTGCCTGGTGATATTTATGCCCCAGTGTACTGAACCCGATTTGATATCTGGGCCAAATACTTGGCTTGAATGTGTTAAAGGCAAAAGAGTCTGTATTTCAATATACCGCCTCTGCATTGCCCCATATTACAAATTCTGTATACTGCAGTAGTTTACCACTGATTATAGAGTACATTATGATGAAATGTTTGTCAATGGAATTGCCATTTAACATACACATATTTATATTGATGGCTAGATTGAAATAAATCTAAGGCCATCGATTTGATTACACAAACAGCTATTCTGTTTGAAACGCTTTTATTGGCAGCACACAAAGAGCTATCGTGAAAGAGCATCGCACATGACATGCAATGTGGTCTCTGCAAGTTTCATCATATGGCATAGAACACATCACTACACATTTTGATAGAAGTACTGTGACGTCGGCAATTTTTCAGATTTATAATTGATATTGTGAGCCAGATGCATAACCGCATACATCTAAAATAGACTTCCATGTGACTCAGTGCCAGTCTATTCCACAGAGGACGTCAGGCATATGGTGGATGTCTCTGTCGGTGACTTCTCCCATAGTACAGTATGATCTACCACAGTTACATGCTGGGCTGATTGCAAGGTGTGTCTCTTCAGCCCTGAAAAGGTGCAGTGCACAGTTAGACAACCTGTCAGTGTCAATGGAGAGAGAGAACATCCCTGATGTCTGTACCTGCCCATCACTCTCAAGGTGTGTGTGGATAGTTCACTTATGCCATAAACAGACATGTCATAACAGCAACCGCCTTTCTTCCCTCCCTTTTTCTGCTTGAAGATGAGTTAGTAACTAATGACTGCTAGAAGCTTTTCATTTTCTATTACAGTTAAATATTAAATCTGTAAGATGTTGTATTTTGATAACTTGAAGCTATGAACTTGAAGCTATGAAATTGCAAATTAACTATCATTATTGTAAAACACTTAAACAACAGGTGTATATTTTAGAGATATCATTATCTACTCCTCAATCTCCAGTGTTTGTGCAAAAGCTGAATTTCACGTTGATGATATGGCAAACCAGTTGTACTTTTCAAAAACCAAATGTAAATCTCAGAAGCTTAGATTATTAGTGAATAGTGGGAAATATTTAGCACCTATACTGCATGTATGGAGTTTGTGGCTCCTTCACACAAAACTGTGACTACCACTCCACTGTGATGGGTTCAAAGGACCTGTATTGACTCCCCCTGAGCAAATTGGCCCCTCAGATCTAAGTACCGTTGTCTTTTTGTAGAGTCAAGTGTCTTTTAAGTTCCCAGGATGCAGGGGCAAATGGGGGGAGTTGACAAGAAGACTAATCAATCTAGAGAAATTTCCACATCACAGACCCTCAATGCTTGCACGGAGAACAGGAGCATGTGATGATGATGAATACGAAGGCGCTCCAGCCGGGTTCTTCTAATCAGCCCGGTCTCCAAGAGTGACGCCTCCTGTGCTCTCCCATGTTCCCCTCTAAAAAAAGAATCCTTTGTTCCCTAATCAATGAAGAGAGTGAGAGAGAGACCTACGCAAGGAAGCCAGCTCTGCAAGCTCTGCATAGTTTTAAGGGGGGAAAGGATGAGGTTTCTCTCCCCTTTTCTTCGTAATCATCGCCTGTTTGCGTTGATGGCAGGATGACATCCACCTGAACTTTAAAACCTTGGAATAGCTTTGATATGATGCAGTGCAGGAATCGTGTTCCAACTAAATGGTTGGAGGGGGAAAAAAACAATAACAATGTTCTCTTATCTGCTGCCAGAGCACACCTGTGGTGGGGGTAGACTTTATCCCCCTTCAACAGTGTATGTTTTTACTAAAACGGCATTCAAATGCAGCTGATTTAACAACAACAAAAATCTCTATCAAATCATTTCTTAGTGACAATTAAAGTATCTTACTGTGAATTTTTTTTACATTTTATTTTTTAATTATTTAGTCCAAAATAAATATCTTCTTAGCAAGGAGCAATTTCTCAAGCAATATTTTTGCTATGACTGTCTGGGAGTGGTAAGAATGGGTAGGGGAAAACTGAAAACTAGCTGTTATTGGCAGAGATGTTTGGAACTCTTTCTTGTTGGTCTATTAACTAATTTACCACCTGGTGTTATCACGAGGCAGGCCAAAACTCCACCCCACCAACACAGGCGGAAATTTCAGGTGTTTTTTTTTCAAACAGCTCTTGAACTAAAAGGGCATTCTCACAGTTGCACAGTATTATTCCAACCTCATAGTGTGTAAATAAATCTATCTATCTATCTATATCTATCTATCTATCTATCTATCTATCTATCTATCTATCTATCTATCTATCTATCTATCTATCTATCTATCTATCTATCTATCTATCTATCTATCTATCTATCTATCTATCTATCTATCTATCTATCTATCTATCTATCTATCTATCTATCTATCTATCTATCTATCTATCTATCTATCTATCTATCTATCTATCTATCTATCTATCTATCTATCTATCTATCTATCTATCTATCTATCTATCTATCTATCTATCTATCTATCTATCTATCTATCTATCTATCTATCTATCTATCTATCTATCTATCTATCTATCTATCTATCTATCTATCTATCTATCGTGTTTGACTTCACTAGGCTATTAAGCAAATGTGGGTTTATTTGGAACTCTACTTTGAATTTCAGTTTAATCTTTGGTTGTTTTGTGCCTATCTGGGAAGTCAAAAACACTAAGCCACATTGATATCTATTTTCATATTTGGAAAATATATAATCTTCTATAGGGTGTTCTGTAGGTAAACCCAGTTTTGACTCCAAGAGCACAAAAGGGTTTAACTTTTAAGAGTTATTTTAAAGTTCCCCTTGTTTCAGGGAAAATAAGGTACTGTTAATTAAACTAGTTTGTCTTCTCCTGTTACCTTATTCACTCCCATAATGATGCCGGTAGAACATCGTTACCTGGGCAACATGAACTTCAAGGGTTTAATTAATACATTTAATATAGTGTTTGGTAACTGCTGGTCACTTGCAGTTATTGGTTTCATATATTTCCTGTAATATAGGTTGACGATACCGTGTGCACCTCCATCAAAACAAATCTGGCATATGAACGTGTATTAAGACGGACTGCCAAACCCATAAAAAACAATTACAAGCATCCCAGTCAGTGACATCAACTTCATTTTGTCTGTAATAAGTTTTGAGCGGAGTAGTTTTTAACTACAGCCTCGGGGAGTGTTATGGCCAACAATACAACGCAGCAGAGAAGCAGTTCAGCCAGCTCTCTGCTGCACCTGGGGAGCCTCCTGGAGAGTGTGTGTATTCTGCTGAGGTAGGCCAGGAGTTACGCTCTCTCCCTCTGTTCTCTAACTCCTCTTAAGCCAGCTGCCCCAGTACATGTTTCATGATCTAAATGTTGGCTGAGCAGCAGGGAATGTTACTCGGTATAATTTGGGATCTGCCACTCCGCTCTCACCTCTTGTCCTTACCAACTCGGCTGCATCTCAATATTTATGAGGCAGCGTATGCTTACCTTTGTGGGGATTTTTTTTAAATGTTGATATATACAGGAGGACAGGGTCTGCTCATGTTTGTATCGGTCTATTTGTCAATCAGAAAGTGTAATTCCAGCCAGCGACTCCTAGCTGCATGTAAATGCGATGGAGTCATGGGGAATGAATTATCACAGATATGAAGCGTCCGTTGTGCAGGCTGACGGGCAGGAACATGGCATCCCCATGTTGGCCTCTGCTTCGTCTCATCTTCAAGGTTAAGTGTAGCGATATGCTGACTGTCCGGTCGGCTGTAGCACATGGCTAGCTTCATCATTATGGCCCGTGCACTGTTGACGTTTCCATTATTTCTCATCCTGTAACAGGGCCTTGCTCAATAGTGAGACGCGGATAAGTGTGTCACTCGTGGCGTTGGCAATGTTTACGAATGCAAGCAAGCACACAATTAATGATGTGTGTTCTTTTAAGGGCCGCAATAGCCGTTACAGGCGACATTGTAGTTGTTGCTTTCTCCCTGAAAAATCCTGCACTATCTTCAAAGATTACATAGAATCACAACAAAAATCATATCACAGAAGAACATCCTTAAAAGCCCTGAAGTTAACTGGATGTGCCATGTTTCTAGCGGCAGCTCTCCTTACCTAAGACCTTGGTTCTTATTTCATTCTTAATAACATTGCTTTTTTATTTTTTTTATTCTCATACTCCTTATTGTACAGGTTACTTTGTCCTTGAGCTCGTATTCAATCATTTAGTGTTTGCAATACCTACTTGCAACGCAGGGATTATTGTTTGCCATTGAATGACCTCCATAATGTAATGGCTCGCGCCTGGAATAAAAACCTGGCCTCAAGGGGCTTAAATCCTCTATGGTGGATAACTGCAAACAGTTATCAAGGAAAAACACATCTGTTAAATAACCACTGGTAACCTTTAAAGGATTATAGAAGCACATGGTAGTAATCTGTATTATTACGGTCATTGTCGAGAGGAGAAATAATGTGGGTGTGCATGCGTGTGCACTACCCAAGCCTTCTCCAGCAATGGTTTTGCAAATGAGTGACAGGAGATCAATGCATACAGTGCTTCAAGGATGACCCACATACAGGACACTAAGCCCATTACTGCATGGGCTCTTTTCAGCTATCTGGGAGGGGGAGGGGGGGGGATTCTTAAAGGAATGAATTGTGTTTTTTAATTTTCCTCATTTATGGAGCTGAAACTAGAGATACAAAAAGTGGGTGATACCCAAACAACAACAGCAGGTGTCTGAGTTGTGTTCAGTGTCACCAATGCCTTGCTGTAACTCCACACTCTAAATATGCTGCTGAAAATGAATATATTTTAAAGTCAAATGACATCAAAGCACGACTGTTTGCGGACCCGGTATGTTCACAATTTGAGGTTGAGCACACATCTGGCCACTGCAAACATTAACCTTAATGAATCAATAATGGCATACCCAGGAAAGACAGAGCTCTCCTGTTTTGGAGTTTCTAATTACAAAACTGTATTAAAGATGCATTGTATAGCTTTTTGTATAATTTCAGCCAGTAGATTTGAAAGCCAAAATGGGTCCCCAAAAATGTTGCACTATTGTGTGCAACGTCATCCATTTCATATGATATGTAATGTCCTGCAATTTCTTGTATTTATTTCTGCAATTTCGTTTGATATGTTAGGAATTCCAATTCATAAAATGTTACAAATTTGTAAGTGAACGGGATTTTAAGCAATCTCTTTAATTTGTAGACTGTTTATATAAACCATTTTTTTCTTCTCTTGGTTCATTACCATCTTTGTGTAGACCATCAGAAGATATTTGGCCAAGGAAATAGCAGACTGTTATGAATCCTGGCTTTCACTCCCAATAATTTTTGTGATTGAAATTAGAGGTTGACTAAATATGATGCATTATTCTAATGGTAAATGTGTCAACATTACCTTTACAATTTTGTTTTCTCCTTTGAATTAACCATGCATCTAATGATTAATATACAGTTGAAGTCAGAAGTTTACATACACTTAGGTTGGAGTCATTAAAACTCGTTTTTGAACCACTCCACAAATTTTCTTGTTAACAAACTATAGTTTTGGCAAGTCGATTAGGACATCTACTTTGTGCATGACACACGTAATTTTTCCAACAATTGTTTACAGATTATTTCACTTATAATTCACTGTATCACAATTCCAGTGGGTCAAAAATGTACATACACTAAGTTGACTGTGCCTTTAAACAGCTTGGAAAATTCCAGAAGATGATGTCATGGCTTTAGAAGCTTCTGTTAGGCTAATTGACATCATTTGAGTCAATTGGAGGTGTACCTGTGGCTGTATTTCAAGGCCTACCTTCAAACTCAGTGCCTCTTTGCTTGACATGAGAAAATCAAAACAAATCAGCCATGGCCTCAGAAAAAATATTGTAGACCTCCACAAGTCTGGTTCATCCTTGGGAGCAATTTCCAAATTCCAAATGAAGTTACCACGTCCATCTGTACAAACAATAGTATGCAAGTATAAACACCATGGGACCACACAGCCGTCATCCCGCTCAGGAAGGAGACGCGTTCTGTCTCCTAGAGATGAATGTACTTTGGTGCAAAAAGTGCAAATCAATCCCAGAACAACAGAAAAGGACCTTGTGAAGATGCTGGAGGAAAGGGGTACAAAAGTATCTATATCCACAGTAAAATGAGTCCTATATCGACATAACTTGAAAGGCCGTTCAGCAAGGAAGATGAAACTGTTCCAAAATTGCCAAAAAAATGCCAGACTACGGTTTGCAACTGCACATGTGGACAAAGATTGTACTTTTTGTAAAAATGTCCTCTGGTCTGATGAAACAAAAATATAACTGTTTGGCCATAATGCTATCGTTATGTTTGAAGGAAAAAGGGGTAGGCTTGCAAGCCAAAGAACCCCATCCCAACCGTGAAGCACAGGGGTGGCAGCATCATGTTGTGGGGTTGCGTTGCTGCAGGAGGGATTGGTGCAATGAGGAAAGAAAATTATGTGGATATATTGAAGCAACATCTCAAGACATCAGTCGGGAAGTTAAAGCTTGGTCGCAAATGGGTCTTCCAAATGGACAATTACCCCAAGCATACTTCCAAAGTTGTGGCAAAATGGCATAAGGACAACAAAGTCAAGGTATTGGAGTGGCCATCAAAGCCCAGACCTCAATCCTATAGGAAATTTGTGGGCAGAACTGGAAAAGCGTGTGCGAGCAAGGAGGCCTACAAACTTGACTCGGTTACACTAGCTCTGTCAGGAGGAATGGGCCAAAATTCACCGAACTTATTTTGGAAAGCTGGTGGAAGGCTACCAGAAACATTTGACCCAATTTAAAGGCAATGTTACCAAATACGAATTCAGTGCATGTAAACTTCTGACCCACTGGCAATGTGATGAAATAAATAATTCTCTCTACTATTATTCTGACATTTCACATTCTTAAAATAAAGTGGTGATCCTAAGACAGGGCATTTTTACTAGGATTAAATGTCTGGAATTGTGAAAAACTGATTGTAAATGTATTTTGCTAAGGTGTATGTTAACTTCCGACTTCAACTGTACATTCGGAACCTCTTTTCAACCTTTTTACTGGTAGATTTTGTGTTACCTATATGTAACATCCCTTAAAGGTTTATTTTTACAACTCAAAGGGTGAGGCTTTCGTCAAGCAATATAGTATCTCTCCCAATTCTTTTAGGGCAGTATACAGTGGTTCGTCCTTTAAAAGTTGCAGCGTACTGGAGCACAGCTTGCGTGGTGCCGCAGAATTCTATGGCACGTTATTTAAGTGCCAACCACTGGTACCATTAATGCTAGTTAGTGCTAGTTTGGCCACCAGAGGGCATCTTTGAGAAGCATGTGATAGCCTTCAATAGTGGCTGTACTAGAGAATTTAAAACCTTTTTTTTATAAGAACATAGTATATGGGACTGATTTTAAGAAATGTTGCTTAATTAATTTGATTAATATTGTGGTGTTTCTATTCCCAGATAAGCCTCGAACGGAGAATATGACGCTGTACAACGTGATGGTTGACAGTACGCTACAGTACTTGGCTATTTAGCTAAAGAATCCACGTTTCGTGCGGGCACGCGGGAGACCTGGGGATCAATTCCCCGACGGGGGAAGGAGTAGGCTGTCCTTGTAAATAAGAATTTGTTCTTAACTTACTTGCCTAGTTAAAGGTTACACTAAGAGCATAACATTTCTACACCCTAATTGTATAATTGTAGTCTGACCAATACCCAAATGGAGATTCAGTGAAAATAAAAATCTCATTGATTTATCAAGACCAGTCCCCATGCCTGCCTCAGAGCAGCCTGAAACGGTGCTAAAATAGTTGTAGGCTATTGCTTCAAATCCTATTGCTTCTAACTTCAACATGCTCTTTAAATAAATAAGACCTACACTACTTTTTAACAGCACATTACTCAACACTAGTGAGACTCATGTTGCCTACGGTAGGCCTACAGTATATCGAAAAATATGACGTGACTCTCCACCAATAATTACATTTTGAGGATAGGAGGATTCTAAATCAAAACCAAAAGCCGCCTCATGGGTCTCCCGGTGGCAGCCGGCACGGGTATCTGTAGCAATGCATCTTTGCATTGCAATGCGGTGACTTAGACAGCTGCGCCACTGGGGAGGCCCCATCCACAAAGTATCAAAATACAGAGATGTGTTGGTGAATAGCCCATAATGGGCTATTATAATACTGTACATGGTGTCCAGGTCAGGATAACCAAAACATTTCTTTATTAAAGACTAACAGAAAGAATGTTGGTACTTATTTATTTTGATCCAAAGCCAAAAATGACTGAGTCACTCAGGTTTACGTAGGTGCCGCTATATAACTGTGCCTTGATCATATGTAATGATATTTTGGAGGTTATTTTGTTTTCAAAAAATGAAAATTAGCGATTTGTAATCTGAATAAAGGCCAAAATAATATTTGTAAAGGCCAAAACATTTATTTCTGTTTTTAGAGGGAGAGAAACGCTGGGCCAATTGTGCGCCGCCCTATGGGACTCCCAATCATGGTCGGATGTGATGCATCATAATAATAATAATAATAATATTACTTTTTGTTGTATTATTTTAATATTATTATAATATAATAATATTACTTTTTGTTGTATTTAATTTTTTTATTTTGTCTTTTCTGGTGTATTAAACTGAAATTGCAACCAATCACGGCCCGGTTGTGATACAGCCAACCTAACTAAGAAATACATTTGACGATAGAATTCTCCAAATACCCTCCTTCTAGGCAAGTCTATTGTCCAGCTACCTGCTAATAGCCATAATGGCGCTGTACAACGTGACCGTGTGTGTTTTGCAGGAGTATTTTTATCATTATTTTATTTATGAAAGCATAAAGATGCCATTATTAGTTACATTGTTTTAGTTGGAACGTGCAGACTGGCACTAAGAGCAGCGGGAATGTTTCCCTAGTCCGCACCATTATTAGTGCAATGCCCCTTTTTAAAGTGTTGCTCTGTTCTACCCAGAGTGCAGCAATGCCCCCTCCCCCCCTCCTCCTCCCTTCCCCATTGGCTAGGTCCGTCTTCTGTGCGTGACTCTGCGGCCCATTCCATGCACCCTGCCCTCGTGCCTTCGTGCCTTGAACCTTGCGCGCTTTCAGTGGATACAGCTGGAGAACTGCAAGGCAATCCCATTGTGCTCCACTCAGGAGCCATGATCAATATATATTGTCCTGCTAATAACAAGGTTAAAAATATATCTGTGAGATTATCCAAGGGGCTTTTATTAAATAATAATAATACTAATCGCCTTGTTTAAAAAAAAAAAACAATATTTTTGAGATTTCGTTTTCAAATGACGTAAAATGAGCGAGGAAAAAGGCAATTCTAGAACATGGGGAAAGACATTGTGACTAATTCGTAAATAAAGCCAGTTTGTTATTTAGAATGATTTATTTCTGTTTTTATAGGAAGAGAAACCAAAAACATACAGTCATCACATGGGTCTCCCAGTCAAAGCTGGCACTGGTATTGAACCAGCACAGCTTGCACAGCTTGCACTGCTATGCAGTGTCTTAGACCATTGCGCCAGTCAGGCACTGTACAACATGACCGGTCAGGAGTGGGCTACAGTACTACAGTAAAAGCTAAATAATCAAAAAAGAATAAAAACCTTAGTGTAACAACAGTTTTAGTAAGTAATACTGAAGCACAATTATAAGTTTCTATTTAGGTTTATGTTGCGCATTTCATTGTCAGACACATTAAGACCCAAAAGCATAATCAGTGCTCTAACTCCCCCTTGCGCTGAACTGGAGAAATGAATTGGTGATGCAGGGTACCGTACTAAACCACAAATTAGCTCTAAGTACCGCAGCATAATCGCGAAACTTTTAGTGGAGCAACCACTGTACGTATGTTACAAAATAGTTTCCCCCCAGTACACATACTGTGACATGGAACAAACTGACACATAGGTAGTACACTGAAAGCACTTACAGTGCCTTCGGAAAGTATTCAGACCCCTTGACTCTTTCCACATTCTAAAATGGATTACATGTTTTAAAAATCTAAAGCAATCTACACAGAATATCCCCTAATGACATAGTGAAAACAGGTTTTTAGACATTTTTACAAATGATTAAAAATAAAAAACATGCCTTATTTACATAAGTATTCAGACCCTTTGCTATGAGACTCGAAATTGAGTTCAGGTGCATCCTGTTTCCATTGATCATCCTGTTTCTACAACTTGTTTCTACATCTTGATTGGCTTCCACCTGTGGTAAATTCAATTGACTGAACATAATTTGGAAAGGCACACACCTGTCTATATAAAGGTCCCACAGTTGACAGTGCATGTCAGAGCAAAAACCAAGCCATGAGGTCGAAGGAATTGTCTGTAGAGCTCCAAGACAGGATTGTGTCGAGGCACAGATCTGAGGAAGGGTACCAACAGATTTCTGCAACATTGAAGGTGCCCAAGATCACAGTGGGCTCCATTCTTAAATGGAAGAAGTTTGGAACCACCAAGACTCTTCCTAGAGCTGGCCGCCCGGCCAAACTGGGCAATCGAAGGAGAAGGGCCTTGGTCAGGGAGGTGACCCAAGAACACCGATGGTCACTCTGACAGAGCTCTAGAGTTCCTCTGTGGAGATGGGAGAACCTTCCAGAAGGACAGCCATCTCTGCAGCACTCCACCAATCAAGCCTTTATGGTAGAGTGGCCAGACGGAAGCCACTCCTCAGTAAAAGGCACATGACAGCCCGCTTGGAGTTTGCCAAAAGGTACCTAGAGCCTCTCAGACCATGAGAAACACGTTTCTGTGGTCTGATGAAACCAAGATTGAACTCTTTGGCCTGAATGCCAAGTATCCAGTCTGGAAGAAACCTGGCACCATCCCTATGGGGAAGCATGGTGGTGGCAGCATCATGCTGTGAGGATGCTTTTCAGCGGCAGGGACTGGGAAACCAGTCAGGATCAAGGGACAGATGAACGAAGCAATGTACAGAGAGATCCTTGATGAAAACCTGCTCCAGAGCGTTTAGACTGGGGCAAAGGTTTACCTTCCAACAAGACAACGACGCTAAGCACATAGCCAAGACAATGCAGGAGTGGCTTCAGGACAAGTCTCTGAATGTCCTTGAGTGGCCCAGACTTGAACCCGATCGAACGTCTATGGAGAGACCTGAAAATAGCTTTGCAGCAAGGCTCCCCATCCAATCTGACAGAGCTTGAGAGGATATGCAGAGAGGAATGGGAGAAATTCTCACAAATACAGATGTGCCAAGCTTGTAGTGTCATACCCAAGAAGAGTCGATGCTGTAATCGCTGCCAAAGGTGCTTCAACAAAGTACTGAGTAAAAGGTCTGAATACTTATGTAAATGTGATATTTCAGTTTCTTTATTAATTTAGAAATTAACAAAATTCTCAACCTGTTTTTGCTTAGTCATTATGGGGTATTTTGTGTAGATTGAATAATATATTTTTTATCAATTTAAAATAAGGCTGTCACGTAGCAAAATTTGGAAAAAGTCAATGGGTCTGAATACTTTCCGAAAGCACTATGTGAGGAGTGTGTGCTATGGTTTGGGCCCTCTTGACCGATCCAACATGACCATGCAAACTATACTTATTTCCACAGAGCCTGAAGAGCCATTCTGTGTCAATCTGTGTCATTCTGGCACTGTGGTGCATTGGGAAGAAAGACTAGAAGATTAATGGAAGTGTCCTAATCTTTTTTTCCCCACCTAATTGGAAAAGCAGAAGGTATCACTTCTAATAAAGTATTATAATGCCAAGCTCCGCCGTCTCCTTGGTGACCTCTCTTAGTCTTCATCAATTGCACAGTGGTTAATACTAACATCTAGCACCAGTCATCACTACTAAAATAATCTCGACCCCATACCGTCGCATCTCCTTTCATCTGCCTTGTTTGTCAGCATTGGCAGCATGTCGTTAGAGGAGCAAAAAGACAACACCTGATGAACAGCAGTGGCTGCCTATTACAGTCATTTGCTCTATGGGATACAAATGGCCGTCTGTTTTGGCGTGCAGTCAGGCAGGTTCCAGCATGCCGCTTCTCTGCTCACAGTGGAGGCCATCAGTGGCATGTGGCAGGCAGGAGCTGCCTTTTGTCCTCCACAGGAAGCTCAAAATGCCAATTCAGCCAGGGGGCGTGTGTGGGGTGCATTGGCACCAGATCAAACCCCCGCCATGGACACATTTACTGTATCAAACCCAATGCACATCAAAAGCTGGAACGACAAAAATGTCCAATATGTACCACTACCACATATATAGATATAGTATTTATCTGTGGAGTATAAATAGTGTAACAGAGGCACTTTTACAACACCAGAACCCAGTATCTGAGAGAAACCCAGAAGATGACTGTGAAGGAAAAGACCCCACACGGACACGTGTACAGTACCAAACACAATGCTCATCAAAAGCTGGAAAGACATGAAATGTCCTATAGGCCTACATCCCACTTCCACATAACGTACAATTTATTCGTGGGATATAAATAAATACAGTAACAGAGGCCCCCTTTACGACATCAGAAATCAGTATTTCTCTAAAAACGGCTGATAAATGAGAAGTCATGAAATGATCCATCTTTCTCAAGTTCACGTGACACTTGTTAATATTTTCTCACAGCCTAATGAGGCATTGCGAGGAATAGCAATGAGGTGCTTTCACATTGACAAAATAATATGAGATGATTGTGCTGGGGAGATCACATTTTATTTTCTGTTTAGCAAGAGAAGTGCAGCTAATCTTCTATTAATTTGGTGCGTTTTTGTTGAAATTGCACAGTGTAGGTGCTCAATTGTCTCAATTATTATCTTGTCTGCTTTACTTTCTGTCTGCCATTTGATACAATGAACGAAATCTGTCCCAGTCGAGAGGAAGATACAGGGAGATAAAGAAAGAGAGAGGGAGACACCGTTAGTACGGATTTGTAAGAAGTGTCTGTATCTTGGTCAGTCTTAGCCTTCTGCAGTCCCAGTACAGTGTGTAATCCATCCATCATATACAGTGCCTTCCCAAAGTATTCATACACCTTGATTTACTCCACATTTTGTTGTGTTACAGCCTGAATTCAAAATGGATTTAAAAAAAATGTATTACCCATCTACACACAATACACCATAATGACAAAGAGAAAACAACATGTTTTTAGAGATTTCTGCACACTGATTGAAAATGAAATACAGAAATATCTCATTTACATATGTATTCACACCCCTGTGTCAATACTTTTTAAAAGCACCTTTGGCAGCGATTACAGCTGTGAGTCGCTAAGAGCTTTCCACACCTGGATTGTGCTACATTTGCCCATTATTCTTTTCAAAATTCTTCAAGCTCTGTCAAATTGGTTGTTGATCATTTCTAGAAAACCATTTTCAGGTCTTGCCATAGATTTTGAAGTAGATTTAAGTCAAAACTGTAACTTGTCCACTCAGGAACATTCACTGTCTTCTTGCTAAGCAACTCCAGTGTAGATTTGGCATTGTTTTAGATTATACTTGCTGTAGGCATCTATAATAGCTCATGCCTTCTTTCATCAATGTACAGTATAAATGAACTACATTCATAAAATATTTCACATGGGTTGTTCATAGGATGTGAAAAAACTATGGCAGTCTAACCAACCAGGCTAGCACTCTAGAAGGCAATAGTCCTGGCTTGAATACCCCCAACATATCCAGGGTTTTCAGAAAATGTTATTGCATAATACATTGTACCAATCTTCAATGTGAAAGGGGACATGTGATGCTGTTTGCCCCAAATCATAGATATACTCTGCTTCCTCTCAACTTCTCTTTGGTTGCGTGATGGAATAGGCACTCAAGTGTATAGCAGGAAAATTGCACCACTCGACTGCCAGCGAGTGCAGTGCTGAAAGAAACCACCTCATGTATCCAGTCAGAAAAGCCTTCCTCATAGAAGCCTGAGCATCTAGTAAGGGACATCAAATTAATTTCCCTAGCATGCTAGCAGATACCCATAGACTTCCAGTCATTGTGCTAATGGTAGTTAGCAATAGCGCTAGCACTACTGTAGTTAGCAACTTGCTTCAAACCACACTCAAACACAAGAATGGTATCCACAAGTTCATCTGACTCTGGAGAAGTAGATAAAGGGCCTCATTGCCAAAATCCTGAAGTTTCCCTTTAAATGTTAGACACTAATATTCATTTTACGTTACCCCCCTGCGATACTTGACAAAACCTATTGAACAAACTCCACTTGTCTGCTTGACTCCTACATGTGATGGAATAATATAATTTCTCTTGCAAAGTTTCCTTTATCACAACAGAGAAGAATATTCTATTTTACCTCACAGATTTTAAGTAAAGATTCAACCCTTAATAGATAGCACAAGAGCCAGTTGGAGACCGGCATTGTACAATAGCTATAGCTTCTCTCCTCGTGGTGTGGAATGCCTGTCGCTTGCCGTTATCTCCCTCCTCTGTGTTTTCTGTGTATTACAGGACCTTATCACTTCCTACGCAACAAGGCTAATATGTTGTCTTTTTTAATTCCAAGCTTATTAACAGGGGATGAAACGAACAGGGGAAGAATTAAAGGCTAGAATTAGCATTTGTGCACATGATCCTCTGTGAAATTTCAGTTGAGTAGGGGCACCTCCCCCTCTCACATGCAAATATATAGCTTTGTTTACTTGTTGGCTGCTGTCATGCAATTAACTTGTAAGTGAGCTTGTAGATCGGCTACAGGAATCTCAGATCAAATCATACAAAACCATATTCCTCTGGAAATGGTTGTGTACTGTCAGGTTGTTTACTTATAAGGTTGTGCACTTTCATAGCTACACCATGGATGCCTTTCCACTCAGTCTTTTCAGTGGAATAGAGAGGAATTGAAGCACCATCCCCAGTTTGCATGCAAACACTTTGAGAGCGGCCTTTGTAGGAGTGAAGGACAAATCAACAAGCTATTCAGGCTCGTTGATGGCGCTTCAGGGACAATTCAGCAAACAGCTTGATTTCCTGATTGCAGCCTTTGATTCGTCTTTTGATTCGTCTGCCGCAGATATTTTACCCAATTGTGTTAGTTCCGTTTGGACTTGGATGGATCGAGTGCTCTTGGTTCCTTGATCGAAGTGCCCCATATAGCCCCACAGTGAATTTATGATTCCAATGAAAGTGGCTGCCTTTTGAAGAGCAAAATTGTTAGAAAATTGTCAAAGGATCCAAAATATACATACATACATACATACATACATACATACATACATACATACATACATACATACATACATACATACATACATACATACATACATACATACATGTAGAAATGGTAGGGTGCAAATGCAAAGCAGTACAATCGATTGAGCCAGTCAATTACATCAAGAAGACATGGCAATGAGGTCAAAGGAGAAAAAAACAGGGTTCGTTCTAATGCCCACCATGTCTATCCACAATAGCTTTAATGCTAATTTGCTGTAAGTAAATGCTGCTGCTGTATTTCTAAGTGCTGTATCCTTTGTTCTGAGGGGTTACATAACTTCCCTGTGGGAAAACCGGTTGCAATGTCATGGTCAGGTTGTATACTAGTTATATATGGAACTTTTGTTAACCTATTTTAAGATAACAGAAAATCTGGTTGTAATCTAACCTCTGCTGATTTTTACCCCAGAAAACCAATTTACAACCAGAAAAGGACATTATATGGTTATTATATTGTATTATATAGGTTATTATAACTATAATGCATTCATTTCTGCTGATCCAACTGTGACTTTAAATAGTATTTTTTGTATTGTCTATGACACCTGAAAGGCATGGGTGTATAGGGAGAGGAGGGTTCAGGTAGAGTCAACCAGCGATCTGTCTGAAACCATGTCTGCCGTTCTATGGTAACCAGTCCAATTGAACAGAAGTACATTCCCATTCTAACACCTTTATTAGGAGAGGAAGTTCAAAACGAAGGATAAATAACTTTATTATTTTTTCCAGGGACCTGACATTTGAAGTGTTTTTGTATTATTAAAGTAATTTCTGCTGGTTCCCTAAATGGCCTTGGTTGATTTGATCAGTGTATTCCCTGCAGCGCTCTACAGATATTTGAATAGGAGAATGATCATGTTCACCATGGTAATAATCATACCTTTGGATACTCCCTGATGTTGAATGAATGTTAGATTTTTCGAGTCCTCTGTAATAGGTTTTTCTCTGTAATAGGTTTTTCATTGTTTTTCAAATTAATGGCCAATCAGGGGTTCCAACAATCAGGCGTATCAAGTTGAAACGTCCTACTGAGCCCAGTAACACTAAATAAATGATTTTACAGAAATAAATGATATGTCAACTAATGATCACAAATCAAAGGTAAAGGAAGTTTATGATCCGGATTAGGTCGAAGTATGAGACCATTTCAAAATGTTTCATATTTACAAGCACCATTTATCTTGAGGTCTTTCATTAGCAACACATTCACTCTGGGAGGGTAGCAGAGTCAAATAGGTTGTTTCAAACGGAAGCTATTTGTTCTGAAGGGTTCCAAGTCCTCAAATGGGTACAAGCACTTGTTAAGCAGTAACCATTCAATAGTTTTATTTTCATCGCTCTGTCAGTATTGTAGCACAGCGAAATGCCACGCTACCCACCATTTGTTTCCTACCCACAGCTACAATAGACACCCTAAAGGCAACTTGTGTTGTGTGTTGAACGAGTACAGCATCTCCTCCATATGGCTAATTAAATACATTGTTTCCAGGTATACACACAATTGAAAATGTCTCAATCACAGAGAAGAAGTGAATCCATTCAAGAGCTTCATTTACAATGTGTTTGTTTCGTGGCAAGTGACTTGATCTTGAGCACAACAGCAGCAATCACATCACCATTGTCTTAATTCGATGTTCATAAACATGAGTGGGGGCGGATGAAGTAAAGACAAACCCGCTCTTTCTGTGAAGGTTAGGGGCATCCGAAAGAAACAAAACCCATGTGAACGCAATGTCACAAACCACAATTGACATAAGATCCTATTTTAGACTTTTAGAGGGTGCTCTGTCGGTGCTAGTGATGGGTAGTTCGCGAATGAACGTCTCTTTTTGAACGGATCTTTTTGGTGAATGTCTGGAACCGACTCGCATCTGTGAAAGAGCCGTTCATTTGACTCCCTGATTTGCGTACTGCTGCTACTGCGTTATGCGCTCCAGACAACCATTATCTATTGATAAGTTATAAAAACATTCTCTGAAGATGGTAATTCCTCACTGCAGGAACAATATAGTGACGAGAGAGCTTCATTCTGGACCATGCTAATTTTTGCAGTGTGTAATTATTTTTTTGTTCATTTTGTTTTTGCAGGCGATCTAATCATTTTGTCAGGTAGAAATGTATTTGAACTCGCATATCATGATCTGACATGGTAGGCAACTTTTTAAGGCTTTACATTACAAATGTGCTATTCTTCATGGTTGTATGTCATGTTTTAAGCACTACTAAATGAAGAGCCGTTTGGGAGCCAAAGGAATTACTCTTTTAGGTGAACGGGTCATCGAAATGCCCATCACTAGGTAGTGCAAAGGCGACCAACAAGGGTGACATTAACACTACATACAACCAATTTGATCGGCAATTCAGCTTTCTGTGATGTATCTCACAATCATCATAACCCTAATATGACTGCAGTTATTTTAGGGAATGGGTTGTAGTGGTGTCCTAGTTTTGTTCATCTGCACATTTGTGAACTAGTTAGAATGGTCTGGGTAAAGGGGACCTGGCTGGATGGATATAAACATTACCTAAGAGATGTACTATAGGTGTAGAACAAGGATGGGCAACTCCAGTCCTCGGGGGGCCTGATTGGTGTCACACTTTTGTCCCAGTCCCAGCTAACACACCTGACTCCAATAATCAACTAATCAGTTTAGAATGCAATTAGTTTAATCAGCTGTGTTTGCTAGGGATGGGGGGTGGGGTGTCACCACTCCGGCCCCCGAGGACTGGAGTTGCCCATCCCTGGTTTAGAAGAACTGGCACCAAGAAACATAACCACACACAAACACTGTGGCATACACCAAACTCACTTGATATAGTACTGAAGGAGGTATTGCATATCAATAAGTGCATCTGTAATGCAATCTCTAAACTGCAGACTGAGAATCAATCTCCCTCTATCCCCCTCCATCTCTCTCACCTTCCCTTTTTCCCTCCTCTCCCTCCTTTACTGTCTCCTCTGTCTGATGTTCAAAAACATGCTAGCATAACATTACAATATGCACACAGCCTTCCTTACACAACAAGATGGCATGGACAGACATGGTTGCCCTGTTCCTAGCCAACTTTGCAGTATACTTTTTGTTTGTTTGTTTGCTGTTAGGTATTAATGCACTGTTGGAGCTAGACACATAAGCATTTCGCTGCACCTGCGATAACATCTGCTGAATATGTGTAGGCTACCATTACATTTTTTGGGGACTTGTTATGCTGTAATGTATACAAGGAATGCATGCATGTCACTTGACAATCATGCTATTGTGAATATTGAATGCAAACACGCATAGCAATCTAGCCCAACTTAGTCATCTTGTATTGTAATCATCACATCTTTTCCATTCACCGAGCTGTAGAACGTGTGCTGTAGTCCTACTATAATCTATTGGTTCATTGTTAAAAAAGCAAGAATACACAGTTAGAAAAAGCCACATTATGGTGATGACTGTCATTGAACAGCCACCCCTAGCATTTGAGAGGCAGATTGCTGCAAGCGGGCTGGCTGGTGGACCTGTTTATTAGTGCTGGGCGATATGGACAAAAATTCATATTGGGATAAATTGCCTGAATTGATGCAATAACAATAAATGGAAGTTTATTCAAATAAAACTGTGGTGCACATAGTAGTTATCATTTAAACTACTACTGCTACTAATTTGATGGTTGTAGCCATCAATTTTCCCATTGACAATAAATTATCTGTATGGACCGTGTCGATAATCTTTGGTATATCGCCCCCAGCTCTACTGTGTATGTGTGATAAACGGGGTGTTGCCAGGCAGACCGGAGCATTAGAGGACCATAGGCAATCTTGTAAGGTCACTGACTGTTGCCCCTCGGGGCGCAGAACTTGGTCCGTGATGAGTACGATGGCAGACACAGGCATGGCCTAAGATCAGTCAATGCTGCTTGATCCTCATGGGGGACATGAGCCCCACCCAGAAACAACTAGAGGTCGACCGATTATGATTTTTTTTTTGTTTTAATGCCGATCATTGGAGGACCAAAAAACCCGATACCGATTAATCGGCCCAATTTTTATTTAGTTTTTATTTTTTCTATTTATTTTTTATATATTTATTTTTATTTAATTATTTATTTTGTAATAATGACAATTACAACAATTCTGAATGAACACTTTTATTTTAACTTAATATAATACATTAATATAATCAATTTATTCTCAAATAAATAATGAAACATGTTCAATTTGGTTTAAATAATGCAAAAACACAGTGTTGGAGAAGAAAATAAAAGTGCAATATATGCCATGTAAAAAAGCTAATGTTTAAGTTCCTTGCTCAGAACATATATGAAAGCTGGTGGTTCATTTTAACATGAGTCTTCAATATTCCCAGGTAAGAAGTTTTAGGTTGTAGTTATTATAGGAATTATAGGACTATTTCTCTCTACCATTTGTATTTCATATACCTTTTGACTATTGAATGTTCTTATAGGCACTATTTTATTGCCAGCCTAATCTCGGGAGTTGATAGGCTTAAGTCGCACAGCGAAGAGCTGCAGGCAAACCCTGGAAAGTGCTGTTTGAATGAATGCTTACGAGCCTGCTGCTGCCTACCACCGCTCAGTCAGACTGCTCTATCAATTATTAAATCATAGACTTAATTAGAATATAATAAACACACAGAAATACAAGCCTTTGGTCATTAATAGCGTCAAATCCGGAAACGATAATTTCGATAACAAAACGTTTATTCTTTCAGTGAAATATGGAACCATTCTGTATTTTAGCGAACGGGTGGCAACCCTAAGTCTAAATATTGCTGTTACATTGCACAACCTTCAATGTTATGTCATAATTATGTAAAGGTCTGGCAAATTAACTACGATCTTTGTTAGGAAGAAATGGTCTTCACACAGTTCGCAGCGAGCCAGGCAACTGCTGCATATACCCTGACTCTGCTTGCACTGAACGCAAGATAAGTTAATATTCCCTAGTTAATATTGCCTGCTAACATGAATTTCTTAACTAAATATGCAGGTTTAAAAATATATACTTGTGTGTTGATTTTAAGGCATTGAGGTTTTATGGTTAGGTACATTGGTGCAACGATTGGGCTTTTTTCACAAATGTGCTTTTGTTAAATCATCACCCGCTTGGCAAAGTTGAAGTGGGCTGTGATTCGATGATAAATTAACAGGCACCGCATTGATTATATGCAACGCAGGACAAGCTAGTTAAACTAGTAGTGTAGTTAACTAGTGATTTATGTTAAGATTGATTGATTGTTTTTTATAAGATAAGTTTAATTCTAGCTAGCAACTTACCTTGACTCCTTGCAGCCACCAGGTCCTTTTGATGCTGCACTTGCGTAATAGGTGGTCAGCCTACCACGCAGTCTCCTCGTGGAATGCAATGTAATCAGCGTCCAAAAATGCAGATTACCGATTGTTATGAAAACTTGAAATCGGCCCTAATTAATTGCCCATGCCGAATAATCGGTTGATCTCTAGAAATAACCCCTATACCCCCTAGGCACGTCATATAGCTAGATTCAAAATATTTGGATAGGTATAAGCACTATAGTAGCAGTTCCACCTTGCCCTCTGATAGGCTAGTTTTTTTTACTGTAAAAACACACCCAATCTTTTCAGATTTACAAGTGTCAAGGGCAGGGATGGGCAACTCCAGTCCTCTGGGGCCTGATTGGTGTTACACTTTTGCCCCAGCTAACACACCCGACTCCAATACTCAACTAATCATGATCTTCAGTTTACAATGCAATTAGTTTAATCAGCTGTGTTTGCTAGGGATGATGGGGGGAGTGTGATACCACTCTGGCCCCAGAGGACTGGAATTGCCCACCCCTGGTCTAGGGGGTCTAGGAGATAGGGGTTGTTTTTTGACTTGTATGAATGAGGGCATGGGACGGTACAATCAATCCATTATTGATATAGACTATGAACACTATCGTTTAGCTGATGTGTTGTTTACAGTGTTGCTTGTATATTGCTACACATGTCAGTGAGTGATGATCCACACTTTGAAGCCCTCAGCAGTGTTCCCTTCATTGGTCCAACAACAGGTTTCCCTCTTGAGATTTGATCCAATGACCCTGAAGCACTAGGCTAGAGCAGGGCTCTCCAAACCTGTTCCTGGAGAGCTACCCTCCTGTAAGTATTCGCTGCTCCCCAGTCGTAACTAACCTGATTCAGCTTATCAACCAGCTAATTATTAGAATTAGGTGCACTAGATTATGGTTGGAGTGAAAACCTAAAGGACGGTAGCTCTCCAGGAACACGGTTGGAGAGCCCTGAGCTATAAAGTGTGCAGTTCTTTCCACATCTACCCTATCATAATCAATCCTCTGCGGTGGTGCCGATGCCCCGGGAAACATGGGAAATAGAGTTTGGATCAGTGGGGCTTTCTACTGGCAACTAATCTAATTGGTTATTTGTCATGGGCAATGCCCAGGTAAATTGAAAAGGGATAAAGAAGTTAGGAGTGTTGACAATACAAATGGTACTGCCAATTCAATTGTGTTCTCTTTACCATGCCAAACTGACAAAATACAGAAAATAGTTTCCTTTATCGTTGGGTGAGAAGCTTCACCAACCAGCAATGTAACATCCTCTGAATCATTACGATGGCTTTTCTCTATATTCATAAATGACAGAAATGCATAAACCTGTATAGGACATGCATACCAGTAAAGTGTGTTTTCTGGTGTGTAGGACATTAGTTTAGTATACTGACATTTCTAATCCATCAAATGTGTCATACCCAGTATTACTGTTGTTCATCATTCAATAGGTTAGTATTGTCAATACAATGTCATTCATACAGTAACCTATCCAACTCATCAATGTGTACTAAAGAAAAAAAGGCCCCAACCCAATGGGAAAAAGTCTAGTACGCCTATGTAGGTGCAATATCTGGATGCTTTGTTTGTTTTCTCCCTTACTCTCTAATAATGGAACATGTCAGTGAGAGCCAGATAAACAATCAACCTTTTCCTGTTCCACGTGTGTGTGTGTGTGTGTGTGTGTGTGTGTGTGTGTGTGTGTGTGTGTGTGTGTGTGGTATAACCGCTCCGGGGGGCACTGCTCTTCCTCACCTCTCAACTTGAGTCCAGATCGATGCTCATCAGCAGAGGCCGGAGGTCACTGTAAACACCTGACAATTGCACAGTATTGATTAGGCTCCCAGACTAATTTATACTGCATATGGCATTATCAATATCAGGTTGCTGCAGCGGTTCCAGTAGACTAACGCATGCTATCACCTGGGTGATTATCCAAGCTGTTAAGTAGTGAAACTGTTAAAGGTGCAATATGAAGAAATAAGCAACAGCATTTCTTGGTTGCTAAAATTCTAATTTCAGTTTGTGACAAAACAAGCTCTGAGTGTAGAGAAACATTGTACCATCTTAACCGCTGTGAAATATATTTTCAATAATAAAAATTATTGTATTATCAGTTGTTTGAAGCTGGTGTTCAAAACTGAAAGTAAAAGACGCAAAAATGAAACTTAAGAACGAGAAGCATAGAACAGCTTCTTAGACTAGCTTTCAATGAGAATGACAGATCTATAACTCACATTTCTATGTGAATTTGGTCGGGGTCGCCCAAAAAGTTACATATTGCAGCTTTAAGTTCAACATTTTTTTTGTCCAATTATCAATTGAACTACAGTAACTGTTGACCATGTCTGTGGTTGCATTGCAGGCAGTGGGCTAATAGGGTAAAGGCTCTCACATACAAACGGGGATAGCAATTATCCGAGTGAATGAGGTTGGGATTTCATATCCATCGACTCTACAAAACTCTCCACTCATAATCCTCCTTAAACTTTCCACCATCAATTATGTCGTTGCCTGCCACATTCTCCTTTTAATGCTCTTTCATCTCACTCCGCCAACTTTTCCATAATCTTGGGCTGATTAAAAGATGGAACAGTGAAACAAATTATAGGGAGGTCGCTGATGCCAATGGAGTCACTATTAAAAAAATAACTAAGTGGGTAAAGATAAATGACCTGATATCCATCTAGCCATATCAGTCAACACTCCTTCCTGGTCTTCCTTGGAAAAGGCATATACTGGTGTGACTTACATAATACTCAGGCACAGTGATGGTTGTACGCATTAACAATATGACAATTTTCCATCATGTGGAGAGGGCAAGAGTAATAGGGTACAACATCTTTATTCTCTTTCGATATGCGGCGCTTGGGGAAATGGCGCAGAGGTGTTGACCTAAGAGTGAATTTCACTCAGCGTGGTTCCTTGTGTTAGGCTGCTGAAGTAGCAATACCGCTATTTAAAAGTCAGGTAGCAGGGGAAAGCAAATAGAAACCAGTCATTTATCAAAACCAAGGCCCTCCCCAGGCTTTGTGTGAGCTGCATAATGGCTAAGATCACATAATTAGCAGTGGTGATAAAAGTACCCAATTGTCGTAGTTGAGTAAAAGTAAAGATACCTTAATAGAAAATGACTCGAGTAAAAGTGAGTCACACAGTAAAATCCTACTTTTTAAATATACTTGAGTATCAAAAGAAATGTTATTGCTAAAATATACTTAAGTATCAAAAGTAGAAGTATAATTCATTTTAAATTGCTTATATTAAGCAAACCAGACGGCACCATTTTTTAAAATTTTATATTTTATTTACGGAGAGCTAGGGGCACGCCCAACACTCAGACATCATTTATAAACGAAGCATATGTTTAGGGAGTCTGCTAGATCAGAAACAGTAGGGATGACCAGGGATGTTCTCTTGATAAATGTGTGAATTAGACCATTTCCTGTCTTGCTAAGCATTCAAAATGTAACGAGTACTTTTGGGTGTCAGGGAAAATGTATGGAGTAAAAAGTACATTTTCTTTAGGAAGGTAGTGAAGTAAAAGTTGTCATATATATAACCGATTTAACCGATTTAATCTGGTTACTACTCCTGCCCAGTAACTAGAATATGCATATAATTATTGGCTTTGGATAGAAAACACTCCAACGTTTCTAAAACTGTTTGAATGGTGTCTGTGAGTATAACAGAACTCAAATGGCAGGTCAAAACCTGAGATTCCTTTACAAGAAGTGGCCTGTCTGACCATTTCTTGAACTTCTTTGCCATCTCTATCTTTTACAAAGGATCTCTGCTCTAACGTGACACTTCCTACGTCTTCCATGGGCGCTCAGAGCCCGGGAAAAACCTGAATGTCGTCATCCCAGCCCCAGGCTGAAACACATTATCGCCTTTCTCAAGTGGCCGATCAAGGGACTGTGGGCTTAGGCGTGTGCCCTGGCCGCCCCCGTCTTTGTGATTTTTCCTCTGTTTGCCGAAACGGAGATTCCCGGTCGGAATATTATCGCTTTTTTACGAGATAAATTGCATAAAAATTGATTTTAAACAGCGGTTGACATGCTTCGAAGTACGGTCATGGAATATTTAGAATTTTTTTGTCACGAATTGCGCCATGCGCGCGACCCTGATTTACCATTTCGGATAGTGTCTGGGACGCACGAAGAAAACGCCGCTATTCGGATATAACGATGGATTATTTTGGACCAAACCAACATTTGTTATTGAAGTAGCAGTCCTGGGAGTGCATTCTGACGAAGACAACAAAAGGTAATCAAACTTTTATAATAGTAAATCTGATTTTGGTGAAGGCTAAACTTGCCGGGTGTCTAAATAGCTAGCCCGTGATGGCTGGGCTATGTACTTAGAATATTGCAAAATGTGCTTTCACCAAAAAGCTATTTTAAAATCGGACATATCGAGTGCATAGAGGAGTTCTGTATCTATAATTCTTAAAATAATTGTTATGCTTTTTGTGAACGTTTATCGTGAGTAATTTAGTAAATTGTTAGCAAATTCCCCGGGGGTATGCTAGTTCTGAACGTCACATGCTAATGTAAAAAGCTGTTTTTTGATATAAATATGAACTTGATTGAACAAAACATGCATGTATTGTATAACATAATGTCCTAGGTGTGTCATCTGATGAAGATCATCAAAGGTTAGTGCTGCATTTAGCTGTCTTCTGGGTTTTTGTGACATTATATGCTAGCTTGAAAAATGGGTGTCTGATTATTTCTGGCTTGGTACTCTGCTGACATAATCTAATGTTTTGCTTTCGCTGTAAAGCCTTTTTGAAATCGGATAGTGTGGTTAGATAAAGGAGAGTCTTGTCTTTAAAATGCTGTGAAATAGTCATATGTTTGAAAAATTGAAGTTTTTGTATTTTTGAGGAATTTGTAATTCGCGCCACGCCTATCATTGGATATTGGAGTAGGTGTTCCGCTAGCGGAACGTCTAGATGTAAGAGGTTGTAAGTACAGTAGATGATGAAACCTCTATGAATTAACACAAGCACAAAGCAGCTAGCTTGCTCTCATCATATTAAAGAGATTCTCCGTTAGTTTTGTATACTTTTTAGCCAGTAGTTCTGAAAGTTGCACTCCCGAGCTAAAAGTGGTCCCCGAAGATTGCGTACTACTTAATCAGTGGAGGCTGGTGACTTGTAAAATTGAGGAGGAAGGGAGACCCATGGTATAGGCGCTGAACGCACGGGGATGTCAAAGTGTTTCAAAAATCGTCAAAAGAGTAATTATTTTAACCTAAAGCATTTAATAAAGACATTTATAGTACAATATTATGGGGAATGGGAATGAGAGGGCTACTTAGTGTTTGGAAGGGTTCACAGCAGTGATTGTATGAGGCATGAGATGAGGTGTTCAGAGGCTTGACTTCAGTACAATACAGGAATAACACAACACACTACACAGTTAGACCAAAGAGTTAAGAATGAGTTGGGGGGGCAGGCAATTTTTACACCCTGGGGACCAGAGTTTTTCCTTATCTGTTAACCTAACCAGGAAAACTCTGGACCCTATAAGGTATGACAGTGATTGATCAGTTGTAAAAAGGTTTTATAAGGGTTATGATGGAATGAGTTTCTCCCAATCAGGTCAGAAGGTTTTGAAATACTGAAAAAAAACTCCTGGCCCTGGGGGGGATGAAACCCCTGTCAAACTGCAGCAACCGTATACGTGTTCATATTAATTATATTTAGATTAGGAATGGGATTTGCTCTACCCAGACACAGAGCCAACAACTGATAGACAATAGAACTCACAGGGCTCAGCTTGCTTTATGAATGTTTGCATCATGCAGTTCTATGCAGCTGTAGGCCTTGTAAATTGTTTTACTCACATCTGTCATCACTATTATGTTGATTTGATTCATTCCAGTTGATCATTTTGTATTGAAAACATTTTGGCAGCCTAGCTAGCCCAATTTTGAATATAAACCAAATTTGATCACATTCACATTTTCTCCTGATACACAAATGAACTATAAATACACAACGTTACCAATTTAGTTTACCCTGACCAAATGGGCAGCGCACATAGGCTGTATGCATCTACTCTTATTAGTAGCCTACAGTTGATCAGACTGAAAAATGGTCTAGTTTTCATCCCATACAGCATGTCAGATCTCGAATGTTTAGGTGTAGCCTAGGCTGCTGCAACATTTATATCATGAGTTTTTGCTTGTCTGTCCAGAGTGATTGTGTTTTCATCTTTGCTAAATAAATACAGTAGGAAAGTGGAAAGCCTACTTGAGCGCACGTGAAAAAATGCGCTGTGTCAACCTCTCTTTAATCTAACTTTTTAATGGATGATGCGATGGAAGCTATTAAGTAATTCGGAATTGATTTTGAAGAACCAGAAATGACAATCAAAAGTTCTATATGTTCAGCAAGTAAAGCATTGTTACGTGCAATTACCTCTGCAAGCTCATTGTAGTTTCCCTTGTCGGTGGAACTTTCCCTTTGGTAGTGTTCTTGCATGCCCAAAAACGCAGTGGTGTTGATAAGCCGCGTGAGAACATCCCTGTTTCTTTCTTGTTGTGTCGCGCAGTTTGAATATGCAGACCATCGGCATGATCGATGCAGCTTTTTCCCAGAAGCTTGAATCTGATGTGGGCATTTATATGCTGCCTGCTGAAAAATCTATGTTCTTTAGGTCACTGTTACCCCTCTTTCGCCCAAGGCTCAGACTTTCCAAAAAGCAGGCAAGGCCAGCAATACAGGCAGATTGATGAAAGGCTCCTTGTTAACCAGCTATACTTTTGATACCAGTTGGTATTGAACGCCCTCACCTTTTCATCCTTCTTCATGAAACTGATCTCAGGCGGAGGTCAACCCTTACTTTGGAGGATGTCCTCCGGAAGTGGTCATAATTACCATGTATGTCTATGGAAGGGGGTGAGGCCTACGAGCCTCCTAGGTTTTGTATTGAAGTCAATGTAGCCAGAGGAGGACGGAAGCTAGCTGTCCTCAGGCTACACCATGGTGCTACCCCAGACAGTCCTGTTGAATTTCCTGTAGACCATTGCAAAACAGTGTATTTTAATCAATTATTTGATGACATATGAATATATTTAAAACAGTTTGATCTAAAAAATTATAACTTTTTTAACGTTTCACTATTTTTATGAAATTTCACTGGGGAGGATGGTCCGCCTCTCAGGAGCCTCCACTGTACTTCACATATGTGCATATACACTCGCGGACCAGTTAATTAGGTACACCACCCCGTTCACGAAAATTGATCGGTCCTAGTCATGTGACTTTGGCTTGTTATATAAAGCAGACACAAGCATCAAGGCATTCAGTTACTGTTCAATTGAACGTTAGAATTGGCAAAATTAGTGACCTAAGCGACTTTGAGCGTGGTATGATCGTCGGTGCCAGGTGTGCCGGATCCAGTATCTCAGAAATGGCCGCCCTCCTGGGCTTTTCACGCATGACAGTGTCTAGGGTTTACCGAGAATGGTGCGACAAACAAAAAAACATCCAGTCAGCGGCAGTCCTGCGGGTGAAAACAACTCGTTGATGAGGTCGAAGAGAATGGCAAGAATCATGCCAGCTAACAGGACAAATGGAAAAATAATGGTGCAATACAACTTTGGTGTGCAGAACAGCATCTTGGAACACACAACTCCTCAATCTTTGTCACGGATGGGCTATTGCAGATTATGACCACACCAGGTTCCACTCCTATCAGCTAAGAACAAGAAGAAGCATCTCCAGTGGGCATGCGATCAGTGGTGGAAAAAGTACCCAATTGTGATACTGGAGTAAAAGTAAAGATACCTTAATATAAAAAGACTCAAGTGAAAGTCACCCAGTAAAATACTACTTGACTAAAAGTCTAAAAGTATTTGGTTTTAAATATACTTAAGTATCACAAGTAAATGTAATTGCTAAAATATACTTAAGTATCAAAAGTACAATTATAAATCATTTCGCATTCCTTATATTAAGCAAAGTAGACGGAACGATTTTCTTGTTTTTTATTTATTTACAGATAGCAAGGGGCACACTCCAACACCGCCAGATCAGAAGTAGTAGGGATGACCAGGGATGTTTTCTTGATAAATGTGTGAATTGGACCATTTTCCTGTAGTGCTAAGCATTCAAAATGTAACGAGTACTTTTGGGTGTGAGGGAAAATGTTTGATGTAAAAAGTGCATTGTTTTCTTTAGTAGTGAAGTAAAAGTCAGTTGTCAAAAATATAAATCGTAAAATACAGATGCTCCAAAAAACGACTTAAGTAGTACTTGAAAATATTTTTACTTATGTACTTTACACCACTGCATGCGATAACCAATACTGGACATTTGAAGAGTGGAAAAACATTGCCTGGAACTTGACAGCGAGTTCAGTTTACTTGAGTGGCCTGGGCAGTCCCCAGACCTCAACCCAATAGAACATCTTTGGGATGAGATGGAACGGGCTGTTCGCAGCATGAATGTACCTCCATCCAATCTGCAGCAACTGCATGATGCCATCGCGTCAGCATGGACCAACATCCCTGTGGAATGTTTCCGACACCTTGTAGAATGCCCCGAATAATTCAGGCTGTTCTGGAGGCAAAGGGGTGGTCCGACCTGCTACTAGATGGGTATAAACTGTCCCCTGAGTGTATGTGCACCACATCATTGCTTTCTCTCGCGCGCTCTCTGCTGGGTCCACTGAGCCATTAGGCCATGCAACCTCATTGGATAACTTTCAGCAGGCCTGTTGCTAGCTGTCACTCAAATGTGAGAAGTTGAAGCTCATTGACTAGAACTCAAATTGCTAGGGGTCTGGCCCACGTGGGGGTAAATGTAGGGAAAATGACGCAGCACAGCTTCAAGGAAACATGCCTGTCTATTTGTTTAAAAATTCACCATGATTTAACTCTTTAGTCATATCCCAGTTTACCTATTTGCTTATGGCCTTGACTAAACCTAGCGACTTGTTTATTAAATGATATGAGCAAAAAATATTCCATTTTATTTGGAACCACAAGCCAGACAAAATTAAACTGGCCTATTTATATAATTAATATGAATTCGGAGGGCAGAAATGATTAAATATTAATGCATTAGACCTCTCACTAAAGGCTTCAGTCATACAAAAAAATTATACTTGAATCCGAACTGGTTCTCTAGCATATTAGTAAGAATGTCTCACCCCATGTTCAAGAATGTTCTTTTTCCCTTTATTCAGATTACAACCTCTCACGTCCAGTTATTTGAAAATGAAATGCTCTCCAAAATATTGCAGTTTTTAAAACAAGCCATAGTAAGTTGGTTGCAATTTCAGTTTAATCCACCAGAAAAGACAGAACCAATATAACAAATATTATGGTTCAACTCAAGTATAAACTAATTTTTTAAAAAAACTATATTTTGGGAAGAAATGTTTAAAAAATGTATAACCTTTGTAAATGATATCATAAATGGGACTGTGGAGTTGTCACACATGATGCTAACAAAAATATATGGAAATGTCTGCTCTACTAAAAATTACAACCAACTAATTGCAGCATTACCGCAAAAATGGAAGAGGCAAGTAGAAGGTAAGGAACTTGTCTGTCGGTCCTGCATTAAAGACGAACATTGGCTAAAGAAAATTGTCATAAATTAAACAGGATACCAGTTTCATTTAAGGACCAAAAAATGTACAGCTGTGACATATAGATTGCAAAATATACTGCTCAAAAAAATAGAGGGAACACTTAAACAACACAATGTAACTCCAAGTCAATCACACTTCTGTGAAATCAAACTGTCCACTTAGGAAGCAACACTGATTGACAATAAATGTCACATGCTGTTGTGCAAATGGAATAGACAACAGGTGGAAATTATAGGCAATTAGCAAGACACCCCCAATAAAGGAGTGGTTCTGCAGGTGGTGACCACAGACCACTTCTCAGTTCCTATGCTTCCTGGTTGATGTTTTGGTCACTTTTCAATGCTGGCGGTGCTTTCACTCTAGTGGTAGCATGAGACGGAGTCTACAACCCACACAAGTGGCTCAGGTAGTGCAGTTTATCCAGGATGGCACATCAATGCGAGCTGTGGCAAGAAGGTTTGCTGTGTCTGTCAGCATAGTGTCCAGAGCATGGAGGCGCTACCAGGAGACAGGCCAGTACATCAGGAGACGTGGAGGAGGCCGTAGGAGGGCAACAACCCAGCAGCAGGACCGCTACCTCCGCCTTTGCAAGGAGGAGCAGGATGAGCACTGCCAGAGCCCTGCAAAATGACCTCCAGCAGGCCACAAATGTGCATGTGTCTGCTCAAACGGTAAGAAACAGACTCCATGAGGGTGGTATGAGGGCCCGACGTCCACAGGTGGGGGTTGTGCTTACAGCCCAACACCGTGCAGGACGTTTGGCATTTGCCAGAGAACACCAAGATTGGCAAATTCGCCACTGGCGCCCTGTGCTCTTCACAGATGAAAACAGGTTCACACTGAGCACATGTGACAGAGTCTGGAGACGCCGTGGAGAACGTTCTGCTGCCTGCAACATCCTCCAGCATGACCGGTTTGGCGGTGGGTCAGTCATGGTGTGGGGTGGCATTTCTTTGGGGGGCCGCACAGCCCTCCATGTGCTCGCCAGAGGTAGTCTGACTGCCATTAGGTACCGAGATGAGATCCTCAGACCCCTTGTGAGACCATATGCTGGTGCGGTTGGCCCTGGGTTCCTCCTAATGCAAGACAATGCTAACCCTCATGTGGCTGGAGTGTGTCAGCAGTTCCTGCAAGAGTAAGGCATTGATGCTATGGACTGGCCCTCCCGTTCCCCAGACCTGAATCCAATTGAGCACATCTGGGACATCATGTCTCGCTCCATCCACCAACGCCACGTTGCACCACAGACTGTCCAGGAGTTGGCGGATGCTTTAGTCCAGGTCTGGGAGGAGATCCCTCAGGAGACCATCCGCCACCTCATCAGGAGCATGCCCAGGCGTTGTAGGGAGGTCATACAGGCACGTGGAGGCCACACACACTACTGAGCCTCATTTTGACTTGTTTTAAGGCCATTACATCAAAGTTGGATCAGCCTGTAGTGTGGTTTTCCACTTTAATTTTGAGTGTGACTCCAAATCCAGACCTCCATGGGTTGATAAATTGGATTTCCATTGATTATTTTTGTGTGATTTTGTTGTCAGCACATTCAACTATGTAAAGAAACAAGTATTTAATAAGATTATTTCATTCATTCAGATCTAGGATGTGTTATTTTAGTGTTCCCTTTATTTTTTTGAGCAGTGTAGTTGTGAAGAGATTTTCGATGCGCTGATTTCATGGTTTATGAACTGATACACAAAACAACGCTGATTCAGAAGCATTATTATACAAAATTCTTGCAACCAATAGAATGGTATGTCTATGGGGGATTTAACCATCCCAGCTCTGCAGATTTTGCTGCAAAGAGACAGAATCATTAGATCATTTGTTTTGGTACTGTCCATATGTAGCTTGTTTTTGACCGCAGGTCCAGGAATGGCTGAAGAATTGCAACAATTACCTCGTGCTAACTCTGCAAATAGCACTGCTGGGGATTTTAAAAGTCATAGTCAATCAATCAATAATATAATATTACTCTTAGCACAAAAAAATAATTTACAATATGTAGAGTCAATATGAATAGAAAGGTTTAGAACTTTCGTGAAACAGCACAGTTGAAAAGTAATAGAATCAAAAACAAATTATCAAAACTCGATGGTGTTCACAGTTAGATGGGAGGTTGAGTGGAGCTGAAGGATGAAACTAAAAACAAACAAAAGATAACTATTGTAAAATATGTGTCCGTAAAATCTATATAGTATGTGTAAGCTGGAGGTAGGAGCCTAAGTGTTGTGTATTAGTTTACTCCAATTAGGGGAGGGATGCTGGGGTATGTGGAAAATAACAAAGGAAAATATATACAGTACCAGTAAAAAGTTTGGACACACCTACTCATTCAAGGCTTTTCCTTTATTTTTTACTATTTTGTACATTGTAGAATAATAGTGAAGACATAAAAACTATGAAATAACACATGGAATAATGTAGTAACCCAAAAAGTGTTAAACAAATACAAATATATTTTAGATTCTTCAAAATAGCCACCCTTTGCCTTGATGCCTACCCTTGGCATGCTCTCAACCAGCTTCACCTGGAATGCTTTTCCAACAGTCTTGAAGGAGTTCACACATATGCTGAGCACTTGGCTGTTTTTCCTTTAATCTGCGGTCCAACTCATCCCAAACCATCTCAATTGGGTTGAGGTCGGGGGAATGTGGAGGCCAGGTCATCTGATGTAGCACTCCATCACTCTCCTTCTTGGTCAAATAGCCCTTACACAGCCTGGAGGTGGGTTGGGTAATTGTCCTGTTGAAAAACAAATTATAGTCACACTAAGTGCAACCAGATGGGATGGCGTATTGCTGCAGAATGCTGTGGTAGCCATGCTGGACTCTTTTCTCTGTATGCATCAATGGCGTCGCTCTTGCTGCGGGTGATTCTTTGATCCACCTCTACGCAGACGACATCATTCTGTATACTTCTGACCCTTCTTTGGACACTGTGTTAACAAACCTCAAAACGAGCTTCAACGCCATACAACACTCCTTCCGTGGCCTCCAACTGCTCTTAGATGCTAGTAAAACTAAATGCATGCTCTTCAACCAACCGCTGCCCGCACACGCCCGCCCGACTAGCATCACTACTTTGGACAGTTCTGACTTAGAATATGTGGACAACTATAAATACCTAGGTGTCTGGTTAGGCTGTATACTCTCCTTCCAGACTGACATCAAAGTTAAGTCTAGAATTGTCTTCCTATTTCGCAACAAAGCATCCTTCACTCATGCTGCCTAACATACCCTCGTAAAACTGACCATGCTACCGATCCGACTTCGGTGATGTCATTTCCAAAATAGCCTCCAACACTCTACTCAGCAAATTGGATGCAGTCTATCACAGTGCCATCCATTTTGTCACCAAAGCCGCATATACTACCCACCACTGTGACCTGTATGCTCTCGGTGGCTGGTCCTCGCTACATATTTGTCGCCAAACCCACTGGCTCCAGGTCATCTATAAGTCTTTGCAAGGTATAGCTCCACCTTATCTCAGCTCAGTGGTCACCATAGCAACACCCACCCGTAGCACGCGCTCCAGCAGGTATATTTCACTGGTCATCCCCAAAGCCAACACCTCGTTTGGCCGCCTTTCCTTCCAGTTCTCTGCTGGCAGTGACTGGAACGAACTGCAAAAATCACTGAAATTGGAGACTTATTTCTCCCTCACTAACTTTAAGCTTCAGCTGTCAGAGCAGCTTACCGATCGCTGCAGCTGTACACAGCCCATCTGTAAATAGCCCATCTACCCAACTTCCTACCTCATCCCCATATTTATTTTTCTTTTTTGCACACCAGTATTTCTACTTGCACATCCGCATCTGCAAAAGTGACTCCAGTGTAAATTGCTAAATTGTAATTACTTCGCCACTATTGGCCTATTTATTGCCTTACCTCCTTACTTCATTTGCACAGACTGTACATAGATTTTTCTATTGTGTTATTGACTGTACGTTTGTTTATCCCATGTGTAACTCTGTGTCGTTGTTTTTGTCACTCTGCTTTATCTTGGCCAGGTCGCAGTTGTAAATGAGAACTTGTTCTCAACTGGCCTACCTGGTTAAATAAAGGTGTGTCTTCAATTCTAAATAAATCACACTGTGTCAAAGCACCAGCAAAGCACCATCACACCACCACCTCCAAACGCCACGGTGAGAACCACACATGCGGCGATCACCCGTTCACCTACTCTACATTTCACAAAGACACGACAAATCTCAAATTTGGACTCATCAGACCAAAGGACAGGTTTCCACCAGTCTAATGTCCATTGCTTGTGTTTTTTTGGCCCAAGAAAGTCTCTTCTTATTATTGGTGTCGTTTAGTAGTGGTTTATTTTCAGCAATTCAACCATAAGGCCTGACTCATGCAGTCTCCTCTGAACAATTGATGTTAATATGTGTCTGTTACTTGAACTCTGGGAAGCATTTATTTGGGCTGCAATCTGAGGTGCAGTTAACTCTGCTGCGGAGGATAAGTTCATTAGAGTTAACTCTGGGTCTTCCTTTCCTGTGGCGGTCCTTACGAGAGCCAATTTCATCATAGTGCTTGATGGTTTTTGCGACTGCACTTGAAAAACGTTCAAAATTCTTGACATTTTCTGGATTGACTGACCTACATGTCTTAAAGTAATGATGGACTCATTTCTCTTTGCTTGTTTGAGCTGTTCTTGCCATAATATGGACTTGGTCTTTTACCAAATAGGGCTATCTTCCGTATACCACCCCTACCTTGTCACATCACAACTGATTGGCTCAAACGCATTAAGAAGATAATAAATTATACAAATTAACAAGGCACACCTCTTAATTGAAATGCATTCCAGGTGACTACCTCATGAATCTGGTTGAGAGTGTGCAAAGCTGTCATCAAGGCAAAGGGTGGCTACTTTTAAGAATCTCAAATATAAAATATATTTTCATTTGTTTAACACTTTTTGGTTACTACATGATTCCATATGTGTTATTTCATAATCTCAGCAAAAAAAGAAACGGCCCATTTTCATGATCCTGTCTTTCAAAGATCATTCGTAAAATCCAAATAACTTCACAGATCTTCATTATAAAGGGTTTAAACACTGTTTACCATGCGTGTTCAATGAACCATAAACAATTAATGAACATGCACCTGTGGAACAGTCGTTAAGACACTGACAGCTTACAGACGGTAGGCAATTAAGGTCACAGTTATGAAAACGTAGGACACTAAAGAGGCCTTTCTACTGACTCTGAAAAACATCAAAAGAAAGATGCTCAGGGTCCATGCTTATCTGCGTGAAGGTGCCTTAAGCATGCTCCAAGGAGGCATGAGGACTGCAGATGTGGCTAGGGCAATAAATTGCAATGTCCGTACTGTGAGACACCTAAGACAGCGCTACAGGGAGACAGGACGGACATCTGATCATCCTCGCAGTGGCAGACCACGTGTAACAACACCTGCACAGGATCGGTACATCCGAACATCACACCTGCGGGACAGGTACCGGATGGCAACAACAACTGCCAGAGTTACACCAGGAATACATACATACATACATACATGCATGCATACATACATACATACATACATGCATACATACATGCATACATGCATGCATGCATGCATACAAAAGTATGTCGATCATGCACAATCCCAGGCATCGGCTGGAGTGGTGTAAAGCTCGACGCCATTGGACTCGAGCAGTGGAAACGCATTCTCTGTAGTGATGAATCACGCTTCACCATCTGGCAGTCCGATGGACGAATCTGGGTTTGGCGGGTGCCAGGAGAACACTACCTGCCTGAATGCTAGTGCCAACTGTAAAGTTTGGTGAAGAGGAATAATGGTCTGGGGCTGTTTTTCCATGGTTTGGAGTAGGGCCCTTAGTTCCAGTGAAGGGATATCTTAACAGCATACAATTACATTTTAGGCGATTCTGTGCTTCCAACTTTGTGGCAACAATTTGTGGAATGCCCTTACCTGTTTCAGTATGACAATGCCCATGTGCACAAAGCGAGGTCCATACAGAAATGGTTTGTCGAGATCAGTGTGGAGGAACTTGACTGGCAAGCACAGAGCCCTGACCTCAACCCCATCGAACACCTTTTGGGTTAAATTGGAACGCAAACTGTGAGCCAGGTCTAATTGACTAATATCAGTGCCCAACCTCACTAATGTTCAGTTCACATAATATAATTTCAAAGTTTGCATTAAAGTGTCTGTAATAGAATATTTGTCAAAAACAAATGTAGACGTCAATTGCGTTTCTATAGCTTCCCAAAAAAAACGTTTCACTATGGAGGAGTACCAAAATGGCTGCTTTGTGGCTTCCAAAGTGCCCCCTTGTCAGACATCCAGGGTTTATACACATCATTGGTCCCGACCATGAGCACCCGCAACTGTGACTGTTAAGGGGATGTTAACATTAAACTATTTGGCTGACTGTTAAGTTGTAATGTTACGACCCATTCCGAGTTACCACGTTTAATGATTTGAAATGACAATGTTGACATTCTCCTCTCCCTTTTAATTTGCTGGTAGGGTTCAAAGCACCCCTATACCAAATTGGTGTATAATTAAGTAATTCTATTTTACCTGTGGGTGAGTTACCTCTTAAGTGTGTTGTTGGTCCCCAACCAGCAAATTTCACAGTGAAACAAAAACGATAACATGTACCAGCCAAGCCGAAATAACCTGTTATCATCTTTAACATGTTTAATTTTAATGATCTATTTTGACCTGTGGGGCTGTCACTCAATACTTGCACCCTCAGATGTCCATACTTACTGTACATGGAGCCAAATGTCCCTACAAAATAACAGTTCACCATTGAGGAATCTCCCCACAGCTTTGGTATAAGTAATCCAAGACCTCTGGTAGTGTTAGAAAAACAGTAAATGAACACTGTACTGTATGATAATGATCCAGTCCACTTCCACAGCTCCATCCATCTACTGTTTAAGAGAGACTGATGCACAGTCTCAGACGTCACGTTCACACTCCCCACTCCCATCCCTTGTCTCAAGGCTTCTCTCCCCACCAGTCATGCACATCCTCCACAGCCTGTTGGTTCTCCCTCCACTCTGAAGGACAATGTCCGCGGTGCTTAAGATGGTACTTCCGCAACCTTAAACCCCATCGCCTCGACCCCTCGGGCGTCAACGGACGCTAACGGCCGTGTGCAGACATCAGGCAGATGTCACCCTCGTGGGGGAGGGCTCTAAATCTCCTCGCTGACCCAACCGGAACAAATGAAGACGTCAGCTCACTTGCGGAAATTACGGCTTTGAACCAGCCTTTGGGTTAGAAATCATGTAGAGCGTTTGATGAAAGCCGGTGAGTAATGATCAGTTGGGTTTTTCAGAGTTAAGAAAATGTGTGTTAAAAGAGCGTACACTACACACTCACACAACCACACACACACGAACGCTTATAGTATGTGTGGGCAAGACGGTCTTTTTTTTACTTCAGAGTGAATGTGTGGAAAGGGGTGATCAAGCTTTCGAGAGTCGGCTCTGTCCTAAGCATTGGAGTTAGTTAACCTTCTCCACAGTGAACTCTCCGCTGCCACTGTAAACCCAGGGCAATGATAGACCTCTCATGGCAACCAATTAGGGGCTGTCATTTTTGTAGAAGTGCCAGGCTTCTGCTTTGATTGATCGTGCACAGTGCAAGGAGGAGGAGAGAGGCAGCCAGGCATGCAGGCAGGTCAGACCTACAAGTCTAGCTGGCACCACAGGTTCAAGGCTGTGATCGATTTGAAAGGCAACCAAGCAATGTTATTTATAAGATCACAAGGCCGTTAGAACCAACTAGTCGCTTAGCCTTTGCCACCGACTGTTGCTCTGTGCCAACCAGGAGAGAAACTGAGATTTAGGACGACTAGCTAACCTGTCTCTGTAGGAAGTAGTCTGGTTAGTTTATCATAGTGCGTGTTGGATGCACGTCTGCTGCCATGCACTGTATGTGTGTGTACTCATTAGGAACAGCTTGGTGCTCTCGTCGAATCCAAATACCCCACAGCAAAGGCTAAATAGCAAAGCAGGCTTTCGCTGAAAATAAGTGTTATTTATTTTTATTGAGACAATTGATGCCTTTCAGCGCATTGTCGGTTACGGAGGAGGGTGTGAGGAATTTTAATTGGGATGTGCCTGGACATTTAATATCATGCCTGTCTGTCTGCAAGGTATCATGCATGTCCTTGCCTGTGAAATGTTAAACTGAGGTACAGAGACGAGGCATGCCAATATATGAAATATAGTTAAAGGCAGTGCTTATTGAGCCGAATCATAATTGGCAGTCGTCCCTGACGGGAAACCTGGAGCATTTTGTGGTGTTTTTTTTATGTGAGCCGCCATTTCCGTGCCACCCCGGCCCTGGTGACTTTAGAGAAGCCTAATGTGTGTTATTTGCAAAGGGCACCTTCATTTGTGTGCGTCGTAACCTCGAAGACGAGGTGATTTTCAGCTGTGAGCTAATCCGACCGCAGCACACTCCGAGCAGCCCACCCAGGCCCGCCCAATCAGAACGACTGTCTTCGGTCACACTTGATTTTTAGGCCTCGGCAAATCCAACCGATTACTCTAATTGTCCATTAATTGTGCGATGATTATTCCATCCATCTTCGATTATTTGCACCCTCCCCTTGGTTAGGTGGTAACAAGGTGACTTTCATGCTTTCCGTGTATGTAATTATAACACAATTACTAGTTTGGTCCAGTGTAAACAGATGTAGTGACATGTTATGCTGCTTGAGACAATATGGAGGAGATGTAAGCGTGGAAGATAGGGCTATGTATGAACTTAATTGTATTCGTCTCATTTGGTTCCTAGAATTGAATGAGGCAGTTCTGTATACGGTATGCATATCCCTATACTGTATCTTTATGAAAACATGTACCTGACAGAAACAGAGCTTTATTTGGATTCAAGGTCCCTGAGAAACCATTATTATTGTCAAAATTATGATTATTAATTATGTTTATCAATGCCATTGTGTCAATGACTCTACATGTGAAATATTGGCATTCCTTTTTAGATTCAAACTACACAAATACAGTACATTCAAATGTCTTTTTGTTGAAAATTGTCTTAGAGAGCTGCTAGTTGTTTTTTTTTTCATTTAACCTTTATTTAACCAGGCAAGTCAGTTAAGAACAAATTCTTATTTACAATGATGGCCTACACTGGCACGACGCTGGGCCAATTGCGCACCGCCCTCTGGAACTGCCAATCACAACCAGTTGTGATACAGCCTGGATTTGAACCAGGTTGTCTGTAGTGATGCCTCTAGCACTGAGATGTAGTGTCTTAGACCGCTGCGCCACTCAGGAGCCCAAGGTAATATGCTTCTGTATGGCTCTGTCATGTCCTCTTCTTTACTTAAGTGCTGGGAGTTTATTCTGACTTATAATTTACTTTGAAAGTCTCTTAAATGTTTTTGAAAATGTATAAGAAAAATAAAACCTCTACACGACTTTTGCCCAGAAGTAGTAGTTGTGCGCCTCAGCAATGTCTGACTTTTACCCTCCTTTAGTGCACTAATACATTGGATTAGCTATTGTTATTCGCTGGCAACAGGGAAACAAGAGCTTGTCTCTGATGCCTTGATTTATTGTATTTACATTGATGCTGTGTAATTCGTTTGTACGAGGCAAGCAGAAGCTAGCGCCCCAGTGGCCTGTTTCCGTGTGTGTGTGGGGTGGGGGCGGTTGTGAGAGTCAATATGATTCATGCGGGTGCTTCCCCCATTTGCTGGGCTTTGTGTCCAGCTCAATTAACTGAAGGCTCATACACTCTCCCGCACGCCGGGAGCCCATCAGAGGAACCAACAGCCTATCCCAACAGCTTACAGCCTGTGTGTGTGGATATTTCTTTCCTCACGGTGTCAATTGCTCTGAGCAAGTGAAGCCAACTCGGGACAAATCTCCTATTCCCCAAACAAGTGTACCGACATCTCATTTACCGTCGTCTCATTTAAGCCGCACTGCCACTGGCAAGGTTGTTTCAAATACTGTCATTGCATCATACAAATGGTTCCACCAAAGTTGCAAGCTACAAACATTTCTGCCTGCTTCTTTGATCTGTGTTGTAATGAAAGGCTTTGGCCATGACAGTGCGGATGATACGCCATTTAGCAGACTCTTTTTCTCCAAAGCGACTTACAGTCGTGCATGCATACATTTCACATCTGTGTGATCCTGGGAATCAAACCCACTATCCTGGTGTTGCAAAGGCAGGAGCCGTGTGGGGTTGGTTCACCAGTGTGGTTGGAAGAGAATCAATGAACTCCGACTGAACAGAGCTGGGCTGGGGTGTCTGTGTGGAAAGTCCCCCCTCCCCCCCCCCCCCATCTCTCTTGTCTTAACTAAGCCCACTACACCATTGTTGTTTTTATATATGTTTTATAATTAGAATGATAATGCAAAGCCAATTAATGTGGTAGGATGTTGTTGGATTTGCCATTTCTGAACTGTAGTGTTTACCAGAGGTCACAGTTAAGGCATTCCAGTATGTAAAATTCTAAGAATGGTTGATCGATATTGCCTGAAAATGGCCACTTGCCTGATTATTGCAGGACCATTGTAGATTGCGATATCCTCTATCAAATGCTTGTGTCGAATATGGTTAATGACCACTTCTCACCCTTCTTTTCAAAAATCCTCCATATCATTTATTCAAATTTTTCAGGGGGTGCTGCAGGTAAGAACGACAGCAGTGGTGAAATCTGCCTATCAATAATTGTTTTTGCGACCTGTGGACAGCCAGTGAAAAATGTGCTCTCGCAACAGCTGCAGAGTGCCGATCCCAAGCAATGGAATAGAAGTTTGAGGGAGTTCCTCCCTTCTAAATTCCTCCGTGGTATTGTGCTCCACATAATAAACCACTTACAAAACAAGTTTCATTTAAGAAGACGGCGTTTTATTGTTCAATCTAATTTGTGTTTAACGGACACATGCTCAAACTCGCATACTTCAACAGCTGCAAATGATTGAGATATCAAAATGTCACAAAGAAATGTAAACAATAGGCCTTTAGAAAATGCAGGATGGCATTAATTTTTCACAAGCAAATAAACATTTTCGGTAGTGTTCAATGCATGCCATGAGAGCAGCATTTTATTTTTCAACCATGTTTTGAAGCAAGACCAACGGATTTTCACGATTTCAGTTATATCATCAAAATCAATAAATCAAAGCACCTTTTTGGCCTCATTCAGTGGTTTTATACATGATTAAGTAGAATCCTGTTGGAAAATGGTTAAAACATTTTTTTAAGGTAATTTATATTCCTAAAACATATGTTAAATGATACTGTTGCTGCTTCCGGTTGTCATCTATTTTTGATTTATAGCCCAGTGTCAAAACAACGGTTTTAAATGTCCAAATTCATAATACAAATGTTTAAAGAGGTTGTGATATTTTGAAGCCAAGCATAAAAATGACTCCCGACACAATTTTCTAAATTTGTGCCTTATAAACTGCACACACACCAAGATTTACCAAGCGGCAACTCTAAACTGGAATTGATTAGCTTGTTCTACTATTATCAATACCATGCACAAATGAATCACTCACATCGATATCCTATAGAAATCAATGGAACTGGGACAATAACCATGGTGACATGTACCTTTTTTGCGCGAACTTGGGTATACTACATGTACATGTCGATAGATGAGAACCTGTAGTAGCCATTTATCAACTCATCTCCTTGTGCCACAATGTTTTAAAGAAATCGATTTAGTATCATCTTGATGACTATAAACTTTTATATTAACATCACCAACGTGATGTTAAAAGGATGTGTACTTCCGCTCAATTCATGTGGTAGAAAATGCAAGCTCATTAGGGAAATGAGCGCAATATAAAATATTTGAATATGACAAAATAATTCAACATGTCAATTTATGATCATAGTATATGTTGTCCACTGACAAGCTGACCAACTCATTGCCTTTGTGGTTAGTGTCCACCCTGAGATTGGAAGGTTGTGAGCTCAATACCTGTACGAGTCATACCAAAGACTGTAGAAATGTGACCTGATGCATCTCTGCTTGGCACTCAGCATTAAGGAGATTGATTGGAGGTAAAGCCCTGCTAGCGTCCTGTCCAGGTGGTCTACGTGTACATCAAACGCCTCATGCTACAGAAACAGGAGCCGTTCTGGCTCGTGCAAAGCTAATTTACTCACAAGCTGTAGCAACTATTACATATATTTAACCATTTATAGAGTTTAAAAAAGTGCTCTCAAACACAATTTAACTGGGCGCTCTAGGCTAGAGCCTCCACAGTGTCTGTGCAGCAGGCTGAACGTTCAACTTCCCTACAATGAGCCCCATCAGTCCTCCATGACAACAAAAACATAAATAACAGAGTAGCCTAATAAGTCCTTCATTTTTGGGTCATGTTCAGGTAAATCAATTTGACTAATTTATAATCCAAAAGTTACATTACAGATTACAATGTTGGACAGGTAACTGTAACAGATTACATTTAGAAAGTAACCTACCCAACCCTGTAAAATGCTATGTTATGCTATGCTAAATCATTTCACGATGTTGACCCGACTGAACAGATGCAGATTCATGATCAATGGTAATAGCCTATGGAAGACGTACAAATGGCCTAGCAGTCGCGGGGACGCCATTCTGCAATGACATGTCGACTATTGGAAATGCTAATGTGGTCTGGAAGTTATCCAGGAGCTATACATCTGTTTATTTCTCCTCGGTACATGGATTGTTAATCAATATAAGCTAACCAAAAATAAATATATAACTTTGTCTCAAAGCAATCAAAGCTGCTTGTGGTAAGACGTAATTTCCAATAAGCTTACTGTAGCCTCTGATGCTAATATAAAGTCAATTCCCAGGTAATCAAATGCCATTTTACCCAACCCGCCATGTCATTGATTTATATTTTCAATATCAGGTAGTTCCACACGCAAAACATTTTTACATTTACTGTAGTTGTCTTTAACAGGAAATATTAGCACTTTCATTGTGTGCTAATACAGGCACTTACTCTAAGGGTAATGTGTGCTAATACAGGCACTTACTCTAAGGGTAATGCATTGAGATGTGCTTTTGTAAAAACATTAAACTCTATTTAAAAATCTATAATAATTAAGGTTAGTTAAGGTCGCTGACGGCATGATGTTTGAGTTATGTAGTTATTCTTCTTAGCTGTCACCTTGGAGCACTGACAGATACTCATTTGTGTTGGTACACCAAGAATAATACAGGATTGGCCATGGCGGTGTTGTCATTCCTTGAAAGTGCATTTAAATCACATCAGCGACCTTTTCTACTTGAGTACTAAAGGTCAGCATTACACTGCCTCTGCATAAACACTGCAGAGAAAAACTATTTCAAAGTGCATCATTTCAAGGTTGAATAAACAATATTTTTACTTTACTTGCAACAGAGACTCTTAAAATGCCCCTTTCATGCAACAACAACAGGCCTGTGATGTTTAATTTACATAGTGCTGGGGGCGTGTTCAGCAGGGTACTACTTTGTCGACCATTCTGTTGAAATATGTTATATAGAACAGATATGCCTCTCTGGCATGTAGACTAAGGAATCACGTCAGTTCTATTTATGACATTTCTTTCTGCAATATTTGCCCACTGATAACACAGGTCAAATAATACAGGGCATTTTTTACATGAATTCAATGCTTTTACAGATGACGGACTAATCCAGTAAACACAGGTTGTGTCAGATTATTATGTCACTTTATTTATGGATAAACATGAATACAAATCCCTCAAATGATCATGACCTCACGTTCGACAAGATATAGTGTCATTTAAGTGACAGCTACTGATTTGAATATAATGGGGTTGAGCAAGTGGGTACCATTCTTATTCAGAGAGGGTACCTGAGTTAAGACTGGTGAAAGTCTCATTTAGCTGCACATAGTTACAGTTGTTATTGTGCTCTCGAATAGAAAAGCAAACACGAGTGTTTGTGCATCTCTCTTTGGTCGTGGGATGATCATATTTATCGGGATATCATTTAATGGGATACATTTGTGTTTATTGTTGATTTTGTTCAATCTCTAGAGATTAAGTGACCAATGGTAGTGCTCCCGTCCTCTGAATGCTTTCAAATGTATTTATTTTTACACGTTTGAATCACATTTTCTTTGCTTATGGCACATTTATTCCCTTTTTGCTTTCAGTTTTATTAATATTAATAATTATAACTCAATACTATTGACATTAAGTTGTCTCCATAGAAAATGACCTTGTACTGCTAGAGGTTAATCAAACACAGAAATGTGTGTATTCAAATACCTTAATAGAATACTCTGGTCATAGCCATGTTTCTCCACTGATCTGCAATGACCCAAAAGACATCTGTTTAAAGGCCATGGCAATACATCCACATACAGTCTCCTCGTTGAAATTCATGAGAATCCCTCGGACTAATAAACTTAATTTAGCGCAACATTTTGTTTGATATTCCCAGTACAGAGCCCTTACATTAACTGCCTGTGGATATTCCAAAATACGTAAAACCAGCAAGAACAGCTTACAGCCAAATATAAAATATGCATGTAATTGGAAACCAACATTTCCATTCTAGCTTTTGTATTTGAAGAGGGTAAGCTATTTAGTTTTAAATTTGTATGCAGCCTCTTTGCAGAGCCGTCCATACTTTTGAATACATCTCAACCATGCCAAAATGTATCTTCATCTTTTGTAGTACTTATTAAAACATAAATTATTGTATTCCTTGTGAACTAGCCAATGATGACACGGCATCGTACATTAACCAACTCCATTGAAGCTCGCAGTGAACAAAGAACACTTGCAACCTCTAATTGTGGGGAAGAGAAACGGCATGTATTTTTTTTATTCGCACAGTGCTTTTGTCAGAGTGCATCAGGAAAGAGGCCAGAAGTTATTTATTCCACTGCTTGATTTTTACTTCCTCCTATGCTGTAGTTGGATCCCTTTCATAGTGCTGAAAGGGTCGACACTTTATTTGGATTAAATTGGTTTGCCTTCTGTGCAACAGTGATAAGAGGGAATAGTGCAGGATGAAATATTTATTCATTTCTTTATTTGTAGGCATTATGGGGACTTGGTGTGGAGGTTGAACACACTGTACTCTGTGACGACCTTGCATAGCACATGTTTTCAAAAGCAGGGCCTCTTGCTTAAAGGCCAAGCGCAGTCAACAATGTGATTTTCCTGTGTTTCATTTTTATCTCCACACTGAGGTTGGAATAATACTGTGAAATTGTTTGAAAAGACTGCCTGAAATTTCAGCCTGTTTTGGTGGGATGGAGTTTTGGCCTGCCTGGTGACACCAAAGTAAATTAGTTAATAGACCAATAAGAAAAAGAGTTCCAAACCTCTCTGCCAATAACAGATCATTTTCAGTTTTCCCCTCCCCACTCAGACCACTCCCAGACATTACTAGGAAAAAATAGGGTTGAGAAATTGCTTGTTGCTTAAAAGCAATTTAGTTTATTTTTGACAATTTTAATTGAAAAAAATTACAGCAAGGTACTTAATTGTTATCCAGAAATGATTTGATATTGAGAAACAATCGGTTGCATTGTACCTTTAACGACAACACCCCCTTAGCAGGGCGAGGGCTTTTTGCAAGTCACGAGTCTTTTTACTGTATAATCAATAACATGCCACCTGAGAGGTATATTGTTTGCTCTCAAAAGGCTTTGCAATCTCAGAGGCCCAAGAAAGTGCTACAACTTAAGCGGACCTCATCCGTATGTCTATTTTATCCTCACATCACCATGTCAATCACAATTTCTTTCCAACACCTTCCTATTCCCTCTCCCCCACTGTGTCTCAACATGCTGCTGAGTTTCTTTACATTCAAAGTACCAAGTAGGGTTCTCCAATCTTTTGCCTTGCTCTCCTCAGTTGTCTTCTGTAAGGTTTCTGGAGTCTGGAATAAATAAAACGCCTCACTATGGCACTTTGAGCATTGGATGGAAAGGCCGGAATATTTAATAAAAAGTTGACATTTCTATTTTTGAGTCGGACCAGAATGCCCTGGGAGAGTTGCTAATGCACCATGTGGCTTGCTCGACAACCTTGTACTTTTTGCACCTCGCAATGCATCTCCTCTAGGTGTTACTGGCAACAAATCCTTGTAGGCTTTTTGGTTACGTTCACCATGGGACATATTTGTCACAGTATCCAGGTCCCGGGATAAATTCTTGATTCACTGTGGTTCACTTAAAAAGGAAAAATCAACTACATTTACCTCAGACCGCTCCCTGGTGATTTTGGAGGTTACCATTTGTGAAAGAATGTAGTCCAACGGGGCAAAATAAGGCATTAGACGCCATTATGTCTGTCAATGGGTAATTTGGTCAGGGATTGATCAGGAATTCATTAACATCATTTATAGTTTGTAATGAAGAATTAGAAGATGTTTTGTAGAAGAATTTGTCATACTGTGTTGTCAATGGATCCCATAAAGATGATTCAACAGTTTTAATAAAAGTCTAGTGCTACCTTGAATTACCGTTTGTTGAATTATTCAATTTTCTGTCAAAGACATGGTAGTCTGGGGATTATGTTGAGTTAAGAGTTGTTGTTCAGGTTAGCAAACGCCTGTATCATGCCAGTTTCAGGCACGTTTTTCAGGACTTGCTCTTAAAATTGCATTTGCTGCCATGTCTTTCTACGTTTTTTTGCCAAGGGTTGAAACTGCAGCTTCTTTTTGCACTTACGAGTATCTGTGTTAATATAGGTAGGCCCTATGCGTACGACTATGTCTTTCCCATATTGGAGTAAGGCCATGATATCTTGTAAGACTGCTTTTAGCTTTGCTGCCCCATCACCTTGGAACACTTTGCAGAAGGACCTGAAACTGGATCATTTTCTTCCAATTGATGATTTTAAGTTAGATTGGAGGGTTTCTTACCACGAATTGCACATGTTTTAAAGCGTACTTTTTTAAACTCTCTTCTGTACTATGCAAAGGTTTTAACTTCCATGTATTGTTAAGTTTTAATTTTGTGTCATGTTGTGTTTACGGTCTTTCTTGGCCAGCGCTCACTTGTAAAAGATATGTAAATCTCAATGTGATCTCTCGTTAAATAAAGGATAAATACGAAACCAGCCAAAGAGGTTACAGTGTGTTCTGTTCGATCTCTTCCAGCAAAGTGCCTAAGTAGGATTGCACATTTTGGAGAATTTTCACAGGTGGAAACTTTCCGTGGGAATTAACGGGAAAATATGGGAATTAATGGAAATATATGCAAATTAATATTAATACCATTTAAATGTAATGTTTTTTGTATTGGATATATTTACTATATCATATGGAGACAGAAACAAACATTTTACCTTATAAGTAGACATAATTGCAAATGATTAAATCCTTCCAGTAGAAATGAAAAAAACTATTGTTACGAATTAAACTTTAATTAAATGAGTTGACTCTTCACATGGGATGATTTCACTGAACATCAATAGAAAGGGAATATTGAATGATCCCCAATGATCCATCGCGTCTCCAAAAAACATTTTCAACATAACTCTGTAAAATGATAGTCTAGAAACTAAAGCTTTGGTTGTCTTCCTCTCAGGCTTCCATGTCTTCTCCCTGAACCTCCTCAATGTACACCTCTTAAACATCAGACTCTGAGGCCTCGTCTTCACAGTCACTTTCCAACCTTGTTGAGGATGGCTCGTTGTCAGGCTTAAAAGGCCTCAAATTTGCCCGGATGGCCACCAATTTTTCAACCCTTGTATTGGTCAGCCAGTTGCGTGCTTTGGTGTGTGTGTTCCCAAACAAGGACCGGTTGCGCTCTGAGGCAGCTGATGTTAGTGGGATTTGGAGGATGATGGAGGCAACAGGGGAAAGAGCCTCAGATCCACAAAGTCCCTTCCACCAGGTAGCTAATGAGATATTTTTGCACGACTGCCATATTGCATCTCCATCCCAAAGCCCTTGCTTGGATGTGTACTTCGCCAGACTGCCAAGAACCTTGCCCTCATCCAGGCCAAGGTGGTGAGACACGGTAGTGATGACACCATAGGCCTTGTTGATCTCTGCACCAGACAGGATGCTCTTGCCATCATACTTGGGGTCCAACATGTACACTGCGGCGTGTATGGGCTTTAGGCAGAAGTCTTCACGCTTTTTGATGTATTTCAGAACTGCAGTTTCCTCTGCTTGGAGCAACAATGAAGTGGGCAGGGCAGTACGGATTTCTTCTCTTACATCTGCAAGCAGAGTCTGAGCACCAGACAGGATGGCATTGTCTCCCTCAATCTGTGCAATGGCTACTGCTATAGGTTTCAGGAGTTTCAGGCTGCTTACCACTCTCTCCCAAAATACATCATCCAGGAGGATCCTCTTGATGGGGCTGTCCATATCGGCAGACTGTGATATGGCCATTTCTTGGAGAGACTCCTTCCTTTACCAGGCGACTGTCAAACATGATGACAACACCACCCCAACGGGTGTTGCTGGGCAGCTTCAATGTGGTGCTCGTACTCTTCTCACTTTGCTTGGTGAGGTAGATTGCTGCTATGACCCTTCACATACTTAACCATTTCCTTGGCTCTCTTGTAGAGTGTATCCATTGTTTTCAGTGCCATGATGTCCTTGAGGAGCAGATTAAATGCATGAGCAGCAAAGCCAGTGGGTGTGATGTGAGGGTAGGAATCCTCCACTTTAGACCAAGCAGCCTTCATGTTTGCAGCATTGTCTGTCACCAGTGCAAATACCTTCTATGGTCCAAGGTCATTGATGACTGCCTTCAGCTCATCTGCAGTGTAGAGACCGGTGTGTCTGTTGTCCCTTGTGTCTGTGCTCTTGTAGAATACTGGTTGAGGGGTGGAGATGATGTAGTTAATTATTCCTTGCCCACGAACATTCAACCAGCCATCAGAGATGATTGCAATACAGTCTGCTTTCTCTATGATTTGCTTGACCTTCACCTGAACTCTATTGAACTCTGCATCCAGCAAAATAGTAGATAAAGCATGTCTGGTTGGAGGGGTGTATGCTGGGCGCAGAACATTTAGAAATCTCTTCCAATGCACATTGCCTGTGAGCATCAGAGGTTAACCAATTGCATACACAGCTCGAGCAAGACATTCATCAGCATTTCTCTGACTACGTTCCTCCATTGAGTCAAAAACACTTCTGATTCCAGGAGGACCATGAGCTGTTGCTATCGATAAGGTGTCTGATTCATCATTTTAACCTCAAATATAAGTAGAGGGACTTTTTGTCAGAGGTTGCTTGTTGTGAGGGAACTTTATGCACTTCAAATCAAATTGTGTGAATAAAGTTCCCTCAGCATAAAGTTCCCTCTGGTGATTCTGCATCTTTGTTGCATTCTTCACATATGATTTGGCACAGTATTTGCAAATGTACGCAGATTTTCCTTCTACATTAGCTGCAGTGAAATGTCTCCACAAATCAGATAGTGCCCGTGGCATTTTACTGTAAAGATATTAGAAAATAATGAGTAAAAAAAAAATATATACAATTCCATATACCGATAAATAGTTAAGCAGTTAGATTAAACAACTCCTTTGTAAGATAAATGTTTTAAACTGAAACATGTATGGAAACAGGTGAATTAACACGCAGAAGTTAGCAAGCTAAAACCCACATGGTAGCAAAAACTAGCTAGCAGAAATTGTTAACAAGTTAGAAATGATTTAAACACACTTTGCTGTAGGCTACTATTTACTAGTTAACAAAAAATCATGTATGTCATATAAAATATATTCACCCAGTATTGTAATCAAAACTTCCCAGAAAGCATGTAGTTCTTGGCTCAGACAGTGTAGTAGTGTGGGCTCAATAGCATCTCATTATTGTGCAGATCTTGAGAATTGTGATGTGTTGGAAGAATGCATTGTGCATGCAGAGGGTTGCAATTCCATTGAATTGGGAATAGTTTAACAAAAATATGCCACAAGACCTAGAATTGCCTTATGTGTATCCCACAAAAAAAGGTTCACTGTTATAAGCTAACTTTTTTGATGAATTTAAGCAAAATTCCCGGGCTTAAATTCCTATGGAAAATATCTGAAATAATTCTGGAGATTTCCGACCCTTTGCAACCCTATGCCTAAGGAAGGTCTCAGCTTTCCGTTAATTGGAGTTGCGTGGGCACACATTGGACACCCATACACTTGCACTACCTTGTAAGTCTTCTCATGTGACCGTAAAGTCATTATATAACAGTAAGCGAATAGTAGTTTGCTAATATTTACATTAGCTCCTACTGTTATTGCATATTATTTAACATAGTTAGCATAATCAATATAGCAATTTATTGACAGAAGTTAGTAATTTGTCAAAGAACACTGAACACAAATATAAATGCAACATGTAAAGTGTTAGTTTCATGAGCTGAAATTCAAGCTCCCCGAAATGTTCCATAGGCACAAAAGCTTATTTCTCTCAAATTTTATTCACAAATTTGTTTACATTCCTGTTAGTGAGCATTTCTTCTTTGCCAAGAAAATCCATCCACCTGGTAGGTGTAACATATCAAGAAGCTGATTAAACAGCATGATCATTACAGCTTGTGCTGGAGACAATAAAAGGCCACACTAAAATGTGCAGTTTTGTCACCCAACACAATCCCACATATGTCTCAAGTTGAGGGAGCGTGCAATTGGCATGCTGACAGCAGGAATGTCCAACAAAAAAGCTGTTGCCAGAGAATTTAATGTTCATTTCTCTACCATAATCCTCCCCCAGAACCGTTTTAGAGAATTTGGCAGTATGTCCAACCGGCCTCACAACAGCAGATCACGTGTGTGGTGTGATGTAGGCGAGCAGTTTGCTGATGTCAACTTTGTGAGCACAGTGCCCTATGGTGGCTGTGGGGTTATGGTATGGGCAGGCATAAGCTACGGACAACGAACACAATTGCTTTTTATTGATGGCAATTTGAATGTACAGAGATACCGTGATGAAATCATGAGGCCCACTGTCGTGACATTCATCCGCCGCCATCACCTAATGTTTCAGCATAATGCACAGCCCCATGTCGCAAGGATCTGTTCCTGGAAACTGAAAATGTCCGTTCTTCCATGGCCTGCATACCCACCAGACATGTCTCCATTGAGCATGTTTAGGCTGCTCTGGATTGACATGTACGACATGTCTAGTTCCTGCCAATATCCAGTAAATTCGCACAGCCATTGAAGAGGAATGGGAGACACGATCAACAGCCTGATCAACTCTATGCGACGGAGATGTGTCGTGCTGCATGAGGCAAATGGTGGTCACACCAGATACTGACTGGTTTTCTAATCCACCCCCTACCTTTTTTAAAAGGTATCTGTGGCCAACAGTATTCCCAATCATGTGAAATCCATAGATTAGGGCCTGATTTAATTTATTTAAATTGACTGATTTCCTTATACTGTAACTCGGTGAAATCCTTGAAATTGCTACATTTTGGATTTTTTTTTTATTTCACCTTTATTTAACCAGGTAGTTGAAGTTCTCATTTACAACTGGCCAAGATAAAGCAAAGTAGTTTGACACACAACAACAACACAGAGTTACACATGGAATAAACAAACATACAGTCAATAATACAGTAGAAAAAGTCTATATACAGTGTGTGCAAATGAGGTAGGATAAGGGAGGCAAGGAAAGGCGGCCAAAGGAAGAATTGGTTTTGGGGGTGACAAGTGAGGTATACCTGCTGGAGCGCGTGCTACAGGTGGGTGCTGCTATGGTGACCAGTGAGCTGAGATAAGGCGGGGCTTTACCTAGCAGAGACTTGTAGATGACCTGGAGCCAGTGGGTTTGGCGACGAGTATGAAGCGAGGGCCAGCCAACGAGAGCATACAGGTCGCAGTGGTGGGTAGTATATGGGGCTTTGGTGACAAAACGGATGACACTGTGATAAACTGCATCCAATTTGTTGAGTAGGGTGTTGGAGGCTATTTTGTAAATGACATTGCCGAAGTCGAGGATCGGTAGGATGGTCAGTTTTACCAGGGTATGTTTGGCAGCATGAGTGAAGGATGCTTTGTTGCGAAATAGGAAGCCGATTCTAGATTTAATTTTGGATTGGAGATGCTCAATCTGAGTCTGGAAGGAGAGTTTACAGTCTAACCAGACACCTAGGTATTTGTAGTTGTTCACATTTTCTAAGTCAGAACCGTCCAGAGTAGTGATGCTGGACGGGTGGGCAGGTGCGGACAGCGATCGGTTGAAGAGCATGCATTTAGTTTTACTTGCATTTAAGAGGAGTTGGAGGCACGGAAGGAGAGTTGTATGGCATTGAAGCTCGTCTGGAGGTTAGTTAACACAGTGTCCAAAGAAGGGCCAGAGGTATACAAAATGGTGTCGTCTGCATAGAGGTGGATCAGAGAATCACCAGCAGCAAGAGAGACATCATTGATGTATACAGAGAAGAGAGTCGGCCCGAGAATTGAACCCTGTGGCACCCCATAGAGACTGCCAGAGGTCCCGACAACAGGCCCTCCAATTTGACACACTGAACTTTATCAGAGAAATAGTTGGTGAACCAGGCGAGGCAATCCTTTGAGAAACCAAGGCTGTTGAGTCTGCCGATAAGAATGTGTTGATTGACAGAGTCGAAAGCCTTGGCCATAGATGGGCATGTTGCGTTTAATGGGACCAATACATTTTTTTGTTGTTTAATTTAATCTTTATTTTACTAGGCAATTGCGTTAAGAACAAATTCTTATTTATAATGACGGCCTATCCACGCCGTCCAAAAGTAATAATTTTGACTCATCTGTCCATAGAACATTCTTCCAAGAGTCTTGATGATCATCCAAGTGCTTTCAGGTGCTATTTGTCAAACTTGAGTCAACTTGTTGGATTAGATGGGTCCCATTATCTCTGGCGACAAAATAAATTAAACACATTAAGAACCTCATACCAACGGTCAAGCATGGTGGTAGTGTGATGGTTTGGGGATGCTTTGCTCCCTCAGGACCTGGACGACTTGTCTTTATACACTGCTCAAAAAAATAAAGGGAACACTTAAACAACACAATGTAACTCCAAGTCAATCACACTTCTGTGAAATCAAACTGTCCACTTAGGAAGCAACACTGATTGACAATACATTTCACATGCTGTTGTGCAAATGGAATAGACAACAGGTGGAAATTATAGGCAATTAGCAAGACACCCCCAATAAAGGAGTGGTTCAGCAGGTGGGGACCACAGACCACTTCTCAGTTCCTATGCTTCCTGGCTGATGTTTTGGTCACTTTTGAATGCTGGCGGTGCTTTCACTCTAGTGGTAGCATGAGACGGAGTCTACAACCCACACAAGTGGCTCAGGTAGTGCAGCTCATCCAGGATGGCATATCAATGCGAGCTGTGGCAAGAAGGTTTGCTGTGTCTGTCAGCGTAGTGTCCAGAGCATGGAGGCGCTACCAGGAGACAGGCCAGTACATCAGGAGACGTGGAGGAGGCCGTTGGAGGGCAACAACCCAGCAGCAGGACCGCTACCTCCGCCTTTGTGCAAGGAGGAGCAGGAGAAGCACTGCCAGAGCCCTGCAAAATGACCTCTAGCAGGCCACAAATGTGCATGTGTCTGCTCAAACGGTCAGAAACAGACTCCATGAGGGTGGTATGAGGGCCCGACGTCCACAGGTGGGGGTTGTGCTTACAGCCCAACACCGTGCAGGACGTTTGGCATTTGCCAGAGAACACCAAGATTGGCAAATTCGCCACTGGCGCCCTGTGCTCTTCACAGATGAAAGCAGGTTCACACTGAGCATGTGACAGACGTGACAGAGTCTGGAGACACCGTGGAGAACGTTCTGCTGCCTGCAACATCCTCCAGCATGACCGGTTTGGCGGTGGGTCAGTCATGGTGTGGGGTGGCATTTCTTTGGGGGGCCGCACAGCCCTCCATGTGCTCGCCAGAGGTAGCCTGACTGCCATTAGGTACCGAGACGAGATCCCCAGACCCCTTGTGAGACCATATGCTGGTGCGGTTGGCCCTGGGTTCCTCCTAATGCAAGACAATGCTAGACCTCTTGTGGCTGGAGTGTGTCAGCAGTTCCTGCAAGAGGAAGGCATTGATGCTATGGACTGGCCCGCCCGTTCCCCAGACCTGAATCAAATTGAGCACATCTGGGACATCATGTCTCGCTCCATCCACCAACGCCACGTTTCAACACAGACTGTCCAGGAGTTGGCGGATGCTTTAGTCCAGGTCTTGGAGGAGATCCCTCAGGAGACCATCCGCCACCTCATCAGGAGCATGCCCAGGCGTTGTAGGGAGGTCATACAGGCACGTGGAGGCCACACACAGTACTGAGCCTCATTTTGACTTGTTTTAAGGACATTACATCAAAGTTGGATCAGCCTGTAGTGTGGTTTTCCACTTTCATTTTGAGTGTGACTCCAAATCCAGACCTCCATGGGTTGATAAATTGGATTTCCATTGATTATTTTTGTGTGATTTTGTTGTCAGCACATTCAACTATGTAAAGAAAAAAGTATTTAATAAGATTATTTCATTCATTCAGATCTAGGATGTGTTGTTTAAGTGTTCCCTTTATTTTTTTTAGCAGTATATAAGGAACCATGAATTCTGCTCTGTATCAGAGAACTCTACAATACAATGTCAGGCCATCCGTCTGTGAGCTGAAGCTTAGCTGGGTCATGCAGCAAGACAATGATCCAAAACATACAATCAAGTTGACATGAAAATGGTTAAAAAGCAATAAATTAAAAGTTTAGGAATGGCCTACACAAAGTCCAGACCTAATCATTATTGAGATGTTGTGGCAGGACTTGAAACGAGCAGATAAAACAGATAAAACAAACGAGTTAAAACACTTCTGCATGCAAGGCTGGGCCAAAATTCCTCCACAGCGATGTGAGTGACCGATCAACAACTACAGGAAGCAGTTGATTCCAGTCATTGCAGCTAAATGTGGCACAACCAGTTATTGAGTGTAAGGGGGCAATACTTTTAAACACTGGGGAATTAGTTGTTGCATAACTTTGTTAATTAAATAAATAATTTGTCTTTTATTTATGCTTTTTAACTAGACAAGTCAGTTAACAACAAATTATTATTTACAATGACAGCCTACCCCGGCCAAACCCGGACGATGCTGGGCCAATTGTAAAATAAGTATACATTTGTTTCGTTATTTGTAAATGCAGGTTCCCGTTATCTAATATTAGTTTTCGGTTGAAGATCTGATAACATTCAGTATCAAAAATAGAGAAAATCAGAAAGGAGACGAATACTTTTTCTGAAGGCTGTGAAATCGCAAATGGGGCCTACTGTGGTCTCTCACCTGCTGTGTTTGATTTGGCAATGTTTTTTTCTTTCTCGTCCTCCAGGTGCCCACAGGG